>NC_091982.1:9391802-10005731 GCF_044704955.1 Pristiophorus japonicus
TAGACACGGTTTAGAATATAAAAATGAATGATTAAATTTAATTTTTATATGTTTTAAAAGTGTTACACTGGTAAAAGTAGACTCTACGCCTGCTTTTACCAGGCATAAAAGTTTGAAGGACATTCGTTGGGCAAATAGCCTAATTTCTGCTTTGCGGATGTCCTTCTCATGGGGATGAGTAGATTCTGTCAGAAGAAATCTTGATAGATTGGAAAAGCCGATACTTGGCGCTTGCACATCGCGCCCCAAGAAACGGCATTTGCGAGGCTTTGCCGGGTGCATGCACACTCCGTACGGACCTGGTGAGGCAGCAATTATCAGCCCAATATTTCAGGTCGATGATCTTTCATCAGAAAATGTTAACTCTGTTTCTCTCTCCCCAGATGCTAAGTGTTTCCAGCATTTTCTGTTATTATTAAACTCTTCACTTATCTGTGTTTTCCTAGAGAATGTGGCTCAGGTTGCATTGCTTGCCAATAGATTCACTGGGTTGGGTTCACATAGAATTTTACAGCACAGAAAATGGGTGCCCTGGATTTGGGTTACTCATCGACAGATCTTTTGCATTGCGAGAAAATCGGCAACTAACATTTGTTTGCTCAAGTATTGTACACAAGTCCGCTTGGAATCCGTTTTATTTTTCTGAGAAACAGATATTTTTATTTGTGCTTCTTCCATTTCACTTAATACCCAAGAAAGTTTCCAGAAGTATGGGTGGTTCAGGTCCCCCCCTCAACTCTCCCTAGTTCCGAGTCGCTAGCGAATGGAGTTTGTGGCGGGGTCCAACCCATTGTCTTCGCTCCCTGCCACAAACTCCGTTCCCTAGCTACCGACTCCATCCCTCTCCCTAACATCTGTCTGAGGCTGAACCAGACTGTTCACAACCTTGGTGTCATATTTGACCCTGAAATGAGCTTCGACCAAAAACCCGCGCCATAACGAAGACCGCCTAGTTCCACCTCTGTATCATCGCCCATCTCCGGCCCTGCCTCAGCTCATCTGCTGCTGAAACCCTCATCCATGCCTTTGTTACCTCTAGACTTGACTATTGTAATGCACTCCTAACTGACCTCCCACGTTCTACCCTACGTAAACTTGAGGTCATCCAAAACTCGGCTGCCCATGACCTAACTCGCACTAAATCCCGTTGACCTTTCACCCCTGTGCTTGCTGACCTAAATTGGCTCCTTGTTTTCAAATCCCTCCATGGCCTTGCATCTCCCTATCTCTGTAATCTCCTCCAGCCCCACAACTCCGAGATATCTGCGCTCCTCTAATTCTGGCCTCTTGAGCATCCCTGAATTTAATTGCTCAACCATTGGTGGCCGTGCCTTCAGCTGCCTCGGCCCTAAGCTCTGTTACAATACATCTTCAGAAGAATGAGAGGGGACCTCATAGAAACGTTTAAAATTCTGACGGGTTTAGACAGGTTAGATGCAGGAAGAATGTTCCCAATGTTGGGGAAGTCCAGAACCAGGGGTCACAGTCTAAGGATAAGGGGTAAGCCATTTAGGACCGAGATGAGGAGAAACTTCTTCACCCAGAGAGTGGTGAACCTGTGGAATTCTCTACCACAGAAAGTAGTTGAGGCCAATTCACTAAATATATTCAAAAGGGAGTTAGATGAAGTCCTTACTACTCGGGGGATCAAGTGGTATGGCGAGAAAGCAGGAATGGGGTACTGAAGTTTCATGTTCAGCCATGAACTCATTGAATGGCGGTGCAGGCTAGAAGGGCTGAATGGCCTACTCCTGCACCTATTTTCTATGTTTCTATGATTCATGTTGCCGCCAAAAAAGGAATGTGGGTTGATCTTGTGTCAGTATCATCATTGGGCTGAATTCCAAGCTAGTTGAAGATAGCATTGTTTTATAGTTCTGTTGATACATTCAAAACTGAAAACTTATTTTTCACACAATTGACATGTGTAATTCCAGAGAGTGTCGAATTGCTTTGTTCACTTTCAGGGTCCTGTCTTCAACAGAGGTTCTCTCTACAGACACAGACAGCAGCTCAGCAGAAGATAGTGATTTTGAGGAAATGGGAAAAAATATTGAAAACATGTTGCAGAATAAGAAAACAAGCTCGCAACTTTCACGTGAGCGTGAGGAGCAGGAGCGCAAGGAACTGCAGAGAATGTTAATGGGAGAGGAAATCGGAAATGATAAGGACCGCGACAAAAAGGAGAAGAAAGACAGGAAAGGTTCATGTGAGTGACGCTTGCTCGATATTGCTGCAGGAGAGGCATCATTTTACTGACTGCTCAGTAAGATTTAGCTGCTGCTATGTGTGGGCTGGTGATGCAGGGCTGAAGCCGAGTGCTGCAGGAAGTGGGCCAAAGGTGGGTGTTGCAGGATGTAAGTCTGAGGGTAGGTGATGAAGCTGGGTATGGCAAATTAAGCCCCGAGGGAGTCAAAATGCAAATGTTGATTGAGCCTAGATAATTTGTGTTAAGTTTCTTGACTGAAAATGCTCCTCCAGAATGCACTGAATCTGTTAAATATTAGAGGCAGGAGAGCAGAATTGTGAAGTCACTCGACCTTTTTTGGTGTAGAATACCAGTTATATAAATTACTGGATTTTTTTTTAAACCATTCAGTATATTAAAGTTTGGTGTAATGGACAGAAGTGCTTGCTGTTGGGCAAAATGCTGAGCTTTGCACTAAGGAAGTGGTTAAACTGTAGGAATGTCTGTATCGTTGACTGAAATGTGGTTGACTGAAGGTGCACTGTAAGAATAAAAAAAAGATCACAGATATTAATCTTTCTGTGATGTTCTATAGTCTCAGGCAGTAATGTTTGTTATTTCACCCATCAGTTTTCCCCTTGTGACAAAACAAGATTCAGCACTCGAGCATAACATGAGGGACTTGCAGCCCATATTGCTGTCCTGATTGTGATCAGCTAATTCAGCACATACTTTGATCGAGTTTGAGACGTTCTGGTCTGTGTGGCTCAGTTACTCCATTTTTAATAACTGGGGCATTGGAGAGCTTCATTTCACAGCTATTTTTGTTTAGTTTCATTTTATTTTCAGTGGGAATGAACATATTAAATGATTGAGTACATTGGTTGCAGTAGCCAATCACAAATGTATTTCTCCAATTAGCAAACACTGAGAGATCAAGTGTGCATTCAAGCCTTGGATTGTTTGGGCAAAATGGATCTTCCTGTTGTCGCACCATGGCCTCGACTGTGGTCAGTGGTGAAGCGATAGCACTCGCCACCGTTCTCGAAGAAAACTACCCACAAAGATTTAGCGATTTCTATGGCGTGAATTTCACCTCTCCCGGCCTTTCTTTGATTCTGGCTTCAAATTAAGGGGATCTCCAGTATCCAGCAACAGTGATATCATCAAGCTGGCAAAGCAGCCAATCACAATGAAAAATTCTCAGACAGCAAACCAGGAAGTAAAATGCACTGATTTTCCTTCACATAATCATTTTACAGAGTGCGAAATAAAGATTGGGACAGACAAATGGAATTAAGGTAGAAGCTGAAATATCATAACTAAACTTAAAAAAAAAAATTAGATTAAAAACCATGGAATGTTTATCGTAATGGAAAAATTTGACATTCCACCAATATAATTAGTGTTTCAGAGCCAGAATAGTTGTTCAGCAATCAGTACACCTTTAAAGACCAAGTTACACCTCTTCCAGCAAGTCTTTTTCTGTTTTTTTAACAGCAATACTTCAGAGTAAAAGGGGAAGTTTTTGTCAGTTCTGTATGATTTAAATTGATTGAGGGCACCGGAGAATTCCAAAGCACAGCCTATGGAGGAGCAAGGAACGACTGTCAGCAACTTCTGGATTTACACGTTTATCTGTGCATGTGAGGACTACAGAAGTTGCTGTCAGTTTCAGAGAAGTAATGACGGCGAACGCTGACAGTTTTGCCGTCATTACTACCGCAAAATCCGAGCCATTATTTGTTATCAAGGAAAGAACCAGGGTCCGACTCAGTGACTCCTGCTGGAAGTGCATCTGTGAACATAAGATGAGGACAGGATTGGGCTCAACAGTGATGTCCCCCATGGTTAAATAGCCTACCAATATGCTATGTCTAGACTCGCACATGAAAATGAGGTATATGAGAGAGCCATAAAACTGCATCCCTGTCTTCTGGGCAATGGGATGAGAGAGAATATTAGCTACATTCTCCAGATTACAAAGGATCTTATGCCATATAAAAGTAAGTTATTTTCCTACTTTTTAAAAACTTTTGTGTTTATCACTGCTGGAGAATGAATCTCTCTTCATTTCAGGCCCCGAGTATTGACACATACAAAACAGCCAGTTACAGAGTAAAGCTCCCTCCACTCTGCTCAAACAATGTGCCTCAGATGAGTACTCCCTACTGCACCAGCCATCCTGTGGCCTTGCAAGTGAGACAGCAATTAGTCCCCAAATAGGCACAGTGTTGAGCTGTAGGGCCATGCTTACTAGCGACTGATTTAAGACTGCCCAAATCTGTTTCACAGAGGACCCTCATAGCCAGCAGAGTGAGGAGACTTTCATCTCATTAGTCTGAGCTGGATTTTGACCCAGGTCTGAGTTGAAAGGTCAGTGTCTAACCCACTGGTCCACCCAGATATCCATCTTTTCCTCCTTTCATCTTTGGATCAAATACTACATAGCTGTTTGATTTGACATTAAACAGTGATATCTAGGTAATATTTTGATCTTTCAGCATGCAGCACTCCCACTCCTGGAGTGTTTCACAAAGATGATGACACAGCCTCTGTTACCAGCCTGAACTCCTCAGCAACAGGACGACGGCTCAAGATTTATCGTACGTTCCGCGATGAAGATGGGAAGGAGTATGTAAGGTGTGAGACTGTCAGGAAAGCTGCTGTAATCGATGCGTATGTTCGAATACGGACAACAAAAGATGAAGACTTTATGTAAGTGGAATGTTCACTGCTTCTCAGTTATACTTTAGAGTGGTTTTATTCTGCTAGAATTTACATCTGGGGCTGAATTACATCTGACTGAGAAATAGTTGCTTTGTCAAAGGCAATCTTAATAAATATTAAGGCAAATTAATTCTTTGGATGGGTTTGTAGCAAGCAGTATATTGAAGGTCAAATGGGGTCTTCAGGGTGAGCAGTGAATTGATCCTTAAACTTCTGCATGAGCCATGGCTCAGTGGTAGCACTATTGTTTCTGAGTCCAAATGTTTTAAGTCCCACTGGTTTTGAGCACATAATCCAGGCTGACACTCCAGAATGAATGCTGAACTTTTGGAGGTGCCATCCTTTGGATGAGATGTTTGAGATGATAAACCAAAACCCTGTCTGCCTTCTCAGGTGGACGTAAAAGATACCATGGAACTATTTCAAAGAAGTGTCCTGGCCAATATTTGTCCTTCAACCAACATCACTAAAACAGATTATCTGATCATTATCTCATTGCTGCTTGTGATATCTTGTGTGCCAATTGGCTGCCACATTTCCAACATTAAAGTACTTCATTTGCTGTAAAGTGCTTTAGGGCGTCCTGAGGTTGTGAAAGGCACTATATAAATGCAATTCTTCTTTCCACTTCTTTCCTCCTTGAAAACCTTCCTTAAAACCTACAACATTGACCAAGCTTTGTCCTTTGACTGTCAAATTTTTGACTGATTTATACTCATGTGAAGCACCTTGAGACGTTTTACTACATTAAGGACGCTGTATAAATGCAAGTTTTTGTTGATACAAAATAAATGCCAATGGTAGAGATGTTTAAGATTTCATTTTTAAAGAGCACTTTTGAGACACACGAGACAGCCAGGGACTGACAAAAGGAGTTGTGTAAAATCTGCAGTTGGGTTAAATTAGTGTCAGTCAAAATTAGATACAGATAAATGCAAGGCATTATGTGTCAGAAAGGAATAGACTGCCTTCGCCTAGCTTAGGAAATTCAGAATTGGGTGAAGTATTCAAATAATATATAGTTGTATTCATTATTTCATAAAAGAGCGATGTAGCTTGACATCAAATGATTGAACAAGTATTGGATCAAGACCGAAACAACATGGAAACTACTTGGAAAAAAAGATTTCATTCTTCGGTGTCATTCTTGCGTTTTTGTGTCCGTCTTTCACAGCCGCAAATTTGCTTTATTTGATGAGCAACATCGTGAGGAAATGCGACGAGAACGACGCAGAATTCAGGAACAACTTCGCCGACTCAAACGGAATCAGGAGAAGGAGAAATTGAAAGGGCCACCAGAGAAAAAACCCAAAAAGGTCAAAGAAAGACCTGACCTTAAGGTAACCAATCTGAAAATGCATTGATTTTATGCAATCAGAAGGGTCTGATCTAATATGAAACCAGTTTCATTTGTAACTTCAAAACCCCAATTGTCATAATTCATTTCTTTCTTGCTTCCTCATACCTTGGTGAAGTCTTCCTTTTTGCAGTGAGATCAGACTTATCAATTACATGACCTAATTAATCAGTCCGACTTCAGGTTCAGCTGTCAGACTTGTTTACTTTTAGAGGGAAATTGACTTCACACCAAAAATGGTCTGAGCGATTCCTGTACATTAATCTAACTTCCAGGGTGAGTGAGGTGGGCTGAGAGTCCTTCTTACTGAAACTTCTTGTGTTTCCATTTTGTGAAGTTAAGATTCAGTGCCTTTATCATTGCCTTTCTTTGACTACTTTCCAAGTCCTCTTTCCAAAAAGTATTCCATTTTGCCCCCTCACTAGCAGAGTGAAAGCAGGATGGAATAGCAGTCGGGATGTGCTGAGCACATGGGTGAGGCAGAGAATATTAAAATCTGTCTCCTCTCCAGGAAAGTGTCTAAAATATTTAAGGTATATGTAAACACTACCTGGGTGCTTGGACTATGTGGGATCTAATGTTATGACCTAACTTATTCAGAATGTTTTGAGATACTGGTAATCTGTATTTTGTCATTTTTTAAAAAGTCTTGCAATTGGAAGGTCGAGTAAGAACTCAAAGCTCCCTTCTTTCTTTTCCCTATTTACAGCTAAAATGTGGTGCCTGTGGTGCCATTGGTCACATGAGGACCAATAAATTTTGTCCTCTGTATTACCAAACAAATGCTCCACCAAGTAACCCAGTTGCGATGACAGAGGAACAGGAGGAAGAGCTTGAAAAGACTGTTATACCCAATGACAACGAGGAACTTATCAAAGTAGAAGGAACTAAAATTGTGCTGGGCAAACAACTGATTGAGAGGTAAGTAAGAAATTGTGGTTAGTGCTGAGGACAAGAAAGGAATTCTGCATAGTTAACCTGCGCAAGAAGATGTTGAAAAGAAAAATGGGTAATTGTTTTGAAAGATGGGAACAAAACCTGCGTAGCAGTTTTGTAGTCATGGAGGCGAGAAATGGATGTTTCGAGTAATTTTATAAGCACCTTGTCACAAATTACCTTTGTGTTTTTTGATTAAACTCAGTGTTACCTAAGAGAGGGGGATAAAAAAGGAGGGGTGTCGCAATAATGATTAAAGAAATAATCACAGCTGTGAGGAGGGGGATGATATGTTGGAAGGATCATCAAATGAGGCCATATGGGTTGAACTGAAGAACAAAAAAGGGGCAATCACTTTGCTGCAAGTGTACTATAGACCCCCAAACAGTCAGAGGGATATAGAAGAGCAAATATGTCGGCAAGTTTCTGAGAAGTGCAAAAACAATAGGACAGTAATAGTATGGGATTTCAATTACCCTAATATTAACTGGGATAGAATTAGTGTGAAAGGTATAGAGGGAGCAGAATTCGTAAAATGCATTCAGCAGAAATTTATTAGCCAGTATGTAGCAAGCCCAACAGGAAGGAGGAGGTTCTGGACTTAGTTTTAGGGAATGAAGCTGGGCAGGTGGAAGGGGTATCAGCCCCTTGAGCCTGCTCTGCCATTTTATAAGATCATGGCTGATCTGATCTTTGGGCTCAGCTCCACTTCCCTGCCCACTCTATCTCCACCTTAAATATATTCAATGACCCAGCCTCCACAGCCCTCTGGGGCAGAGAATTCCCCAGATTTACGACCCCCTCGGAGAAAAAATTCCTCCTCATCTCAGTTCTAAATGGGCATCCCCTTATTCTTAAACTATGCCCCCTCATTCTAGATTCCCCCACCAGTGGAAATATCCTCTCTGCATCTACCTTGTCGAGTCCCCTCAATATCTTATATGTTTCAATAAGATCACCTCTCATCCTTCTAAGCTCCAATGAGTATAGACCCAACCTGCTCAATCGTTCTTCATAAGTCAATCCCTTCATCTCAGGAATCAACCCAGTGAACCTTCTCTGAACTGCCTCCAATGCAAGTATATCCCTCCTTAAATAAGGAGACCAAAACTCTACGCAGGTGTGGTCTCACCAATACTCTGTACAGTTGTAGCAGGACTTCTCTGCTTTTATACTCCATTCCCCTTACAATAAAAACCAACATTCCATTTGCCTTCCTGATTACATAGAAACATACAAAATAGGTGCAAGAGTAAACCATTCGGCCCTTCGAGCCTGCACCACCATTCAATATGATCATGGCTGATCATACAACTTCAGTACCCCATTCCTGCTTTCTCTCCATACCCCTTGATCCCTTTCGCCATAAGGGCCACATCTAACTCCCTTTTGAATATATCTAACGAACTGGCCTCAACAACTTTCTGTGGCAGAGAATTCCACAGGTTCACAATTCTCTGAGTGAAGAAGTTTCTCCTCATCTCAGTCCTAAATGGCTTACCCCTTATTCTTAGACTGTGACCCCTGGTTCTGGACTTCCCCAACATCGGGAACATTCTTTCTGCATCTAACCTGTCCAATCCCGTCAGAATTTTATATGTTTCTATGAGATCCCCTCTCATTCTTCTAAATTCCAGTGAATATAAGCCTAGTCGATCCAGTCTTTCTTCATATGTCAGTGCTGCCATCCTGGGAATCAGTCTAGTGAACTTTCGCTGCACTCCCTCAATAGCAAGAATGTCCTTCCTCAGATTAGGAGACCAAAAGTTGAAGGTTGGCATGCAGGTACAGCAGGTGGTTAAGAAAGCAAATGGCATGTTGGCCTTCATAGCGAGGGGATTTGAGTACAGGGGCAGGGAGGTGTTACTACAGTTGTACAGGGCCTTGGTGAGGCCACACCTGGAGTATTGCGTACAGTTTTGGTCTCCTAACTTGAGGAAGGACATTCTTGCTATTGAGGGAGTGCAGCGAAGGTTCACCAGACTGATTCCCACAATGGCGGGACTGACATATCAGGAAAGACTGGATCAACTGGGCTTGTATTAACTGGAGTTCAGAAGAATGAGAGGGGACCTCATAGAAACGTTTAAAATTCTGACGGGTTTAGACAGGTTAGCTGCAGGAAGAATGTTTCCAATGTTGGGGAAGTCCAGAACCAGGGGTCACAGTCTAAGGATAAGGGGTAAGCCATTTAGGACTGAGATGAGGAGAAACTTCTTCACCCAGAGAGTGGTGAACCTGTGGAATTCTCTGCCACAGAAAGTTGTTGAGGCCAATTCACTAAATATATTCAAAAAGGAATTAGATGTTGTCCTTACTACTAGGGGGATCAAGGGGTATGGCGATAAAGCAGGAATGGGGTACTGAAGTTGCATGTTCAGCCATGAACTCATTGAATGGCGGTGCAGGCTCGAAGGGTTGAATGGCCTACTCCTGCGCCTATTTTCTATGTTTCTATGTTTCTAAAACTGTGCACAATATTCAAGGTGTGGCCTCACCAAGGCCCTATACAACTGCAATAAGACCTCCCTGCTCCTATATTCAAATCCTCTCGCTATGAAGGCCAACATGCCATTTGCCATCTTCACCGCCTGCTGTACCTGCATGCCAACTTTCAATGACTGATATATACAGACACCCAGGTCTCGTTGCACCTCCCCTTTTCCTAATCTGTCACCATTCAGATAATATTATGCCTTCCTGTTTTTGCCACCAAAGTGGATAACTTCACATTTATCTACATTATACTTCATCTGCCATGCATTTGCCCACTCACCTAACCTGTCCAAGTCACCCTGCAACCTCTTAGCATCTTCCTCACAGCTCACACTGCCACCCAACTTAGTGTCATCTGCAAACTTGGAGATATTACATTGAATTACTTCGTCCAAATCATTAATGTATATTGTAAATAGCTGGGGTCCCAGCACTGAACCTTGCGGTACCCCACTAGTCACTGCCTGCCATTCTGAAAAGGACCTGTTTATTCCTACTCTGCTTCCTGTCTGCCAACCAGTTCTCTATCTACGTCAATACATTACTCCCAATACCATGTGCTTTAATTTTGCACACTAATCTCTTGTCAAAAGCCTTTTGAAAGTCCAAATATACCACATCCACTGGTTCTCCCTTGTCCACTCTACTAGTTACATCTCAAAAAATTCTAGAAGATTTGTCAAACATGATTTCCCTTTCATAAATCCATGCTGACTTGGACCGATCCTGTCACTGCTTTCCAAATGCGCTGCTATTACATCTTTAATAATTGATTCCAACATTTTCCCCACTACCGATGTCAGGCTAACCGGTCTATAATTCGCTGTTTTCTCTCTTCCTCCTTTTTTTAAAAAGTGGGGTTACATTAGCTACCCTCCAATCCATAGGAACTGATCCAGATTCTTAGAATGTTGGAAAATGACCACCAATGCATCCACTATTTCAAGGGCCACTTCCTTAAGTACTCTGGGATGCAGCCTATCAGGCCCTGGGGATTTATCGGCCTTCAATCCCATCAATTTCCCGAACACAATTTCCTGACTAATAAGGATTTTCTTCAGTTTCTCCTTCTCGCTAGACTTTCAGTCCCCTAGTATTTCCGGAAGGTTATTTGTGTCTTCCTTAATGAAGACAGAACCAAAGTATTTGTTCAATTGGTCTGCCATTTCTTTGTTCCCCATTGTAAATTCACCTGATTCTAACTGCAAGGGACCTACATTTGTCTTCACTAATTGTTTTCTCTTCACATATCTATAGAAACTTTTGTAGTCAGCATTTATGTTCCCTGTAAGCTTACTCTCATACTCCATTTTCCCCCTCCTAATTAAACCCTGTACCTGAATACTAACTTTTGTGTTTTATGGCACAAGGGTCCCCAGGTCCCTCTGTAATGCAGCATTTTGTAATTTCTGTCCATATAAATAATAATTTGTTTTTTTATTTTTCCTGCCAAGTGGATAACCTCACACCTTCCCACATTATACTCCCTCTGTGAAATGTTTACCCACTCACTTAGCCAGTCTATATTCCTTTTGGTGTTAGTGATCATCATTCAGTTAGATTTAGGGTAGTTATGGAAAAGGACAAAGCTAGACCAGGAATAAAATTCTCAATTGGGGAAAAGTTAATGTTACTAAGCTGAGATGTAATTTAGCCAAAGTGGACTGGAAACAGCTACTTGAAGGTACATCAGTGCCAGAGCAGTGGGAGGCATTCAAGGAGAAGATAGTGAGGGTTCAGAGCAAGTATGTTCCCTTAAAGAAAAAGGGTGGGACGAACCAATCTAGAGCCCCCTGCATGTCAAGGGACATAGAGGGTAGAATAAAGGAAAAAAGGGAAGCTTATGACAGATACCGAGGGCTCAATACTGCAGAAATCCTAGATGAGTATAGAAAGTGCAGGGGTGAAATTAAAAAAGAAATTAGGAAAGCAAAGAGAGGGCATGAAAATATTTTGGCTGGGAAAAGCCAAAGATATTTTATAAATACATTAAGAGCAAGGGGATAACTAAAGAAAGAGTCGGGCCTATTAGGGACCATAAAGGTAACCGGTTGTGGAGGCGGAAGACGTGGGTATGGTTCTTGAATACTTAGCGTCTGTTTTCACAAAAGAGAGTGACGATGCAGACCTTTCAATCGGAGGAGGAATGTGAAATATTCTATTAATACTTCTTCTCTCACGATGTTTATTTAAGAGGTTTAGCATCTTTGAAAGTGGATAAATCCCCAGACCCAGATGAAATATAGCCCAGGCTGTTAAGAGAAGCAAGAGAGGAAATAGCAGGGGCTCTGACCATCATTTTCCAATCCTTTCTGGCTGCAGGTGTGATACTGGAGGACTGCTCACATTGTACTGTTGTTTAAAAAGGGGGAAAGGGATAGACCGAGTAATTACAGGCCTGTCAGCCTAATTTCGGTGATGGGAAAATTATTGGAAAAGATTCTGAGGAACTGGATAAATCTTCATTTGGAAAGACACAGATTAATCAAGGACAGTCAGTGTTGATTTGTTAAGGGAAGGTCGTGTCTGACTAACTTAATTGCATTTTTTGAGGAGGTAACAAGGAGGGTCGATGAAGGTAGTTCATTTGATGTAGTGTATGTGGATTTTAGCAAGATTTTTGATAAGGTCCCACATGGGATGTTGGTCAAAAAAGTAAAAGCCCATGGGATCCAAGGCAAAGTTCCAAGTTCGATGCAAAATTGGCTCAGAGGCAGGAAGCAAAGCGTAAGGAAGACTGTTCTAAGTGGGGTTCTGCAGGGCTCAGTACGAGGTCCCTTACTTTTTGTAGTACAATATATATCAATGATTTGGACTTAAATGTAGGGGGTATGATTAGGGAGTTTGCAAATTATACAAAAATTGGCCGTGTGGTTGATAATGAAGAAGAAAGCTGTAGACTGCAGAAAACTATCAATGGACTGGTCAGGTGAACTGAACAGTGGCAAATGGAATTCAAACTGGATGAGTGTGAGGTAATACATTTGGGGGGGGCTAACAAGGCAAGGGAATACACAATAAATGGTAGGATACTGAGAAGTGTAGAGTAACAAAGGGACTTTGGAGTGCATGTCCACAGATCCCTGAAGGTAACAGGACAGATGGTTAAGAAGGCATACGGAATACTTGCCTTTATTAGGCAAGGCATAGAATATAAGAGCAAGGAGGTTATGCTTGAACTGTATAAAACACGAGTTAGACCACAACTAGACTACTGCGTACTGTTCTGGTCACCACATTACGGAAAATATGTGATTCCAGTCGAGAGGGTGCAGAGGAGATTTACGAAGATGTTGCCTGGAGTGATGAATTTTAGCTAAGAGGAAAGATTGGATAGGTTGGGTTTGTTTTCTTTGGAACAGAGGAGGCTGAGGGGACACCTAATTGAGGTGTATAAAATTATGAGGGGCCGAGATAGAGTGAATGGGAAGGACCTATTCCCCTTAGCAGAGGGGGTCAGATTTAAAGTAAGTGGTCGGAGGTTTAGAGGGTATTTAAGGAGAATTATTTTCACCCAGAGGGTGGTGGGGGTCTGGAACTCACTGCCTGAAAGGGTGGTAGAGGCAGAAGCCCTCATAGCATTTAAAAAGTACTTCGTCATCATAGGCAGTCCCTCGGAATCGAGGAAGATTTGCTTCCACTCCCAGTGAGTTCTTTGGTGGCTGAATAGTCCAACACGAGAGCCACAGACACTGTCACAGGTGGGACATATTCGTCGGGAGAAGCGGGGGTGGCACTGATTTGCCGCACGCTCCTTCCACTGCTTGCGACTGATCTCTTCACGCTCGCAGTGTTGAGATTCGAAGAGCTCAACGCCCTCCCGGATGCACTTTCTCCACCTAGGCTGTCTTCGGCCAGGGTCTCCCAGGCGTCAGTGTGATGTCGCACTTCACCAGGGAGGCTTTGAGGGTGTCCTTGTAACGTTTCCACTGCCCACCTTTGGCTCGTTTGCCAGGAAGGAGCTCCGCATATAGCAGTTGCTTAGGGAGTCTCGTGTCTGACATGTGAACTAAGTGGCTTGCCCAGCGAAACTGATTGAGTGTGGTTAGTGCTTCAATGCTGGGGATGTTAGCCTGGGTGAGGACACTGATGTTGGTGCATCTGTCCTCCCAGGGTATTTGCAGGATCTTGCGGGGACATCGTTGGTGATATATCTCCAGCGACTTGGTGTCTTCTGCAAGTCACCCATGCCTCTGATCCATACAGGAGGGCGGGAATTACTACAGCCCTGTAGACCATGAGCTTGGTGGTAGATTTGAGGGCCTGGTCTTCGAACACTCTTTTCCTCAGGCAGCCGAAGGCTGCACTGGCACACTGGAGGCGATGTTGAATCTCCGCATCAATGTCTGCCTTTGTTGATAAGAGGTTCCCGAGGTATGGGAAGTGGTCCACGTTGTCGAGAGCTGCGCCGTGAATCTTGATGACTGGGGGGCAGTGCTGTGCGGTGAGGACAGGCTGGTGTAGGACCTTTGTCTTACGGATGTTAAGCGTAAGGCCTATGCTTTCATATGCCTCGGTGAATGCATCGACTGTATCCTGGAGTTCAATCTCCAAATGTGCGCAGACGCAGGCGTCGTCCGCGTACTGCAGCTCAACGACAGAGGTATGGGTGGTCTTGCACCTGGCCTGGAGGTGGCGTAGATTAAACAGCCTCCCACTCGTTCTGTTGTTTAGTTCCACTCCGGCAGGGAGCTTGTTGACAGTGAGGTGGAGCATGGCAGCGAGGAAGATTGAGAAGGGGGTTGGAGCGATTATGCAGCCCTGTTTGACCCCGGTTCAGACGTGGAATGGGCTTGTAACGGATCCGCTGGTAAGGATCACAGCCTGCATGTCGTTGTGGAGCAGGTGAAGAATGTTGACACATTTTTGGGGGCAACCAAAACGGAGGAGGATGCTCCATAAGCCCTCACGGTTGACAGTGTCAAAGGCCTTTGTAAGATCGAAAAAGGCCATGTATACGGGCTGGCACTGCTCCCTGCATTTTTCCTGCAGTTGTCGTGCTGCACAAGATCATGTCCGTTGTTCCACCCCCCCCCCCACCCCCCCCAAGGGGACGAAATGCGCATTGTGACTCTGGGAGGAGCTCCTCGGCCACAGGGAGAAGGACTCTTAACGACAACCTTCCCAGTGGTTGATAGCAGGGAGATTCCCCTGTAGTTGCCGCAGTCGGATTTGTTCCCCTTTTTAAAAATGGACACGATCACTGCATCTCTGAGATCTCCCGGCATGCTCTCTAAATGAGAGAGATGAGGTCATGTATCCGCGCCAATAGCGGCTCTCCACCATATTTTAACGCCTCAGCAGGAATTCCATCCGCATCTGTAGCCTTGTTATTCTTGAGCTGTTTTATGGCTTTGCCTACCTCTTGCAGCATTGGAGTTTCACTGACGTGGTGGTGGGTTGCATGTAGCAGGATGGAGTTGAGAACATTCAAGTCAAAGGCAGAGTCTCGATTGAGGAGATTTTCAAAGTGCTCCTTCCAGCGGGCCCTGACAGCCTCGGCGTCTTTGATGAGTATTTCCCTGTTCTTGGCCATGAGTGAGGTGGGGCTTTGGGACTTTGGACCGTAGGTGGCCTTGACTGCAGTGAAGAATCCTCGTATGTCGTGGCTGTCGGCTAGTTGTTGTATCATCTGCGCTTTCTCCATCCACCACCTGTTCTTTAGGTCCCGGGTTTTTTGTTGGACCTCAGCCTTGAGCCATCTGTAATGTTGCTTTGTAGCTCCCGAGTTTGGTTGTTGCTTGAGGCTCAAAAATGCTCTGCGCTTACGATCTATTAGTTCTTGGATCTCCTGATCGTTTTCATCAAACCAGTCCTGGTGTTTTCTGGTTGAGTAACCAAATGTCTTTTCACAGGCATTGGTTATGGAGATCTAGAGGGCAGACCAAGCGCTGTGGGCATTGAGCATCTCGGGGTCATCAAGGCACGCCAGGTTGACTGTGAGGCGCTGGCTGTATAGGGCTCTCTTAGCTGGGTCTTTAAGTGCCCCGGCATTAACTTTTTTGCGGCACTGCTTCTGCTGTCCCCTCTGCTTTGGGACTATGTTAATATTGATGATGGATCAGATTAGGCGATGGTCCGTCCAGCAGTCGTCAGTTCCAGTCATGGCGCAGGTGATGCACACATCCTTGCGATCCTTGGCTCAGACGATAGTCCAGCAGGTGCCAGTGTTTGGAGCGAGGGTGTTGCCACGATGCCTTGTATTTGTCCCTCTGGCGGAACAGGGTGTTGGTGATGAGTTCGTGTTCGAGACATTTTGTCAGGAGTAGGGTACACCTGGAGTTGGATTTCCCTACCCCCTCTCTGCCAATCACGCCTCCCCAGAGGGCTGTGTCTTTGCCGATCCGAGCATTAAAGTTACTCGGAGGACCAATTTGTCGTCCTTGGGGACGCAAGACAGGGATGCCTCGAATTTGGAATAAAAATCCTCTTTAGCCTCATCCATTGCATCGAGTGTTGGGGCGTACGCACTGATGACTGTGGCGCATTGGTTCCGGGATAGGGTAAGGCAAAGGGTCATCAGGCGTTCGTTAATCGCACAGGGGGAGTCTTTGAGATGGCTGACCAGTTCATTTTTGACAGCAAAGCCGACTCCATGAAGGCGGCGTTCTTCCTCTGGTTTACCTTTCCAGAAAAAGATATAACCTCCACTGTGTTCCTTAAGCTGGCCTTCCCCTGCCCACCGGGTCTCGCTTAGGGCGGCGATGTCGATGTCAAAGAGTCTTAAGTTCCCGGGCAACTATGGCGGTGTGGTGTTCCGGCCTGTCGCTGTTGGAGTTGTCCATTAGGGTCCTGACGTTCCAGGTCCCGAACTTCATATTCAATGAGTGGAAGATGCCTGTGCCTGAGTTCTTTTAATGTGGGGTGGTCGTTGCACACCGACCACCACACGGGCTTAGCTGAGCAAGGTCTTGGTCCAGTGGCAAGGGGGTCCGAGACGACGGGAGACCAGGCACTGCTGTATGAGCCTAGTTGCCTACGGCGAGATGTTGGTCGCAAGCTCGGCGCTGATTAGCACATTTGATGGTAGGTGGCCCGAGGCTTGGTTGAGGACGGGCATTGAGGGGGTCAGCAGTCTCCTGGAGTTCAGTGTGGAAGGTCAGGGTGGTCACAGCCATGGTACTCATCACATGCTGGGGGAGAAGAGGTCAGGAAACCAGCGGGGAAAGAGAGGCCCAGTCGTAGTTGAAGGGGAAGAAAGCCCGATCACCGTTGAGGAGTTGAGGTCCAGCCGTCGTTGAGGGAGGAGGAGAGGCCAAGCCGTCGTCGCTGGAGGCTCACCTGGCTCGCCGGACGTCGTCGAGGATCGGATGGGGCAGCTGAGTCGACGTCGAAGGAGCAGATCGCCAGAGAGGGTCGCTGAAGGAGGGAAGAGGTTCAGGTCCAGTTCACTGCTGCAGCAGGAGGCTCGGTCGTCGTTGGTGGGCCGGTCGTCGTCATTGTCGTCGAAGAGCAGTGTGGGGTTTAGGAGGAAGATTCGCGCAAGTGGTCGGCCCAAATTTATGGATTATAGGAATAAAGGTTTAAGGTAAAATTGAAAAGAATGTACCCCCTATTAGAGTCTAATAAGGTTAGGGAAAGTTTAGACAGTGGGAGGGGAGGGGGTTGAGAGTGAAAGTTGCCAGGTGGCTCAAGATTCTAAAGTTAAGTTTAAGTTTAAGTCTGTTTGCTCAGGGAGCTCCTCAGGGAGCAGTCACCCCGGTGGCCATCTTCCAAAAGTACCTGGATGTGCACTTGAAGTGCCTTAACCTACAAATCTACAGCAAGAGCTGGAAAGTGGGATTATGCTGGATAGGTCTTTGTCGGCCGGCGCGGTCTCGATGGGCCGAATGGCCTCCGGTGCTGTAAATTCTTATGATTCTCTGAACAGAGAAGGAGCCTTATAGATGTACACAAGATGTTAACTGGCATAGATAAGGTTATATTAAGAGGAACAGATTAATACTGGAGTAAGGAAAGTTTAGGACCGATGTCAGGAATCACTTCTTGATGCAAAAGTGATGAACATGTAGAATGATCTGCCAGGTAAGGTAACCTTAGACTCATTCAGTTTGATGATGATATAGGGAGAATATCATTATTTTCTATTCTGGATAAATGAGCTAAGATGGGCCAACTAGCTTCCCTCATCTGTAACTATCTTGTAATAAGAACATAAGAATTAGGAACAGGAGTAGGCCATCTAACTCCTCGAGCCTGCTTCGCCATTCAACAAGATCATGGCTGATCTGGCCGTGGACTCAGCTCCACTTACCCGCCCGCTCCCCGTAACCCTTAATTCCCTTATTGGTTAAAAATCTATCTATCTGTGACTTGAATACATTCAATGAGCTAGCCTCAACTGCTTCCTTGGGCAGAGAATTCCACAGATTCACAACCCTCTGGGAGAAGAAATTCCTTCTCAACTCGGTTTTAAATTGGCTCCCCCGTATTTTGAGGCTGTGCCCCCTAGTTCTAGTCTCCATGACCAGTGGAAACAACCTCTCTGCCTCTATCTTGTCTATCCCTTTCATTATTTTAAATGTTTCTATAAGATCACCCCTCATCCTTCTGAACTCCAACGAGTAAAGACCCAGTCTACTCAATCTATCATCATAAGGTAACCCCCTCATCTCCGGAATCAGCCTTGTGAATCGTCTCTGTACCCCCTCCAAAGCTAGTATATCCTTCCTTAAGTAAGGTGACCAAAACTGCACGCAGTACTCCAGGTGCGGCCTCACCAATACCCTGTACAGTTGCAGAAGGACCTCTCTGCTTTTGTACTCCATCCCTCTCGCAATGAAGGCCAACATTCCATTCGTCTTCCTGATTACCTGCTGCACCTGCAAACTAACTTTTTGGGATTCATGCACAAGGACCCCCAGGTCCCTCTGCACCGCAGCATGTTGTAATTTCTCCCCATTCAAATAGTATTCCCTTTTACTGTTTTTTTTCCCAAGGTGGATGACCTCACACTTTCTGACATTAATCAAAAAAGGCAGGTGGTAAAAGAAAAAAAGAACATATAATATTTTTATTGGTACAAAAGATTGGAAATTGGCAATAGACTTTTGGAACAGTACTCTTTTCTGGCACAGTTAAGTAGTACCAATCTGAAGCTGTAGATTGTGTTACAATGAGAGTGGATAAGAAAGCACGCATATTGTGGAGCTGACAGTTCACGTTAGATGAGGTTAGAACACATGAAATAAAACCACTGAAATATAAAAGGGTCATGACGAAGTGCTAAAACACAAGTGGAAGTGTGTAATTTGTACGGTGGCAGGGAATTGTAGGAGCATAGTTGAGGAGATTTGTAAGGCTAGAAATGAAAGGAACACGGCTGGTAGTGTGATGAAGAGAATTGAGAGTGCAGCAGCGAGACCTTTGGAAGAAAGGAGTGGAAATTGCTAACCATCATATGAGAATAGGCTCGGGGCAAAAAAGATTGTACAAGGGAATGTGGCCGACACCACTAGTAGCTAAACCTTTTGGGTTAAGTGGTCGTATAGTAAGGGCCAAGACTGCGATGCTGCCTTACAAATCTGGTGATCTGCATGATGGAAGAATTCCATGACACAAAATTTAATTTCCAAACATAATTTTGTTTTTAAAATACTGTTAGAAGGTACTAAAATAAACAACTTGCATTTACATAGTGCCTTTCAGGATGGAAACGTGGCATCCAATTTGCACACAACTAGATCCCACAAACATCAATGACCAGATAATCTGTTTTAGTGATGTTGATTTAAAGATAAATATTCGCCAGGACACAGGGGAGAAATCCCTTGCTCTTCTTCAAATAGTGCTGTGGGAGCTTTTACATCTACCCGACAGGACAGATTTGGCCTCAGTTGTAATATCTCATCCAAAAGATGACACCTCTGACAATGCAGCACTCCTCAGTACTGCACTTTAGTGTTGGCCTGGATTATGAACTCAAGTCTCTGGTGTGGGACTTGGATCCATGACTTTCTGACTCAGAGGTGAGAGTGCTACCAATGAGCCAAGGCTAACACCTCAACTCTTGCTAGAATGCAGGAATAACATATTATCATCAGAGCTAAAGCAACTTCAGTTTTGGCAAGCATTTTGGGTAATGGGATTCAGTGTTCACATCATTATGTTTACATTTGCAAACAAACAACACATTTCCAAAGCACTTTTTGTTAAAGACAGTGCTACTTTTGGTGAAAATCTAGCTTTATAAATTGTTCAGTTTACATTAACATCAACTGTGCAAGAAGTGAGAGAACGATAAACGGATAGCTATAGACCAGTTAGATTAATCTCAGTTGTGTGAAATTCTTTGAGTCCATAATTTGAGATAAAATTGGTGAGCATTTAGAAATGCGTAAGTTAATTAAAGACAGTAAGCATGAAATTGTTGATGGCAAATTGTGTTTGACAAATTTAATAGTGAACATGTGACCAATTAGATAAAGAAAATGTAGTAGACATTTTGCATGTGGGTTTTTTTAAAAATTCGATCAGAGGATGGGAGCGTTGCTGGCAAGGCCAGCACTTATTGCTCATTCTTAATTGCCCTTGAGAAGGTGGTGGTGAGCCACCTTCTTGAACCGCTGCAGTCCTTGTGGTGAAGGTTAGGGAGGGAGTTCCAGGATTTTGACTATGAAGGAACGGCAATATATTTTCAAGTCAGGATGGTGTGTAACTTGGAGGGGAACTTGCAGGTGACGGTGTTCCCATTCTCCTGCTGCCCATGTCCTTCTAGGTGGTAGAGGTCGCGGTTTGGGAGGTGCTGCCAAAGAAGCTGTGGCGAGTTGCTGCAGTGCATCTTGTAGATGGTACACACTGCAGTCACGGTGCGCCGGTGGGGGAGGTAGTGTTGAAGGTGGTAGATAGGGTGCCAATCAAGCGGGCTGCTTTGTCCTGGATGGTGTCGAGCTTCTTGAGTCATGTTGGAGCTGCACTCATCCAGGCAAGTGGAGAGTATTCCATCACACTTCTGACTTGTGCCTTCTAGATGGTGGAAAGGTTTTGGGAAGTCAGGAGGTGAGACACTCGCCACAGAATCCCAGTCTTTGACCCGCTCTTGTTGCCACAGTATTTATGTGGGTGGTCCAGTTAAGTTTCTGGTTAATGGCGACTCCCAGGATGTTGAAGGTGTGGGATTCAGCGATGGTAATTTCGTTGAATATCAAGGCGAGGTGGTTCGACTCTCGCTTGTTGGTGATGGTCATTGCCTGGCACTTGTGTGGCGCGAACGTTACTTGCCACTTATCAGCCCAAGCCTGAATGTCGTCCAGGTCTTACTGCATGCAGGCATGAACTGCTTCATTTTCCAAGCAATTGCAAATGGAACTGAACACTGCAATCATCAACGAACATCCCCACTTCTGACCTTATGATGGAGGGAAGGTCATTGATGAAGCAGCTGAAGATGGTTGGGCCGAGGACACTGCCCTGAGGAACTTCTGCAGCGATGTCCTGGGGCTGTGATGATTGATCTCCAACAACCACAACCATCTTCCTTTGTGTAAGGTATGACTCCAGCCAGTGGAGAGTTTCCCCCTTGATTCCCATTAATTTCAGTTTTGCTAGGGCTCCTTATTGCTACATTCGGTCAAATGCTGCCTTGATGTCAAGGGCAGGCACTCTCACCTCACCTCTGGAATTCAGCCCTTTTGTCCATGTTGTGTTATCTCGCCAGCGGCTGCAGGCCCAGTGTGGCAGCTATGTCCTTCAGAGCTCGGTCAGTAGTGGTGCTACTGAGGCTCTCTTGGTGATGGACATTGAAGTCGCTCGCCCAAAGTACATTCTGTGCCCTTGATACCCTTAGTGCTTCTTCCAAGTGGTATTCAACATGGAGGAGCACTGATTCATCAGCTGAGGGAGGGTGGTTGGTAGTAATCAGCGGGAGGTTTCCTTGCCCATGCTTGACCTGAAGCCGTGAGACTTCATGGGGTCCGGAGTCAATGTTGCAGACTCCCAGGGCCACTCCCTCTAGACTGTATACCACTGTGCCACCACCTCGGATGGGTCTGACCTGCCAGTGGTACAGGACATACCCAGGGATGGTGTTGGAGGAAAGCTGTTTTAAAGGTGATTTTTAAAGGTGATCAATAGATGTCTGCAAGAGGCTTGATAAAAATCTACTTGACCTCGTCCTCACCAAACTACCTGTCGCAGATGCATCTGTCCATGACAGCATTGGTAGCAGTGACGACCGCTCAGTCCTTGTGCAGACCAAGTCCCGTCTTCACACTGAGGACACCCTCCATCGTGTTGTGTGGCACTACCATCGTGCTAAATGGAATTGATTCTGATATATGCTGAGAGCTTGGCTAGAAAGTTGGTTGATGGGGAAACAAGAGTTAATATACATTGTGTGACCCGAATTGGACAATGGTTGGAAGTAGTGCACATCGGGCCATTGTTGGGTCATTTTTGCTGTGTCTGTGTTTATTTGGACTTCGGCATAGGGTGCACAATCCTGAAATTTGTTGATGACATGAAAGTTGGGGTTTTAGGAATCAGCGAAGCTGGCTGAGAGTGTTCAACAGGTCATGGATTGATCAGAGAAATTAGCATTTTGGGAAGGTAAAAAGAAATGGGAATCAGTCTGTGGAATGAACAGAAGGCTAGGATTTTCTATAATTGCAACTGCAGTTAAATAAAGCCACAAAAATCCATTGGCACTTTTAGTTTTATACCAAAGTAAAGTAGTACTGATAAATTTGCACATGGCAATTTTTAATCCACAGTTAAAAGTAATGTGTGCCATTTTGGGTGACCCTTTTATAGAAAAGACATTAAAGCCTTGGAGCATACAGCACAGCTTTGCCAGGATGATGCCAGGGATGGGAATCTATGGAAATGAGGAGAGGCTCGAGGCAGTGGGATTATTTCTACTGGAACAGAGGGCTAAGAGGAGGTTTAATGAAGGGCTTTTTAAATTATGAAGGATTTTGATAGGATTAATAGGGAACAATTATTTGCTTTGCTTGGGGAGTCAGTGATGAGTGGTCATCAATTCAAAATAGTCACAGTGAGGAGGGAGATTCGTGGAAATGTCTTCATAGAAGAGAGTTGCTGGAGAATGGAATGCTTTGTCACGGAATAATTGAGCCATAAAGCAATTGGATCTTTTAAGGGAAACTTGAATAAATATTTGAAACACAAGATACAAGGGGCTAGAAATTCAGTTTTTGCCGATATTGTTTTTTTCCTGTCATTTTACGGAAAAAATACCACTAAAAACTTCGCCATTTTTTAAGGGGGTAAAATTGGCAAAAAAATGTGCCCGACAATAAAAATCGGTGTTACAGGAGGATTCGCGGTGGAAACCGCAGTCCTCACCAACTTTAGCCTGAGGCCTATCACCACCAAAAATACAGGCCCTGGGAGGGGAGAAAACACAAAACAAGTTGCAAAAATAAAAAATCAGAAAACATTCACTATACACTTAACTAATGAATCGCTGAAAAAGAACTAAAAAATAAAAACTTCAACTTACCTTTTTTGTAGGTCTTCATCCCTACCGCTGTTTCTAGGGCTTCAACGCAGGCTTTTCTCAGGCGGTGTTTCTTCACCCCGAGTACAGGTTCACCGAACGGCCAATTTTAAGCAGTGCGTTTTTTGGGGGGCGTTGCACGCTGGCGATCCGCTTTTCGCCGATATTTCAAAATTGCTATACATTAACTTTGGTCAATTTAGGTAAATACCTTTTACCGGCAAAAAAGGCAAAATATCGCCGAGAAAACATGCGCAAGGCTGGCCAATTTCTTTTCCACAGACTTTGGGGAGAGAGCAGGACAGTGGAACAATTTTGGCAAAGGCTGACAGATATGATAGGCTGCTTCCTGTGTTGTAAATTGCCTTTTGGCAATTCCATCATGTCCTTTCCCATGGTGTTTCTGTGTACATTCCAAATGACTTTGTTTTTATACTTTATTTAAATGTAATTTAAATGACGGACAGAAAATGTAAACCAGATGTACCATTTTTATCATTAGCGAATGTCCCGTGGTGTTGCCCTTGCTATATCCGACGAGGTATTGTTTTATAAGGACAGAACATATTATGTAAAACACAATGTATTATTTGCAGCAGTCACTCCAAAACTTTTCAGAATGTGAATATGTACATATGTTCCATTCAAAAATTCTATGTAAACATTCCAATGAAGATTGTCATGTTTAAATGTCCACAGTAGTGGTAATGTTCCAATGATGCTTCCCTGTAATGCCAGTACAGTAGGTGACACTCTACTGTATTGGGCAGTGGAGAGGAAAGAAAGAGGTCTCTGGCCAGCCTCCACCCATGTTCCTTGGCCTCCTCCCATCCTGAACCTAGCTTTTCGTGATCCTTCCAACCTTTCCAATCATCTTTGCCCCTTTGTCAACTGATAGAGGAATTGGATTATAAGGAGCAATAATGTAAATTGGGAATGTTCTTGTGTGATAATGTGATTACTGTTTTTAGGATGCAAAAGGGACTAGATAATGTAGACCATGTCAAGCTATTTCACCTTGTCCAGAACAGTAGAACCAGAGGACACAACCTGCGCTTGAAGTGGGGTAAATTGAAAACAGATGTGAGGAAAGAGTATTTTAGAAAGAAAGACTTGCATTTATATTGCTCATTTAACGACCACTGGCCGTCTCAAAGCACTTTACAGTCAATGAAGTACTTTTGGAGTGTAATCACTGTTGTAATGTGGGAAACGCGACAGCTAACTTGCGCACAGCAAACTCCCACAAACAGCAATGTGATTATGACCAGATAATCTGTTTTTGTTATGTTGATTGAGGAATAAATATTGGCCAGGACACTGGGGATAACTCCCCTGCTCTTCTTCGAAATAGTGAATTGGTATCTTTTGCGTCCACCTGAGCGGGCAGATGGGGTCTCAGTGTAACGTTTCATCCAAAAGACAGCACCTCCGACAGTGCAGCACTCCCTCAAGCACTGCACTGGAGTGTCAGCCTAGATTTTTTTTTTTATGTGCTCAAGTTCCTGGACTTGAACCCACAACCTTCTGACTCAGAGGCGAGTGTGCCACCCACTGAGCCACAGCTGACACTGTTTAGTGAGCGAGTGGTAAATCTATGGAACATGCTCCCAATGGAGATGTTGGAAACTGATAATATTTCTTTCAAATGTCAATTAGATAATTTATTTCTGAAAATGATATTTTCGGATACAGTACATGAGTACTTTGAGACATGACATATGATAAATACAGTAGGCTTGGATGAAACAGGTTTCTTTGGACCTATGGCTCCCAAACACTCCACCTCTGGGATTTTCTAGCCTCATGTCTGGATCTATTGTAGATTAATTGATGGAGATTAATTTCTATGATTAGTCAACACCTCCATTATCTTTGTATCATGCAACTACCAGGATGGTAGAAAGCGAACGAGATGGACCGTGCTCTTTTTTCATCGAGCAATTCCTGTGATTGTATACAACTGTGTAATCTATGAACTTCTTTGTATGGGTCAATTTCCAGCTTTTATTGTTGCATGTTAAATATCCATGAATGTGCCAATTTCAGTGTCATCGTGTATTGCCAAAATCACTTCTGACTTAAGTGTGGCATAATGATTTATGCATCTGAATTTCTGAAGTATCCTCTATCTGTAACTTTTCTCTAACTTCTATATTTAACATTTAATATTTCAGTGCAGATGAAGTGCGCAGGAAATCTTTGGTTCTCAAATTCCCCAAACAGCAGCTTCCTCCAAAACGCCGCAGACGGGTGGGAACTACGGTCCACTGTGATTACCTAAATGTAAGCCTGCTTTTATTTCTACTGTTTCCTGAAGTACTTAAAACAACTTCCTGAATTATTAGAGACTTACAACAGCTTTAGAACAGTTACTGGTATAATTTTAATTTCCGTTCAAGGAGTCCTACACTAAGTTCATCAATATCCTACTGTTTTATTTTCAACTCTTTATTTGTTGCAATCTAAAAAACTGAGTGTGGGAAATGACAGGTTACTAAAGGGGGACTTGGTGCATGGAGTTATCATGTTGTCCATTAGAAGAACAACTTACATCTGTATAGCATCTTATTAAAATAGTTAATCTCAAAGGAACAGGGGATCTCACAGAGAATGGATGCCAAGCAGTAATAGGTGAAGAATTAGGAAGTGAACAAAAGCATGGTTTTCAACATAGGTTTTGATAGGGATTTTGAAGCTGGAGAGAAATTAAACAAGATGGTGAGGTTTATTAAATACCTCAAGACTGCACTGTGTCGATTACTAAAGGCACTGCCACTGATAGTGGAGTGGAGGGGAAATAGACAGGAGGCTACGATTGAAGGAGCAAAGGAAACAAGCTGAGAAATAGGATTGAAAGAGGTAGCAAAAGTAGGGTTAGTCAAGGCCATAGAGGGATTTGCACTTTGAATTCAGTGTATTGAAGGGATGGGGTGCCAGTGGAGGTCAGCAAGGATGGGTGAGTTGCGCTTTGCGTCTGATAAAATGCTTGCAAGAACTTTGGGCAAGTTAAAGTTTATTTAAGATGCAGCACAGAAGACCAGTGATGAGCATTTTAGAGAACTTGAGCTCAAAGCTTACAGTGGTGTGGATAATGGCTTCAGTGGCAGTGAGGGTGAGATCTGGGCAAAAATGGGCAATTTTGCAGAGATGGAAGTAAGTGATTTTGGTGATAGGATAAGGGTTTTAAAGCTTAGCATTAAGTCAAATAGGAGACCAAGATTGCCAACATCAGGTTCAGTTTGAGGAAGAGTCAGGGAGAGGGATGGAGTCGGACAAGGATACAGAGCTTTTGGCAGAAGCCAAATAAAATGACTTGTCTTACCAAAATTTAAGTTGGAGAAAGTTCTCGATCAACTACTACTTCAGATTTTTGGGAAAGGGTTGGTAATATTTTGACAACTGGAGGTAATAATTCTGCCAAGATCAGATAGTTGTGTAGAATTAGAGGTGATTATTTTTATTCTGGTGATCAGAGCTCTTAATGCTGCAAAACTGTTCAATTTTGTTTTCTTTCTCTCTTCAGAGACCTCATAAGTCCATTCACAGGCGAAGGACAGATCCAATGGTCACCCTATCATCCATATGGGAAGGAATTATCAATGACATGCGAGACCTAGTAAATGTGAGAGTTCACAGCTTTTATTTAATTTAAGTCTTGGGAGAGGGAAGAAGCAACAATTTTTTTTTAAAAGTGAAATGTGAGATTGGATGAGCACAGCAGGTTAGCATGTTTCATTTTCACCTCTTGGACCTACATTAAAATCCAGCTCAGACTGATGGGATGAAAGTCTTTCCTGTCTGTATGGGTACTGTACAAAATATTTCAAGAATCTCGATCCAGTTCCTTGTGGACATGGGCTCATAGCATAAAACAGCCCAATTGGTATCAGTGGACACTAGCTTGAGATAGATGGTTTAGAAAATGGGGCCTTTTTAGCCTTGTACGGATCATATCCACTTGGGGAATGTGCAGGAAATGCTTCCCTTTGCACTATTCCCGTTAACATGCTCCACAATACCATTCAGTTCAGTTTTTCTATTAAATTGTTTTAAGATTAGCTGTGTTAGAGGATAATATGTTGGTTCAGACAAGAGAAACGTTTCCATTTCATTTGATCTTCCATATTAAGTTCTCCTCTTGCTCTTCCCAGACTTATCCATTCCACACTCCAGTTAACGCGAAGGTTGTGAAGGATTATTATAAAATTATCACTAAACCAATGGACCTGCAGACCTTGAGAGAGAATGTCCGCAAACGGATGTGCCATTCGCGAGAAGAATTCCGTGAGCACGTGGAACTTATTGTAAAAAACTGTGTCACTTACAATGGTAAGAGCTCCAAATGATCACGACAAAATCATTTATATTATTTACTTTAAAAAGAAAAAAACTTGCATTTATATAGTGCCTTTCACAACCACAGGATGTCTCAAAGCGCTTTACAATCAATGGAGTACTTTTGGAGTGTAGTCACTGTTGTAATGTGGGAAAAGCGGCAGCCAATTTGCGCACAAGCAAGCTTTCACAAACATCAATGTGATAATGACCAGATAATTTGTTGTTATTTTGATTGAGGGATAAATATTGGCCAGGACACCGCGGATAACTCCCCTGCCGATCTTCGAAATAGTGCCATGGGATCTTTTACATCCACTTGAGAGAGCAGACGGGACCTCAGTTTAACGTCTCATCTGAATGACGGCACCTCTGACAGTGCAGCACTCCCTCAGCACTGCACTGGAGTGTCAGCCTAGATTTTTTTTATGCTCAAGTCCCTGAAGTGGGACTTGAACCCACAGCCTTCTGACTCAGAGGCGAGAGTGCTACCCACTGAGCCACAGCTGACACTTTAAACTCACAAAGGAGACGTGAATCGTATTGTAGAAGCGTTATGTTTCTGAGATAAGGAGTTGAGTAGATGGGCATTCAGGACAGTGCAATTAAGTGTTGAAAAATATGAAGTAAGAATAAGGAAAGGAAAATAACCTTTAAAAGATAAGATTATAAGTAGACGAGAGGAACAGAGGAACTGGCGTACAGATACACAAGTCATTAAAAATAATAGCATACGTAGATAAGACCATAAAAAACAGCAAATGGAGTTCTTGGTTTTGTGCTTAGAGGAATAGAAAATAAAAATAAGGTAATGTTGAACTTGTACAAGGCCTTAGGCCATAGTTGGAATAATTTGCACATTTCTGGGCACCTCATTATAGGAAGGATATAAAAGCGATGGAAAAGGTGCAGTTCAGATTCTCTAGGCTGTTACATGGAGTAAGGGATTAGTTATAAAGAGAGGGTTGAGAAGTTAGGGCTTTGTTCATTCGAATGAGATGGTTAAGGTGTAATCTGATCCTAAGGGGCCGAAATTGATGGCCTTACCGCCCACTGCTGCTGACATTCCTCCTCGCGATGCGCCCAGTGCCAATTTCGATTTGGTCTGGGGCAGTCGGGAGGGGAGATCCTCCGGGAACCGCCCGCTAACGTCAGCGGACGGCCAAGTGGCGCAACTGACCTCCCGCCCGCCGAGATGCCAGATTGGTGCGGGCAGGATTCGGCGCCAGAACTGGGGTGGATCGCTGCGGGGGAGGCTGGTCTATCCCCAACGGTGAGTATGAAGAGCTGAAAAAAAGGTTGGTAAACAATGTTAAAAATTTCTCTCTTCAGTGACTTACCTTGATGGGGTCCACTGAAGGTCTTTCTTTTTTAATGCTTTTTATTTGCAGCTCTTCGACCCTACGTGGGCCCGACTCCAGCCTCGGCGGCACTTGGGCGGCAAGCGCCTCTGCCGCCGAGATTGACAGTGTAAGTCTCTCTTTTGTTGCTGGCCACCCTTTCAAGGACCTTTTTTGCCGAAAACCCCACCCAGAGTACCATTGGGTATCTCGGCGGTCCTTTGGGCGGCACTTGCCCTTCACCAATTTTGGCCCCTAAATCTTTTAAGATTATGGAGGATTATAAGGTTAAAAAAACGATTGTTTCCACTGGTTGGTGAAACAGTAATGTGCGGGCACAAATTCTTTGTAGTGAAGTGGTCAGAATATGGAATTACTTAAGTAAGAGTCCATAAATTCTTCTAAAAGGAATGAAATAGTTGCTTGAAAAAGAGGAATATTAAAGGACATGGGACACGAGAAGGAGAATATGATTAGTCTGCATGGCTTATGTGGAAAAAAACAGGGTATAGACGTGACGGGCCAGATGGCCTGTTTCTGTACTGTAACATTCAGTGAAATGAGCTGGAGCTCCATCTGTTTGAGTAAAAGGGATGTGAAGTAATTTGGAAGCTGACAGTTTTAAAGTGGCAGTTGTGCACATATATGGATGGATATGTGATGATGGTCATGTGAGGGGAGCACAAAGCAGGTCACAGAAGTGATATGTGAGTGGCTACACTGAGTACCTGTTTGCTTCTCTCCAGGTGTGAAGCATCCTCTGACCCAAATTGCCCAAAGTATGGTGGAGCTCTGTGACATGAAGTTCAAAGAGGTGAGTAGTGAGATTCATTTTGTATCAACCTGCTGTGTGCTTCCCATTGCAACCTATAATCTCTGCTTTTTTCACTCTTGAACTGTGCTTAAAATAACTGAAATGCTAAAATATTATAAGATATTGAATTAAATATTTATAAAATAAAAGCTATGTTCCTTGTTGCATTTATTTTCTGGAGGAAATATTTTCGGTCAAGTAGATTCATTGTCACTTGAAAATCTTTTTGATGTACCAAAAATGAAAGGAATTCTGTGAGCATATGTTAGTCATTGTATAAACTGTGCCCTTTACAATAGATATGAATTAAACTGACCAAAATCTGCTCAGATACTGAAAAAAGAAAGACTCACTCACTCCTCAAAGGACTTGTGAAGTGTAGTCACTATTGTAATGTGGGAAACATGGCTGCCAATTTGTGCACAGCAAGGTCCCACAGACAGCAGTCAGTTATTTCCAGACAATCTATTACTGATGTGGGTTGAGGGATATATATTGGCCTGGACACGGGGAGAACTCCCATGCTCTTTGCTAAGGGATTTTTTACGTCCACCTAAGAGGGCAGACGGGACCAGGTTTAACTTCCTATCTGAAAGACCAGCACCTCTGACAATATAGCACTCCCTCACTACTGCATTGGAGCGTCAGCCTAGATTTTGTGCTTAAGTCTCCGAGACTGACGCCTGTCATTGATTGAACATTGGGTAAGTCTGTTTTCCGTTCATCTCCATCTCCATCTCCCTCTCAACTGACTTTGTGGCCCCTATCAAGTAGGAGAATCCAAATGTCAGTATCACTTGGGTCAGGGATTCAAGCTTGGGTCTCTAATGCCCTGACAACACTCTTCATAACTTAAGATTTTATTCAATGGGTTTATAACGTGATGGCTTCATTGGAAGAGGATTTTTAAAATTATAATGTTAAGGTTTAAGATTTTATTTACTTTTATTAGAAAGAAGATAAACTGGTCCGCCTGGAGAAAGCCATTAATCCTCTTCTGGATGATGATGATCAGGTTGCCTTCTCCTTTATACTGGATAACATCGTCACTCAAAAGATGATGGCTGTGGCAGATGTAAGTCAGACTCAATGTGTCTGTCTCCCTTAAAGGACAGATTCAAATTACATTGTGAGAACTGTTATGATCTGTATTGTTAATACTTTTCCTTCCTCCTGTCAGTCCTGGCCCTTCCATCATCCTGTTAATAAGAAGTTTGTTCCTGATTATTACAAAGTGATCACACATCCCATGGACCTTGAGTCAGTGCGAAAGGTATGAAAATTAACCCGAATACTTGTTGGAAGCTTCTGAAGTGTCTGCATGAAGTTTCTGCAATCACTTGTCCATTCTATCATGTAGTTACTAAAATCTCTCCATGTCTTTGGTGTTGCAGAATATTTCCAAACACAAGTACCAGAATCGTGAAGTCTTCCTGCAGGATGTGGAACTTATTCTCTCCAACAGCATCAAGTACAATGGTAAAACCCATGGCATGTCTTTTCACCACAGTAATCAAGGCTTGTTAGCTTATTTTCTTAATTTATTGAGCGCGGTTCATTCCTTATACTCCCTTGTATAAGTGGAACTGTAGGCAATCGGGTTCTGGAGTGAGGTGAGGGGGAGAATGAGCTATGGGCTGTGGCTAATCAAAAAATGGGGAGTTTCTGTTGTTCAGGAGGGAAATGTAAACAATGGTTAAAAAAATAACCATTAGCAGAAAAAAGTGCTCAAGAATAAATGTTAATATGTTAACACAAAAAAATTAGAAGTATACAGAGCCAGTAAAAATGTTGGCATTATTGACATGCAAGAAACATGGCTGTGAGCAGAAAGTGGGTATGAAATGGAGAAAAGAAATACAACAGTGTTTCGCAAATTTTTTTGACGGTTTCCACCAAAAGTTCTCATTGTCTGTCCCCCATAAGGCATGGCTTCTGTCTACAGATTAAAACCAAAAACTACCTGGGAAAGGAAGGCCATTCCACTCTAGCCAGCTGGCTTTGAAAAGGGAGACCCCGTTTACAGTTTGTTCGCAAAAAGGAGATTTTTTTATTTTATGTACTTGCACATTAGTGATCACCCTGACTTCAGAGGCCTGTATATTTAGGTCGCATAACTAAAATCTTTCAAGATTAAAATATTAAAGAAACTAAAATGGTGCTGCAGATTAAGGAAGATTCCAGCATCTGCAATATTTTGCTATTTCTATTTTTATTTTGCTATTTTCTTTTCTTTTCCTTGTATTAATTTGTAACAAGTCCTCTTTAGTTTACTCTGGTCATAAATGGTCTGGAAATGGATACTACTAGTAATGTTACAAAATTTGCTGGTAACAGTAAACATTGTGGTCAATTGTTCAGTATAGAAGAGATAGAAAGTACCCAAATAGACCTGCCAAAGAAATAAAATTGTGCTTAATGTGAAGTAACGTAATGCATATTGCTACAAAATATAAAGACTATGTGTATGTAATGAACGAGATTACATTGACAGGAATGGAAAATGACAAAAGGTTTTGTCCACTGAAAGCATCCAGTCAAGATGAAGTTATTGTTTCAAAAGAAACCACTTGCATTTATGTAGTGCCTGCCATGATTTTGGGACATCCCAAAGCGCTTCCTAACCAATGAAATACTTTTGAATTGTAGTCACTGTTGGCAATGTAGGAAATGCGGCACCCAATTTGTAATAGCAAGGTCCTACAAGACAAGAATGGGGTAATTTACTATACAATTGTTTTTTTTGTGATATTGGTTGAGGAATAAATGTTGACCAGTACACTGAGCGAACTTGAATAGTGTCATGGGATCTTTTACATCCACCTGAGAGGGCAGACAGGACCTTGTTTTAACATTTCATCCTAAGACAGCATCTCCAACAGTGCAGCACTCCGTAAGTACTGATTCTGTGTCTTTAGAGTGGTGCTAGAACCCATGATCTTGTGTCTCAGAAATGACCATGAGCAGAAAAAAGTGCTCAATAAATGTTAATATTTTACTACAAATACACAAATTATAAGGATACAGAGCCAGTAAAAATGTTGGCATTATTGACATGTAAGAAACATGGTTGTGAGCACAAAGTGGGTATGAAATGGAGAAAGGAAATAAAACAATGCTTCTCAAACTTTTTTGATGGTTTCCACCAAAAGTTCTCATCGTCTGTCCCCCATAAGGTATGGTTTCTGTATACGGATTAAAACCAAAAACCACCTGGGAAAGGAAGGCCACTCCACTCTAGCCAGCTGGCTTTGAAAAGGCCATCCTTAGCCACTGAGCCATTGACCAGACTCGATCAGCTCCAATGGATGGGCCACATTGTCCGCATGCCCGATATTAGACTTACGAAACAAGCACTCTACTTCGAGCTGCTTCACAGCAAGAAAGTCCCAGGAGGGCAGAGAAAACGCTTAAAAGGCACCCTCAAAGCTTCCTTGAAAAAAATGTAACATCCTTACTGACTCTTGGGAATCCCATCCCCAAGAACGCTCAAAGTGGAGGAGAAGCATCCGAGAAGGCGCCGAACACTTTGAGTCTCTTCGTCAGGAGCACATGGAAGCCAAGTACAAATAGCGGAAGGAGCGTACGACAAATCAAGCACCCCACCTACCCGTCCCTTCAACCACCACCTGCCTCACCTGTGACAGAGACTGTAGATCCTGCATTGGTCTCATCAGTTACCTGAGAACTCATAGCGTGGAAGCAAGTCATCCTCAACTCCGGGGGACTGCCTAAGAAGAAGAAAATACTAATTGATAGCTACTATCGGTACTATCTGAAGATGGAGTGTCTGATCAGAGAAATCACCTTTTATACTGAATTTAATGTGGTGTTGCGACCACTGTCTCCTGACTTGGGATTCTGCAGATGGTGCCAAACCCAATACAAGGGTCCCAGATTTGCTAAGGCTGGTATCTGTGAAGACCGTTTTTGTAGTGTTTTCCCAAATTCCATCTGTCGCAGTTCAATCAAGTTTAATTTGAGGCAGTTCCACAGTACAGGTCCTGGCACACCACCAAACCCAACAAAAGTAGATTAAGAGGCTGCAGGAAATTGTAATGTCATAATTATGCAGGACTTCCAAGTCCCAGAATGAATAAGCCAGAGCAGGCTCAAAGAGAAGGAAAGGATGATTGCACAAGTAATTTCAAATCAGTGACTGCTTCTTAACACAACACATGAAGCACAGGACTTAAGAAGGAACTATATTAGATTCAGCATTTAACATTCCACTGAAACTGGTTAGTAATCTGGAAATGGATAAACATTTCACATCAAGTGATCCCCATGTATTCAGATTTGGTACTTTTAGCCTTTGACTTCAATAGAGTAACAAATAGAGGTAGATGATTGTGGAGAGCAAATTGTGGACGTGTGAAATTCTTCCACATGCATTCAGCCTCATATACAAGTTTTGTTATAATGAATGAGGGAATCATCCAAAAAGACTCATTCTGGGTAGCTCATTCTCCCCTCCCTCAACCTGATCATCATTCTATATTGCACTCGGTATTCAAACATAGAAACATAGAAAATAGGTGCAGGAGTAGGCCATCGGCCCTTCGAGCCTGCACCACCATTCAATATGATCATGGCTGATCATGCAACATAAGAACATAAGAATTAGGAACAGGAGTAGGCCATCTAGCCCCTAGAGCCTGCTCCGCCATTTAACAAGATCATGGTTGATCTGGCCGTGGACTGAGCTCCACTTACCCGCCCGCTCCCCGTAACCCTTAATTCCCTTATTGGTTAAAAATCTATCTATCTGTGACTTGAATACATTCAATGAGCTAGCCTCAACTGCTTCCTTGGGCAGAGAATTCCATAAATTCACAAACCTCTGGGAGAAGAAATTCCTTCTCAACTCGGTTTTAAATTGGCTCCCACGTATTTTGAGGCTGTGCCCCCTAGTTCTAGTCTCCCTGACCAGTGGAAACAACCTCTCTGCCTCTATCTTGTCTATCCCTTTCATTATTTTAAATGTTTCCATAAGATCACCCCTCATCCTTCTGAAATCCAACAAGTAAAGACCCAGTCTACTCAATCTATCATCATAAGGTAACCCCCTCATCTCCGGAATCAGCCTCGTGAATCGTCTCCGTACCCCCTCCAAAGCTAGTATATCCTTAAGTAAGGTGACCAAAACTGCACGCAGTACTCCAGGTGTGGCCTCACCAATACCCTGTACAGTTGCAGCAGGACCTCCCTGCTTTTGTACTCCATCCCTCTCGCAATGAAGGCCAACATTCCATTCACCTTCCTGATTACCTGCTGCACCTGCAAACTAACTTTTTGGGATTCATGTACAAGGACCCCCAGGTCCCTCTGCACCGCAGCATGTTGTAATTTCTCCCCATTCAAATAATATTCCCTTTTACTGTTTTTTTTTCCCCAAGGTGGATGACCTCACACTTTCCGACATTGTATTCCATCTGCCAAACCTGAGCCCATTCGCTTAACCTATCTAAATCTCTTTGCAGCCTTTCTGTGTCCTCTACACAACCCACTTTCCCACTAATCTTTGTGTCATCTGCAAATTTTGTTACACTACACTCTGTCCCCTCTTCGAGGTCATCTATGTATATTGTAAACAGTTGTGGTCCCAGCACGATCCCTGTGGCACACCACTAACCATCGATTTCCAACCCGAAAAGGACCCATTTATCCCAACTCTCTGCTTTCTGTTCGCCAGCCAATTCTCGATCCATGCTAATACATTTCCTCTAACTCTGCGTACCTATATCTTCTGCAGTAACCTTTTGTGTGGCACCTTATCGAATGCCTTTTGAAAATCTAAATACACCACATCCATCGGTACACCTCTATCCACCATGCTCGTTATATCCTCAAAGAATTCCAGTAAATTAGTTAAACATGATTTCCCCTTCATGAATCCATGCTGCGTCTGCTTGATTGCACTATTCCTATCTAGATGTCCCGCTATTTCTTCCTTAATGATAGTTTCAAGCATTTTCCCCACTACAGATGTTAAACTAACCGGCCTATAGTTACCTGCCTTTTGTCTGCCCCCTTTTTTAAACAGAGGAGTTACATTAGCTGCTTTCCAATCCGCTGGTACCTCCCCAGAGTCCAGAGAATTTTGATAGATTGTAACGAATGTATCTGCTATAACTTCCGCCATCCCTTTTAATACCCTGGGTTGCATTTCATCGGGACCAGGGGACTTGTCTACCTCGAGTCCCATTAGCCTGTCCAGCACGACCCCCTTAGTGATAGTGATTGTCTCAAGGTCCTCCCTTCCCACATTCCTGTGACCAGCAATTTCTGGCATGGTTTTTGTGTCTTCCACTGTGAAGACCAAAGCAAAATAATTGTTTAAGGTCTCAGCCATTTCCACATTTCCCATTATTAAATCCCCCTTCTCATCTTCTAAGGGACCAACATTTACTTAAGTCACTCTTTTCCATTTTATATATCTGTAAAAGCTTTCACCAGCCGTTTTTATGTTTTGCGCAAGTTTACCTTCGTAATCTATCTTTCCTTTCTTTATTGCTTTCTTAGTCATTCTTTGTTGTCGTTTAAAATTTTCTCACTGTTCTATTTTCCCACTAACCTTGGCCACCTTATATGCATTGGTTTTTAATTTGATACTCTCCTTTATTTCCTTGGTTATCCACGGCTGGTTATCCCTTCTCTTACCGCCCTTCTTTTTCACTGGAATATATTTTTGTTGAGCACTGTGAAAGAGCTCCTTAAAAGTCCTCCACTGTTCCTCAATTGTGCCACCGTTTAGTCTGTGTTTCCAGTCTACTTTAGCCAACTCTGCCCTCATCCCACTGTAGTCCCCTTTGTTTAAGTATAGTACGCTCGTTTGAGACACTACTTCCTCATCCTCAATCTGTATTACAAATTCAACCATACTGTGATCACTCATTCCTAGAGGATCTTTTACTCGGAGATCGTTTATTCTTCCTGTCTCATTACACAGGACCAGATCTAAGATAGCTTGCTCCCTTGTAGGTTCTGTAACATACTGTTCTAAGAAACAATCCCGTATGCATTCTATGAATTCCTCCTCCAGGCTACCCCGTGCGATTTGATTTGATCAATCAATATGTAGGTTAAAATCGCCCATAATTACTGCCGTTCCTTTTTCACATGCCTCCATTATTCCATTGATTATTGCCCTCCCCACCATGAAGTTATTATTTGGGGGCCTATAAACTACACCCACCAGTGACTTTTTCCCCTTACTATCTCTAATCTCCACCCACAATGATTCAACATTTTATTCATTAGAGCCAATATCGTCTCTCACAACTGCCCTGATATCATCCTTTATTAACAGAGCTACCCCACCTCCTTTCCCTTGTCTATCTTTCCGAATCGTCAGATACCCCTATATGTTTAATTCCCAGTCTTGGCCACCCTGCAACCACGTTTCTGTAATGGCCACCAAATCATACTCATTTGTAATGATTTGTGCCGTCAACTCATTTACTTTATTTCGAATGCTGCATGCGTTTAGGTAGAGTGTTTTAATACTAGTTTTTAAACCATGATTTTTAGTTTTGACCCCTCCTGCAGCCCCTTCATATTCAGTGGCCCTTTTTGTTTTTTGCCTTGGGTTTCTCTGCCCTCCACTTTTACTCATCTCCTTTCTGTCTTTTGCTTTTGTCTCCTTTTTGTTTCCCTCTGTCTCCCTGCATTGGTTCCCATCCCCCTGCCATATTAGTTTAACTCCTCCCCAACAGCACTAGCAAACACTCCCCCTTGGACATTGGTTCCGGTCCTGCCCAGGTGCAGACTGTCCGGTTTGTACTGGTCCCACCTTCCCCAGAACCAGTTCCAATGCCCCAGGAATTTGAATCCCTCCCTGATGCACCACTGCTCAAACCATGTATTCATCTGAGCTATCCTGCGATTCCTACTCTGACTAGCACGTGGCACTGGTAGCAATCCTGAGATTACTACTTTTGAGGTCCTATGTTTTAATTTAGCTCCTAGCTCCTTAAATTCATCTTGTAGGACCTCATCCCTTTTTTTACCTATATCGTTGGTACCAATGTGCAGCACGACAACTGGCTGTTCACCCTCCCTTTTCAGAATGTCCTGCACCCGTTCCGAGACATCCTTGACCCTTGCACCAGGGAGGCAACATACCATCCTGGAGTCTCGGATGCAGCCGCAGAAACGCCTGTCTATTCCCCTTACAATCGAATCCCCTATCGCTCTCCCGCTCTTTTTCCTGCCCTCCTGTGCAGCAGAGCCAGCCACGGTGCCATGAACTTGGCGGCTGCTGCTGCCCTCCCCTGATGAGTCATCCCCCTCAACAGTACTCAAAACGGTGTATCTGTTTTGCAGGGGGATGACCGCAGGGGACCCCTGCACTACCTTCCTTGCACTGCTCTTCTTGCTGGTCTTCCATTCCCTAGCTGGCTGTGGACCCTTCACCTGCGATAAGACCAACTCGCTACACATGCCACTCATGTCATTCTCAGCATCGTGGATGCTCCAGAGTGAATCCACCCTCAGCTCCAATTCCGCAACGCAGACTGTCAGGAGCTAGAGGCGGATACACCTCCCGCACACGCCGGTGTCCCTGAGTTCCCACATGGTACAGGGGGAGCATATCACGTGACCGAGCTCTCCTGCCATGACTTAACCCTTAGATACACTTAAATTGGCAACAGCAATGCTAAAGTTTACTCGCTGTTATAGAAGAGAAAAAAGAAAAACTACTCACCAATCACCAGCCAATCACTTACCCTCTTGGCTGTGACATCACCGTTCTGTTTCTTTCTACTTTTTTGCCTTCTCCATGTAGCTGTACCAGCTAACCTTTTATAGGCTTCTCGCCGACTGCCTCACTACGCGCCTCTCGCCGACGCTGGGCCCCGGACTCCCTGCTGTGCCTTTTATAGGCCTCAGTATCCCGTTCCTGCTTTCTCTCCATACCCCTTGATCCCTTTAGCCATAAGGGCCACATCTAACTCCCTTTTGAATATATCTAACAAACTGGCCTCAACAACTTTTTGTGGTAGAGAATTCCACAGGTTCACAATTCTCTGAGTGAAGAAGTTTCTCCTCATCTCAATCCTAAATGGCTTACCCCTTATCCTTAGACTGTGACCACTGGTTCTGGACTTCTCCAACATTGGGAACATTCTTCTTGCATCTAACCTGTCCAATCCCGTCAGAATTTTATATGTTTCTGAGATCCCCTCTCATTCTTCTAAATTCCAGTGAATATAAGCCTAGTCGATCCAGTCTTTCTTCATATATCAGTGCTGCCATCCCAGGAATCACCGCTGCACTCCCTCAATAGCAAGAATGTTCTTCCTCAGATTGGGAGACCAAAACTGCACACAATACTCAAGGCGTGGCTTCACCAAGGCCCTGTACAACTGTAGTAAGACCTCCCTGCTCCTGCACTCAAAACCTCTCGCTATGAAGGCCAACATACCATTTGCCGCCTTCTGTACCTGCATACCAACTTTCAATGACTGATGTACCATGACACCTAGGTCTCGTTGCATCTCCCCTTTTCCTAATCTGTCACCATTCAGATAATATTCTGCCTCCTGTTTTTGCCACCAAAGTGGATAACCTCACATTTATCTACATTATACTGCATCTGCCATGCATTTGCCCACTCACCTAACCTGTCCAAGTCACCCTGCAGTGTCTGAGCATCCTCTTCACAGCTCACACTGCCACCCAGCTTAGTGTCATCTGCAAACTTGGAAATATTACACTCAATTCCTTCATCTAAATCATTAATGTATATTGTAAATAGCTGGGGTCCCAGCACTGAACCTTGTGCTACCCCACTAGTCACTGCCTGCCATTCTGAAAAGGACCCGTTTATTCCTACTCTTTGCTTCCTATCTGTCAACCATTTCTCTATCCACGTCACTACATTACCCCCAATACCATGTGCTTTCATTTTGCAAACTAATCTCTTGTGTGGGACCTTATCAAAAGCCTTTTGAAAGTCCAAATACACCACATTCACTGGTTCTCCCTTGTCCACTCTACTGGTTACATCCTCAAAAAATTCTAGAAGATTTGTCAAGCATGATTTCCCTTTCATAAATCCATGCTGACTTGGACCGATCCTGTCACTGCTTTCCAAATGTGCTGCTATTATATCTTTAATAATTGATTCCAACATTTTCCCCACTACCGATGTCAGGCTAACCGGTTTATAATTCTCTGTTTCCCCTCTCCCTTGTTTTTTTTTTAAAGTGGGGTTACCCTCCAATCCATAGAAACTGATCCAGAGTCTATAGAATGTTAGAAAATGATCACCAATGCATCCACTATTTCTAGGGCCACTTCCTTAAGTCCTCTGGGATGCAGACTATCATGCCCTGGGGATTTATCGGCCTTCAATCCCATCAATTTCCCTAACACAATTTCCTGACTTATAAGGATTTCCTTCAGTTCCTCCTTCTCGCTAGTCCCTCGGTCCCCTAGTATTTCCGAAGGTTATTTGTGTCTTCCTTAGTGAAGACAGAACCAAAGTATTTGTTCAATTGGTCTGCCATTTCTTTGTTCCCCATTATAAATTCACCTGATTCTGACTGCAAGGGGCCTACATTCACAGAAAGAAAGGTTATTATTCTGCTTAGAGTTTATAACCGTCATGATCTGATCATGGAATTAGTAACAACAGTGCTAAGACCATATCCAAAGTTTTTATCAACTTGATGCCTCTACCTTCTTCAAAAATACTTAGACATGACTAGAATGAGGCGTTGCATACAGCAGGGGTGGGAGGATACTACATAGTCATGTGGCTGTACCACTGTGCCAGACTTTCAAAGAGACTATGACCTAACGATTTCCCTCAACTTAGTTGAGATAGACTATTTTATGTGGAAGTTGAACTACATTCAGTTAAGAAAAACTATACCTATGATGGGAAATGCTTTGGATAAGTTAATAGAATATGCTTAGAGAACCTACTATTGACTTACCTTTGTTTCTTTCACCTACAGGCACAGATAGTCTATACACAAAAACTGGCCAGGAGATTGTGAATGTCTGTCACCAAACTCTGGCTGAGGTAGAAATCTTTTCGTAAACCCTTTATTAAATCTGAGCGTTTGTTCAATTTCACAGCATATAAATGGGTAGGATAAACCTCAGTGCATTTATTGACCTAGTTTTAAAATAGACATACAGTTAAAAAGTATTTCAGGTCAGTACCCATCTGCTGGATTGTATGAGAAATCCATGTCTCCGTTTGTTGAATATGTTCTCCTCTTTCTCTACGAGTCTCATTCTTTTCTTGGGATTTATCATTTGATGGTGCCTTGGACCTTTTCTTTCCCAGTTTTCCCTATCATCAGCTGTCATCAGCCAAGGAATAGTTCTGTAGGCACTGGTAACCCATTGTACTTCACCTAAATAGGTGTTCCTGATATGAGTCAAGACAATAAATGTCAGAAGACGATTCAACTTAGGGTTGATTTCAGCAGAGACTGGTCTTGTTCGCACTCAATATCTATACAAATCCATTTTCCTGGTCTGTATTGCTTAGTACTACATCAGGCCATTAGGGAATTTATAAGAATATTGTTCATTAAACAGGTTCTCCATGATCGCAGGATGCTGGTTATTTAACAACAAATTTTCTGATTAATCTGTATATATAGAGATATTCCAGAACACTCAGCAAAAATATATCCCAATAAGAAGGAAAGACTAAGAGAAGGGATAACCATCCGTGGCTAACTAACAAAATATGGGATGGTATCAAATTGAAAACGAGGGCCTACAATGTGGCCAAGAGTAGTGGGAGGCCAGAGGATTGGGAAACTTTTAAAAGTCAGCAAATAACGACTAAAAAAAATAGTAGGGAGAGGGAAAATAGATTATGAAAGTAAACTAGCACAAAATATAAAAACAGATAGTAAGAGTTTCTACATAAAAAGGAAAAGAGTGGTTAAAGTAAATGGTCCCCTCGAGGATGAGACTGGAGAATTAATAATGGGGAACAGGGAAATGGCAGAGACTTTGAACAAATATTTTGTATGGGTCTTCACGGTAGAAGACACTTAAAACATCCCAATAGTGGATAATCAAAGGGCTATAGGGAGGGAGGAACTAAATAGAATCACTATCACTAACGAAGTAGTACTCGGTAAAATAATGGGATGAAAGGCGGACAAGTCCCTTGGACCTGATGGCTTGCATCCTAGAGTCCTAAAAGAAGTGGCTGCAGAGATAGTGGAAGCATTAATTGTAATCTAACAAAATTCCCTGGATTCTGGGGATGTCCCAGCGGATTGGAAAACCGCAAATGTAACGCCCCTATTTAAAAAAGGAGGCAGACAGAAAGCAGGAAATGATAGACCGGTTAGCCTAACATCTGTCATTGGGGAAAATGCTGGAGTCTATTATTAAGGAAACAGTAGCAGGACATTTGGAAAAGCATAATTCAGTCAAGCAGAGTCAACGTAGTTTTATGAAAGGGAAATCATGTTTGACAAATTTGATGGAGTTCTTTGAGGATGTAACGAACAGGATGGATAAGGGGGAATCAGTGGATGTGATGTATTTGGATTTCCAGAAGGTATTCTATAAGGTGCCATATAAAAGGTGACTGCACAAGATAAATGTTCACGGGGTTGGGAGTAATATATTAGCATGGATATAGCATTGGCTACCTAACAGAAAACAGAGAGTTTGGATAAATGGTTCATTTTCCGGTTGGCAAACAGTAACTAGTTGGGTGCCGCAGGGATCGGTGCTGGGGCCTCAACTATTTACAATTTATATTAATGACTTGGATGAAGGGACTGAGTGTAATGTAGCCAAGTTTGCTGATGATACAAAGATGGGTGGGAAAGAAAATTGTGAGGAAGAGTAAAAAAATCTGCAAAGGGCTATCGACAGGCTAAGTGAGTGGGCAAAAATTTGCCAGATGGAGTAGAATGTGGGAAAATGTGAGGTTATCCACTTTGGCAGAAATAATAGAAAAGCAAATTATAATTTAAAGGTAGAAAAATTGCAAAGTGCTGCAGTACAGAGGGACCTGGGGGTCCTTGTGCATGAAACACAAAAAGTTAATTTGCAGGTACAGCAAATAATCAGGAAGGCAAATGGAATGTTGGCCTTTATAGCAAGGGGGATAGAGTATAAAAGCAGAGAAGTCCTGCTACAACTGTACAGGGTATTGATGAGGCCACACCTCGAGTACTGCGTTCAGTTTTGGTCTCCATATTTAAGGAAGGATATACTTGCATTGGAGGCTGTTCAGAGAAGGTTCACTAGGTTGATTCTGAAGAAGAGAGGGTTGACTTATGAAGATAGGTTGAGTATGTTGCGCCTGTATTCAGTGGAGTTCAGAAGAATGAGAGGTGATCTTTTCGAAACATATAAGATAATGAGGGGGCTCGATAAGGTGAATGCAGAAGGATATTGCCACTCATAGGGGATACTAAAACTAGGGGCCATAGTTTTAAATGGGCAGCCCCTTATTCTGAGACTAAGATGAGGAAAAATTTCTTTTCTGAGGGTTGTAAATCCTCTGCCACAGAGAGCTGTGGCGGCTGGGTCATTGAATATATTTAAGGCGGAGATAGACAGATTTTTGAGCAATAAGGGAATAAAGGGTTATGGGGAGCGGGCAGGGAAGTGGAGCTGAATCCATGATCAGATCAGCCATGAATCTTATTAAATGGCAGAGCAGGCTCGAGGGGTCAAATGGCCTACTCCTGCTCCAAATTCTTATGTTCTTATGGAACAATCTTACTGATCCAGCTGCATAGATAGGTCAGAGGTCTGAAATAAAGTTCTGGATCAAACTACTCAAACATTAAGTGCGTAAGTTGGGATATAATATCTTAATCTTCAGTGTATGATTAAGTTTTCGGATTTAATTTTTTTAGTATTCCAGAAATATTCATCCCTAAATAATTCAGATTTCATGGGTTATCTAATTGTTCAATGAAAAGTATTAAAAATTCATTATGGCATGAGAAATATAAAATAAATATACTTTAGGTGGTTCACTGGAGCACCAACATATGTACCATGGGAAGACCCATGTTCGATTTACCTGCACTGTTAAGTTTCTAGTCCTGATGTACAATTGGACCAGTCATCTTCAGACAATTCTTGTGAACTTTTTCCAGCTGATGTGATGACACAATGTTTTCAGGAAATAGTATTTTTTTTAAATTGTGTTTTTGGTTGGAGCTATTGATATAACTGCATTTATGAATCTAGTCTGAATGACCGAAGTGCAGTGTTTGCTATTAGTAAGTTTCGAGCTTATTTGAGAATATTTAATGCAGCTTAAATCCACCTCAAAAATCTTTGCAATTGTTTTTGATTTAGCTGATTTGATTTTTCCTTTTTGTTTTAAATAGTATGATGAGCATTTGACTCAGCTGGAAAAAGATATTGCATCTGCCAAGGAGGCCGCTCTTGATGCTGCGGAATTTGACAGTCTTGACCCGCTGACTCCAGGACCACATACTCCTCAGGTCAGTCCAAAATCAAGTTGGTCTAGTATATACTTGCCTTCCTAGATAGTTGCTGAGGTCATCTCATGGGTCAAAATGCAAAATGTTTCAACTCTTCATTCTTTCAAAATGTATTATTGTCTTCACTGCAAGGTCAAGTCAGTGAACATTCTGGTGCTTCAAAGTTCCAAAATGGCCTTGCATTGTCAGTTTCTCTCCTTTTGTAATTCTGCTACTTCGGTGAAATCAGGACCCCCTAGAATTCTGCAACACCAATTTCAAAACTAATTTCTGAGAAATGAGAATGTGGATTCTGCAACAACTCTGTCCCTTGGTTGGGAGCCTTATAATAATTTTTAAAAAAGCACATTAAACAGTACTAAACTGGGCCCTTGTTTAGAAAAAATAGTTAGTCTAAACTGTTGAAAAGCACTTTACTATGCTGTCCCTTTGGATTTTGACATGCTGCTCAGCTGTTTACCGTAATAAGGACAATACATCACGCTAGATAAGACAGCTATATGTTATGTGGCAACACAGTTAAAATTATTTGTTTTATTTACAAATAGCGGAGGAGAGAACAAAAAGGGAAGGTCTGTGATAGGGTGGAAGGCAGCAGGGATTAAGAGACAAAAAGGATAATGGTGCAAGGCAAAAGGAGATGGTAATGGGACAAGTTAAGAAACAAAAGATGAGTTTAGATAGGGTGGAAATGGCAAAATGATCAAACTGCTGCCATGCGAAAGAGAGAAAAAAGAGAGAGAAAAAGAAAAAAAATAGGCAGGGGTTACGGTCTGAAATTGTTGAACTCACTGTTTAGTCCAGAAGGCTGTAAAGTGCCTAAATAAAAGATGAAGTGCTGTTCGTCGAGCTTATCTTGAGCTTCATTGGAACAGTGGAAGAGGCCGAGGACGGAGAGATCAGAGTGGGAGTGGGGAGTGGAGCAGCGAATTAAAGTGACAGGCGACCGGAAGCTCGGGGTCACACTTACAGACTGAAGAGAGATGATCTGCGTTTGGTCTCCCCAATGTAGAGGAGACCACATCGTGAGCAGCGAATACAGTATACTAAATTTTAAGTAGTACAAGTAAATCGCTGTTTCACCTGGAAGGAGCGTTTGGGGCCCTGGACAGTGGGAAGGGAAGAGCTAAAAGGGCAGGTGTTGCATCTCCTGCACTTGCATGGGAAGGTGCCGTAGAAACCAGCGATGTTGCATTCAACAACAGCTCACTGGTATATTATACTGGAGACATATTGTTGTAATTTTAAATGGGAAAGATTTAATAGATATAATTTCTAAGTACTGGCACTTTAAATATCTAAAACACGCAGGCCTGGCAGAGGATCAGGAGCTCAGTGGTTAGATTCAAAGCTTTTGTAAATCCAGATTATTAAAGAGGGGATTTCAGTTGGGTTAGATAGTATCAGTGTTTTTAATCCCAATTGAGTTAATGGACGCAATCGTTTAATCCCTATGCAATTCACATGTTGCACCTTTCAACTGCTAAATTAGACTCAGGTTCTGCAAGGCCAGTTGATTAAGGAGCTGCAATCAATGGATGGATAATTCCCATGGACAGGAATTAACAAACTTCAAATCATTGGGAATTGGGAGATTGTTGTCTTTGGTTTGAATCTAATTATGTGGGAGATAATGGTTGGTTGGGGGAAAATTCTGCAGTGTATTCCATGGCGATGGAACCACCCGGTAATTGGAAGCCTTTGTGTAATTCATTTGCACGAGGAAAATGAATAACTAAGGAAGAATTACTTGCGTTCTGTATGTACTTCCTCATTCTTTGACTGCAGATCCCACTATCACTCCCAAATCCTCTTCTGTCTGGAGCACAAGGAGTTTAATCATTTTTTGTATGTTTGTTTACCTTGCATAAATGTGATTTCTTGTGGTACATCTACTGAAGTACTGAGGGTTTGTATGCCTTCTGTTATGATTGGATCACAGCTACTGGAGAAAATTAATAAGTTTACTTTTAATGATATACCTCCTTACGATTATACACAACCCTGAAAAAGGCAAATCAAATGCTTTAAGAATAATCACAAGAATTACCTCTTTTTCTATTTTTGCGGTTGTTTCAGCCACCAGAATTCGAAGATGGAAACATGTCACTCATTATGTCTCGAGACCTTTCTCTGTTTCATGAAGAAGGCAGTATGTCTGCCAGTGCTACCCCAACAACAACACCAGAGAAAATGCACCACAGGTTGGCGCAGGTGAGAGGAAGGGCAAAGGTTCCAATTAATGGTTCAGCTGGAACATTTTTTTTGTATATCTGCGGATGGTGGGGGGGGAAAGCACCATTTCTACTGATTAAACTACACCGATACAGCCATCTTATAATCTTGCATCTGCGTGCATTTCCTGTATGTGACAGTGGAGGTAGTGCTATACAGTCCCCTCTTACACTAAAGCTGTGGACTGGATCCTGGTGTGATTTTTGATTCCTCCCTTTTCTGAAGCCACTGACTCATGCTGGAGTACAGTTTCACAGATCACAAGATGTGTTTGGATGAAGATGGCTCTTCAGAATACCAATCATAGCATCCACACATTAGATGCTAATAACTGTTGTCTTCAATTATAAATATAGTTATGGAGCGTCGGCAAGCTATTTGATCACATGCACAATCCTGTCCTCGCCCAACATTTGTGCACACACATTGTCTAGCAGTGGTCACTAGATAAAAATCAGAAGGGGACTTTTTAAAAACACTCTCCTCAATCCACAGCCACTGAGGCCAAATATAGTACTCCCATTGTAACTATAGCTGAGTTCATAAAATCATAGAATGGTTACAGCACAGAAGGAGGCCATTCAGCCTGTCAAGCTTGTGCTGGCTCTCTGCATGAGCACTTCAGCTAGTCCCCGCCCTTTCCCTGTAGCCCTGCAACATTCAACTTACTCATTGTAGGCCAGAGATTGATCCTGGAACTTTCCTGGCTTAAATTTCTTGGAAGGAATATGTATCTCTCTTCTTAGGGTTGCATTACTTTCCAAGTTACATGCAGTATGCTCATTTCTTAGGGTCATTGCCGTGAGGGGCGTATAAGGACAGGTGAGGAGGAATCTGATGTGGATGTTGAAGGTTTTGAGGACGATGATGATGGCAAACCGAAGACACCTGCCCCAGCAAGTGACTTTTACCACGCTCTGCATGTAATATTTCATTACAACCCTTGAATGTTTCATCTGACCTTTTCATGCATTTCTGTTTTCATTTATAAAGTTACTGTGAAATATTTTGCTATGTTATCTGTGACAGGAAGCAACTGAGGGAGAGTGTGAAATGGAAGATGAGGATGAGATCTCTGTACCACAGCGTCAGGCAAGTGTGTTGTATGAAGATTTACTGATGTCAGATGGGGAAGATGAGGATCATAGTGAAGAAGAAGAAGGAGACAATCCATTCTCCTGTGAGTAGGATGCTCTCTGCTATTCCAGATTGTATTGTGAATTTAACTTCAAACTTCTTCAGAGTATTAATGAAGACCACATAAGTGGAAATAAGAGCTCTCACCCTAATTAAATGGAATCAACCAAGTCCCCAAAATGGAATTCTTACAACCATAGAGTGTCTTCCCTGCAAAAAAAAATCCAGGTGCTTTTAAGGAAATTGAGCAGGAAATGGGAGAGAAATTACAGGAGGTAATCAAACGCACAATCAAAAAGATAAGCTTAAAGGAGGCTTTTGAAGATAGCAAGGTATATGAGTTTCGGAGTAGGCCCAAGAGTCCAGAAACATGTAGGCTGTTTTCTAGCTCTGTTCTAAAACATCAAATTTATTGTGGTTACTGTCATTAAGCAGGTTGAATGTTCATCTTCAAAAAGAGCCTCAAATCTTCCTCAAAATTAAGTTTGAGCCTTATACAATCACAAGGTCTGTTAATGAGATATGAGACAAAGCAAAAACCTTTGAATATGTCCATTGAATAAAATACAATAAATAAATTTATGTTTCTTCACAACTTTTCCCTCACCTTCTGATGGAGCTACAATTCTTATTTTGAGTATTGATAGTGACATTTATTTCCAGTATATCATTTAAATGGCCTAATTGTTGGTAGGCTGGCCAACCCTGAGTGGCATCACAGCAAATAATGATCCTGTGCCTTGCTGATGTCCGCATACATGCTCTTTGCAGCATAAGTCACTAGATAATGATTGGGAACAGAAAGCCTGGCTGATTTTTCTTCTCTGAAACCAATTGAGCCCAGGCTGATATCAGTTAACCAAAAACTAAACTTGAGAGGTTTCTATTCTGTTTTTTTTAATTCGTTCTGGGATGTGGGTGTCGCTGGCAAGGCCAGCATTTATTGCCCATCCCTAACTGCCCTTGAGATGGTGGTGGTGGTGGTGAGCCGCCTTCTTGAACCGCTGCAGTCTTACGGTGAAGGTATTCCCACAGTGCTGTTAGGGAGGGAGTTCCAGGATTTTGACCCAGTGACGATGAAGGAACGGCGATATATTTCCAAGTCAGGATAGTGTATAACTTGGAGCTAATGGTGCTCCCATGCGCCTGTTGTCCTTGACCTTCTAGATGGTAGAGGTCGCGGGTTTGGGAGGTGCTGCCGAAGAAGCAGTGGCAATTTGCTGCAGTGCATCTTATACATGGTACACACTGCAGCCATGGTGGCGGATGGGGTGCTAATCAAGCGGGTTTCTTTGTCCTGGATCTTGTCGAGCTTCTTGAGTGTTGTTGGAGATGCACTCATCCAGGCAAGTGGCGATTATTCCATCACACTTCTGTCTTGTGCCTTGTAGATGGTGGAAAGGCTTTGGGGAGTCAGGAGGTGGGACACTCGCTGCAGAATATCCAGCCTCTGACCCGCTCTTGTTGCCACAGTATTTATGTGGCTAGTCCAGTTAAGTTAATGGTGACCCCCCCCCAGGATGTTGATGGTGGGGAATTTGGAGATTGTAATGCTGTTGAATATCATGGAGAGGTGATTAGACTCTCACTTGTTTGAGATGGCCATTGCCTGGCATGAATATTACTTGCCACTTATCAGCCCAAGCCCAAATGTCATTCAGGTCTTGTTGCATGCGGGCATGGACTGCTTCATTTTCTGAGCAGTTGAGAATGAAATTGAACACTGCAATCATCAACAAACATCTCCACTTCTGACCTTATGATGGAGGGAAGGTCATTAATGAAGTAGCTGAAGATGGTTGGGCCAAGGACACTACCCTGAGGAACTCCTGCAGCGATGTCCTGATTGACCTCCAACAACCACAACCATCTTCCTTTGTGCTAGGTATGACTCCAGCCAGTGGAGAGTTTTCCTCCTGATTCCCATTGACTTCAGTTTTACTAGGGCTCCCTGATGCTACACTCGATTAAATGCTGCCTTGATGTCAAGGGCAGTCACTCTCACCTCACCTCTGGAATTCAGCTCTTTTGTCCATGTTTAGACCAAGGCTGTAATGAGGTCTGGAGCCGAGTGGTCCTGGCAGAACCCAAACTGAGCATCAGTAAGCAGGTTATTGGTGAGTAAGTGCCGCTTGATAGCACTGTCTACGACTCCTTCCATCACTTTGCTGATGATTGAGAGTAGACTGATGGGGTGTTAATTGGCCGGATTGGATTTGTCCTGCTTTTTGTGGACAGGACATACCAGGACAGTTTTTCACGGCGGGTAATGTGAGTGTTGTAGCTGTACTGTAACCGCTTGGCTAGAGGCGCAGCTAGTTCTGGAGCACAAGTTTTCAGCACAACAGCCGGGATGTTGTTGGGGCCCATAGCCTTTGCTGTATCCAGTGCGCTCAGCCATTTTTTTATACCACGTGGAGTGAATCAAATTGGCTGAAGACTGGCTTCTGTGATGGTGGGGACCTCAGTGAGGCCAAGATGAATCATCTACTCGGCACTTCTGGCTGAAGATGGTTGTAAACGCTTCAGCCTTGTCTTTTGCACTTGGGTGCTGGGCTCCGCCATCATTCGAATGGGGATATTCATGGAACCTCCTCCTCCTGTTAGTTGTTTAATTGTCCAGCACCATTCCCGACTGGATGTGGCAGGACTGCAGAGCTTTAATCTGATCTGATACCTCACTTTGACCACTGAGCCATTGAGGTAGCATCACAGAAATACGTTACCTAGGAACAGATTTAGATTGGTGTAAAAGATAACCGTGAAAGACAGCTGCTAAACATTAAACTGAAAGACATTATTTTATTTCTATAAACTGGAATAACTTGGACCTCATGTGTAGCAGGGTCTGCTATTCACATGTCATAAATCAATTAGGCGTCCATGATGCTGTAATTGATCCATCAGCTGTATGAAAGAATCGTGTTCAAACAACTCAGCTAATGCAAAAGGTCCACACATTTTAACATTTCAGCATTGTGTTTTTCTGTTTGGCTGACTGCAGTTCAATATTTAACATGACGCACTCCAGGTCAGGTCTAGCATGATTAAATGCATAGTAAATGGAAAATGTTCTGCTCTTCAGTACCAATATCTCACATTTTGATCAGCACAATGCTTTATTTTCAAGAAAACTAAACATTTTTAGATGCGTTATTAATGCAACAGATAAGGTACAAGAAGCTGAGTTTATTATGAATATGAGCTTAATGGAGACAGTTTTTGGCCCTTGGGTGTTTGACACTTGGTTGGCAATTCTCTATACTATATTCATCTCAAACAAGTTTAGATGTTGATTTATAGTTATTTTCGGGAGCCCTCCCCTTTTTGAAAATTTAGACTTTGAAGCTTCCTTATATTAAAAAAAACAGGTTTTCAATTAGTATTTTCTCCTGTGAGGAGCACTGACCAAAATTCTTTGGACATTGTGAAGTTTTACCACTGAGCCATGTCTAATTATTTTGAGAACAAAATGGATTATGCATTAGGATGCTCTTAACTTTCTATTTGATTTGTAAGTTATGTTGTCCAGTACCTTTAGAAACTGAGTTGTTCCATGTGTCATTCTGTTGCATACAGCATAGCTGCTTCCTGATGCCATGGGCTTGACTCCAATTTACAGACACAGTATTAGTGATTATCATTGTCAGTTGAGTGACCAGTGTAATACTGCCTGTTTATCAGAACTCTTCCATTGTTTCAAACAGCTATTCAGCTCAGTGAGAGTGGCAGTGACTCTGATGTTGAAACTACTGCCATCCGACCAAAAAAACTTCATCTGATACCAGAGAATACACGCATGGGAATGGAGAATGAAGAGAGCATGATGTCCTATGAGGGAGATGGTGGTGAGACTTCTCAGATCATGGAGGACAGTAATGTAAGGTAAAATTATTTGGGCAGGGTGGGTTTACCACTTTTTTAAAAATAGCATTTTGCTTCAAGTCAATAAAGACCTGCTTCAAGTTTGATCAAATGTACAAATAAAGAGCGAGTACTTTTGATAGTACCGTTAAGAACTTTTATTGCTTCTTGCTTCAACTCCGCTCTCTGTTTACACAATGATAAATGGCCTATTTAACTACAGTATTGCCATTTCCCTTTCACAAAAAAAATTGCTTTTGGCCAGTCTTAATTGTCTTTCAACAATGTGACTTTTCCAATTGGTGTTGCTTTCCACAAATCTCATTGCTCAGGAGTGATTATGTAACTTTTCCTATCTTGTTGCTTTCCATAACCATATTGGCTGCTGGTATGCACATAACCAACCTGATTATTCATGTTTGGTTGACACAGCTCTGGAATCATGTCAGTAAAGGTGTGATTTGACAGGATTCAGTGACAGAATAATGACTACTGATCCCTAGTAACCACTTGCCTGTTTCTGAGGTAATCATTTCATACTGGATTTGAGCATTATGATTGGTCCATGAGAACCACTTGTCTAAAAATTCATCAATCATTGGCTCTTAATAATCACATGACCATAATCAGGAATGAGGTCGCAGTGACTAGACAAATCATGAAGTAGTTTCAATTAATCATTCAAGTTATAAAAACATCTAAAGAATGTATTGTCAGGGTCATAAGTAGAATATAAATTGGTATGGAAGGGTCCAATATTTTCTACCTATTATACATTTATATAAGCAACTAGTGAATCATCTGTGGCAATGCTAATGGTAAATCAGAAAAGACACCTTCATAAGAATGTGAACATCGTCCAGTGTAATGCACAAATATATTAAACATATCTTACTGCTACTAAGGTGGACCATATCCCTTTAAGACCCCAAAGACTAAATACTAAGAGTAAATAGCCTGAGATTAGCTGGAATTTAATTGCTGTTTGGTAAAGGAAGTTTGCAAATTGGAAGGTGCTTGTAAATTTCTGGTCCCAGACCAGCCTGAAATTGACTGCCGTTCTCTTTTATTAAACTGTTGACAATTAAGAGAGCATCTAGCACACCTTAAACTTTTCTGTAGATAAATATATGCTAGTATATCGCCCCAGTGTTGCTTGATCTCCCTGCTCGCTGCGGGAGTTTGGCAAAGGCCAAAATGCTATTTGTGGATATGGGAATCAAAATGGCTGTTGCCTTGAAAACTAACGCTGCTCCAGAATACAAAATCAGGCTATACTTAAACACACTCTCAGGCTGATGAGTAGTTTTCAGTGTATGGATAAGAAAGATGTGGGCTGGGAGCATACCATTTATGTCGGCCTTTTGAGGTGCCCATAGTGCTATTTTGCATCACTCATTGACGGCTGACTGAAATCAAAAATGTAACTGATGAAGATCATTGGAGGCTTTTGTCTGCAGCTACTCAACTTATTTTACTTATTGTCCTGGCCAATATTTATCTCTTAAGCAACATCACAAAAAAAAAAATTATCTGGTCATTTTCACACTGCTGTTTGTGGAACCTTGCTGTATACAAATTTGTTGCCGTGTTTCCTACATTACAATAGCACTTCATTACACTTCAAAAAAACATTACACTTCAAAAATAATTCATTGGCTGTAAAGTGATTTCTGAAATGCTGAGGTCATATAAATGCAAGTTCTTTTTACTATCACGTGGCAAATGAAATTTAACGCAGAATAGTGCGAAGTGATACATTCTGGTAGGAAGGAGAGGCAATATAAACTAAAGAGTACAATTCTAAAGCAGGTGCAGGAACAAAGAGACCTGGGGGTATATGTGCACAAATCATTGAAGGTGGCAGGGCAGGTTGAGAAAGCAGTTAAAAAAGCATACGGGGTCCTGGGCTTTATAAATAGAGGCATAGAGTACAAAAGCAAGGAAGTTATGATGAACCTTTATAAAACATTGGTTCAATAAGAATTAGGAACAAGAGTAGGCCATCTAGCCCCTCGAGCCTGCTCCGCCATTCAAAAAGATCATGGCTGATCTATATAATCCATCTGATAGTGCAGTTTTCCCTCAGTACTGCACGCAACTATCAGCTTGCATGTTATGTTTTAAGTCCTGGAGTGGGGCTTGAACCCAGAAGCTTCTGAGTCAAGAGGCAAGAGTGCTATCACCAAGCCAAGGCTGTCACCTTAACTGGAGGTTCAGCCTCAACTGGAGTATTGTGTCCAATTCTGGGCACTGTACTTTTAAAAGGATGTGAAGGCATAGAGAGGACACAGGAAAGATTTACAAGAATGGTTCCAGGATGAGGGACTTCAGTTACGTGGACAAGTTGGGGTTGTTCTCCTTAGAACAAAGAAGGTTGAGAGGAGATTTAATAGAGGTGTTCCAAATCATTAGGGGTTTGGACAGATAGAGAGAAACTTCCCATTGGTGGAAGGGTCGAGAACCAGAGGACACAGATTTAAGGTGATTGGCAAAAGAACCAAAGCTGACACGAGGAAAAACTTTTTTACGCAGCGAGTGGTTCGGATCTGGAATTCACTGCCTGAAAGGGTGGTGGAGGCAGATTCAATTGTGGCTTTCAAAAGAAAATTGTATAAGTACCTGAAGGAAAAAGATTTGCAGGGCTACAGAGAAAGAGCAGAAGAGTGGGACTAGCTGAGATGCTCTTGCAGAGAACTGGCACGGGCTCGACGGGCTGAATGGCCTCCTTCTGTGCTGCAACCATTCTATGATTCTACCTCAGCTTTAGGCTATTGAATAGGAAATCTTTACAGTTACATAACAGCTACTCATCATTACCTAACAGCAAATCTGTGAGAAATTAATTCTGTCAGGGGACAAATAGCAGAAAAGATAGCTATTTGGCTTCAAGACAGAAAGCAGAGAGTAGGGGTAAAAGGTGGCTATTCACAGTGGCAGAACGTGGTTGGTGGCGTTCCACAAGGATCAGTGCTGGGACCACTGTTGTTCAAAATTTATATAAACGATTTAGACTTTGGAATCAAAAACACAATTTCTAAATTTGCGGATGACACCAAATTGGGGGCAATAGTCAATACTGAGGAGGACTGCAACAAATTACAGGAGGACATTAATAAACTTGCAGAATGGGAATATCATTGGCAAATGAAGTTCAACACAAATAAATGTGATGTATTACATTTTGGTAGGAAGAATAGGGAGGTTACTTATTTCTTGGAGAATGAGAGTCTAGATTGGGTAGAGGAACAAATATACAAATAATTAAAAGTTGCGATGCAGGTTAGCCACAGGCCATTTAAAAAAAAAAGCAAACCAAACACTAGGGTTTATTTCTAAAGGTATAGAATTGAAAAGTAGGGAAGTTATGCTGAACCTGGAACGAACCTTGGTTAGACCACACGTAAGAGTACTGAGTACAGTTCTAGTCGCCATATTATAAAAAGGATATAGAGGCACTGGAGAGGGTGCAAAGAAGATTTACAAGGGTGATACCAGAAATGCGAGGGTATACATGTCAGGAAAGGATGAACAGGCTAAGTCTCTTTCCTCTTGGAAAAAAAGGCTGAGGGCTGACCTAATAGAGGTCTTTAAAATGATGAAAGATTTTGATAGAGTGGATAGGTTAATATTCAATATGGAGTAATAGTAAGTTTCAACGTAACTTGATGTTAGGCATGCAATCATTTGGTACAGCAACTATCCTGAAGTCCACCTTGGTGATGGAAAGGTAAAGTTTTGTGTCATTGTATTCATGTGGAGGCTAACATACTTGTGGATGAAGTTGTTAAGGAATAGCATGTAGATATTGAATAGGAAGGGTCCAAGGATGGGAGTTTTGGGGTATATCATAAATAATTATGAAGGCACTGGAGGAGATGTAGTGACCGTGCTGTTTGACTAGAAAGTGATCTGTAACAAATTAAAACACTTCTAAAACTAATTCATTTTGTGAAGTGCTCTACGTTTTGTCTTGAAAGGCACTGTATAAGTATTGCATAGTTTAATTGGGTCCAACATTACTTTGGTTGCTTCATGGTTTAATCATTTTTCACTGAACAGTGAATGCAACTTTTTTCCCCAGTTACGAGAGCTATGAAGAAACTGAGCTGAAGTCCAATACTCGTGATACAACCTTTAGCAGTGGAGGAGGTGATTATGAGCTGTCCGAGGAGGAAGAAGATGAGGAACAGAGGCATGGACCAAGTGTTCTTAATGAGGTTCAACTGAGTGAAGACGAAGAGGACAGCGAAGAATTCCACTCCATTGGAGGGGACAGTGATATAGAATCGGATATAGAGAGCTGAACACAATGTGATACAGAATCAGATATAGCGAGCTAATCATACAGTACAATCTGTTGTGGTTGGTAAGACTGGGAGACACCAACGCCAGTATAATCACTGAGGTGGAGACAGATTTCGTTGACTGATGCTGCTGTGACATCACAGGACTATTTTGAGCAGAGCATAAGTCATTTATTTGCCGTAATTCCACAATACACTTTTATGGTGGTACAGATGGATAATAATCCGTGTAAAATGGAGACCGAATACAGAGTCCAGTAACAAACTGCTTCATTCCAAAATACATTCGTTTCTGGATAAAAGGCTGTTCCTGGGAGCTGTACAAAAATTGTGTGTAAAAGGAATTTGGAAATTTATTGTTTTTCTGTTAGTGTGCATTCTTTAGGGCTACCTCACAATCAGTGATTGTGTACCATAGACTTTAATAGCACAGGTTTAAAAGGTGAATCAGAACAGATGCAAAAACAAATTAATTCTGTTACTTTTCTAGGAAATGTTTATTTGCATCCAGGTTTGAAGAGGTACGGGACCCCAAATAGTGATCTTGCTCCTTTTATTTCATTGCCTATAGCTCTCCACGTAATTGCAGCTTTTGGTTTTTGTTATTGATCTGGCAATTTAGGTTATCTGATTTTTTTTTTTAAATTTGTCACGATATCTTGCTAAAAAGCATGGTCAACTGATCAAAACTCGACCCAGTTCCATGCTGAACAGAGAATATTGCACTTTGATCTGATGGACCAGTGGATGAATTAAGATTCCCAGCTATTATGGGGAGGATGGATATTCGTCTGCCCAATTTTGTGGTCAACAAGGAAGTAGAAAGTGAATGAAAATGGAAAAGCGACAGGGAGACACAAGAACAAACCTTCAGCTGTCCATCCCAGATTCAAATGCAAAAAAGTATTGGAAAATAGAAGGAAAAAATACTTAAGACCGTAAGTAATTTCAAGTAATTAGTATACTCTCCAGAAACGTACCATCATAAACAGTGAGACATTTTGGCTAGCAGTCTTGGATGAATAACTCAGAATATTTGTCTTCTGAAAATGTGTAGATCTTTTTTGTATAAATGTGTCCTTAATTTGATTTCTGTTTCTATATCATGATAGCACCCCAATGGTTTGGTGGGTAAAGACACTATCTTGTGCAGTTCTAAACCTTACCAACTCGGTGGCCCCATCATCTTTCCCAATCTATACTTAGCTGATCTCAGTGTCATGAGCTAGGAATTCCTGCTCCTGATCTCTAGTGACTGGAAATCACACGTGTGACCACTGGGTGAAAACTGGCTTGACCATGATGGTCTCTGAAGTCAAATATCCTGCTACCAGTTACTGTTTGGGCTTACTATGAAGATCTGCCACTTGGTTAAGTACTGGAGCATGGTTGCTACCCATAACACTGTACCTTTGGGTAGGTGGCAGGGTGGGGGGGGGGGGGGATTTTGGCAAAAAAGATATCATGGTTAGTGTTTTGATGATTATGATCAGACAAAAGAATGTGACTCTACCGTTACATTTTGTGATGTGTATGTTACAATTTTGTAACATCCTGTGTGTATTGTAAATAACCAACTAAAACTACAGTTTGAAATGCAGTTTTGTATTGAAATGTCAGGATTTTGAGAACCAAAATTTTACACTTTAATGGCTGGAAAGCTGTTAGTACATCCTATATGTTATGAATATTGGTGTAAATCTCAGATAAAGGTAATACTTGTGTAGTATTCATTGCTCTTAGTTTTTATTTCTATCTTTCGGAAACAAATAACGTATACTCAATGCCTAAAATCTGTTTACAGATTGTTTTTATTGGGGGCAGATTTTTCCAGTTTCATATCTGTTCCCCAGACATTGTTCTCTCCAGATTTTGGGATTCTTCAGTTAATAAATACTGCAACTAAATCTTTAACTTTCATATACAGCAAAGTGCAAAACCATCTCATTCCTACCTTTTGGTATTAAACTGTTACATCATATGCATTGCTGGCTGTACACAAGCTTCTGCAACAGAACCAACGGGTAAGCATTTTAAATTGGTACATGAAGAAAGTGTTTTTTTGATGCAGTGAGATGGTCAAAATTGACACATGCTTCTGTGCTCCAGGCTTATCTCAAATGAATTTCCAATTTTCCACGTCCATTTTTTGTATTTTAATGGCCCCAAGTTTCGACATGATTTGCTCCTGATTTTTAGGAGCAACTGGTGTAGAACGGAGTATCTTAGAAATCGGAATTCTCGACATTTAGTTTGCTCCAGTTCTAGTCAGTTAGAACAGTTTCACTTTGGAACAGAATTTTTTTTTCAAAAGGGGGCGTGTCCAGACACTTACGCCTGTTTTCAAAGTTTCGTCAGTGAAAACTTACTCCAAACTAATTTAGAATGGAGTAAGTGAAGATTTTTGTATGCTCGAAAAAACCTTGTCTACACTTTAGAAAATCAGGCGTAGGTTACAAATTAGGCGTAGGGAACGAGGTGGGGGGGGGGGGGGAAGGGAAGTCATTAAATTCTACAATCAATCCTTAGTTATACTGATACAAATATTATACAAATAAATCCAACCTGAATAAAAATTTATAAGCAAAGAAAAGATTAAATAAACCATGTTCCTACCTGTGTGAAATAGCATCAGCCTTCGAGCTGCTGTGCTTCAGGCAGGCCTTTCATGTTGGAGACAGGCAGGGGTGTGGCGTCAGTGTCTCGACGGCAGCGGCAGCAAGCTTCGAGCTGAGCTGCAGTGCTTGAGGCAGGCCTTCATTCTCTTCGTGGCTGGCCGCGAAGAAGCAACACCGGACGGACCCGAGGCCATTCGGCCATGAGATATCAGCGGCGTCAGTGGCTGGCCGGCAGCCGAAGAATCAGCAGCAGACCGACGTGAGGCCATTCAGCCATAGGATATCAGCGGCGTCAGTGGCTGGCCGGCAGCCGAAGAATCAACACCTGACACACGCAGCTCTTTACTGTGCTTGAGGCCATTCGGCCACGCTTTAGGGGGCGGCGTCAGTGGCTCGACGGCAGCCGAAGATACAGCACCAGCCTTCGAGCTGTGAGGGGTACTGAGGCCATTTGGACAGGGAGAGGCAGCCACATCGAAAGTTTTATATTTAAATTTGCAGAATGGGTGCTGCATTGTCAACACCACGTATTATGCAATGGTTTGCCATCAATTCACTGCATAGGAGAGAATTGATTAGAGCTCACCGCACCAGGAATGTCGTAGCCTGTAGATTGATGGGCAGGAGACCTTACCCACGTCGACAATATCGAACCAGGCGCTCGTACCTGGACATGAGCGAGGCTGATTGTGTGAAAAGGCTGCGTTTTCGCAGAGAAGTTGTCACTGAGATCTGTGATATGGTGAGAGCAGATTTGCAGCCCAGAAGCAGAAGGACAACTGCCTTGTCTGTTGAAGTGAAGGTAACAGCTGCACTTTCTTTCTATGCCTTGGGATCGTTTCAGGCTACAACTGGAGATGTGTGTGCCATCACTCAACGTGCAATACATGCCTGCGTTTACCAGGTCACGGCTGCACTTTATGTGCGAAGGAATGACTTCATCAATTTCCCAATGACCGCACAAGCGATCCATGAGAGGGCTGTGGGTTTCTTCAGGATTGCTGGCTTCCCAAAGGTACAAGGCTGCATTGATTGTACCCACATAGCCTTGCCAGCACCTGTGGAGGAATCTGAGCAGTACTGAAATAGGAAAGGTTTCCACTCTATCAATGTGCAGCTCGTGTGTGACGACAAGCAGCGCATCATGTCAGTCGATGCGAGATACCCTGGCAGCACCCACGATGCGTTCATCCTACGCGACAGCGTTCTATCTGACATGTTTGAGCAGCAGCCAGAAGGGCAGAGCTGGCTACTGGGAGACAAAGGGTACGGCCTGACCACCTGGCTCATGACGCCCATACGCGTGACACAGACAGAAGCTGACCGTCAATACAACATGGCGCACATTACGACGCGCAGCATCATTGAGAGGACCATTGGCATATTGAAACAGCGATTCCGATGCCTGGACCATTCCGGAGGACAGTTGCTATACTCTCCTCAGATTGTCGGTCACTTCACTGTTGTGTGCTGCATGCTTCATAACTTAGCCATCATGAGGCAGCAGGAGCTGGTAGTGGAACCCGAAGACCGACGTGAGGGTCCAGTGCATGATGATAGTATTACGGAAGACCAGGATGTGGATGATAACGACAATCAGGAAAGCATGCAAGTGCCTGATGCCGAAGCACGAGGTCGGAGGAGGGCCGTTCATCGTGCCCCTTTAACGATTGCTCGAGACTTGCGCCAGCAGCTCATCCGTGAACGCTTCAACTACTGATGCCTGAGGGCTCTATGACCACTTTTGCATATGGACATGTTTATTCTTTGCAGTTGTTCCTACGTTGTGTTGTGTTGTGTTAATGGAACATGAAACAGTTTTAATGAATAAATATTTTATTGAAACGTTAACGTCACTCTAATAAAATATTTGTTGTATCAAACTATACTTTTTAATATGACTCTTGAAGATCACTTAAAAACTTTATTGTAACTTTACAAGTTTATATGTGAAAAATTTTACACTCTAAAATCACTTACACTTCAAGATCACTTTTTAGATGCAAAATTAAATAATTTACAGAATGTGAGAGCATTTACACTATAAGATCACTTGAAAACCCTGAGATCACTTATATGTTGTAAACTTACAAAACAGTTTCATTGTGAAAAATCTTACACTCTGAAGAACACTTAAACTTCAGGATCACTTTTTAGGTGCAAAATTAAATAAGATACAAAAAAATGTGAGAGCATTTACATTATAAGATCCCTTATAAGTTGTAAAGTTACAAAACTTACAAAACAATTTCAATTTGAAAAACGCTACTACAGCTACATCAAGAACAAGAACAAAAGCAGCAAAGAAAGGCTGCAACCATGTCTCATCCATATCTTAGTGAATGTTCACTTCCTCATGGGGGTGTCATTTGATTGGCTGGGCTGTGTGCCCTTATTGCAAGAGCTACCTCAACCAGGCCCTCCCTGATGGCCTGTGCCGTAATTTGCATGCCCTCCCTGACGGCCTGTGCCGTCGATTGCATTCCCTCCCTAAGTTCCCGTGTCATTACTGCTATTTCTCCCGTCAGGACCGTCAACTCTTCACCTACTGCACTGACGTCACCAATGAGTGATCAGGTAAGCTCATTGGTCTCCATACCCAATGCCACAACCTGAGTCGCATCTGTTGCACGCTGCATCCCAGGAGAGCGTGTCTCCAATCTCCTCTGCCTGGGTCTGCCTTGTGGCACCGCTGCACTGGGAGGCGCGGGCACGGATGATGGGACGCTCGGTGTTCCAGACAGCTGAACTGGAGGGAGATGCTCGGGCTGGAATAGTGGGATGCTCGGTGTTCCAGACGACAGCACTCGAATGCGAGCCGTGGGCTGGGATGTTGGAAGAATGGGTGTAAACTGCTCCATGATATCAGCAGCAACACTGGGACCCGAACCGTCGGAATCAAAACCATAGTAGGTGGAAGCAGAGCCTATGCGAGAGGGAGGCACAGGCTGGGACGGTAGTGCACTGACTGTAGAATGCTGCATTATACCAGCAGCACCACTGGGACCCGCAACATCGGAAGCGAAACCATGGAAGGTGGAACCAAGACCTATGCTAGGGGTTGAAACTCTGATGCCCCTTGATGGGGGCTCATAAACATTAAATTGGAAGCTCTCCCCTGCAGACGTTTCACTCATCACTGCCATCATCCAGTCTGGATTATCCGCAGCTGGTTGTACTGGTTCTTGTTCTGTACCCTCAGGATCCTCAGGGTTGGCAGCAGCAGCATCGTCATCATCATCATCATGTTCTGCAAAATACATCAGAACAGTCAAATGCTTAACAGCAAGGGAGGGGGCCGGATGGGTAGCATGAGTACTCTCACACATGGCAGGTTAGGCAGCAGGTTGATTTAAAAGGCCACGATGCATTTTCAGGACTTACCCTCTTCCTCGCGTGCGGGCCCAGCTTGTGCTGTACCGATTGCTTTTCTCCATGTACGACTCATAGCAGCTACCCTTTGTTCCAAGGTGTCAGTGGATGCAGATTGGGCACGCCTCCTTCTGTCCGAGTTGCCTCCCTTTTGTTGTGGGCCAATTTCTTCTGCAAAGAGTAAAATATAACTTTTTACAGAGTGTGTCAGTCTGCAAGGTGGGACATACAGATAGCCAGGTTACAATTACGATTAAATTAAAAATGGGAAATATTACTTACACTAACTAATTGACGGGTTTAGACAGGTTAGATGCAGAAAGAATGTTCCCAATGTTGGGGAAGTCCAGAACCAGGGGTCACAGTCTGAGGATAAGGGGTAAGCCATTTAGGACCGAGATGAGGAGAAACTTCTTCACCCAGAGAGTGGTGAACCTGTGGAATTCTCTACCACAGAAAGTAGTTGAGGCCAATTCACTAAATATATTCAAAAGGGAGTTAGATGAAGTCCTTACTACTCGGGGGATCAAGGGTTATGGCGAGAAAGCAGGAAGGGGGTACTGAAGTTTCATGTTCAGCCATGAACTCATTGAATGGCGGTGCAGGCTAGAAGGGCTGAATGGCCTGCTCCTGCACCTATTTTCTATGTTTCTATGTTTCTATGTAAGGTCGTGCCATTTATTTTTACACTGACTTCTAGATCTTCTGGTATGCACCACTGCGCAGTAATCTTCTGCAACTTGGTTCCAGCGTTTCTTCATTTCTTTTGGTGGCACTTTTATGCGACCTCTGTTGCTGGTATCCAGCTCCTGCCATCTCTGCTCAATTACGTTGGCTAATATCTCCACTTCCTCATGCAAGAAATTCTTTGTTCTTGGCGGACGTTGATCCATTACAAAGTTGAATTGACACTCTTATTTCTCCAAACACAGTCCTTAATTTGCATGCACCAATGCAGCACCGGTTCTGCAAGTTTAGCAGTTAAAAGCTGAACTCACTGATTTCAGCAGGTGATTTATTCAGCAGTGCTGCTAAAAGCACTCCCTCACACACAGAAATATCCAAAAAAATTAAATTACAAGCCTTTGCAGGGGTCCAAGAAACAAATCTTCACTTTTTCTGCAGTCCTTTTAAAAATGGCCGAGTGCCAATGTTTGTGTGAGACTGCGCGCACGCGCACGGTTGCCGGCACCACGAAGGCTAATTTAAATTGTACCCGCCCCCTGCTACTTAGAAAATCGGCGCGCGTGTTAGGCTCCGCCCCCTGCTGCAAAGAGCACGCCGTGCCAAGCAGACATCGAGCTCCAAGGAGCTCGAGAATATCGGACTTTTTTTTAGGCGCAGTTTTCGGCGTGAAAAACAGGCGCCCAGCTTGGAGGTGAGCCGTTTTCACCGCGGGACGAAACTTGGGGCCATTGATTCTACTGTGGGGTTTGAAGTAAATGAGGAAGGATGTTACCTGTTTAACTTTGGTATGGCATTCTTCAGTTTTGTAGCTAGATCAACCTCCACTCTCAGAACTTGGAAGTTTACTTTTTGTCTAAACTTCACTGCTGCCACTTCCTTTGAAAGAACGGGACGGCAAAACAACAACTTGCATTCATACAGCAGCTTTAATGACAATTTACAAAGAAAAATGGAAGGAGGAAAAAAAAGATGAAGAGATAAAAGGAATGCACACTATCAGTGATTGTGTATCATAGATTTTAATAGCACAGGCTTAAAAAGGTGAATCTGGACAGATGCAAAAACAAATTAGTTCTGTTACTTTTCTCGGAAATGTTTATTTGCATCCAGGTTTGAAGAGGTGCTGAGTGAGATATGAGTGACCAAAAGCTCCATTGAAAAGATGGATTTTAAGATTTTTTAAAGTTGGGGCTGCAGAGATAGTGGATGCATTGGTTATAATCTACCAAAATTCTCTGGATTCTGGGGAGGTCCCAACGGATTGGAAAACCGCAAATGTAACACCACTATTTTGAAAAGGAGGCAGATGGAAAGCAGTAAACTACAGATCAGCCTAACATCTGTCGTTGCGAAAATGCTGGATTCCATTATTAAGGAAGCAGTAGGAGGATATTTGGAAAAGCATAATTCAGTCAAGCAGTCAGTATGGTTTTATGAAAGAGAAAGCGTGTTTGACAAATTTGCTGGAATTCTTTGTGGATGTAACGAGGCAAGGTGGATAAGGGGGAACCAGTGGACGTGTGGTATTTGGATTTCAAGAAGGCATTCGATAAAGTGCCACATAAAAGATTACTGCGCAAGATAAAAGTTCACTGGATTGGGGGTAATATATTAGCATGGATAGAAGATTGGTTAACTTAACAGAAAAGAGAGAGTCTGGATAAATGGGTCTTTTTCCGGTTAGCAAACAGTAACTATTGGGGTGCTGCAAGGATCGGTGCTGGAGCCGCAACTATTTACACTGGATATTAATGACTTGGATGAAGGGACTGAGTGTAATGTAGCCATGTTTGCTGACGATACAAAGATCGGTGGGAAAGCAAATTGTGAGGAGGACACAAAAAATCTGCAAAGGGATTATAGACAGGCTAAGTGAGTGGGCAAAGATTTGGCAGATGGAGTATAATGTAGGAAAAGGTGAGGTTATCCACTTTGGCAGAAATAATAGAAAAGCAAATTATAATTTAAATGGAGAAATATTGCAAAGTGCTGCAGTACAAAGGGACCTGGGGGTACTTGTGAATGAAACACAAAAAGTTAGTATGCAGGAACAGCAAGTAATCAGGAAGGCAAATGGAATGTTGGTCTTTATTGCAAGGAGGATAGAGTATAAAAGCAGAGAAGTCCTGCTACAACTGTACAGGGTTTTGGTGAGGCCACACCTAGAGTACTGCGTTCAGTTTTGGTCTCCGTATTTAAGGAAGGATATACTTTCATTGGAGGCAGTTCAGAGCAGATTCCGGAGATGAGGGAGTTGACGTATGACGATAGGTTGGGCCTGTACTCATTGAAGTTCAGAAGGATGAGAAGTGATCTTATCGAAACATGTAAGATAATGAGAGATCTCGACAAGGTCGATGCAGAGAGGATATTTCCACTCACGGGAAACTAGAACTAGGGGGCATAGTCTCAGAATAAGGGGCCGCCCATTTAAAACTGAGATGAGGGGAATTTCTTCTCTCAGGGTTGTAAATCTGTGGAATTCTCTGCCCCAGAGAGCTGTGGAAGCTGGGTCATTGAAAGTATTTATGGCAGAGATAGTCAGATTTTTGAGCGGCACGGGAATAAAGAGTTATGGGGAGCAGGCAGTGAAATGGAGCTGAGTCCATGATCATATCAGCCATGATCTTATTAAATGGCGGAGCAGACTCAAGGGGCCAAATGGCCTACTCCTATTTCTTATGTTCTTAGGATCAGATGGAGGGATTTAGGGAGGGAATTGCAGAAAATAGATCTGAAGCCCCTAAAAGTTCTGCCATCAGTAGTAAAAGGTAGACTGCAGCATGTGGGAGTTTGTGGAGAGCATTGTGATCCTGGACAACTACATTTGCAGTAAGTGGCTGCATCTTGAGGAACTTCAACTCAGAGTTGTTGAGCTGGAGTCTGAGGTGCAGACATTACAGGGTATCAGGGAGGAGCAGAATTACCTGGACACTTTGATCCAGAAGGCAGATACACCCCTTAGGTTAGGTAGTGGTGCAGTTCTGATTAGTGGTCAGGGACAGGATGGTGTAACTGCAACTCAGGCAGGTAAGGGGACCCCAGATGCAGTGCTGGAGGAGCTTCAGCCATTGTCCTTCTCCAACAGGTCTGAGGTTTTTGCTGCCTGTTTGAAGGAGGGAAAAGCCACAGGATAGATGAGTAGGCTGACCATGGCACATGAGGCCATTCAAGTGGCAGGTGTGAAAGGGAATGTAGTTGTGATAGGGGACAGTATAGTCAGAGGGATACTGTTCTCTGCAGCCGCGACTCGGAGTTTCGAAGGTTGTGTTGCCTGCCCCCGTGCCAGGGTTAAAGACATCCCTTCGCAGCTGGAGAAGAACTTGGAGTGGGATGGGGAGGATCCAGTTGTCGTGGTTCACGTAGGAGCCAATGACATAAGTAGAACGGGGAATAAGGTTCTGCTAAAAGAGTTTGAGGAGCTGGAGTCCAAATTAAAAAGCAGAACCTCAAAGGTAATAATTTTTTAGAGTGTTACCTGAGCCATGCGCCAATTGGTCTGGGGACAAACAGATTAGAAAGTTAAATGTATGGCTCAAGGGGTGGTGTGGGAGGCAGGGGTTTTGCTTCATGGTGCACTGGTACCAGTACTGGGGAAAGAGGGAGCTGTTCTGTTGGGGCGGATTCCACTTGAACCGGGCTGGAACCAGTGTCCTGCCGAATCGAATAACTAGGGCAGTAGACGGGGCTTCAAACTAATGGAGATGGGGGGAGATTCAGGAAAGAGTAAATTTAAAAGCAGCAAGAGAAATGTCAAGGCTCTAGAGCAGAGCAGAGTTTTGGGTAAAATTAAAGAGAGTGGGTCAGGAAGGGACAGAGAGAGTAACAAAGGTAATAGGGCATTACTGACTAAGGTGACATCAGGGAAAAATGGAAAAAAATCAAAGCTAAAGGCACTATATCTGAAAGCCCGAAGCATTCGCAACAAAATAGATGAATTAATAGCACAAATAGAAATGAATAGGTTTGATCTAATAGCCTTTACGAAGACGTAGTTGCAAAGTGACCCAGGTTGAGAACTTAAATATTCCAGGATACTTTTAGAAGAGATAGGCAAAATGAAAAAGAAGGAGGGGTAGCACTGATAAAGGATGGGATAAAGACAGTAGAGAGAAAGGATCTTGGTTCGGAAAATCAAGAAGTAGAATCAATTTGGGTGGAGTGAAGAAACAGCTAGGGGCAGAAAACATTGGTGGGAGTTGTTCATAGGTCCCCAAACAGTAGTGGTAATGTAGGGCACAGTATAAATCAGGAAATTAGAGGTAGACTGGACAAATCAAATTTGCAGTAATAGTATGGAGGACAAATTCATGGAATGTATACAAGATGGTTTTCTAGATCACTACGTTGAGGAACCAACTCGACAACAGACTATTTTAGATCTAGTGCAATGTGAAAGGGTTAATTAATAACCTTGTAAAGGGGCCCTTAGGGAAGAGTGACCATAATATGATACAATTTTACATTCAGTTTGAAAGTGATTTAGTTAAATCCGAAACGGTAAACTACGTAGGTATGAGGGGAGAGTTGGCTAATGTAGATTGGGAAACTATATTAAAAGGTCTGACGGTAGACAAGCAATGACTAACATTTAAAGAATTAATATATAAATTACAGCAAACATACATTCCTTTAAGGCACAAAAACCTCACAGGAAAAGTGGTCCATCCATGGCTAACAAGAGAAATTAAAGATAGTATTAGATCAAAGGAAGAGGCTTAAGTTGCCAAAAAGAACAGTGAGCCTGACGATTGGGAGGATTTTAGAATTCAGCAGAGGACCAAGAAATTGATAAAGGGAAAATAGAATGAGAGTAAACTAGTGAGAGAAATAAAAACAGACTGTTAAAGCTTCTATAGGTACGTAAAAAGGAAAAGATTAGCAAAAGTAAATGTGGGCCCCTACAGGCTGAGACAGGAGAAATTATAATAGGGAATAAGGAAATGGCAGAGAAATTAAACAAATACTTTGTGTCTGTCTTCACGGAAGAAGACACGGAACCCCCTTCCCCCCCCACCCCCAGAAATAGTGGAGTACCAAGGGTCCAGCGGGAATGAGGTCGGTGCACTGGGCGGGCCCGAAGTGTCGGCATGGTCGCAGCGGGCCGAGTGTCGGCGGGCTGAGTGTCAGCGCACCCCCAAAGTCGGGAAGGTCAGCCGCGTTCTGCGCATGCGCCCCCGACCACCAGAATCATGCCGGATAAGGAGTCCCGGATAAGGAAGGTCCAACCTGTATTAGTAAAGATATAGTACTGGAGAAATTAATGGGACTGAAAGCCGATAAATCCCCTGGACCTGATGGCCTACATCCTAGGGTTTTGAAAGAGGTGGCTATAGAGATAATGGATACATTGGTTGTCATCTTCCACTTTGGTAGGAAAAATAGAAAAGCAGAGTATTTTTTAAATGGTGAGCGATTGCGAAATGTTGTTCAGAATTACCTTGTGTGTCCTTGTACACGATTCACTGCAAGTTAACATGCAGGTACAGCAAGCAATTAAGAAAGTTTGTTACAAGAGGATTTGAGTATAAAAGAGTAAAGATGTCTTACTGCAATTATATAGAATCATAGAAATTTACAGCATGGAGGGAGGCTATTTCGTCCCATCATGTCCATGCCGGCCAACAAGAGGCTATCCAGCCAAATCCCACTTTCCAGCTCTAGGTCTGTAGCCCTGCAGGTTACAGCACTTAAAGTGCACATCCAAGTATTTTTTAAACGTGGTGAGGGGTTCTGCCTCTACCAGCCTTTCAGGCAGTGAGTCCCAGACCCCCACAACCCTCTGGGTGAAGAAATTTCCCCTCAACTCCCCTCTAAACCATCCACCAATTACTTTAAATGTATGCCCCCTGGTTGTTGACCCCTCTGCTAAGGGAAATAGGCCTTTTTTTATCCACGATATCTAGGCCCCTCATAATTTTATATACCTCAATGGGATCTCCCCTCACCTCCTGTTTCAAGGAAAACAAACCCAGCCTATCCAATCTATCCTCATAGCTAAGATTCTCCACTCCCGGCAGCATCCTCGTAAATCTCCTCTGGACCCTCTTCAGTGCAATCAGGTCTTTCCTGTCATGCGGTGACCAAAACTGCACACAGTATTATAGCTGTGGCCTAACTAGTGTTTAATACAGTTCAAGCATAACCCCCTCTTGCTCTTCTATTCTATGCCTCAGCTAATAAAGGCAAGCATTCTTAACCACCTTATCTACCTGGCCTACTACCTTCAGGGATCTGTGGACATGCACCCCAAGGTCCCTTTGTTCCTCTACACTTCTCTGTGTCCTACCATTTAATGTGTATTTCCTTTCCTTGTTAGCCCTCCCCAAATGCATTACTTCACACTTTTTCAGATTAAATTCAATTTGTTACTGTTCAATTGCCTACCTGATCAATTAATTGATATCTTCCTGTAGTCTACAGCTTCTTCATTATCAACCACACAGCCAATTTTAGTATCATCTGCAAACTTCTTAATCATATCCCCTACATTCAAGTCTAGATCATTGATGTATATCACAAAAAGCAAGAGACTTAGTACTGAGCCCTGCGGAATCCCACTCGAAACAGCCTTCCAGTCACAAAATCAACCATTACCAGCTGCTTCCTGCCTTTGAGCCAATTTTGGATCCAACTTGCCACTTTGTCTTGGATCCCATGGGCTTTTACTTTCGTGACCAGTCTGCCATGTGGGACCATATCAAAAGCCTTGCTGAAATCCATATACACTACATCAAACGCCTATCATAGGGCCCTGGTGAGACCGCACCTGGAGTATTGTGTAGTTTTGGTCTCCTTACCTAATGATATACTTGCCATTGAGGGAGTGCAACAAAGGTTCACCAGACTGATTCCTGGGATGGGGGAATTGTCCTATGAGGAGAGATTGAGTAGACTATAGAAGAATGAGAGGGGATCTCATTGAAGCATACAAAATTATTACAAGGCTTGAGAGGGTAGATACAGGGAAGACGTTTCTTCTGGCTGGGGAGTGTAGAACCTGTGGTCACAGTCTCAGAGTAAGTAGTCGGGATTTAGGTCTGGGATGAGGAGAAATTTCTTCACACAGATGGTAGTGAATCTTTGGAATTCTCTACCCCAGAGGGTTGTGGAGGCTCAGTCTTTGAATATATTCAGGACAGAGATCAATAGATTTTTGGATATAAAGGGAATCAATGGATATAGGGATGGTGCAGCCTCGAAGGGCCGAATGGCCTACTTCTGCACCTATTTTCTATGAAAGCGGAGTTGAGGTAGATCAGCCATGATCTCATTGAACGGCGGAACAGGCTCATGGAGCCGAATGGCCCACTCCTGCTCCTAATTCTTATGTTTTTCTGATATGTATAAAGGCCAGAGTCAGAAGTCTGAAGGAAGGGAAATCAGGTTAGAGAAGGAGACAGAGACAAAATGGGGTGATGCCATGGATGGATTTGGGGGCAAGAAATTCAATACATGAGACAACGTATTGAGGCAGGGGCTGAGAAGGAAGTAGGTGATCTTTGTAATGGAGAGGATATGGGGTTGGCAGCTCAGTTCGGGATCAAATAGGACATCAAGATTGCGAACTGTGGCCTGGGAAGGGGTGTAAGTGGCAAGGGTACAGAGTTTGTAGCAGGGGCCAAAGACAATGGCATCTTCCCAATGCTTAACGGGAGGAAACTGCAACTCATTAAGAATTGGATGTCGTACAAGCAGTCTTAACAACACAGACAGTGGAGGGGCCGAGATGAAGGAGGTAGAGATGGTTGCCGTCATCATATATGTGGAAGGTGACAACATGTCTTCCAATAAGGACACAAGGACCATCATTTAGATAAGGAACAAGTGGAGACCAAGTATAAATCCTTGGGAAATTCCAGAGGTAATGCAGTGGGAAGAGAAGTCGTTGCTGGAGATGCCTTAGCTACGATTTGAAACGCAAGAGTGAAACCAAGGGAAGTTAGTCCCACTGAGTTGGTGAAGAGGCATTAGAGGAAAATAGTGTGGTTGATTGTCTTCAAAGATTGCAGAGAAGTTGAGGAGGGAAATTGCACTGTGGTCATAGTCATAGAAGATGTCATTTCTGACTTTGGTTAGGACCACTTCAGTGCTGTAGCCGGGCGGAAACCTGATTGGAAGAATTCAAACAGGAAGTTGCAGGAAAGATGGTCATGGATTTTGGAGGCAACAACGCGTTCAACAATTTTGGTAAGGAATAGAAAAGCAAATTATAATTTAAATGGAGAAAAATTGCAAAGTGGTGCAGTACAGAGGGACCTGGGGGTCCTTGTACATGAAACTCAAAAAGTTAGTATCCAGGTACAGCAAGTAATCAGGAAGGCAAATGGAATATTGGCCTTTATTGCAAGGGGGGTAGAGTATACAAGCAGAGAAGTACTGCGTACAGTTTTGGTCTCCGTATTTAAGGAAGGATATACTTGCATTGGAGGCTGTTCAGAGAAGGTTCACTAGGTTGATTCCGGAGATGAGGGGGGTTGACTTATCAAGGTAGGTTGGGCCTATACTCACTGGAGTTCAGAAACATAGAAAATAGGTGCAGGAGTAGGCCATTCGGCCCTTCGAGGCTGCACCACCATTCAATATGATCATGGCTGATCATGCAACTTCAGTACCCCATTCCTGCTTTCTCTCCAAACCCTTTGATCCCTTTAGCCGTAAAGGCCACATCTAACTAACTCCCTTTTAAATATATCTTAACGAACTGGCCTCAACATCTTTCTGTGGTAGAGAATTCCACAGGTTCACAATTCTCTGAGTGAAGAAGTTTCTCTTCATCTTGGTCCTAAATGGCTTATCCGTTATCCTTAGACTGTGACCCCTGGTTCTGGACTTCCCCAACATCGGGAATATTCTTCCTGCATCTAACCTGTCCAATCCCGTCACAATTTTATATGTTTGTATGAGATCCCCTCTCATTCTTCTAAATTCCAGTGAATATAAGCCTAGTCGATCCAGTCTTTCTTCATAGGTCAGTCCTGCCATCCCAGGAATCAGTCTGGTAAACCTTCGCTGCACTCCCTCAATAGCAAGAATGTTCTTCCTCAGTTTAGGAGACCAAAACTGCACATAATACTCAAGGTGTGGCCTCACCAAGGCCCTGTACAACTGCAGTAAGATTTCCCTGCTCCTATACTCAAATCCTCTCGCTATGAAGGCCAACATGCCATTTGCCGCCTTCACCGCCTGCTGTAACTGCATACCAACTTTCAATGACTGATGTACCATGACACCCAGGTCTCGTTTCGTTGCACCTTCCCTTTTCCTAATCTGTTACCATTCAGATATTATGCCTCCCTGTTTTTGCCACCAAAGTGGATAACCTCACATTTATCTACATTATACTGCATCTGCTATGCATTAGCCCACTCACCTAACCTGTCCAAGTCACCCTGCAGCCTCTTAGCATCCTCCTCACAGCTCACACTGCCACCCAGCTTAGTGTCATCTGCGAACTTGGGAGATATTACATTCAACTCCTTTGTCCAAATCATTAATGTATGCTGTAAATAGCTGGGGTCCCAGCACTGAACGTTGCGGTACCCCACTAGTCACTGCCTGCCATTCTGAAAAGGACCCGTTTATCCCTACTCTTTGCTTCCTGTCTGCCAACCAGTTCTCTATCCAAGTCAATAAATTACCCCCAAACCATGTGCTTTAATTTTGCACACTAATCTCATGAATGGGACCTTGTCAAAAGCCTTTTGAAAGTCCAAATACACATCTCTACTGGTTCTCCCTTGTCCACTCTACCAGTTGCATCCTCAAAAAATTCTAGACGATTTGTCAAGCATGATTTCCCTTTCATAAATCCATGCTGACTTGGACCAATCCTGTCACTGCTTTCCAAATGCGCTGCTATTACATCTTTAATAATTGATTCCAACATTTTCCCCATTGCCGATGTCAGGCCAACTGGTCTATAATTCCCTTTTTTCTCTCTCCTTTTTTAAAAAGTTGGGTTACATTAGCTACCCTCCAATCCATAGGAAGTGATCCAGAGTCAAGAGAATGTTGGAAAATGACCACCAATGCATCCACTATTTCTCGGGCCACTTCCTTAAGTACACTGGGATACAGACGATCAGGCCCTGGGGATTTATTGGCCTTCAATTTCCCTAACACAATTTCCTGACTAATAAGGATTTCCTTCAGTTCCTCCTTCTCGCTAGACCCTCAGTCCCCTAGTATTTCCGGAAGGTTATTTGTGTCTTCCTTCGTGAAAACAGAACCAAAGTATTTGTTCAATTGGTCTGCCATTTCTTTGTAACCCATTATAAATTCACCTGATTCTGACTGAAAGGGATCTACATTTGTCTTCACTAATCATTTTCTCTTCATACCTATAGAAGCTTTAGCAGTCAGTTTTTATGTTCCCTGCAAGCTTCCTCTCATACTCTATTTCCCCCCTCCTAATTAAACCCTTTGTCCTCCTCTGGTGAATTCTAAATTTCTCCCAGTCCTCAAGTTTGTTGCTTTTTCTGGCCAATTTATATGCCTCTTCCTTGGATTTAACACTATCCCTAATTTCCCTTGTTAGCCACGGTTGAGCCACCTTCCTCGTTTTATTTTTACGCCAGACAAGGATGTACAATTGTTGAAGTTCATCTGTGTGATCTTTAAATGTCTGCCATTACCTATCCACTGTCAACCCTTTTAGTATCATTTGTCAGTCTATCCTAGCCAATTTACATCTCATACCATCGAAGTTATCTTTCTTTAAGCTCAGGACCCTTGTCTCTGAATTAACTGTGTCACTTTTCATCTTAATGAAGAATTCTACCATATTATGGTCACTCTTCCCCCAAGGGGCCTCGCACAGAAGATTGCCAATTAATCCTCTCTCATTACACAAGACCCAGTCTAGGATGGCCTGCTCTCTAGTTGGTTCCTCGACATATTGGTCGAGAAAACCATTCCTTAAACACTCCAGGAAATCCTCCTCTACTGTATTGCTACCAGTTTGGTTAGCCCAATCTATATGTAGATTAAAGTCACCCATGATAACCTTTATTGCACGCATCCCTAATTTCCTGTTTGATGCCATCCCCAACCTCACTACCACTGTTTGGTGGTCTGTACACAACTCCCACTAGTGTTTTCTGCCCTTTGGTGTTCCGAAGCTCTACCCATACAGATTCTACATCATTCAAGCTAAGGTCCTTCCTTACTATTGCGTTAGAGGTGATCTTATCAAAACATACAAGATAATGAGAGGGCTCAACAAGGTGGCTGCAGCGAGGATATTTCCACTCATAGGGGAAACTAAAACTAGGGGACATAGTCTCAAAATAAGGGGCTGCCCATTTAAAACTGAGATGAGGAGGAATTTTTTCTGAGGGTTGTAAATCTATGGAATTCTCTGTCCCAGAGAGTTCTGGAGGCTGGGTCATTGAATATATTTAAGGTGGATACACAGATTTTTGAGCGATAAGGGAATAAAGGGTTATGGGGAGCGGGCAGGGAAGTGGAGCGGAGTCCATGATCAGATCAGCCAAGATCTTATTCAATAGCGGAGCAAGCTGGATGGGGCACTTATGCTCCTAGGTTAATATCAATTTTTCTGCTGGCTTCTGGAACTTAGTGACCTCCACAGTCGCTGCTCTTTTCTGCAGAGACCATATTCTCTGCTGGGCTGTCTCTGTTCTAGTACCTGTCCTGCTCCAGTGTCCCTCGTTTTCAGCTTTTTAACGTTTCGTTCAAGCTGTGCGGCCACACAGCTCTCTGCTGGTCCCGCGCAGATGTTAATTTAGGCTCCTGTGAAGCGCTACAGTACATTCCCATATAAATGTAAGTTGTTGAAGAACTTTGGGATATCATATGTACATTAAAGGTGCTTTATAGATGGACTTTTAAAAAAAAAATTACAATTAGAAACTAATACCATGGCCACGATCTGATAGCTGTAACCTCTGCGCTTGTTGACAGAAGTCTATTGCAGATGTAGAAGTTATAACATGGAAATAAGCCATTTGGATCAACTACATCATATTTGCATTTATCATCCATGCAAGTAAACAGTCCTAAACACACATCTACCCCGTTTCCATATCCTTTTTCTTTTGTTCACTTATTCAATTTACTGTTTCCATTGCACTTCCAAACAAGTTGCAGCAGCACCGGCAGACAAGCTGAGGAAATCCAGTCAGGTTTTTGCCTCATTCACTCACCGTGGAAGTGAATTCCACAGCCTCGTAACTGTGAAGAAATTTATCTTGCTCTTTGCTCTAAATCGATTACATTTAATTTTGTATCCATGGCTACTTGTTTTTGAGCCCTCAACGATTCTGCTTCTATCTATCCTGTCATAATTTCAAACATTCTATTTTTATCACTACCCACAATTAAAAAAAAAACCCCAATTTTCATATTTACCTTTTACTCATGCTGGGACGCATCCCAGTTAATCTGTGTTGTACCCTCTACAAAGCCTCAATATCCTTTCTATAGTCTTCAATTAATTCCAGGCCTTGGCCCTACATTTACATCCCTGCCCTGCCGCGCCGAGATACGTAAAGAGCCATGAGCCGTATAACCATAAACAATTTCAAAATAAAACATAGTTTTATTTTGTCTGTTCTGTTTTGCGACTTGTTTCATTAACACCAGGTCCCTCAGATAACCGTCTTCGTCACTAAAATGTCTGCGTCGTCTCACTGGACAATCACGTGAATGTTCTCGACCTTTCCACACAATCGCTTTTGTTGCGCATGCGATTCCAACACCGTCGCAGTGCTGCCGCGCAGCGATACTGTAGTGCGAAGCAGTGATGAGCAAGAGCGAGCTTTCACGCTTAGTTGTTCCGCGAAAAGGTTACGAAATTTGAAATTAAATCCTAATTTGAAAAAGGAAAGCATATGCTTAGCGGAAACGGAATAGTGGAACCAAAATCGTCAGATGAAGAGCGTTAGTTCCGGAGTTTGTGTGATTGTAACGGGGTTATTGTAATGGGAATATGGGGACTCTTTGGTGTGTAAATAGTTCCGGTTAGTGTTATCCGTATTCTGGCCGCCATCTGCACGCGAGAAGAAGAGAAATCGGAACGGCAGCGTTAGAAACCAGGCGCCGGCAAAGCGGAGCTGGTAACGAGGACTGCGGCCGAGAATTGGGGTAAACCGTGAATGTGAGATCGCCGTGACGGAGCGCGGGGAAAGGCGAGGACACTGCATCGCGGCTCCAGGCCTCAGGGCACAGCCACCGATTGGGACAGTGAAGCGCGGTTAAAGCCCGCCCCCCCTCAGCAAGAGGAAGCGGCTCGGAGTGAACTACACCCCGAACGGGAGCATGGCGGCGTCGGTCGGCGGTGTGGCTGACAGCACAGGTGAGAGCTTATTGAGTTATGAAATAACCTTTCTGGGAGTAATCCGGGCCGGCATTATTTGATCGTTATAAAACCGTCAGATGGAGCCTGAAATCTGAGCTACATTTCAGAGGGTGAGAGTGAAGAAGAAATGGCGTCAATGCAGATTAGTGCAAGTTCTAGGAAGTTACCGGGGAGAGCGCACGAGAAACATTGCATGAGGACAGCTCATTTTTAAATGACTCATTTATATATTATCATACGCATTCATAGTTAATGTGAGTATAGAAACATAGAAAATAGATGTAGGAGTAGGCCATTCGGCCCTTCGAGCCTGCACCACCATTCAATAAGATCATGGCTGATCATTCCTTCAGTATCCCTTTCCTGCTTTCTCTCCGTACCCCTTGATCCCCTTAGCCATAAGGGCCATATCTAACTCCCTCTTGAATATATCCAATGAACTGGCATCAACAACTCTCTGCGGCAGGGAATCCCACAGGTTAACAACTCTCTGTGAGTTTGCCAAGATTGTAAACATGCTGATATTCTGCTCACAAATCACCTACCCACTTTGAAATAGCTTATGTGGTCAGGTAAAATATATAGCCCCGGCATATGAGAGTACACAAATGGGTTGATAAATTGAGAGTCTGCATATGTTATATGTTGCTGGTATGAAGGGGGCAAATGGAATAAATCTATCAGTAAACTTGGGAAAAGTTTCATCAATTTAACACGTGTGGGTAAATGTAGAGGAGATGAAATATGTACTGAAGTGAAGAGATTTCCTGAGGAAGTGTATTTGAAAAATGGATTGAGACAGAAATGTAGGTATAAAAACTTATATGTGGGATGATGTCCTTTAGAGATTACATTTTAGTGTTCGGCTTGCAGAATGTTAGTGGATTTCAAGTTGCAACTAATTTTTCTCATTTTCTACTCTGCTGAAGGCTTTCATTCTTTACCAGGGTACGATTCCATGGGTGTTTGTCTCTCTTTGGAAGTCTTTCTAATGATAAAAGTCTTGGCCATAATTACCGGCATGTTGTTTAACATCACAAGTTCAGCTCACTAGACCTCTCCTGACATCCATACACATGCTCTTCCAGCATTGAATGTTGTCTAGTGATTGGGATGCTAATTTTCCCATATTTAACCAAGGGATGTTGACGTCCGTTGCAGCACTCCAAAGGTGCTCTGACAACAATCTGCTAACTCAACAGAGACCAGGGATAAAAGCTGGGACATCTTGTGAAGCTCTGCTATTCACTACCAAATTCATTGGTTGTCCTATTGACCTGAATGCTTGTCTATCCTAGTCACATAATTAGAATTCTGGAAGACTTGACTGGGAAGAATAAATAAGTGTCCCTTGTAACTAGTAGCCTCTGAGTCAGAAGGTGTGGGTTGAAGTCCCACTCCAGGGACGAGCACAAAAATTGAGGCTGACCCACCAGTGCAGTGCTGAGGGAGTGCTGCACTGTGAGAGGTGCTGTCTTTTGGATGAGACGTTAAACCGAGGCCCCGTCTGCTTGCTCCGGTAGTCATAAAAAATCCCATGGCACTATTTCGAAGAGGAGCAAGGGAGTTATCCCCGGTATCCTTGCCAATATTTTATCCCTCAATCAACAAAACAAAAACAGATTATCTGTTCATTATCAAATTGGCTGCTGCATTTCCTACGTTACAGCAGTGACTACACTCCAAGAGTACTTCATTGGCTGTAAAGCACTTTGAGACCTCCAGTGGTTGTGAAAGGCATGATATAAAAAGGGACGTCTTGCGGAGGCATCGCTAGTGGTATTTCTCCAGCGATTTGAGGTGTCTTCTGTATATGGTCCACGTCTCTGAGCCATACAGGAGGGCAGGTATCACTACAGCCCTGTAGACCATAAGCTTGCTGCCAGATTTGAGGGCCTGATCTTCGAACACTTTCTTCCTCAGGCGGCCGAAGGCTCCGCTGGCACACTGGAGGCGGTGTTGAACCTTGTCGTCTATGTCGATTGAGTGTTCTCGATCAGGCCAACATCCCCAACATCGAAGCACTGACCACACTCGACCAACTACATTGGGCGGGCCACTTTTTTGCATACCTGACACGAGACTCCCAAAGCAAGCGCTCTACTTGGAACTCCTACATGGCAAGCGAGCCCCAGGTAGGCAGAGGAAACGTTTCAAGGATACCCTCAAAGCCTCCTTGATAAAGTGCAACATCCCCACCGACACCTGAGAGTCCCTGGCCAAAGAGCATCCGGGAGGACGCTGAGCATCTGGAGTCTCGTCGCCAAAACCATGCAGAAAACAAGCGCAGGCAGCGGAAGGAGCATGCGGCAAACCAGGCTCCCCACTCACCCTTGCCCCCAACAACTGGCTCACCTACGACAGAGACTGTAATTCCTGTATTAGACTGTTCAGTCACCTAAGAACTCACTTTGAGTGTAAGCAAGTCTTCCTCGATTTCGAGGGACTGTCTATGATGATGATGATAAAGGACATGTTTATTTGCAATAGCAAAATGCTCAGAGACCCCTTGATCACATAACCCCACCCCCTCCCCTGCCCAGTCACAGATTGTTAACGGGTTTATTGGGTATGAAGCGAATAGTGACCATGTCGTGACTTCCGGATATCATCCACTCCAATGATGTCATTGTCACACATGCACCGAGCTTTCCAATAAATCGTGTGTGGGTGTAAAAGGGGTGATCTGTCTTCACTGAGTTCCCCTCTCCTCTCCGATCACCTCCCCCACGTCTCCTCTTCCTCTCCCCACTCCCCCCCCGCACCCCCGTGTCTCAATCTCAGGAAAAATAAAAAGCAAATTATTATTATTTAAATGGAGAGAGATTACAAATGGCTGAGATATAAAGGGATCTGGGGGTCTTGTACTTGAAACACAAAACGTTAGCATGCAGGTACAGCAAGTAATTAGGAAGGTAAATGGAATGTTGGCCTTTATTGCGAGCGGGGATGGAATATAAAAGTAGGGAAGTCCTGCTACAACTGTACAGGGCCTTCGCGAGACCACACCTAGGGTACTGCGTACAGTTTTGGTCTTATTTAAGGAGGGATATACTTGCATTGGATGCAGTTCAAAGAAGGTTCACGAGGTTGATTCCTGAGATGAAAGGGTTGTCTTATGAAGGAAGGTTGGGCCTATACTCAGTGGCGTTTAGAAAAATGAGGTGATCTTATTGAAACATATAAGATAATGAGGGGGCTTGATAAAGTAGATGCAGAGCGGCTGTTTCTCTAAAATTAGGGGGCATAGTTTCAAAATAAGCGGTCGCCTATTTAAAACGGAAATTAGGAGGAATTACTTCTCCTGAGGGTTGTGAATCTTTGGCATTCTATATACCAGAGAGCTGTGGAGGCTGGGTCATTAAATATATTTAAAGTAGAGGTAGACAGATTTTTGAATCATAAGGGAATCGAGGGTTATGGGGAATGGGCAGGGAAGTGGCGTTGCGGTTAAGATCAGATCAGCCATGATTTTATTGAATAGCGGCTCAGGCTCGAGGGGCCACATGGCCTACTCTTGCTATGTCTTATGTTCTCTCATAGAAACATAGAAAATAGGTGGGGGAGTAGGCCATTCGGCCTTCGAGCCTGCACCACCATTCAATAAGATCATGGCTGATCATTCCCTCAGTACCCCTTTCCTGCTTTCTCTCCATTGATCCCTTTAGCCATAAGGGCCATATCTAACTCCCTCTTGAATATATCCAATGAACAGGCATCAACAACACTCTGCGGTAGAGAATTCCACGGGTGAAGAAGTTTCTCCTCATCTCAGTCCTAAATGTCTTACCCCTTATACTTACACCGTGTCCTCTGGTTCTGGACTTCCCCAACATCGGGAATATTCTTCCTGCATCTAACCTATCCAGTCCCATCAGAATTTTATGTTTCTACTACTCTCATCCTTCTAAACTCCAGTGAATAAAGGCCCAGTTGATCCAGTCTCTCCTTATATGTCAGTCCTACCATCCTGGGAATCAGTCTGGTGAACCTTCGCTGCACTCCCTCAATAGCAAGAACGTCCTTCCTCAGATTAGGAGACCCAAACTGAACACAATATTCCAGGTGAGGCCTCACCAAGGCCCTGTATAACTGCAATAAGACCTCCCTGCTCCTATACTCAAATCCCCTAGCTATGAAGGCCAACATACCATTTGCCTTCTTCACTGCCTGCTGTACCTGCATGCCAACTGTCAATGACTGATGTACCATGACACCCTGGTCTCGTTGCACCTCCCCTTTTCCTAATCTGCGGCCATTCAGATAATATTCTGCCTTCGTGTTTTTGCCACCAAAGTGGATAACCTCACATTTATCCACATTATACTGCTTCTGCCATGCATTTGCCCACTCATCTAACCTGTCCAAGTCACCCTGTAGCTTCTTGGCATCCTCCTCACAGCTCACACCGCCACCCAGCTTAGTGTCAAATGCAAACTTGGGAGATATTACACTCCATTCCTTCATCTAAATCATTAATGTATGCTGTAAATAGCTGGGGTCCCAGCAGGGGGAGCCCTGCGGCACTCCACTAATCACTGCCTGCCATTCTGAAAAGGACCTGTTTATCCCGACTCTCTGCTTCCTGTATGCCAACCAGTTCTCCATCCACGTCAGTACATTACCCCCAATACCATGTGCTTTAATTTTGCACACCAATCTCTTGTGTGGGACCTTGTCAAAAGCCTTTTGAAAGTCCAAATATACCACATCCACTGGTTTTCCCTTGTCCACTCTACTAGTTACATTATCAAAAAACTCTCGAAGATTTGTCAAGCATGATTTCCCTTTCATAAATCCATGCTGACTTGGACTGATCCTGTCACTGTTTTCCAAATGTGCTGCTATTTCATCTTTTAATAATTGATTCCAACATTTTCCCCACTACTGATGTCAGACTAACCGGTCTATAATTAGCCGTTTTCTCTCCCTTTTTTAAAAAGTGGTATTACATTAGCTACCCTCCAGTCCATAGGAACTGATCCAGAGTCGATAAACTGTTGGAAAATGATCACCAATGCACCCATTATTTTTTGGGCCACTTCCTTAAGTACTCTGGGATGCAGATGATCAGGCCCCGGGGATTTATCGGCCTTCGATCCCATCAATTTCCCTAACACAATTTCGGCCTAATAAGGATTTCCTTCAGTTCCTCCTTCTCATTAGACCCTCGGTCCCCTAGTATTTCCGGAAGGTTATTTGTGTTTTCCTTCGTGAAGACAGAACCAAAGTATTTGTTCAACTGGTCTGCCATTTCTTTGTTCCCCATTATAAATTCACCTGAATCTGACTGCAAGGGACCTACGTTTGTCTTCACTAATCTTTTTCTCTTCGCGTATCTATCGAAGCTTTTGCAGTCAGTTTATATGTTCTAAGCAAGCTTCCTCTCATACTCTATTTTCCCCCTCCTAATTAAACCCTTTGTCCTCCTATGCTGAATTCTAAATTTCTCCCAGTCCTGCTTTTTCTGGCCAATTTATATGCCTCTTCCTTGGATTTAACACTATCTTGGATTTAACACTATCCTTAATTTCCCTTGTTAGCCACGGTTGAGCCACCTTCCCCGTTTTATTTTTACTCCAGACAGGGATGTACAATTGTTGAAGTTCATCCATGTGATCTTTAAATGCCTGCCATTGCCTATCCACCGTCAACCCTTTAAGTATCATTTGCCAGTCTATTCTAGCTAATTCACGTCTCATACCATCGAAGTTACCTTTCCTTAAGTTCAGGACCCTAGTCTCTGAATTAACTTTGTCACTCTCTATCTGAATAAAGAATTCAACGATATTAAGGTTACTCTTCCCCAAGGGGCCTTGCACAACAAAATTGCTAATTAGTCCTTTCTCATTACACATCACCCAGTCTAAGATGGCCAACCCTCTAGTTGATTCCTCGACATACTGGTCTAGAAAACCATCCCTAATACACTTCCGGAAATCCTCTTCCACCATATTGCTACCAGTTTGGTTAGCCCAATCTATATGTAAAGTCGCCCATGATAACTGCTGTACCTTTATTGCACGCGTCCCTAATTACTTGTATGATGCTGTCCCCAACCTCACTACTACTGTTTGGTGGTCTGGACACAACTGCCACTAGCGTTTTCTGCCCTTTGGTATTCCGCAGCTCCACCCATACAGATTCCACATCATCCAAGCTAATATCCTTCCTTACTATTGCGTTAATTTCCTCTCTAACAAGCAACGCTACCCCACCTCCTTTTCCTTTTTGTCTATCCTTCCTGAATGTTGCATACCGCTGGATGTTGAGTTCTCAGCCTTGGTCACCCTGGAGCCATGTCTCCGTGATGCCAATTATATCATTAGTTAATTGCTGCATGCGCAGTTAATTCGTCCACCTTATTACGAATACTCCCTGCATTGAGGCACAGAGCCTTCTCACTCTTTGCCTCTCACTCCCCACTGTCCCCACACATTCTCTCTCTCTCTCTCTCCGCGCGCGCGCTCTCTCTCTCTCTCTCCGCGCGCGCGCTCTCTCTCTCTCTCTCCGCGCGCGCGCTCTCTCTCTCTCTCTCCGCGCGCGCGCTCTCTCTCTCTCCGCGCGCGCGATCTCTCTCTCTCCGCGCGCGCGATCTCTCTCTCTCTCCGCGCGCGCGATCTCTCTCTCTCCGCGCGCGCGATCTCTCTCTCTCTCCGCGCGCGCGATCTCTCTCTCTCTCCGCGCGCGCGATCTCTCTCTCTCTCCGCGCGCGCGATCTCTCTCTCTCTCCGCGCGCGCGATCTCTCTCTCTCTCCGCGCGCGCGATCTCTCTCTCTCTCCGCGCGCGCGATCTCTCTCTCTCTCCGCGCGCGCGATCTCTCTCTCTCTCCGCGCGCGCGATCTCTCTCTCTCTCCGCGCGCGCGATCTCTCTCTCTCTCCGCGCGCGCGATCTCTCTCTCTCTCCGCGCGCGCGATCTCTCTCTCTCTCCGCGCGCGCGATCTCTCTCTCTCTCCGCGCGCGCGATCTCTCTCTCTCTCCGCGCGCGCGATCTCTCTCTCTCTCCGCGCGCGCGATCTCTCTCTCTCTCCGCGCGCGCGATCTCTCTCTCTCTCCGCGCGCGCGATCTCTCTCTCTCTCCGCGCGCGCGATCTCTCTCTCTCTCCGCGCGCGCGATCTCTCTCTCTCTCCGCGCGCGCGATCTCTCTCTCTCTCCGCGCGCGCGATCTCTCTCTCTCTCCGCGCGCGCGATCTCTCTCTCTCTCCGCGCGCGCGATCTCTCTCTCTCTCCGCGCGCGCGATCTCTCTCTCTCTCCGCGCGCGCGATCTCTCTCTCTCTCCGCGCGCGCGATCTCTCTCTCTCTCCGCGCGCGCGATCTCTCTCTCTCTCCGCGCGCGCGATCTCTCTCTCTCTCCGCGCGCGCGATCTCTCTCTCTCTCCGCGCGCGCGATCTCTCTCTCTCTCCGCGCGCGCGATCTCTCTCTCTCTCCGCGCGCGCGATCTCTCTCTCTCTCCGCGCGCGCGATCTCTCTCTCTCTCCGCGCGCGCGATCTCTCTCTCTCTCCGCGCGCGCGATCTCTCTCTCTCTCCGCGCGCGCGATCTCTCTCTCTCTCCGCGCGCGCGATCTCTCTCTCTCTCCGCGCGCGCGATCTCTCTCTCTCTCCGCGCGCGCGATCTCTCTCTCTCTCCGCGCGCGCGATCTCTCTCTCTCTCCGCGCGCGCGATCTCTCTCTCTCTCCGCGCGCGCGATCTCTCTCTCTCTCCGCGCGCGCGATCTCTCTCTCTCTCCGCGCGCGCGATCTCTCTCTCTCTCCGCGCGCGCGATCTCTCTCTCTCTCCGCGCGCGCGATCTCTCTCTCTCTCCGCGCGCGCGATCTCTCTCTCTCTCCGCGCGCGCGATCTCTCTCTCTCTCCGCGCGCGCGATCTCTCTCTCTCTCCGCGCGCGCGATCTCTCTCTCTCTCCGCGCGCGCGATCTCTCTCTCTCTCCGCGCGCGCGATCTCTCTCTCTCTCCGCGCGCGCGATCTCTCTCTCTCTCTCCGCGCGCGCGATCTCTCTCTCTCTCTCCGCGCGCGCGATCTCGATCTCTCTCCGCGCGCGCGATCTCGATCTCTCTCCGCGCGCGCGATCTCGATCTCTCTCTCTCCGCGCGCGCGATCTCGATCTCTCTCTCTCCGCGCGCGCGATCTCGATCTCTCTCTCTCGCCGCCGCCCCCCCCCCCCCCCTTAGCGCTGTGTCCTATAAAGTAGCCTGTGGTGCTATGGTGTGTGATCTTGTCAACGGCTTTTTGAAAATTCACTTTGGCAAAGTCAACCTATAGTTGTGACGAAAAGTCATCGCCCTGAAATGTTAACTCTGTTTCCCTCTCTGCAAACGCTGCCTGACCTGCTGAGTATTTCCAGCATTTTCTGTTTTTATTTCAACCTATAATTTACCAGCTTTGACTTGTTGCACGTTTTGAATATTGGCACACCATGAGCCTGTCTCCAGTCCACAGGAACAATCCTTGACACTAGTGAGTTGTTAAATATATAAGCAAGGGACATAATTGATGAACAGGTCTACATTTTTGAGTATTCTTTAGTTAAATTCTGACAACCAGCAGCATGAGTTCCTTTGAGACCCCTTATTCTCTCCAGGATTATATCTGTGTCTGCTTTGACACTTGCAACTTTAGAGTAAACTGAACATTGCAAAAGGAAATAACAAACTACACACTAATGAGACTCCATGGATGAATAAAGCCTAAAGGAACAATGGAGGGTAAGGAAAGAGGCATACATTAAGTACATAGACAGCAGGGGAGTGCATAAGAGAGAATGCGAAGAAATTTGGAGAGAAATCAAAAAAACAATGAGGAAGGCGAAGAGGGACTATGAAATAAGGAACATAAAACAAAATAGTAAAATATTTTTCAGGCACATCAATTTAAAAAAAAAAAGGAAGGAAAGATGGATGGTTGCGATGGGAATAGGGCCATTCAGGGATGAACAGGATAATACCACAGGTCACGATAGGGAGACGGCAGAAATATTAAATCATTATTTCGCTTCGGTATTTACCAAGGAGATAGAACAGATGGACATGACATTGGATGATGAGATGACTAATGAGATAGGTGCATTTAAATTTTAAAAATGGATATATGAAATAAACTAATTAGAGACTGAGGATAAAACCCCTGGTCCGGATGGATTAAATCCACCCATTTTAAAAGAAACTAGGGAAGAGATAGCAGAGGCTTTACTACATACATTTAATAATTCGTTAGAAAGAGATGTAGTGCCTGAGGACTGGCGGATAGCGAACTTCATACCTATATTTAAGAAGGGGGATAGAACATGTCCAGGGAATTATACACCAGTCAGCTTAACATTGGTGGTCGGAAAAATAATGGAATCCCTACTAAAGGAGAGAATAGAAGAACATCTAGAAACCCAAAATATAATAATGAATAGTCAGCATGGATTTCAAAAGGAAAAGTCATGCTTGACGACTCTCATAAAATTTTTTGAAGAGGTAACAGAGAGTAAACAATGTTAATACAGTAGATGTAATTAGCTAGATTTTCAAAAAGGCTTTCGATAGGTATCCCATAATAGACTGATGAACCAGGTTAGAGAATGCGTTGTCAGAGGACAAGTAGCAGAATGGATAGCTAGCTGGCTTGAAGACAGACAGCAGAGAGTGGGAGTAAACTGTAGCTGCTCACTGGCAGACGGTGGTGTTCCACAAGGATCAGTGCTGGGACCACTGTTGTTCACAATTTAGATTAACGATTTAGACTTTGGAATCAAATAAAGATTTTCTAAATTTGCAGATAACACTAAATTAGGGTGGGGGTGGGGGGATAATAAATATTGAGGAGAACTGCAACAAATTACAGGAGGGCACTAATAAACTTGCAGAATGGGCAAATAATTGGCAAATGAAGTTCAACACAGATAAATGAGGTACAGGTGTGACGTCCGGGGACGAGGCCCTTCCGCCTTCCGGGTATTTCCGGATTTCGGAACGTCTTTGCCTGAGCCGAGGTAGGAAGTGGGGGGTCGGGCAGCTGAGGGGAGTGGGGGCCGGGGCGAGGTAGGTTGAGCCGGGCCGAGGTCAGGTGGGCGGCCAAGGCGGAGGAGTCCGGATTTCGGAACATTTTCTGGTTTACGGATGACCCCGGCATGGATCGGTCCGGATTCCAGAATATTCAGAACTCCGGATTTCGGACTCGGAACTCCGGATTTCGGACGCTCAACCTGTATTACATTTTAGTAGGGAGAATAGGGAGGTCACTTATTACTTGAAGGATGAGAGTGTAGGTTGGATAGAAGGACAAGGCGATCTCGGAATTGAAATACACAAATCACTAAAATTTCCGACACAGGTTAGCCACAGGCCATAAGAAAGCAAACCAAGCACTAGGATTTATTTCTAAAGGTATATAATTGAAAAGTAGGAAAGTTATGCTGAACCTGTATCGAACCTTGGTTAGACCACCACCTAGAATACATCATACAGTTCTGGTTGCCATATTATACAGAGGATATAGAGGCACTGGAGGGGATGCAAAGAAGATTTACAAGGGTGGTACCAGAAATGCGAGAGTATACATATCAGGAAAGGATGAACAGGCTGGGTCTCTTTCCTCTTGGAAAAAAGAAGGCTGAGGGTTGACATAATAGGTCCTTAAAATTATGAAAGGTTTTGATAGAGTGGATACAGAGAGAATGTTTCCACTTGTGGGGAAGAGCAAAACTAGAGGCCATCAATATAAGATAGTCACCAAGAAATCTAATTGGGAATTCAGAAGAAACTTCTTTACTGAAGAGTGGTGAGAATATGGAACTCGCTATCACAGAGAGTGGTTGAAGCGAAGACAAGCATATGAGGGAGACGGGTATAGAGAATTACGCTGATCAAGTTAGATGAAGAAAGACAGGAGTAGGTTCGAGTGGAGCATAAACGCCGGCATGGACTGGTTGGGCCAAATGGCCAGTTTCTGTGCTGTATATCTTACGTAATCCTGTGCATTAATGGTAATTGAGCATAGTCTATTGGAGTGAAGATTGATTCAATGTAGCCATGTAAAACCTCTGGCATATCCTGGAGCTTCACCTGAAACTGCCCTGGGGATTTGTTCAACAGCCCATGGAGTCCTCTGACTCCTAACAAAGTTAAACCCCATTTTAATATTGCTACTGCTGTTATCCACTTTCTACTTCTGCAGTTATATTTTGGCTGCTTTGTGGCATCTTTTATTGCCTCATCCTGAACCTGATGGCTATCCCTACTGTCCTTTTCATTCTAAAAATAATTTTGCTTAGGTCTGATTTGTCCTTGCACATAACCAGTTGGCTTTGTTTTACTAGGGACACATTTCCTTTTGTTTCTCTTCTGTTTAGTAATATCCCCACCTAGAAGGGTTGCTTGCCCCTTTGACCCAATTCAAGTCCTCTGCCATCTTTGCAAATCTAGCCCTCTTTGGAAAATTCAGAATTAATATAAAATTCTCGGCAACTTTTGTTTGTATTCTCAGGAAATGCCATCTTTTTAAGGTGGCTGCTAGAACATTCATTCAACTATTAATGCATAATACATTGTGAAATGAGAAAAGGGCCGTTTGCCTTTTTTATCGAACTTAACAAGTTATGCATTTAACAAACCCTCAACTATAAGAGTACAGAATTAAATCTCTGAATAGTCTGTAGTATTAATCTCTGGTAATTACCACAAGCATAAAATGGACAATTACCCATTTACCCTATTATATGTGAGTTTATCCGGCAACCTCCCTTGTCCGGCATCATTCCCGGCCCGGTGGGGGATGGGGGTGGCACATGCGCAGAACGTTGCTGGGTCGTTGTCAGCAGTACCCGGTAAGATCAGCTGGCACACTGCAAGAGCGTTATATGCCTGATAGAAAAAATGCTGTTTTCCAGTGCTGGCCATGTGACCTGGGACTGGCCGCTCCTCCTCTCCCTGCCGCCTCCGGTGCTCCCTCCGAGACCGGGTTGGTGTGCTGGCTAAGGATTCCCCGTAGCTGCAACAAGGCAAGTACAGCCTCGGGGAGCAATCCTTGTGGGCCAGGAGGAGCCTCCCAGCCCCACAAGCTCCCCCAGCAGTAGCCTGTCCCTCCCTAGGGTCAGGGATCGGACCTCCAATCTGGGGGAAGGGGATTGGATCCCTCCCCTCCGGGGATCAAACACCCGCACCCAGACTCTGGGATCGGACCCCCCCCCCCACCTCGGGGTCGGGGATCAGACCTCACCAGGGATCGATCTCGCCACCCCGGGTCAAGGATCGGACCCCCGTGGACAAATCTCACCTCCCCGGGTTCGGGGTCAGAGATCAGATCTTGCCAGGGATCGAATATTTAGCCTGTAGTGATAGTTACAGCATTTCAAGCTACAAATACAACGACTAAAATTAACAGCTCACTCACCATCAAGATTTGCATTTACTAAGCCTGTCCATCCTGCCTGATAGCTCATAGACTCATCGACAAATAACGCACTGGTTTTGGAAACTCTATAGTAGAATATACAATGGGTAAATTACAACTTAGAATGGTCGTCCTCTCCCTGCTGCCTCTGGGCAGACTGAGGCGCCAAAGCTGGGCCTGAAATGCTGACCTCCTGTCGTCCAGCAAATCCTCTTACCCGGCACAGGCCAGGTCCGGAAGGTGGTTCAACCTGTATTAACATGCAATTTGGCATTGTTGTCGAAGCTGAATCTTGTTCAGAAAGCTGTGTTCAGACTCCGACAACAGGAGAATGGAATGATTATGTGGAAAATAAGTTGACATTTAGATATCACAGTTCTGGGAGAGTTGAATTGAGTGACCTTGACTGACGCGAATGCGACAGTAATAAGGGTGTGTTTATAGTGCAATTGTTGCTGCAAAGTGGAACCAATGCTAAAATTGCTGTACAGGTATAACTTTGGAATCTGGTTCTGAAATTACTCTACAGAGAAGTGGTGCTAGATTTCCCTGAAGAAGGCAGTTCACATTGCATGGAGTGCAATTCCAGTACCATCTCAATCCTGGCTTAAAACTGCAGGGCACATTCCTTAAATTCGGTTGAGTTAATTTTACGATCTAGAGCATAAAGGCACTTCCACTCCAAAACATTTAAATTTTAACTAAATTAACTGGTGCTTGGTCTATGCCTGTAATTGTGCACGTGTTAAGCTTTCTTGGCAGGATTGCAAAGAAGCTAGGCAGTATAAATTAGGCACTGGCTAGATTAAATTGCAACTGATTTCAGACTAGCAACTGCCTTTTAAACACATCCTAAAACTTTATTCTTTCAGCCATTTTAACTTAAAAGACGGTTCCTTTGTGTTTTTCTTCTAGATGTATCGGGTGCAGCCCATTATATGTACAGTCTGTATGGCTTAGTACTATAACAGGTACTCTTCATCCTTTAAACCAGCAGAACTACCCAAATACCATTTGCTGTTATGGACTCTGTACAGTATTTGATATGAGGCAGATGAACAACAAGTTACTCTTCCAAGATTTTTTCCCTGACTAATATCTGAGTACGGCACAAGAAACTCCGTCTAACATCGCAGTCTAACTAGTTGAATCACACAGATGATGGTCCATTTGGTCTTCCAGAACTGGAAATTCCACAGTGTATATGTAATGAATCTTTTTCTTAGTTGGCCAGCTCTTCAAACAGTTTAAATAGCTTTATAGCTTTTTGGTGCAGATTTATTCAATATAAAATCTAGCATCTTTCATGTATCTAATCTCACTTAAATTTTCTCTTCTAGTTCTGTGCGTACAGTTCAAACCTCTTCAAGGCCACTGATTTGCGCTTTTTGTTTTGTGGTTTTCACATAGAAGCAAACTGATTACAATACCCAAAACACTGATGAAAATGAAGTAATCTCATGTAATAAACAGAAATCAACTTGTTCTGTTATTATAAAACTACTCTTCATATACATGTTAGTTGTGAATGACTTCTCTGTCTTCAGTTTAAGGTAGGATTCCAAATGTCACTATCCCCGGACCAGCCCACACTGCGATATGTGTGCGCACTAGGTCTGTGCAGCAGAGCTGGTCTCCAGTCGTCTTGGGTAATCCTTGCCACTGAACCAAGACCTAGCTCTGTCAAGCCCATGTGGTGGCTGATGTGCAACGGCCACCACACGTTAAAAAAAAATCCACGTACAGGCATCTTTCACCCTTGAGGATGTAGTTCAGGACCTTCATTGAAGCACCTGTGAACTCATCCTTTTTTGGCGTGGAAGCAAGTCATCCTTGTTTCGAGGGACTGCCTATGATGATAACTGTTTATCAAAAGATTGGGTGGTGCAGATGCCTTTCATCTTTGGAACCTGGATTTGAATTCCACCCAGATTGATGAGATGTTAATTTTTAATACTATCTCACTATTCCTGTAGAAAATAGTAACCAGTGGAAGGATTCATAGGTCTGACAGGTTTAAATGTTCCTTCTACGGCCGTAACCATCTTTCTACCAGCAGATCGGGTAGTTTGTCCTGTACCATGAGAGGGTTTTTATGGGCTCCTACAACCCATATTAGGAGGAGATCACCCGCATCCACGGTCCACAGGATGCGAGTATCCCCACTAGATGTCAACCCAGAATTTAGAAACAGATCTGAACTCGCTGAAAATGTTTGGAGTGGGGTTCGAATCTTGCACCTTCTGACTCGGAATGTTACTACTAAGCCGAAGATTTCTCCTTCGGCTGATAGGGTAAAACAACTCTTGTCAGAAGTGTCTTGCGCTAAATGAATTTGGCCAGTCTCAACCTATTTCATTGCGGTATGGACCCACAACACAAATAGCCCCAATTTGACACAGCTTTGGTAATCTCTTTCAGCCTATGGAGATATTCCAGTGGATACCTCATTGTCCATGCTAGGAGGTGTGTATTGCCGTACAAAACTTGCTGGGTGGTTTTGAGGAGAAGATTATTTCCAATGTTGGTAATTTATGTGCAGCCTGAGATGAGCTTCCATCTACATAGAAGTCCCATCACCATAGAAGCCCCATCACCAAGATCGCCTACTTCCACCTCCTTAACATCACCCGACTCTGCCCTGCTCAGCTCATCTATCTTTGTTACCTCTCGACATGACTATTACAATGTACTCCTGGCTGGCCTCCTATCTTCCACCCTCCATAAACTTGAGCTAATTTAAAACTCTGCTGCCTGTATCCCAACTCTTGTTCACCCATCACCCCTGTGCTCACTGACGTTCATTGGCCCCTGGTCCGGCAACGGTTCCATTTTAAAATTCTCATCATTGTTCTATGGCTTCACCCCTCCCTATCTCTAACCTCCTCCCAGATTTATAGCGCTCTGCCATTGGTGTCAATGCTGTCAGCTGCCTTGGCCCTAAGCTCTGGAATTCTCTCCTTAAACCTGACCAACTCTCCTCCTTAAAACCTACCGCTTAGACCCAGCTTTTGGTCATCTATCCTAATATATACTTAAGTGCCTTGGTGTCAAATTTTGTTCAATAACAGTCATATGAAGTGCCTTGGGACGTTTTACTACGTTAAAGGTGCTATATAAATCCATGTTGCTGTTTAATTCCACAGATGCATTGCTAAAGGACTGTTGACATGGAGAGGAGTGCTTTTACAGTCCTCTGACTTGTTTGCCTGGTGATTAATGTACATTTTATTGTTTTTGTTCTCATGCCTTTAAATGAAAATTTTAAAGCAAGTACTTTTTATTTTCTAATTGTCCATTTTCCCCGCCTGATTGGTTAAGGAACAACCAGCAATAATGAAATGTATGCTTTTATTCCAGGGTTAGCAGAGTTGGCGCATCGTGAATACCAAGCAGGAGATTTTGAGGCAGCTGAGAGGCACTGCATGCAGCTTTGGAGACAGGAGCCTGACAACACCGGTGTGCTGCTGCTTCTCTCCTCCATCCATTTCCAGTGTCGCAGGTTGGACAGGTAATGTATATCCGCTTTATGCAGGACCTTTGCAATTGGGAATGCAACAAACTTATTTTTAAAATGTTTAATTGTATCATTGTAATGATGTAGTCAAAATGAGCATAGATATTTTAACAACCTGCTTTCAGAGTAAACCGACATTTTTTTATTCGTTCCTGGAATGTGGATATCGCTGGCAAGGCCAGTATTTATTGCCCTTGAAAAGGTGGTGGTGAGCCGCTGCAGTCCTTGTGGTGAAGGTACTCCGAAGGTGCTGTTAGAGAGGGAGTTGCAGGATTTTGACCCAGTGACTGAAGGAATGGTGCTATATTTCAAAATCAGGACAGTGTTTGACTTTGAGGTGATGGTGTTCGCATATGCCTACTGCCCTTGTCCTTCTAGGTGGTAGAAATCATGGGTTTGGGAGATGCTGTCGAAGAAACCTTGGCGAGTTGCTGCAGTGCATCTTGTAGATAGTACACATTGCAGCCATGATGTGCCAGTGGCGGATGAGGTGCCAATCAAGCGGACTGCTTTGTCCTGGATGGCATCGAGCTTCTTGAGAGTTGTTGGAGCTACAGTCATCCAGGCAAGTGTAGAGTATTCCATCACACTCCTGACGTGCCTTGTAGATAGTGGAAAGGCTTTTGGGAATCGGGAGGTGAGACACTCGCCGCAGGATATCCAGGCTCTGACCTGCCCTTGTAGCCACAGTAGTTTTGTGGCTGGTCCAGTTAAGTTAAGGCACGGCTGGTTCTGGAGCACAAGTCTTCAGCATGACAGCCAAGATATTGTCAATGCTTTATCCAGTGTGCCGAGCCGTTTATTGATATCACGTGGAGTGAATTGAATTGGCTTCTGTGATGATGGGGACCTCGGGAGGAGTCCAAGATGGGTCATCCACTTGGCACTTCTGGTTGAAGATGGTTGCAAATCCTTCAGCCTTGTCTTTTGTACTCGCATGCTGGGCTCTGCCATCATTGAGCCACTTCCTCCCATCAGTTGCTTAATTGTCCTCTACCATTTGCGACCGGATGTGGCAGGATTGCAGAGCTTTGATCTGATCCGTTGGTTGTGGGATCGCTTCGCTCTGTCTATAGCATGCTGCTTCTGCTGTTTAGCATGCATGTAGCCCTGTGTTGCCATTACCCCAGGTTAGCATCACATTTTTAGGTACGCCTGTTGCTCCTCCTGGCATGCTCTTCTACATTCCTTATTGAACCAGGGTTGGTTGCCTGGCTTAGTGTTAATGCTAGAGTGAGGGATATGCCAGGCCATGAGGTTACAGATTGTGGTGGAATACAATCCTGCTGCTCATGGCCCACAGCGCCTCATGGATGCCCAGTTTTGAGCTGCTCGATCTGTTCTGAACCTATCCCAATTAGCACGGTGGAAGGTGTCCTCATTGTGAAGACTTGTCTTCGTCTCCCCAAGGACTATGCGGTGGTCGCTGCTATGGACTGCCATCTGCGACAGCTAGATTGGTGATGACGAAGTCAAGTAGGTTTTTCCCTTGTGTTGGTTCTCTCGCTACCTGCTGCAAGCCCAGTCTGGCAGCTATGTCCTTCAGGACTCTTGCCAGCTCGGTGACTGGTGGTGCTGCTGAGCCACTTTTGGTGGTGGACCTTGAAGTCCTCCTCCCACCCAGAGTAGATTCTGTGCCCTTGCTACCCTCAGTGTTTCTTGGTCAACGTGGAGGAGTACTGATTCATCAACTGAGGGAGGGCCGTAATCAGCAGGAGGTTGCCTTGCCCATGCTTGACCTGATGTCATGAGACATCATTGGGTCTGGAGTTGATGTTGAGGACTCCCAGGGCCACTCCTCCCGACTGTATAGTATTGTGCTGCCACCTCTGGCAGACAGACCCAGGGATGGTGATGGAGGAGTCTGAGACATTGGCAGAAAGGTATGATTCTATTAGTATGACTGTCAGGATGTTGCTTGACTAGTCAATTTTGGCACAAGTCCCCAGATGTTAGCGAGGAGGACTTTGCAGGCTTGACTGGGCTGAGTGTGTCATTGTCATTTCTGAAGCCGGTGCCGAGGTCGATGCCGCATGGTCCGTCCGATTTTATTATTTTTTCTTGTAACGATGTGTTACAACTGAGTGGCTTGTTAAGCCATTTCAGAAGTCATTTAAGTGTCAACCACGTTACTGTGGGTCGAGAGTCACATAGGCCAGACCAGGTAAGGACTTTCGCGAGCTAGATGGGTTTTTACGACAATCCAGCAGTTCCAAGGTCATTTAGCTGTTTATTACAGATTTATTTAATTAACTGAATTTAAATTCCACAGCTGCCGTGATGATATTTGAACTCGCGTCTCCAGATTTTTAGTCCAGGCCACTGGATTGCTAGTCCAGAAACATAACCACTACGTTACCGTTTCCGATGGTAAAAGTAGGAGATATATGACATATACCGAGAGTCCATTTGAACATTTGTTGTGAGGAAGAAAAAAAATCAGGATTTAATTACAAAAAAACTTGCTTTGTTCTACCATGGATTTTTAATTTTTTTACAGGTCTGCTCACTTTAGCACCCTTGCTATCAAACAGAACCCCATGTTGGCTGAGGCCTACTCCAACTTGGGGAATGTCTACAAAGAGCGTGGCCAACTTCAGGAGGCTATTGAACACTATCGACATGCCCTCCGGCTCAAACCAGACTTCATCGATGGATACATCAACCTGGCAGCAGCACTGGTTGCAGCAGGAGACATGGAGGGAGCAGTGCAAGCCTACGTATCTGCTCTGCAGTACAATCCTGTACGTTAGCAGGCATTTTTGGTCATGCTGTAAAATTCCAGTTTTAGGTGTAACGATATTTAGTTAACCACTTTCATTCCAAGTGATCATGTAAATTTATTAACCTGCAAAATCACCTTGCACGGCTTTAATTTTGTTTCTGAATGAAATTCTGTTACTGTCGTTTATTATTCTACTTTGAACACACTTATTTTCAGACTTTTTGATGCAGCCTTGTGCTGGAAATAGCTTCCATAAACTTCCTATTGCATGTCCATCTAGGACTACTCTACCTATATTACAATTTCTGACTGGATTATCTAGAGCTGAGTGGGGAAAATCCCAACCGCTTGTCCACCCCTTCCGATTCCATTAACTAGCTAAGCTGCCCAGTCAGTCATCAACAATGCTCTTGAGTATCTGTTTTGTACAGGTATCATTTTCAAATCTGCCATGGAGGTTTGGCTCAATTCCAATTTTTCATCAGCGAGCATGTCATTTTGAAGTAAACTTGACCCCATAACGATCCCATTTACCTTCTCTCTATCTTCCTGGTCACTGGGGAAATTACTTGACAAGTGCAGGTTTGAGCCTTCACTAGAGGAACAGAAGATGCAAAGTACCTCCAGATCTGCATGATGAGCAGTACAATTTGCTGTAAATTGTATGTGTGCCATCATGCCCCTGACCAGAGCACAGAAACACAGATTGCCACATTGAATAATGATTCCACTAGTTGGAAATGTGGGACCTTTATAGCAACAGTTCAGCTCTCTCAAAGAAGTCTCGTATCCATCCTTCTAGTGAAGGCTCAAACCTGTACTTGCTTTCCTGTTTGGCAGGTAAGGGAAAAGAGAGAAGTTAAACAGCGTCTTTCTGATGTGGAATTGGCTCCAGGAAGACATGCCTAATCCAGTTATGGTAGACATTAAATCCTGGGTATATGAGCATGTATTCCCAAACGGCCTCCACATACTGCCTTCCAGTAGCTGTTGTCCCAAGCAAAGGATATGTGTTTTCAGCATAGTGAAAAGAGAGCATGCAATATGCCAGCCACCTTGAGGCACTATGCAGAATAGCAACATGGCTGGTTTCAATGTCAGTTAGTTGGAAATGCTTTCAAAGTTTACTTGGGTGCAGTATACATTTATAACCAATCTGAGGAAGTATCAGACCACACTCTCTCATAAGGTAATCCTAGTTTTATGTATTTTAAAAAAAAAAAAGAAAAACAAAAGTTTAGATAAACATCAAGCTGTGATTCATGTTTATGATTAAAGTGCTTTGACACTATAGCAATAAGTTCAGAGTTAACTGGAACCAGAACCCATCATCTGCCATTGAAATGAATTTCTCAACTGCACTGCTGTTTGGAATGGCTCCTGGGGTTTGCAGTTTTCCCCAGGTCAGGAGCTAATTGGTTTAATGCCAATTTTTCAATTGATGAATCCGCTATCACTCGAGAAATGTTCTTTCCTTACAAATGGAGAAATAAGAATTATATATTCTGATATCTGCTAATAATCAATTTATGTTGCAGTGGTGTGTGCATACTAGGCCCGTGCAGCAACAGAGCTTGGTCTCCAGTCGTCTTGGATTTCCTTGCCTCTGGACCAAGACCTTGCTCTGTCTAGCTGGTGTAGTGGCTGGTGTGCAACAGCCACCCCACGTTAAAAGAATTCATGCATAGCTATCTTCCACCCTTCAAAATGAAGTTCGGGACCTGGAACGTCAGGTCCCTCAGGAAATACCTGAGAACTCTTTTTTTTTGGTGTGGAAGCAGGTCATCCTTGACCCCGAGGGACTAATACTACGTGGAACGAGATACATGGAACAACTTAAATATCTATAGTCTTCCATCCATGAAAAGACATCTGAGAGGATTTTTTTTTTTTTTAAAGAGGTATATTTAGGATCGAGGACATAAGTTGGAATAATACTTTCAGATAAGCCACAGCAGCAGAGAATAGGGCACAGGATCAGGGTTGTGAATTACCAATTTAAGACGCAGGAAATATTTTTTTTTATATAGAAGCTGGTAAACAGCCCAACCTTGGTGGGGTGGGAAAATTATTGGAAAAAATTCTGAGGGGCAGGATAAATCTTAATTTAGAAAGACGCGGATTAATCAAGGACAGTCGGCATGGATTTGTTAAGGGAAGGTCGTGTCTGCCGAACTTGATTGAATTTTTTTGAGGAGATACAAGGCTGGAAAGTGGGATTAAGCTGGATAGGTCTTTGTCGGTTGGCTGTAAATTTCTATGATTCTATGAGTGCCTTGCCAGGAAGAATGGTTGAGAGTGCATGTTTTAGCAGCAAATTGGTTGAATGAGCAGAGAAAAATTGGAGATGTAAATAATGGTACCTGATTCAATTGAGATTCATGGTTTAAAAAAAAAATTATATTATTGAAAACTAGTTAAATGGAAAAAAAATTGCTCCTTGGATACTCAGATTTCATGAATCATGAATAAGCCTATTGTTCTCTTACAGGATTTGTATTGTGTTCGCAGTGACCTGGGGAATCTACTTAAAGCCCTGGGTCGCTTAGAAGAAGCCAAGGTAAGTGTTGTTATTACTAATTGGCTACCATATTGTGAAGATAAACTTTCACAGATCATTCATAATAGCAATCCATTATCCTGACTGATAGATACATTGACTGGATAGCAACCAAGAAAAATGACCAACTGTATACTTTAGCACTAGAGATGACCGGAGCATTCTGACTGAACAAGTATAGTAAGAAAGTAAGACTCCCATGGCTAAGTAAGGACACTTCCTGAAAAGGATTGGCTGAAACAGTCTGACTTAGTGCAGTCCTCTGGAGACAATGTCAGCATCTTTCATCACATGCACCCCTCACACAGACCATCAACATTAATGGGAAGAAAGGCTGCATTAGCAATGCCTGAAATCATCATTCAAGATCCCAAATTTTGAGTTATAGCTTTGTTTCTTCAGTGCTGGTTTGGTCTTGAGAAATGAACCGATGTACCAGATTTGCTCAGTTAATAAGGTGGCTTCTAGCAGTTGAATTTCTTTCTGATGTGGTTTAGTCCTGGATTTAAAGTGGTGTTTATCACCCATACTTCAAATTCTCATTTTAATGTGTATAGATATATATATGTATGTGTGTGTGTATGTATGTATATATATATATACATATAAATAATAACTGTTTGGAGAGTTAAAAGCCACCTTATGCAAAGCCAGTAAGGGGCAAAGAATGGGAGGAAAAGGGGACCTTGTCCAAAGTCCCTCAGCCTATCATTCAGAGTCCTGCGCGCTTGCAAAGTGGAGTGTCTGCGCAGCGTAGCTGTCCATTTGACTTTGTGTATGTGTGCTTATGTGGGGGGAAGAGGGAGGATGTACAGGGGAATGAAAGATCATTGGGTAAAGAGTGCCTCAGCCCACAAGCCGTTGAATGGAGAGCTAACTTTCAGTGCATTCCACTGCGGCTTCAATCTGTATAAAGTGAGACTGCGCTTGCTCCTGGATGCTGACTTCTTTATTTCAGCGGTGGAAGGCAATAGTTAGATGTGTTGTTCAATGAAGTATAAAATGAGATTTCATTTAAAGCTCTGATCGGTACATTTAAAAGACACAACCAGCAGATTTGCAGTGTTGTTGGATTCTAAATTCTAAATCTTATAATATCTGAAGGCCCTTTCTTCCTTGAATTTGAGGCTGTCTCTGGCACATAAAGGGGTCTGAGAATAATCCACCCAGATTCTCGTGCCTGGGTGTGTTTCCAATTTGGATAGGCAAAATTTATTTACAACCTCTCCAAATGGATAGGTGTAACCAAACCTTTTTTTTAATTTACAAAATCATTTATGCGTTGGGTGACTAAAAGCTTTCAGAGAGGACCACCGACTTTTATCTTGTTTCACAAAGTTGGTGCCCTGATATGTCATTCAGATGCAGTTGTACATTGCAACACTTTGATTGCATGAACTGAAGCTAAACACATTGACTACATTTGAATATAAATGTGAAATTGTATCTATTTTTCTTTCAGAAGATTGCATTTTAGAACAAATCCAGGAATATGTTGTTGGACTCTTTACTAACTATTTTGTCTTTCTTATTTGTGTTTTTCGTTTTCATGATTGATATTATACATAGAAGGTTTCAGGCGGGTGAAAGCTCTCCCCTGTAGGTGCCTCGCTGACCGGAGCTCGAGGCCAGGATCTAGGGGTGACACCGTCTGCTCTTCCCATCATCGACTACCCTGAAAATGAGATGAAATAATGGTAACGGGTTTGTAGCACTGCCACAAACAATTTGCCTCCATGCCTGAGTTCTTCTGTCTCGTGGCTTCCAAAAAGTGTCTAAATAAATAAGTATTTATATTTTCTTTTTTAAAATGGGAAAAAAACTGTAATTTGGAAGAAAAATTGTTCAACTTGATACATGTTTTTAAAGTAGTAGCCACTGTCTTAGAGACAACTAGTATTAAAAAGTAAAATTGACAATAGCTCTACAAAGTACCAGTAAAGCTTCTAACTACTGATTTTGTTAATTTCTTTCCTCTTTGTTTGGTTTGCAGCATTCTGCTCTTCTGCTCATGCGCTGTGAGCCTGCAGTAACGCATAGGCTGCGCGGCGATGCGCCTGCGTGCGCCAGCGTTATTCAGTAGATGACTGGCTGAGCATCTACCTTGGTTAGTTCTGATTGAGATGCCCAGGTTGTCCCCGGTGCCAGTTAATCCTGATTGGCATCAAAAGAACAATGTCTGCAGCATGGCTTTGCACAGCTGCCACAATGTAGTGGTGTACTTTTATTTTTTTTTTAAATTCTATTTCTTCTGTGAATTCTAGCTCAAGTTTTTTTTTCTTTTTGATTGAAATTGTGATTTTTAGTTTCAATATTTGACTTTAATATTAATTTATTTCTTGGGTACAGTGAAATTGGCATTGTGTAGTCCATTCACAGCCTGGGCAAGTTAGCACCTGTATATCTCGTGATTCCTTTGTTGCTGTGTCTGTGGTATGAAGTGCTGCGGACTACCTGTGGTAAAATCTCAGCTAGCTATTTACTACTCAGCAGTTTTGCGTCTGCGCATGCGGTGCGCTGTGCTGCGTTTTTTTTGTTTTTTTTTTCTCAAATCTGCGCCTGCGAACTGCCAATGCCGCCACTGCAACATGTTGCAGAGCTGTGCATGGCGCATTGGCAATAGCGCTTTGCGTTACAGGGACCTTTATCCTCGTCCAGCACTGTCATTTGAGGTTGTGTGCTCTGCACCACATTCTTACAGATAGTGAAAACCCCTAGTTTTAAGAAACTCACGGGCAGCTGTTAATGTGTGTGATCAGAACCTTTCAAAATCCTTGGTATAATGAACTTTCTGTGAAACCTAAGATGGTCAAGCCACTAATAAATTTATGGAGAAATAGGTTAATATGGAGAAATAGGTTAATATCTGATAATAAAACTGCTGCATAAACTCATTGGATACAAAAGTGCTGAAATTGGGCTGGTTGATAGGTTCTACAATTGATTTCTGCAGGGGACAGTGCAGAAGTTTTATCTTTTTGTTTAAAAAGTTTGATTGTGGAGAAAGTTGAAATGGAAGAGAGAAATGTATTACTCCACACTTCATAACTGAAAAATGGCTGTCTGCATGTGGGTTGAGGTTTTTTGCGCATGCTCTCATGGGGCCAGCGAGTGAATTCAGCGCTAGCCTTTGCTGCAGGTTCACTTTTGCCCGATTTGAGAATGAGAACTAATAAAGTTTTCTTTTCCCTTCTTTCAATCTTTGTTACAAATCTCCCATCCCATCGTTCTGGTCCCCTCTCTTGCTTCAATTAAACTAATTAAGGCTTGTTACCTGAAAGCGATTGAAACTCAGCCCAACTTCGCTGTTGCCTGGAGCAACCTCGGGTGTGTGTTTAATGCCCAGGGAGAGATCTGGCTAGCTATCCACCATTTTGAAAAGGTAAGTGATCAGCCCTTTCAATAGCATGCTTAAATATTCCCTCCATGCAGAAACGTGATGGGTAACGGGTGCATTTTGTTCACACAAAAAAGTTAAAGCTTTTATTTACATTCAGTGACAGTTTTTGATTTCCTGAAAGTTAAGTATGGATGAGTAGGCCATTTTGGCCACCTAGCTTATCCTTCTATAGAAACCTACCATTTCTATATCACAATATCCAACTATGCCTTGAATGTTTTGAGTTTATCACTTCCCAGAAGACCATTCTAGGTGCTAATTATTCTTTGCTTGCAAAAGTGCCTCTTTACACCAAATCCGAACTTGCTTAATTAATGTTGAAAATAAAGAAAAATATTGTTTCTGAGCGGCATCTACTTTTCTTCTTCAGTTCTCTCTCTCTCGCTCTCTCTCGCTCTCTCTCACTCTCTCTCGCTCTCTCTCGCTCTCTCTCGCTCTCTCTCGCTCTCTCTCGCGCTCTCTCTCGCTCTCTCTCGCTCTCTCTCGCTCTCTCTCGCTCTCTCTCGCTCTCTCTCGCTCTCTCTCGCTCTCTCTCGCTCTCTCTCTCTCTCTCACTCTCACTCTTTGCCACATCCATTTAGTAGACAAATGGTCTATCTTGCCTGAGGCTGACTTTATCTAATATTTTCTATCCTTCTTTGGGGAAGCATCTGGCCTCTGCTCACCGATTGAATTAGGTTAGGAGCTCAGCAAAATGGTCTACATCACCCAACTTATTTTTTCGGAATTGTTTGTGTTTTAGGAGAGTGTCCAGGCGATGATGTGTTGTGTGTTGTAGATGGTATGAGGCGTGGGATTTGGAAGCCCGAGTAAATTCACAATGCTGGTATATGATTTGTTTTTTTTATATCCAGTGTAAACTGTGACTTTTGTTCATGCATCGGTAAGTCAAAAAAAATGCTTCACTGCTTTAGAATAGGTAGGCTGTGATGTGGCACTAAAAGTTCCTGATCATGGTGCTGCTACTGGAACCGGTTTCCAGCTCTCCATAATCTATCAGTGGTGTGCTGTGGTATGGTATTGAAAATACTCAGAAGCATTCTCAATTTAAAAAAAAAAATTAATTTAATGTCTGACTTCACAATATTGGATCTTTATTAAAAGTTGTGGTAGTAGGGCCTTCTATGCATCAGATCAGTAAGTGAAACTTGTATTTGACTACGTTTGGATCACCTTTCTATTGAGTACGGTAGTGTAGTGATTGTGGTACTGGAATAGCAGCCCAGAGGTTATGATGTCAAGTCTCACTGAAATTTAATTCACCTGGTAATTTGTGAGTTATGCAGCAGAAAACGTGACTATGCAATCTGCCAGATTATCATAAAACCCACTTGGTTCGCTACTGTCCTTCAAGGGAGAGAAGCTATCAATGGGACCTAATCTGGCTCCTGGACAGTGCTCCATCCCTACAAAGTGGTTTACTCAATACCGAATGAAGTGGCGTAACCAGTCACTCGATTGCACGGACAATCATTACAGGTAGATCCACTACCTTAAAGAAATTAGGGATAAACAGTGTTGCCCATGTGTCAAGAACAAACCGTTGTGGTGAAGATTGTTGTTTCAAGGCAGATTGCTGATTTGTAGTAACTGGCTGTTTTGGTGTTCAGTTTGATGTTTGCATGTTACTCTAGCCCTATTTTGTAACCAGTTTGCCAGTTTTTGATACGAGACCCCCTTCTTCCCTCCCCTCCTGTCTCCCCAAAGTGCAAAAAATGATGAACCAGAAAGTATGAATTTTTTTTCAGTGTTTGTGCTGCTGGATTAGTTTTATTAAATACTGTAGGGTCCAATTTTAGTATACTGGAGCTTTGAAAAAGATGCAGTTACCATTCATCTCAAGATCTGGTGAAAATGGTTTTCTTAAATTTCACCATGTCCTTTCCCAAGGATACTTGCTGATGCTGGGTGTCCGCAGGTTATTTGACCATAGGGGGAATTAACAACTGAGCCTAATATTGTTCTTGTACTTGTCTGATCTTTGAATATGTACACTTTCTAGGAGATTGGGTTGGTGTCATTCAGGAGTCTGATCCCTGGCTGTTCAATCTTCAATTGTCCTGCACTAAGTCCAGCTTGCCATCATTGATTCCTCCCTGATATACATCAGCCTCTCAACCCCAATACATCAAGTTTCAAATCCTTGTCTTTAAATCCCTCCATGGCCTCACCCATCGATCTTTCCTTTCCTATATTTCTTTGCCCTTCCCCAGAACCTTCCATTCTGTGACAGTGTCTTGTGCACTCCTCCCTCTTTTTATCCCAGTAGCAGAAATTTTGGTCGTCTAGGTCCTATTTTTTGGAATTCATTCCAAGCTCCCTATGTATGCCTCTTAAAGCGATTTAAAACTCACCTCTAAGCTTTTGCTTGCCAATTCTAATCTCCCCTTTCCCAGATGTCTATATTCCATGTGTCCGAAACATCATTACATTTTTTATGTTAAAAATGCTCTATAAGTGTCTTTGTTTTTCTTCTTCCCCAACACCCCCCCCAATGTTTGTGGCACTGAAATTGGTAGGCTCCGGTGAGATAAACTAACTCTGCGCAGACCAGGGAATGAACCTGGGACTTCTTCCGTTTGTGTGGCTGAGTACTGGTTTTGGTCTTCTTACCCAAGGAAGGATATACTTGCCACAGCGGGAGTGCAATGAAGGTTCACCAAACTGATTCCTGGGATGGGGGGATTGTCCTATGAGGAGAGATTGAGTGGACTAGGCCTATATTCTCTCAAGTTTAGAAGAATGAGACGTGATCTCATTGAAACTTACAAAATTCTTACAGGGCTTAACAGGGTAGATGCAGGGAGAATATTTCTCCTGGCTGGGGAGTCTAGAACCAGGAGTCATAGTCTCAGAATAAGAGGTTGGGCATTTAAGACTGAGATGAGGAGAAACTTCTTCATTCAGAAGGTGGTGAATCTTTGGAATTCTCTACCCCAGAGAGTGATGCTAAGTCGTTGAGTATATTATAGACCGAGATCAATAGATTTTTGAATATTAAGGGAATCAAGGGATATGGGGATAGTGCAGGAAAATGGAGTTGAAATGGAACATCAGCCATTATCTTTTTGAATAGTGGAACAGGCTCGAGGGGTCGAATGGCCTACTCCTCCTATTTCTTGTGTACTACACTAGACTGATCCATTGGGTGTTTGTACCATGTTTTAGATACAGGTACTATAATTAATCACTAATTCATTGAACGCAGCAACCAACACTGCAGTAAGGCTCAGACTAAATTAGTGTTATCATGCGGGACGATGATTGTAAGAGTGGGTAACTAAGTAGAGGTTTGGTGTGTCTTGCTTGGATGTAGGAAAATCGGAAGGTATTCCCATGAGTCACATATTTGTTCATGAGTTGTTCGAAGTAACTTTGCTGTTCCATTCCTGCCCCGTAAGTATTGCAGAAGGTTTTGTTAATTAGTATTGTAACTGAAATTGTCAGATTTTGTGTTGCTTCAGGGTCCAATATATGTCCCAGGATAAATTCACAAACATCCAAAGTCTATAGATAAGACTGGAGGGGCAGATTTGTGATGTTATTGTTGTACAGTTCCTTGTGCTCCACCTAAACCCAATGTATATTAGGATTTTTCAGTTTGTTTCTTCCCGATGTTTTTTTAACCTTGATCTTCAGTTTTACAGAACACTAATGGTATCAGCCTTCTAATATTTTGTCAAGTTATGTAGAAATGCAACATCTTTATTAATTGGACTTTATGATGAATTATAACTGATTAAATTCCAGGCTGTTACCTTGGATCCCAACTTCTTGGATGCTTACATCAACTTAGGAAATGTCTTGAAGGAAGCTCGCATTTTTGACAGGTGAGCAAAAAGTATTAAATATTTTCAAAATGTTTTAACCTGAAGTTTATGGCCTACCAATACATTCCCTAAGTGGCTATTCAGAGTATTGTGTTAGCATGTTATACAATTGTGGACACATCACAACTGATCCTATTGGGGTTTGACAATGTGATTGTTGTGCTCCTCCCCTCTCTCCTCTGAAGGGTGAGTCACAGCATTCTGACACAAAATGCATTGAAATCCCCTATGTCAACAGCCGTTACTGTATTTTTACAGTAGATTTACCTGAAATACATGTTGGCTGCTGTGGATAGTGCTGTGATGGGGAGGGGTTTAACTCCCGTTAATTAAAGCCTATCCAGTAACACGATAAGCTTTCAACTTAAGTCTGCATGCAATTCCATGCACTGGCCATCAGCCGGCTCCACACCAATGCAACTCCAATATTGGCAAGAATTTACTTACTTCCTTTGGAATGGTAAGTACTAATAATGTATTTTACATTTTTATATCTCCATATTTAAATGATTATTATATCTGGACTTATTGTCTTAATCTTTTTAGCTTGCCATGTCCAACACTGCACATTCTAGCCTAAATCTCCAGTCCACTGTTTATCAACTGAGCAGCAGGATAGTAATTGCAGTAAATCTTGCTTCCCCTTCCTCCCCACCTCTCTTCCTCGTTGATGCCTTCCATTTTTTGTTTATACCTGTACTTTTAGAATGACTGCCTCAGGAATGGGGTAGAGATTAGAGGGTCGAGAAAAGCTGAAGAAGAAAATGATAAAAGCGAGGAGGAGGTGGAACGAATGAGCAGGACAGAGGGCAGAGACCAAGGGGAGGGAGAATGAATGACAAAATGTGTTGAGATATAAAAAAACCTATGAATGATGGATTATTGTATACATAATCTCTTGGATGTGCCTACGCACACAGCTCTGATAAAAGACTTGCATCTAGCACACACTTTGTCACAAATTTTTCCATCATACTTTGTTGATTCGCTCAAAACAAAATGGCATCAAATCGGAACTGAAAAGGTAGGAAATGCACACATCAAATGTGAGTTAAGTGGCTAGAAAGCTGCCAATACAAACATAACAACTAACAGAAACAAAAAGTCCTGATTGACCAGTCAGAAAAGCAAAAAAAATTAACCAGCTGAATCAGTCAAAACAGTTTATAAAACCATTTTTCTCTTTCGATAACTTAAATTTATGATGTTTTAAACAAAATAAAAATAGTTTAACAATAACCTAATTAAATTTAAATGTGCAATTGTCAAAATGTATTCTTTTAATAGCTTTATTCAATTACATTTTTATTTGAAGGCCTTTGACTAGATAACCCCCTCTTTCCTCCCCGCCCCACCACTCTCCACATTCAGCTCCAAATTCAGTTTTTAAATTCTGAGACAGGAAACCATATTTAGGGCTTAAAAATAAATTTATTATACAAAACCTTGGAAAATGCATATTTTGAGCACTTGGTGAGGTTGTTTGAAATTAATCAATTTATGTTGAAACATAAGAAATAGGAACAGGACTCGGCCATATGGCCCCTCGAGCCTGCTCCGCCATTCAATAAGATCATGGCTGATCTGATTATGGACTCGGCTCCACTTCCCCGTCCGCTCCCCTTATCCCCTTATCGTTTAAGAAACTGTCTATTTCTGTCTTAAATTTATTCAATGTCCCAGCTTCCACAGCTCTCTGAGGCAGAAAATTCTACAGACTTACAACCCCCTGAGAGAAGAAATTTCTCCTCATCTCTGTTTTAAATGGGCAGCCCCTTATACTAAGATCATGCCCTCTAGTTCTAGTCTCCCCCATCAGTGGAAACATCCTCTCTGCATCTACCTTATCAAGCCCCCTCATAGTCTTATATGTTTCGATAAGATCACCTCTCATTCTTCTGAATTCCAATGAGTAGAGGCCCAACCTACTTAACCTTTCCTCATAAATCAACCCCCTCATCCCCGGGATCAACCCAGTGAACCATCTTTGAACTGCCTCCAAAGCAAGTATTTCGTAAATATGGAAACCAAAACTGCACGCAGTATTCCAGGTGTGGCCTCACCAATACCCTGTATAGCTGTAGTAAGACTTCCCTGCTTTTACACTCCATACCCTTTGCAATAAAGGCCAAGATTCCATTGGCCTTCCTGATCACTTGCTGTACCTGCATACTATCCTTTTGTGTTTCATGCACAAGTGGCCCCAGGTCCCACTGTACTATGGCACTTTGCAATCTTTCTCCATTTAAATAATAACTTGCTGTTTGATTTATTTTCTGCCAAAGTACATGACCTCACACTTTCCGACATTATACTCCATCTGCCAAATTTTTGCCCACTCACTTAGCCTGTCTGTCCTTTTGCAGATTTTTTGTGTCCTCCTCACACGTTGCTTTTCCTTCCATCTTTGTATCGTCAGCAAACTTGGCTACGTTACACTCAGCCCCTTCTTCCAAGTCGTTAATATAGATTGTAAATAGTTGGGGTCCCAGCACTGATCCCTGCGGCACCCCACTAGTTACTGGTTGCCAACCAGAGAATGAACCATTTATCCCGACTCTGTTTTTTTGTTCGTGAGCCAATCCTCTATATCCATGCTAATATATTACCCCAACCCCGTGAACTTTTATCTTGTGCAGTAACCTTTTATGTGGCACCTTGTCAAATGCCTTCTGGAAGTCCAAATATACCACATCCGCTGGTTCCCCTTCGTTACATCCTCAAAGAACTCCAGCAAATTTGTCAAACATGACTTCCCCTTCATAAATCCATGCTGACTCTGCCTGACCGCATTTTGCTTTTCCAAATGTCCTGCTACTGCTTCTTTAATAAAGACTGCATAAGTTGCCAAAATCACTAATAGTGCATGAAGTGCTTTAAGATAAGAAGGGACTGACAAGAGTAAAAAATGTTGGTGTGTCTGACATCCCAAAAAGGGCTGCGGAAGGGTTATGGAGGAGTCTGAAAGTCGAAAGTCGAGTGGGAGTTCACTTAATGCTCTAAAAAGGGTTCAAGGGCAGTTTGGGTCGCATTGTCCTGAAATCCCTTCCCTCTGCTCATAAACCTTCCAGTACGTCCAAATCCAGGGTCTCCTGACCCAGTAATCCTAGATGCCAGTATCTGCCCTAGTACTCCTGGAATCATTGTCCATAGTGCTTCTGGAACCTGGGACCTCATCAAAAGACTGCAAGACCCTGGGATGCAAATGCAGTACGACTACATCCTGCCTCCGCCTTCCTATGATTCCAAAGGTTCCCCCAGCGGTAAAACTACTACTTGCTTACATAGCATGACTGTTCTTGTGAAACTTGATGAGCGGCAGTTGGTGAGAGGCGGGAGCAGCGTCGGAGCGGCCTATAAAGGCCCAGCGGGTGTTCCACAGCCAGCAGCAGTTGGTGAGAGGCGGGAGCAGCGTCGGAGCGGCCTATAAAGGCCCAGCGGGTGTTCCACAGGCAGCGGCAGTTGGTGAGAGGCGGGAGCAGCGTCGGAGCGGCCTATAAAGGCAGCTACAGCGGGGAGAGAAGGCAAAAAAGAAGTAGAAAGGAATCAAAAGGTGACGTCACAGCCAAGGGGGTAAGTGATTGGCTAGTGATTGGTGAGTAGCTTTTCTTTTTATTTTTTATATCAGTAAGTAAACTGTAACATTGTTGTTACCAATTTAAGTGTATCTAAGGGTCAAGGCATTGCAGGAGAGCTTGGTCACGTGTTGTGCTCTTCCTGTACTATGTGGGAACTCCGGGACACTTCCGGTGTCCCTGACGACTACGTGTGTGAAAAGTGTATCCGCCTCCATCTCCTGACTGACCGCGTTGCGGAATTGGAGCTGAGGGTGGATTCACTCGAGCATCCACGATGCTGAGAATAACATAAGTGGCACGTGTAGTGAGTTGGTCTTACCGCATGAGAAGGATCCACAGCCAGCTAGGGAATGGAAGACCAGCAGGAAGAGTAGTACAAAGAAGGTAGTGCAGGGGTCCCATCTGGTCATCCTCCTGCAAAACAGATACACTGCTTTGAGTGCTGTTGAGGGAGATGACTCATCAGGGGAGAGCAGCAGCAGCCAAGTTCATGGCATCATGGCTGGCTCTGTTGCACAGGAGGGCAGGAAAAAGAGTGGGAGAGCGATAGTGATAGGGGAATAGATAGGCGTTTCTGCGGCCGCAACCGAGACTCCAGGATGGTATGTTGCTTCCCTGTTGCAAGGGTCAAGGGTCTCCGAGCGAGTGCAGGACATTCTAAAAAGGGAGGGAGAACAGCCAGTTGTCGTGGTGCACATTGGTACCAACGACATAGGTTTAAAAAAAAAGGGATGAGGTCCTACGAGACGAATTTAAGGAGCTAGGAGCTAAATTTAAAAAGTAGGACCTCAAAAGTAGTAATCTTGGGATTGCTACCAGTGCCACGTGCTAGTCAGAGTAGGAATCGCAGGATAGCACAGATGAATACGTGGCTTGAGCAGTGGTGCAGCAGGGAGGGATTCAAATTCATGGGGCATTGGAACAGGTTCTGGGGGAGGTGGGACCAGTACAAATTGGACGGTCTGCACTTGGGCAGGACCGGAACCAATGTCCTAGGGGGAGTGTTTGCTAGTGCTGTTGGGGAGGAGTTAAACTAATATGGCAGGGGGATGGGAACCAATACAGGGAGACAGGGAAACAAAAGACAGAAACGAGATGAGTAAAAGTGGAAGGCAGAGAAACCAAAGGCAAGAAACAAAAAGGGCCACTGAATATAAAAGGGCTGCAGGAGGGGTCAAAACTAAAAATCATGGTTTAAAAACTAGGATGAAAACACTCTACCTAAACGCATGCAGCATTCGAAATAAAGTAAATGAGTTGACGGCACAAATCATTACAAATGGGTATGATTTGGTGGCCATTACAGAAACATGGTTGCAGGGTGGCCAAGACTGGGAATTAAACATACAGGGGTATCTGACGATTCAGAAAGATAGGCAAGAAGGGAAAGGAGGTGGGGTAGCTCTGTTAATAAAAGATATCAGGGCAGTTGTGAGGGATGATATTGGCTCCAATGAACAAAATGTTGAATCATTGTGGGTGGAGATTAGAAATAGTAAGGGGAAAAAGTCACTGGTCGGCGTAGTTTATAGGCCCCCAAATAATAATTTCACGGTGGGGCAGGCAATAATCAAGGGAATAATGGAGGCATGTGAAAAAGGAACGGCAGTAATTATGGGCGATTTTAACCTACATATCGATTGATCAAATCAAATCGCACGGGGTAGCCTGGAGGAGGAATTCAGAGAATGCATACGGGATTGTTTCTTAGAACAGTATGTAACAGAACCTACAAGGGAGCAAGCCATCTTAGATCTGGTCCTGTGTAATGAAACAGGAAAAATAAACGATCTCCTAGTAAAAGATCCCCTCGGAATGAGTGATCACAGTATGGTTGAATTTGTAATACAGATTGAGGATGAGGAAGTTGTGTCAGAAACGAGCGTACTATGCTTAAACAAGGGGGACTACAGTGGGATGAGGGCAGAGTTGGCTAAAGTAGACTGGAAACGAGGACTAAACGGTGGCACAATTGAGGAACAGTGGAGGACTTTTAAAGAGCTCTTTCATAGTGCGCAACAAAAATATATTCCAGTGAAAAAGAAGGGCAGCAAGAGAAGGGATAACCAGCTGTGGATAACCAAGGAAATAAAGGAAAGTATCAAATCAAAGACCAATGCATATAAGGTGGCCAAGGTTAGTGGGAAACTAGAGGATTGGGAAAATTTTAAGCAACAGCAAAGAATGACTAAAAAAGCAATAAAGAAAGGGAAGATAGATTACGACGGTAAACTTGCGCATAACATAAAAACAGATAGTTAAAAGCTTTTACAGATATATAAAACGGAAAAGAGTGACTAAAGTAAATGTTGGTCCCTTAAAAGATGAGAAGGGGGATTTAATAATGGGAAATGTGGAAATGGCTGAGACCTTGAACAATTATTTTGCTTCCGTCTTCACAGTGGAAGACACAAAAACCATGCCAAAATTTGCAGGCCACAGGAATGTGGGAAGGGAGGACCTTGAGACAGTCACTATCACTAGGGGGGTAGTGCTGGACAGGCTAATGGGACTCAAGGTAGACAAGTTCCCTGGTCCTAATGAAATGCATCCTAGGGTATTAAAAGAGATGGTGGAAGTTATAGCAGATGCATTCGTTATAATCTACCAAAATTCTCTGGACTCTGGGGAGGTACCAGCGGATTGGAAAGCAGCTAATGTAACGCCTCTGTTTAAAAAAGGGGGCAGGCAAAAGGCAGGTAACTATAGGCTGGTTAGTTTAACATCTGTAGTGGGGAAAATGCTTGAAACTATCATTAAGGAAGAAATAGCGGGACATCTAGATAGGAATAGTGCAATCAAGCAGACGCAGCATGGATTCATGAAGGGGAAATCATGTTTAACTAACTCACTGGAATTCTTTGAGGATATAACGAGCATGGTGGATAGAGGTGTACCGATGGATGTGGTGTATTCAGATTTCCAAAAGGTATTCGATAAGGTGCCACACAAAAGGTTACTGCAGAAGATAAAGGTACGCGGAGTCAGAGGAAATGTATTAGCATGGATAGAGAATTGGCTGGCGAACAGAAAGCAGAGAGTCGGGATAAATGGGTCCTTTTCCGGTTGGAAATCGGTGGTTAGTGGTGTGTCACAGGGATCAGTGCTTGGACCACAACTGTTTACAATATACATAGATGACCTAGAAGATGGGGACAGAGTGTAGTGCAATAAAATTTGCAGATGACACAAAGATTAGTGGGAAAGCGGGTTGTGTGGAGGACTCAAAGGCTGCAAGGAGATTTGGATAGGTTAAGTGAATGGGCTAAGGTTTGGCAGATGGAATACAATGTCGGAAAGTGTGAGGTCATCCACCTTGGGGGAAAAAAAACAGTAAAAGGGAATATTATTTGAATGGGGAGAAATTACAACATGCTGTGGTGCAGAGGGACCTGGGGGTCCTTGTGCATGAATCCCAAAAGGTTAGTTTGCAGGTGCAGCAGGTAATCAGGAAGGCGAATGGAATGTTGGCCTTCATTGCGAGAGGGATGGAGTACAAAAGCAGGAAGGTCTTGCTGCAACTGTATAAGGTATTGGTGAGGCTGCACCTGGAGTACTGCGTGCAGTTTTGGTCACCTTACTTAAGGAAGGATATACTAGCTTTGGAAGGGGTACAGAGACGATTCACTAGACTGATTCCAGAAATGAGGGGGTTACCTTATGATGATAGATTGAGTAGACTGGGTCTTTACTCGTTGGAGTTCAGAAGGATGAGGGGTGATCTTATCGAAACATTTAAAATCATGAAAGGGATAGACAAGATAGAGGCAGAGAGGTTATTTCCACTAGTGGGGGAGACTAGAACTAGGGGGCACAGCCTCAAAATACGGAGGAGCCAATTTAAAACCGAGTTGAGAAAGAATTTCTTCTCCCAGAGGGTTGTGAATCTGTGGAATTCTCTGCCCAAGGAAGCAGTTGATGCTAGCTCATTGAATGTTTTCAAGTCAAAGATTTTTAACCAATAAGGGAATTAAGGGTTACGGGGAGAGGGCGGGTAAGTGGAGCTGAGTCCACGGCCAGATCAGCCATGATTTTATTGAATGGCGGAGCAGGCTCGAGGGGCTAGATGGCCTACTCCTGTTCCTAATACTTATGTTCTTATAACACCATGGCTCAGTAGGTTGTGTGTTTATTAAAGCTGAATTTCTATTGTGCCATATCATCTTCAGGATATCCCAAAATATTTGATAACCAATGAAGTGTTTATGTATATTCTCTCTCTCCCCCCCCCCGGCCGGCCTCCAAGCTCTCATTCATGAGTACCCTGTGCTTAGTGCTTCACTTCTATCCAGGATTTCATAGAAATTTACGGTACAGAAGGAGGCCATTCAGCCTATCATCTGTCTGGTCGAAAAAAACTGTCCAGCCTAATTCCACTTTCTAGCTCTTGGCCCATAGCCTTGCAAGTTACGGCATTTGTGCATATGTCAGTAGTTTTTAAATGTGATGAGGGTTTCTGCCTCTACCACCCTTTCAGGTAGTGCGTTCCAGATCCCCACCACTCTCTGGGTGAAAAAATCCTTCAACCAATTACTTCAAATGTATGCCCCCTGGTTATGGACCGTTCTGCTCAGGGAAACAGGTACTTCCTATCCACTTGTATCTAGGCCCCTCATAATTTTATACCTCAATTAAATCTCCCCTCGGCATCCTCTGTTCCAAAGAAAACAGTCCCAGCCTAGCCAATCTTTCCTCATAGCTAAAATTCTCCAGTCCTGGCAAAGTCCTCATAAAATCACCTCTGTATCTTTTCTAGTGCAATCACACCTTGCCTATTATGTGGTGACCAGAACTGTACACAGTACTCTAGCTGTGGCCTGGCTAGTCTTTTATGCAGTTCGAGTATAATCTTGCTGCTCTTTTATTCTATGCATCCATTAATAAAGGAAAGTATGCCTTCTTAACCACTTTGTCTACCTGTCCTGCTGCCTTCAAGGATCTGTGTGGATCTGCACTCTAAGACCCCTCTGTTCCTCTACATTTCTCAGTATCCTACCACTAATTATGTATTCCCTTGCCTTGTTAGCCCTCCTCAAATGCATTACCTCTCACTTCTCTGGATTGAATTCCATTTGCCACTTTTCTGCCCACTTGACCAGTCCATTGATAGCTTCCTGCAGTCTACAGCTTTCTTCCTCATTCAACCACACTTCATTTGGAAATTTTACCTGGATACTAGAAATTTCCAGCTTATTTTGATGATTTGACAGGAAAGGTATCATGGGAGTTGTAGTTTTCACCTTTGCTCCTGTATAACTATTATTCTGAGATTATATACTGTGACAGCCCACGCACTGAGGAGCAGATCGTGCTGCGGGGTGGGGGGGGAAGAGGGAGAGATATGAAGATTTTACTTTGTCACTGTTTCTATACAATTTCAAGTAACCGTGTTGTTTTGGGTAGTAATTTTTTAATGTGAGTTGCTGAGTAGGAGTGATGTTTGCACTCGAGCCAAAGAAGGAGGTTTGAGATGAATTGCTTCTGAGGTGAGTCATTTGACGTCTGCTTCCGTCAGCCAGCCGAGCCTGGAGTATGGTGAAAGACAGCATCTCCGAAAGTGTAGCCCTCCTTCAGTACTGCACTGAGAGTGTTGGAATGGATTATGTGCTCAAGTCTCTGGAGTAGCACATTAACCCACAATCATTGACTCAGCGGTAAGATTGCTACTACTGAGCAAAGGCCTTAAGTAAATACTGTAAATTCACCACTATAGGGAATATCTGGAAATAAGATTTTGTGGAGGAAAACTGTAGGTGAACAATATTAAAAATATTGTATCTGTGAGACCTGGATATTTTTAGTATCAATTACATATGTTAATCATGTGCAATATATTACTTGTAAATTTGCTGTATTCCAGGAACAGGTGAATCATTGTCTTTAGGCTGCAGCAGCACTGCAGGAAACATTAGAAAATTTGTCTCTTTTTTTAAACAAAAGCATATGAAAACATTATTTTGCAGAATACAGAAAATGAGAAACTGCTCCGCCAATAGAAACTATCTTTTCAAAAAAAGTTAGGCTGGTTTGATTTCTGATACACCTGAGGAGCTATCTTTAATCTATTAGGCTCTAATTACTCCATTATGGTCCAGTAATTGCACTTTGTGCCCTTGTAGGGTCACAAAGTTACACACAGCAACCCAATAATACATTAAGCATTACATGGAATAATACTCCTGCACATTCTCTAACCAATGGTGAGCAACAACTTGGGAGATCTGCTAGAATGTAGGAAAAATAATTGGATTCCGTTACTACTTCATAGGTTGACGATGAATTTATGGCAAATTGGAAAAAAACAATTTTTGGAGGAGAGTAGAAAGCATGGTTACTTTAGCATAATTTGGTGGCTTAATAATAGGTTATGATTTGCAACAATGTGTGAGCAAAAGCTCAGTTGAAGGAATGCCTGGTATACGAACATATGAACAATGACGGACAGGTAAAGACCCTCTAGTCCATCCCGCCTATCCCGCAAAATTGTGATATGCGCTCGCCACCAACATTCCCTCTAACCTGCAAGGCTGCGGAGCTCTCTGCTAGTCCTGCGCAGCCCCGGAAAGACTTTTCCATTGTTAAATTTCGCACTGCGAAACTGAATGGGCTGCACGCACCGAAAAAAAATTAGGGGAACATTGCTCTCCACCCTACCTAAAACCACGTGATGATCTGGGAGAGCCGGAAAAAAACATAAAAAACCCCAGGCCAATTTGGAAAGGAAAAAATCTGGGAAATTCCTTTCCGAATCATCTAGGCGAGCAAAACAAGTCCAGGAATTCAATCTGGCCCTGACTTCCCTGAAATACCTATCTTTTGTAAGAGTTGATGTTCACCCCAACCAGAGACGGGTCCAGCTCTCGCTTGAAGGAATTCAACGAATCGGCATCCACCGCAAGGGATGGCAAGCTGTTCCAGAGGTCCACTATTCTCTGGGAAAATAACCTCCTCCTGACATATGAACTAGATCTGGCCTTGCATGACTTTTGTGACCCCTGATCCTCCCTAACTCATTAGATTGGAACAAACTGTCACTTGGAACACAATCTATTCCCTTCATCATCTTGTAAACCTCAATCAGACCACCCCTAAGTCTATGCTTCTCTAACTCATAGAATCCCAACTCTTTCAGCCTATCTTGATGACTAAGATGCTTTATACTGGGAATTAGTCCAGTGGCCATCCTCTGCATCCTTTCCAAAGCCTCAATATCACCCACCATGTGAGGAGACCAAAACTGGACACAGTATTCCAAGTGAGGCTTGACCAAAGTCTTGTACATGGACAAAATAGAATGCCTCGACTTATAATCAATTGTCCTATGAATGCACCCTAACACATTTGCTCTAGCTTAGTGCATAATGGCATTGCTCATGTACCTTTCCCCACCTTCGTTAATGATTTTCCCTGAAAGGTGTATGAATGTTGAGCATTTGCCCTGCCCACATGCATAACAATGCACTCCAAATTAAACATTATTTGCCAGTCATGAGCCCAGTCTCCCAACACATTAAGATCCACCCGAAGCAGTCGAGCATTGTCTACAATCCTAACTTTTGCACAGATCTTGATGATATCTGCAAATTTACAGGTTGTGTCCCTAACATCTAGAACCAGATCATCAATAAAAATAGTCACGAGCAACGATCCCAACACCAATTCCTGCAAGACACTGCTAGTGATGGGTCCCCAAACCAATCCAAATACATCTATAACTACAACTTTGCCCAAGTCCTGACAGCCAGTTCTCAATCCAGCTCTATATGTTACCACTAATACCAGAGGCTTTAATCTTGTAGAGAAACAACTTTATAGAAATGAAACAACCCAGATATTAAATGGATCAAATATATTGAAAAAATGAATAAAATATATCAAATTTAAATTCTTGTATTATGTGTAATACTTTGTGCATTACTTGGTACAATGCTCTTGTCATCTTAAAAAAAAAACGAGTATACCGTATTCACTGTGAGACGTCACTAGAGTGTTTAAAAGTGTACCAGATTGGCTATCTATTAATTCAGTTCTTTGCATTGCTTGTGTTTCCTTTGTCAGGGCCGTGGCTGCATACCTGCGAGCTCTGAGCCTGAGTCCTAATCACGCAGTTGTTCATGGAAACCTAGCTTGTGTATATTATGAACAAGGGCTGATTGATCTGGCTATTGACACGTACAGAAGAGCCATTGAACTGCAGCCCCACTTTCCAGATGCTTACTGCAACCTGGCTAATGCACTGAAGGAGAAGGGAAATGTAAGCATTTGAGGCAATTGGCAGTGTTGCAGGCTGTACATTGTATGTAAACCAGTTTAACAATTCTGAATTGATGGTTTGAGAGGTATACAGTGTCCTGATTGGACCAATTGTGTGAAGAATGTAGTGAGTGGGGGTGGGATGATACCCTGGTGTCCGTGAGCAGAAATAGTTGAGTGAATGTAGAGAAAAGAAGCACGTGATATGTGTTTGGAAAGGTAAATGATGAAGCCTGCTGGGTGGCTGGATGGAGGCAGTGAAGCATATGAATAGGAAAACAGCACCTTTGATCATTGTTTGTGTAATTAAAAGGTAGTTACTAACCTGTACATTCTCTCTCTGGCAGGTTGCTGAGGCAGAGGAATGCTACAACACTGCACTGCGTCTCTGTCCCACACATGCAGACTCTCTCAACAACTTAGCCAATATCAAAAGGGAACAAGGCAACATTGAGGAGGCTGTGCGACTGTATCGGAAAGCTCTGGAGGTGAGCGGGAAAGGGGACAACTTACTTGGTATAGTACTACTTCATAAGCTACTAGAATGATACAAAAGCAAAATACTGCTGATGCTAGAATCTGAAATAAAAACAGAAAATGTTGGAAATCTCAGCAGGTCAGGTAGCATCTTTGGAGAGAAACGAGAGTTGACGTTTCAGGTCAATGACCCTTCATCAATAGCAACAGCTACCAGTATGATGTTGACTTAAAGAAATGTAATAAATGGTGCTGCATTTAGGTAATTTAAGGATTTATGTACTGACTTTTAATTTTTCTCCCCTCCTGTGACTTGTACTTGGGTACCTTTATATCACCAATGTGGACATTCTTTACATGTGAGGTCAGACAGTGAGTGTCAGCAGGCTTTAGACTGAGTGGCACCACAACTTGAGCCTGATCTTTTCCTCATTTGATATGCACACATTAACCTTTTTTAAGCAGGAGTGACTAACTACGGATTCAGACCTACTCTAGTTTAGAGCACTAGGGCCAATTGTAGCAACCCATGTGTCATCTGAAATCTGCAGAAACTGGGTATCAACCCTGGACCCTTCCTTGTCTGACTCAACTGCATGCCATCTTTACCAATTGATCCATTGGGCGCTGACTTTCTCTCTCTGAAACTGTCACCCCTTCAAAATATAGCAGTATTATATTTCAAGAAAAGTGGGAGCAATTTATTACTTTATAAAATCCTATTTCAGATTCATCTACCATTTCTCTGGGGAGTTTTGATTGACTGAAGGTGTGTCATAATCACTTTACTTCAGTTGTTTCAACATTCTGAATGTTTCGGTCTTAATTTTTTTAATTTGTTAAAATATTTTGCTGAAATGCAGCTGTTTATAATTCATAAAATGTTGCAAAATATTTAAATGAAAACTGAGCCATAAAGCTATTTTGGATATTCTAGGTGTTTCCAGAATTTGCAGCTGCCCATTCAAACCTGGCCAGTGTACTGCAGCAGCAGGGAAAACTACAAGAGGCATTAATGCACTATAAGGAGGCTATCAGGTAACTGCCGGCTTATTTGCATGATGCATCAAATATTTGTCCTATTCCAACAGGTAGTCAGCTGACTTAATATAAATTTTCATCAGGCAGCAACTTTGTGGCTCATTATTAATTCATCATTTTAAAGGATATCAAGACATTGTGTTGGACCAATTGCATTTCATGGGTGAACATTCAGCCAACATATGTACCATTTGGTAATGCAAGAAATAATGGCACAGCTGTAATGTGCACTTTTTTTTCAATAAAGGGATAGTGGTGTAGAGAATTGCAATGACTCATGTAGAGTTTTTTGAAGGATTATGTAGCTGCGGTAAAAATAGTGTAGTTCAGAGGGAGAGTTGACATGAGTGCTTAAGTATGCAAACTACTAGAAATTTGTAAAATTTAATCCAAAACACTCAAAATGGACAATTGTAAAATACAAAATATAAAGTAGTATTATAATCTTGCTACGGTGGATGCCAGTGGTGTAAAATGTGATTCATTCTTCAGTAAAGAACATTTTATCTGAATTTTGGTTCAGGTAATGTGGGATATTATCGGCCAGATGTCTTCAGATTAAAAACTATGAAAGGGGGATTGGGTGGGGAAGAAATATAAAGAAAAACGTAATCTGCTTTATCCCCATCTTTTGACAGGGTAAATGCGTGCATGGCTGATGTGCTGAGGTATTCGACAACATGAGCAAGATACCTGCTGCACTTTGTTGCAGTATCAGAAACATAGGTTACTGTCAGAAAGTTGGATATTAGGCAGTTTGTAAGACTTTCTAAACGCAGACGGTGTATTTCATAAAAACCTGATACTTTATTCCTTTTCTAAAGCACCAATGTTTTCTGGTACAGGTACTGATGTATTCTGATTTTTTTTTTAATCGTCTGTCTTATTTCAAATTTTCCAGCACTCTTTTCCGAAATTGGAAGCCTGCTTTGGGCTGACTTGTAGGGCGGCTGCTGTTGACATCCTGACTGATGTATGATTGCCCTCTAATTTACTTTGACAGAATCAGCCCAACCTTTGCTGATGCCTATTCAAACATGGGGAATACACTCAAGGAAATGCAAGATGTGCAGGGTGCCTTGCAGTGCTACACACGAGCAATTCAGATAAATCCTGCATTTGCTGATGCTCACAGTAACCTAGCCTCTATCCATAAGGTAAGGACTTATTGAAAATCAGCCATGATGTTATTCAAGATCAGCTATGATCTTATTGAATGGTGGAGCAGGCTCAAAGAGCCGTATGGACTTCTCCACCTATTTCTTACGTTCTTATGATTTGCAGTATTTGAAGATGAAAAATGAATTTGCAGCATTCTGACCTAATTTGCACATTGGGGGAATTATTCTTATTGTCATCATTGTAATATATCCAAGTTTGCTGATGATACAAAGCTAGGTGGGAAAGTAAGCTGTGAGGAGGACACACAGTCTGCAAAGGGATAAAGACAGGTTAAGTGAGTGGGCAAGAAGGTGGCACATAGGGGAAATGTTAGGTTATTCACTTTGGTCAGAAGAATAGAAAGTCTTTTTTTTTTTTAAATGGTGAGAAACTATTAATTGTTGGTGTTCAGAGGGATTTGGGTGTCTTTGTGCATGAGACACAAATTTAACATGCAGGTACAGCAATTCAGTAGGCAAATGGGTATGTTGGCCTTGATTGCAAGGGGCTTGGAGTACAAAAGTCAGTAAGTTTTGCTGCAATTGTACAGGGCTTTGGTGAGACCACACTTGCAGTACTGTATACAGTTTTGGTCTCCATACCCAAGGAAGGATATACTTGCCTTCGAGGGGGTGCAACAAAGGTTCACTAGATTGATTCCTCGGATGAGCAATTGAGTGGAATGGGCCTATACTCTCTAGAATTTAGAAGAATAAAAGGTGATCGAGGGCTTGACTGGGTAGATGCTGAGAAGCTGTTTTCCCTGGCTGGATCGTCGAGAAGTAGGGGCATAACAGAAAATTAGAAAGTGAATTAGGAAGGCAGAGGAAACAAAGGCTAGAAGATAGATAACAAGGGAGTTTGGCAGTGCTACATGGTGTATATTTCAATGCAAGGAGTCTAGGGAATAAGGCAAATGAGCTGAGAGCACACATAGACACTTGGGAGGATGATACAGCTATTACTGAGACATAGCTGAAAAAAGGGCAGGTATGGCAGCTCAACATTCCTGGTTACAGGGTTTTCAGATGGTATTGGGGGGGGGGGGATAAAAAGGAGGGGGGGGGGGCTCGCAATATTGATCAAAGAAACAATTACAGACAGCTGTGAGGAGGGATGATATGTTAGAAGGATCATCAAATGAGGCCATATGGGTTGAATTGAAGAACAAAAGAGCGGCGATCACACTGCTGGGAGTGTACTATAGACCCCCAAACAGGCAGAGGGAGATAGAAGAGCAAATATGTAGGCAAATTTCTGAGAAGTGCATACACTATAAGGCAGTAATAGTAGGGGATTTCAACTACCCTAATAGTAACTGGGATAGAATTAGTGTGAAAGGTATAGAGGGTGCAGAATACCTAAAATGCATTGAGGGAGAACATTTTTAGCCAGTATGTAGCAAGCCCAACAAGGGAAGAGGCGATTCTGCATTTAGTTTTAGGGAATGAAGCTGGGCAGGTGGAAGGGGTATCAGTGGGAGAGCATTTTGGTGCTAGTGATCATAATTCAGTTAGATTTAGGGTAGTTATGGAAAAGGACAAAGATAGAACAGGAATGCAAGTTCTCAATTGGGAAAATGCCAATTTTACAAGGCTGAGATGTGATTTAGCCGAAATGGCTACTGGAAGATAAACCAGTGTCTGAGCAGTGGGAGGCATTCAAGGAGGAGATCCTGAGGGTTCAGGGCAAATATGTTTCCTTAAAGAAATAGGGTGGGACCAACACATTTAGAGCCTCCTGGATGTCCAGGGGCATACAGGGTAGGATAAAGGAGAAAAAGGAAGCTTTTGACATACCGAGGGCTCAATACTGCAGAAACCCGAGAGAAGTATGGAAAGTGCAGGGGTGAAATTAAAAAGGAAATTAGGAAAGCAAAGAGAGGGTATGAAACTTTTTTGGCAAGTAAAATCAAGGAAAACCCAAAGATGTTTTATAAATACATTAAGAGCAAGAGGATAACTAAAGAAAGAGTCGAGCCGAATAGAGACCATATGAGTGGAAGACATGTGTATGGTTCTTAATGAATACTTTGTGTCTGCTTTCACAAAAGAGGACATTGCAGACATTGCAATCGGGGAGGAGTGTGAAATATTAACTGAAATAATCCTAGTGAGAGAGGAGTTATTAAGGAATTTAGCAGCTTTGAAAGTGGATAAATCCCCAGACCTGGATGAAATGTATCCCAGGCTGTTTAGATCAGCAAAAGAAGAAATAGCCGATGCTCTGACCATCATTTTCCAATCCTCTCTGGCTACAGGTGTGGTACCGGAGGACTGCGAATGTAACTTTGTTTAAAAAAGGAGAAAGTGATAGACCAAGTAATTACAGGCCAGTCAGCCTAACCTCGGTGGCGGGATAAATATTGGGAAAAATTCTGAGGGACAGCATAAATCTTCATTTAGAAAGATACGGATTAATCAAGGACAGTCAGCATGGATTTGTTAAGGGAAGGTCGTGTCTGACTAATTGATTGAATTTTTTGATGAGGTGACAAGGAGAGTCGATGAGGGTAGTGCGTTTGATGTAGTGTATATGGATTTTTAGCAAGTTTTTTGATGAGGTCCCACATGGCAGGTTCGTCAAAAAAGTAAAAGCCCATTGGATCCAGGGCAAAGTGCCAAGTTCAATCCAAAATTGGCTCAGAGGCAGGAAGCAAAGGGTAATGGTTGATGGGTGTTTTTGTGACTGGATGGTTGTTTCCACTGGGGTTCCGCAGGGCTCAGTATTAGGTCCCTTGCTGTTTATGGTATATAATCAGTGATTTAGACTTGAATGTAAGAGTTATGATTAAGAAGTTTGCAGATGATACAAAAATGGCTGTGCGGTTGATCATTAAGGAGAAAACTTGACTGTAGGAAGATATCCATGAACTGGTCAGGTGGTCAGAACAGTGGCAAATGGAATTCAATCCGGAGAAGTGTGAGGTAAAGCATTTGCGGAGAGCTAACGAGGCAAGGGAATACAGGTACACATTAAATGGTAGGACACTGAAGTGTAGAGCAACAAAAGGACCTTGGAGTGCATGTCCACAGATCCCTGAAGGTAGCAGGCCAGGTAGATAAGGTGGTTAAGAAGGCATACGGAATACTTGCCTTTATTAGCCGAGGCAGAGAATGCAAGAGAAGGGAGGTTATGTTCATACTGTATAAAACACGAGTTAGGGCACAGCTAGAGTACTGCGTGCAGTTCTCCTCACCACATCAAGATGTGATTACACTAGAGAGGGTACAGAGGAGATTTACGAGGTTGTTGCCTGGACTGGAGAATTTTTGTTGTGAGGAAAGATTGGATTGTTTGGGTTTGTTGAGGAGAGACCATATTGAGGGGCCTAGACAGAGTGGATAGGTAGGACCTATTTCCCTTAGCAGAGGGGTCAACAACCAGGGGACATAGATTTAAAGTAATTGGTAGGAGGTTTTGAGGGGAAATTTCTTCACCCAGAGGGTGACTCACTGCCTGAAATGGTGGTAGAGGCAGAAACCTTCACCACATTTAAAAAGTGCTTGGATGTGCACTTGAAGTGCCGTGACCTACAAGGCTACGGACCAAGAGCTGGAAAGTGGGATTAGGCTGGATAGCTGTTTGTCGGCCAGCACAGACACAATGGGCTGAAATGACCTCCTTCCATGCTGTAAATTTTTATGATACTATGATAGTCTCAGGTTAAGGAGTTGGCCATTTAGGACTGAGCTGGGAGAAATTTCTTTCAGAGGGTTGTGAATCTTTGTATTTCTCTATTCCTAGAGGGCTGTGGATGCTGAATCGTTGAGTATATTCAAGGCTGAGATCTTAGATTTTTGGACTAGAAGAGAATCAAGGGATAGAAACATAGAAAATAGGTGCAGGAGTAGGCCATTCGGCCCTTCGAGCCTGCACCGCCATTCAATGAGTTCATGGCTGAACACGCAACTTCAGTACCCCATTCCTGCTTTCTCACCATACCACTTGATCCCCCTGGTAGCAAGGACTACATCTAAACTCCTTTTTGAATATACTTAGTGAATTGGCCTCAACAACTTTCTGTGGTAGAGAATTCCACAGGTTCACCACTCTCTGGGTGAAGAAGTTTCTCCTCATCTCGGTCCTAAATGGCTTACCCCTTATCCTGAGACTGTGACCCCTGATTCTGGACTTCCCCAACATTAGTAAGAACATAAGAATTAGGAACAGGAGTAGGCCATCTAGCCCCTCGAGCCTGCTCCGCCACCCAACAAGATCACGGCTGATCTGGCCGTGGACTCGGCTCCACTTACCCGCCGGCTCCCCATAACCCTTAATTCCCTTATTGGTTAAAAATCTATCTATCTGTGATTTGAATATATTCAATGAGCTAGCCTCAACTGCTTCCTTGGGCAGAGAATTCCACAGATTCACAACCCTCTGGGAGAAGAAATTCCTTCTCAACTCCATTTTAAATTGGCTCCCCCGTATCTTGAGGCTGTGCGCCCTAGTTCTAGTCTCCCCGACCAGTGTAAACAACCTCTCTGTCTCTATCTTGTCTATCCCTTTCATGATTTTAAATGTTTCTATAAGATCACCCCTCATCCTTCTGAATTCCAGCGAGTAAAGACCCACTCTACTCAATCTATCATCATAAGGTAACCCCCTCATCTCCGGAATCAGCCTAGTGAATCGTCTCTGTACCCCTTCCAAAGCTAGTATATCCTTCCTTAAGTAAGGTGACCAAAACTGCACACAGAACTCCAGGTGCGGCCTCACCAATACCCTGTACAGTTGCAGCAAGACCTCCCTGCTTTTGTACTCCATCCCTCTCGCAATGAGGGCCAACATTACATTCGCCTTCCTGATTACCTGCTGCACCTGCAAACTAACTTTTTGGGATTCATGCACAAGGACCCCCAGGTCCCTCTGCACTGCAGCATGTTGTAATTTCTCCCCATTCAAATAATATTCCCTTTTACTGTTTTTTTTTCCCCAAGATGGATGACCTCACATTTTCCGACATTGTATTCCATCTGCCAAACCTTAGCCCATTCGCTTAACCTATCTAAATCTCTTTGCAGCTTTTCTGTGTCCTCTATACAACCCGCTTTCCGATTAATCTTTGTGTCATCTGCAAATTTTGTTACACTACACTCTGTCCCCTCTTCCAGGTCATCTATGTATATTGTAAACAGTTGTGGTCCCAGCACCGATCCCTGTGGCACACCACTAACCACCGATTTCCAACCCGAAAAGGACCCATTTATCCCGACTCTCTGCTTTCTGTTAGCCAGCCAATTCTCTATCCATGCTAATACATTTCCTCTGACTCCGCATACCTTTATCTTCTGCAGTAACCTTTTGTGTGGCACCTTATCGAATGCCTTTTGGAAATCTAAATACACCACAACCATCGGTATACCTCTATCCACCATGCTCATTATATCCTCAAAGAATTCTATTATATTAGTTACACATGATTTCCCCTTCATGAATCCATGTTGCGTCTGCTTGATTGCACTATTCCTGTCTAGATGTCCCGCTATTTCTTCCTTAATGATAGCTTCAAGCATTTTCCCCACTACAGATATTAAACTAACCGGCCTATAGTTACCTGTCTTTTGTCTGCCTCATTTTTAAACAGAGGCGTTACATTAGCTGCTTTCCAATCCGATGGCACCTCCCCAGAGTCCAGAGAATTTTGGTAGATTATAACGAATGCATCTGCTATAACTTCAGCCATCTCTTTTAATACCCTGGGATGCATTTTATCAGGACCAGGGGACTTGTCTACCTTGAGTCCCATTAGCCTGTCCAGCACTACCCCCCTAGTGATAGTGATTGTCTCAAGGTCCTCCCTTCCCACATTGCCGTGACCAGCAATTTTTGGCATGGTTTTTGTGTCTTCCAGTGTGAAGACCAAAGCAAAATAATTATTTAAGGTCTCAGCCATTTCCACATTTCCCATTATTAAATCCCCTTTCTCATCTTCTAAGGGACCAACATTTACTTTAGTTACTCTCTTCCGTTTTATATATCGATAAAAGCTTTTACTATCTGTTTTTATGTTTTGCGCACGTTTACATTCGTAATCTATCTTCCACTTCTTCATTGCTTTCTTAGTCATTCTTTGCTGTCGTTTAAAATTTTCCCAACCTTCTAGTTTCCCACTAAACTTGGCCACCTTATACGCATTGGTTTTTAATTTGATACTCCTTTATTTCCTTGGTTATCCACGGCTGGTTATCCCTTCTCTTACCGCCCTTTTTCACTGGAATATATTTTTGTTGAGCACTATTAAAAGTCCTCCGCTGTTTCTCAATTGTGCCACCGTTTAGTCTGTGTTCCCAGTCTACTTTAGCCAACTCTGCCCACATCCCACTGTAGTCCCCTTTGTTTAAGCATAGTATGCTCGTTTGAGACACTACTTCCTCACCCTCAATCTGTATTACAAATTCAACCATACTGTGATCACTCATTCCGAGATGATATTTTACTAGAGATCGTTTATTATTCCTGTCTCATTCCACAGGACCAGATCTAAGATGGCTTGCTCCCTTGCAGGTTCTGTAACATACTGTTCTAAGAAACAATCCCGTATGCATTCTCTGAATTCCTCCTCAAGGCTACCCCGTGCGATTTGATTTGACCAATCGATATGTCGGTTAAAATCTCCCATGATTACTGCCGTTCCTTTTTCACATGCCTCCATTATTCCCTTGATTATTGTCTGCCCCACCGTGAAGTTATTATTTGGGGGCCTATAAACTACGCCCACCAGTGACTTTTTCCCCTTACTATCTCTAATCTCCACCCACAATGATTCAACATTTTGTTCATTAGAGCCAATATCGTGTCTCACAACTGCCCTGATATCATCCTTTATTAACAGAGCTACCCCACCTCCTTTCCCCCCCTTGTCTATCTTTCCGAATTGTCAGATACCCCTGTATGTTTAATTCCCAGTCTTGGCCAGCCTGCAACCACGTTTCTGTAATGGCCACCAAATCATACCAAATCAAATGATATGGGGATTGGGTGGGAAAGTGAAAATGAGATTGAGGATCAACAATGAATGGCGGAGCAGGTTTGATGGGCCGTATTGGCTATTGCTCCTATTTATTAGGCTCTAATTTACTAGAAAGTCAGGTGGATTTAAATATGTGATTCACCATTTGAAAGTAGGTATAGTTGCTTATTGATTATTAACGAGTTGAAATTGTAATATCATTCCATGCGCACTAAAACATATTTCCCTTATTATTACAGGATTCAGGAAATATTCCAGAAGCTATTGCTTCCTACAGAACTGCCCTAAAGCTGAAGCCAGACTTTCCAGATGCCTATTGTAATCTGGCACACTGCTTGCAGGTAACTGATATCCCTTGAATTTGGTGCATGGAGTCCAGTGGAACAGTACTTGATATTTTACACTAGCAGTAACTTGGGGTGCAGAGTTTCCTGCAGGCCAAACTATGTGTACTTTACACTGAAAAGAATACCTCTGGGGTAGCATTAGCCCTTGAAGTTAACTTTTTCTGATATGATTATGCCCTAAAGCTGCTATCTCATGATGCTGTTTCTTTCTGTGTTTGGTTGTGCAAAAGATACAATGGGTGCAAATTTCCCCATGAGTTGCACCGGTTTTTTTGGTGTAACTTGATTTTTCTGGTGTATTTTTTTAGTTGCAAATATGGCCATTTAATTTGCGCCAGTGTAAGTGAGTTAGTTAGATAAAATGTCGGCTGGGGGGCTCGGAAGTGCGCCGAAAAAACTGGAGAGCCAAATTTGGGCCCATAGTATTTCCATCACAGAAACAGGCCATTTGACCTAACAGGTTAATGCTGGAGTCTATGCTCCATATGAGCCTCCTCTCGCTCTTTATATCCCTTTCACCCTCGTGTTTATCTCCTAAAGAATTGTTGGATAATGTGTAGCATGATTCACTTTTGATAATGTAGCCAAACACAGATTTTCAAATATTCACAGATATACACAACTCTCAAGCTGTATAATTTAGAATGCAAAATACATGAAGAATGTGTCACAAAGCCATATTATTGAATGTCAGGCAGTGTAAAGGCATGTCCAACAGGTTTATCCAGCATAATGTCCTACAGTTTATTTGGAATCGTCCAGTGCAATACACGTACCTTGGATAACACTTTGGATAATGTCCAAAAATTTACATTTGGAGCAAAAGTGGGAGGGATGAAGAATTGAGATGTGGAGGTAATTCCTGGTCTGAATCCAAAGCTGATGGCAGTATAAGCCTCAATGCTATTCACATATAAACTTAACTCTCAGGATAGGTCTCAGGTGCAGTTTGTGATGGTCACATGGGTGTCACTTCAATTCAAAATGGCATATATCCTCTGATATTCCTAGTGATATTACTTCTGGTATACATTAAGAACATAAGAAATAGAAGCAGGAGTAGGCCATTTGGTCCCTCAAGTCTGCTCCACCATTCAATGAGATCTAGCTGATCTGATCTTGGCCACAACTCCACTTCCCTGCCCGTTCCCCATAACCCTTGATTCCCTTATCGTTCAAAAATCTGTCTATTTCCACCTTAAATATATTCAATGACCCAACTTCCACAGCGCTCTGGGGTAGAGAATTCCAAAGATTCACAACCCTCAGAGAAGAAATTCCTCCTCATCTCCGTTTTAAATGAGCAACCTGTGATTCTGAAACTATGCCCCCTAGTTCTAGATTCCCCACAAGGGGAAACATCCTCTCTGCATCTACCCTGTCAATCCTCCTCATAATCTTGTACGTTTAGCTAAGATCACCTCTCATTCTTCTAAACTCCAATGTGTATAGGCCCAACCTGCTCAACCTTTCTTTATTAGACAACCCCTTCATCTCAGGATTCAACCTAGTGAACCTTCTCTGAACTGCCTCCAATGCAATTATATGTAGTTATTTTTGGAAAGTTGGCTGCAGAAATATAAGTAATTATCTTTTTTAAAACTTCCGAATTTGTGCCCATTAAGCTGAGGGATGATGGTGCAGAGGAATTGAATAGTTTATATTACAGGGAATAATGTCAATATCGAGCATCCCGAGGTTAAGTAACCGATTGAATTTCTAAGGTTAATGGAGAGTTTTGAATTTCCCCATAGTCTTGCACTGCCCAAGTGAAATGGCTTATTTACTGTAGCCTTTTCCAAGGGTCGTCACTTTAAACTTTTTTCATAATTTAGTCCCCTACGGCTTGGAATCATCCTCGTCACACCTTGACCTTTCTCTAATGCATCATTCTCTTGAAGTAGGTTGACCACAACTATATGCTGTCCTCCACAACTGGCCTTTCCATTGTCTAGTTCAGTTCCTGTGCAGCTTATCTTCTATCAGGATTCAATATGGTTGAAAACACCACATTTTAGACCACTTTTCCTACACTCCAGTATCCTTCAGACTCAAACCAGCACCCAATTTGCCTTTTTGTTAACTGTCTCCCACTAACCACATGCTTTTAAGGTCTGTGATCAGTGTTCACTCTGGTTCAACAAATCGTCTCAGAACAATGTCTCTTTATGCATATGTGTTTGATACTTTTCTATTTCCCACACACAGTATTTTGTAACTTTCTAAGTGAGATTGACAAATTTTACCCCAAATATGGGGTCCACTAAAATCCCTATTTTTGCTCACAAAAAGTTGTATTAATAAACTTGTCAATACAATTGACCTTTTGTGACACTCAGGGAAGGACCAGTGATGGAAAAGGCATTACTGGCACCTATGGGCAAGCTGAGGGGTTAGATTGCCCACATCAGATCCAAGTGGCAGAAGCAATACTTGCTCTGGCTGTAAGAGATTTTTATTGCATCAGGTTGGGCTGGCTTTGATACACAAGTGAAGACACCTGGTCCCTTATCCTTTTTGGTTTAAACTGAATACATTCAAGAATTTGAGAGCAGCAATTAAAGCAAACTGAATGCCAAAATAGAGAAGTATAGGGGATTAACTAGGCACCTTGTATAAAATGGCCTAGCAGCAGCAGCAGCATTCATTTGTAGAAAAGAAGCATTACTCAAAGGTAAACAAAGACAGGACAAAAGAGCATATGTTCAAATTAGTGATGGATAAATTGCCTATTGGACAGCTTTATTAGGTAGGTTCTTCCTGGTCGAGTGGCTTGCCTCATCTAAAAGAAAGACTTGGATTTCTATAGCGCCTTTCATGACTATCAAAGTGCTTTACAGGCACTGAAGTACTTTTGGAGTGTAGTCACTGTTGAAACGTCACTGCATTCAATTCATAATTTCAAAACTTATGTCAAATACGTTGGGGAATGGTAGCATAGTGGTGATACTGGCCTAGTAATTCAGAGGCCTGGACTAATGATTCAGAGGCACGAGTTCACATCCCATCATGGCTGCTATGGAATTTAAAGTCAGTTAATTAAATAAATCTGGAAAAGAAGCTATTATCAGTAACGGTGACCGTGAAACTACCGGATTGTAGTAAAAAACCCATCTGGTTCACTAATGTCCTTTCGGGAAGGAAATCTGTTGTCCTTACCTGGTGACTCCAGACTCTCAGCAATGTGGTTGACTCTTAACCGCCCTCTGAAATGGTCTAGCAAGCCACTTAGTTGTAACAAACCGCTACAAGAAAACAATATTACAAATAAAATCAGACAGACCACCTGGCATCGACTTCAGACACGCCAACGGCACACCCAGCCCAGTTGATTCTGTGAAGTCCTCCTCACTAACATCTGAGGACTTGTCAAAATTGGGAGAGCTGTCACACAGACTAGGCAAGCAATAGCCTGACATAGTTATACTCTCAGAATCATACCTTTCAGCCAATCTCCCAGACTGCTTGCCATGAGGCGCTGCGGGCCATCAGCCGCAGCAGAATTGTTTTCCACCACATCTGTAACCTCAAGGCCCGGCATGTCCCTCACTCTACCATTACCATCAAGCCAGGGGACCAACCCTGGTTCAATGAGGCATGCAGAAGACCACACTGACTGCAGCAGTTCAAGGCGGCGGCTCACTAGCACTTCCTCAAGGGCAACTAGGGATGGGCAATAAATGCTGGCCTTTCCAGCGAAGCCAACATCCCAGGAACAATTTTTTTTAAATGCCAAGAGCACCAGCAGATGTACCTTTTTAAAAAAAAAATTAGGTGCCAACCTGGGGAATCTGTAACACAGGACTACATGCATGCTAAACAGCAAAAGCAGCAGGCTATAGACTGAGCTAAGTGATCCCACAATCAACGGATCATAAAGCTCTGTAGTCCTGCCACATCCAGTCGTGAATGGCAGTGGGCAATTAAACAACTAACGGAAGGATCAGACTCCATGAATATCCCCATCCTCAATGATGGCGGAGCCCAGCACGCGAGTACAAAAGACAAGGCTGACACGTTTGCAACCATCTTCAGGCAGAAGTGCTGAGTGGATGATCCAGATTGGCCGACTCCTGAGGCTTCAGCCAATTCGATTCACTCCACATGATACCAATAAGCAGCTGAGCGCACTGGATACAGAAAGGCTGTGGGCCCCGACAACATCCCAGCTGTCATGCTCAAGACTTGCGCTCCAGAACTAGCAGCGCCTCTAGCCAAGCTGTTCCAGTACAGCTACAACACTGGCTTCTAACCGACAATGTGGACAACTGCTCAGGTAAGTCCTGTCCACAAAAAACAGGACACATCCAATCCAGCCAATTACCGCCCCATCTGTCTACTGTCAATCATCAGCAAAGTGATGGAAGGTGTGGTCAACAGTGCTATCAAGTGGCACTTAACTCACCAATAAACCTGCTCAGTTTGGGTTCCACCAGGACCACTCGGCTCCGGACCTCATTACAGTCTTGGTCCACACTTGGAAATTCCAGAGGTGAGGTGAGAGTGATTGTATTTGACATCAAGGCAGCATTTGACCTGACTGTGGCATCAAGGAGCCCTCGTAAAATTAAAGTCAATAGGAATCGGGGGTGGGAGGGGAGGAAGAGAGGAGGAACTCTCCACTGGCTGGAGTCATACCTAGCACAAAGAAAGATGGTTATAGTTGTTGGAGGTCAATCATCTCTGCTGTTAGGACATCACTGTAGGAGTTTCTCAGGGCAGTATCCTAGGCCCAAATATCTTCAGCTTCTTCATCAGTGACCTTCCCTCTGTCATTAGGTCTGAAGTGGGATATTTGCTGATGATTGCAGTGTTCAGTTCCATTCGTAACTCTCCAGATAATGAACCAGTCCATGCCTGCATGCAGCAAGACCTGGACGACATTCAGACATGGGCTGATAAGTGGCAAGAAACATTCGTGCCACACAAGTACCAGTCAATGACTATCTGCAACAAGAGTGTCTCTAATCACTGCTCTTTGACATTCAACGGCATTACCATCGCCAAATCCCCAACCATAAACATCCTGGGGGTCACCGTTGACCAGAATCTTAACTGGACCAGCCACATAAATGCTGTGGCTACAGGATGCAAGTCAGACACTGGGTATTGTGTGGCGAGTGTCTTGCCTCCTGACACCTCAAGCCTTTCCATCATCTACAAGGCACGAGTTAGGAGTGTGATCGAATACTCTCCACTTGTCTGAGTGCAGCTCCAACAACACTCCAGCTCGACCCCATCCAGGACAAAGCAGCCCGCTTGAATGGCACCCCAACCAGCACCTTCAACATTCACTCCCTCCACCACCGGCGGACCGTGGCTGCAGTGTACCATCTACAAGATGCACTGCGGCAGCTTGCCACGGCTTCTTCGGCACCTCCCAAACCAACGACCTTTACCACCTACAAGGACAAGGGCAGCAGGCGCATGGGAACACCATCACCTGTAAGTTCCCCTCCAAGTTACATGCAAGCTTGACTTTGAAGTATATCGCCATTCCTTCATCATCGCTGGATCAAAATCCTGAAACTCCCTCCCTATCAGCACTATGGGAGTACCTTCACAAGGACTGCAGTGGTTCAACAAGATGGCTCACCACCACACTCGAGGGCAATTGGGGATGGGCAATTAATGCTGGCCTTGCCAAAGATGCCCGCATCCCAGGAACAAATAAAATAACAAAGATTTTAGTAAAATTTAAATATACACTTGTATATCAACTTTAACAGTTGACTTCAACATTCTTTTGCCCTCTAGATTGTATGTGATTGGACAGATTATGACGAGCGGATGAAGAAACTGGTCAGTATTGTAGCTGACCAACTGGAGAAAAATCGACTGCCATCTGTGCATCCACACCACAGCATGCTGTACCCACTGTCCCATGCCTTCCGTAAAGCCATTGCTGAGCGACATGGAAATCTCTGTCTTGACAAGGTAGCATATAATTATATATTGTGTAATATAATTTTGCATATAATTAATCTTGCATGTATCTTATCTTCTATCTCATACATTACGTAAGTTTTTCCAGACTACCCCAACATCACAAAATGGTTTACACATCTCCTGAAAGTGTTATCTGGTAGCGAGGATATGGTTTCACCACACCTGGTCTCTCTGGTGTTTTGGCTCATTTTGTGTGTCTCTCTCTGTCTTTGTCTATCTTCTCTTGCTCACAAAAGTGTCAGTATGCTTCAGTAGGTTGTTGCCTCAAGCACCAATCCTAGACTTGAGTGCTTAAATCTATCCTGACATTTCAGTGTAGAAATTAGTCTGTGCAGCTTTGTAAGAAGTGTTGTCTTTTGGCTGTGATGTCAAACCAGTGCCTGTTGTAAAAGATCCATGTTCTTTCTCGAAGAGGTGCATTCTATCTGTGTCCTCACAGTAATTTCTCAAACAGCACCATCCAAACAGATTGACGGTCAATCTCAGTGCTGATTATGCACCTTCCTCTACATAAATTTGCTGTTGCAGTTACATACAAGACTTGACTAAAGTAATTATTTAACTTTTGGAGAGCTTTTGGATATCCAGAGACTTAATAAAAGCGAACTCATGACAGTCGTAACTTCCTTTAAAATTAAATACATTGTACTGTATAATTTTGTTCTTTTTAAAAGGAATCCTTTTACTGAATCGGGTACTGATTTAGCTAATTTTTCAATCTTTGTCGGGGCAATATTTCCTATTTTTTTAAACTCACCTGAAAGACAAGTATTTGACACAATGTTCGTTATAGTACGAGCTTTCCGTCTATCATTTCTTATTGTGCTAAATTCATTCCAATCTATGATTGCAATAAATTCCTTTTCCCTTTTGGAGAAAGCTTTACAGGAGTGTTAGAAACCAGTTCTTAGAACTGGGCAGTAGGTTGCAGTTTTGAGAACTGGTGTATGAAGAGAACACAAAATCAGGAAATGACATTTTCTTTAAATTACTACCTTACAGTTTCAAAAAATTCTGCAGGCCCAATGGTGGTGCTATCCTTTTGAGACTGAATTGGTTTATTGTTTTAGGAACTTTTCTTTTCTCTTTCCCTTCCCCTCCCACCCCCAGAAGAGTTAGTGGCATATTCATGCTAATGTTAATTATTTCACCGTAGATTATCTGGTCATTATCACATTGCTGCTTGTTGGGACTTTTCTGTACACAAATTGGCTGCCGGGTTTCACACAATACAACAGTGACTACACTCCAAATGTACTTCATTGGCTGTAAAGTTCTTTGAGACATCCAGTGGTCGTGAAAGGCGCCGTATAAATGCAAGTCTTTAGCAGTTTTAAATGTATTGGTTAGTTGGATCAGAATGAAAGAAAGGCTGCCTATTGGAGCTGATGGCATCCAGTATGTTCTGTATCTCTTATAGGTTCACTGGTAGTCACTAAACAAAGCTTTGCAGGAGCTGCATTTAGGCCTCAAGTGACATTGCTTATGGGACGCGAATTGCTTCCCTCCCTCCCTGCACCCCCCCCCCCCCCCCCCATTCCCACACTGTATAGCTGGTAATGCTACAAGATGACCTTTGTGTTTATAATAGCCACGGTTTTTCTTTGCAGATTAATGTGCTTCACAAGCCACCATATGAACATCCAAAAGACTTGAAAGCTAGTAATGGACGTCTGAAAATTGGTTTTGTGAGCTCAGATTTTGGGAACCACCCCACTTCTCATCTGATGCAGTCAATCCCTGGGATGCACAATTCTGAAAAATTTGAGGTAACTAGGAATTAGAAAGTTTTTGTCACTGGTTAAATTCTGCAATTAGAATCTTTTCAAATAAGCACTGATTTTGTGGGATTTTACTTTTTTTTTTGTCTTCTGCATCTTAAATCTGTTTTGTACTCTGTTACACAGTTGTTGCAATTGTATGGAATCCAATTATCAAGTGCAGCAGGACTGTGTGCGAGATTATGATTTAATTGGACTTCCATCCAGAAGCGCTAATGTCTATTCATCGAGTTTGCTTAATTTGGAGACTTGTGTGTAGATGGTTTGTCCTCTACAAATGTAGAAGTTTGTTTAATATGCAACATGATTAAGAGGGAAGTTTAAATTCTTGTGAATAATGGGGAAGTTGGTGATCTTTTTAGCTATTGTATTATCTTTTAGGATTCCACGATGCCTGGTCTTTTAATGTACCATGCCTATTGCACTAGAGGGTAGTTGTCAATTCATTTCATGCGTAAAAATGGTTCCATTCGATCCCTGAAAAATTCACAATTAGTGTATCAATTCTAATCTTTTGGGTAGTATAAATTCATGCATTGCATGTACTGTACCATAGAATGAGAGGGAATCTGTGGAACAGACTCCCTCAGGAAACGGTGGAAGCATTTAGTATTGATTCATTGAAATGCAAATTAGATTGATTTCTTTCAGAAAATATTCTTTTGAAATACAATAAATGAGTAATTTGAGTCATGACGTATGGTAAGTGTAGCATTCTTGGGGGAAAGAAAAAGTGACTGGACTTACGGTTCCCAAAGTTCTCCACCACTGGGATTTTACTTGTCATTTCTGGGTCTGTTGTGGAGGAATAGAGCTTAATTGCTATGATTAGTTAACAACTCTAATATCATCTCTTGGGACTACCAGGATAGGAGACAGTAATTTGCTTACAACTACCCAATTATTATGATTTCATGACAGTGGTGTAGGGTCTGACAAAGGGGAACGACTGAAAGATGGGATTGGATGGGGAGACTGTCTTGGTGGCTTGGATTATAATGATATAAATCCAGAAATCTTGGAGCAGTAGACATGTCGATGCCTAAATCCATTGATATGCTTTTATTTCCATTGTTCTTCACTAGCCATTCTAAATCTAACAGTTCATTGTTTTAATTTAAAAATAAATTATTTGACCTCAGCCAAATCTATGCTACCGATTCACTTCAGAACAATTACTAACCGCTTCTGTACCTTTATTACACACTAAAATCTTGACGTTTTGAAAAGTAATTTTTTTTAAAAACTCTGCTACGAGTCTTCACGGCAACTATTGTACTCCCCTCTTAAACTACAGTTTGCAACCCAGAACATATTCTGCCCATTATGTAAATTACACAGCATTCATATGAATTAGGAATTTAATTTTGTATTTCTTTGTGGCCATGAATGGAAAGCCCATGTGCTTCAGTTGTAAGCAACAGGTAGCTATGGTAAAAGAATATAACATTTGAAGACACTATGAAGCAAATCATGGAAAGAAATATGAGAAATACACAGGAATGTTGCGTGAAGATAAATGTTCTAAATTAGCACCATCATTTAAATAGCAGCACTGTGATGCTTCTGTAAAGATGTGATTGCCCATGAAATAGCTGTGTCATCAAAACCATTTTCTGAGCGTTTGAAGAACTCATTTTAAAACCTGCAGAAATAATGGCGGTTGAAATCCATGAGTGCCCGAAGCCGGCGCACGAAACGCATTCAAACTTGGGCCTCTGGTCTCGTTCTAATTATAGTGGTAAGCTACTGGGCAACTTGTCCGACGCTTGGGTTCAAATATAGGCATTCTATATTGCCAGTAAATACTTCCGTGGGGTGGAGGAAAATGAACGCGGGCTGAGTACAGGTTGAACCTTCCTTATCCAGAACTCCGTCGTCCAGAACCATCCCTCGTCCAGAACCATTCCCGGCCACCGGGTGGCGCATGCGCAGAACTCCGACATGAACAAATTGAAGTCCTTCCTCGCTGCCGACTCCCGTAGTCACTGGCCTCACCTTGCAATCCCCTGATTTCCCCCATCCCATGATCTCTCTGCCGCACTCCCAGCCCCAAGCCAGCCAGCCCTGATATCCCCTTGCTCAGTACTTGTACAATCCAATTTAACGTGACCACCCCTCGTCCGGAAAAATCCCTTATCCAGAACTCCGGATAAAGGAGGCTCAACCTGTACGAACAAGCAGCAGTTCAGGAACCAATGCTGTGGAGTTGGGAGGAAATGTTCTGCTCCTACTGGCTCCACAGAAGGGGAACATAAGAAATAACAGCAGGAGTAGGCTATTTGGCCCCTCAAGCCTGCTCTGCCATTCAATAAGATCATGGCTGATTTGATCATAGACTCAGCTCCACTTCCCTGCCCACTCCCCATAACCTTTTCCTCCCTTATCGCTCAAAAATCTGTGTATCTCCGCCTTAAATATATTCAATAACCCCACCGCCACAGCTCTCTGGGATAGAGAATTCCATATACTTACAACCTCAGAAGAAATTCCTCCTCATCTCAGTTTTAAATGGTCGGCCCCTTATTCTGAGACTGTACCCGAGTTTTAGTTTCCCCGTGAGTGGAAATATCCTCTCTGCATGCACCTTGTCGAACCCCTCAGTATCTTACAAATTTCAATAAGATCACACCTCATTCTTCTGAACTCAAATGTGTATAGGCCCAACCTACTCAACCTATATTCATAAGTCAACCCCCTCTGTTGTGCACTCCCATGTTCCGCCACCAGGGAGCTCATCCCCTGAAGTCCCAAGGGATACCAGCATCCCTTGGGAATACTGTATATAAGCCGGCCCCTAAGGCCTGTTCCTCACTCTGAAATGTATTTTTAAAGACTGAGGTCACTGTTACTTTAACCTCCCTGTGTGCAGCCTCATCTGTGTTAGGAACACAATAACTGGCGACGAGAATACGAATCTAACGCAAAGATGCAGCAAACTGTGGGCAATCTGCAGAAGTTCTGAGGGCGAGGACTGGGAAGCCGATGTCGAACGGCTAGACCAGTACTTTGTAGCCAACGAGCTGGACGGAGAAGGAAGCGCTACAAAAAGGAGAGCGGTCCTCCTCACAGTCTGCGGGGCACCGACCTACAGCCTCATGAAGAATCTTCTGGCTCCGGTGAAACCCACAGATAATTCGTATGAGGAGCTGTGTACACTGGTTCAGGAGCATCTTAGCCCGAGGGAGAGCGTGCCGATGGCGAGGTATCGGTTCTACACGTGCCAACGATCTGAAGGTCAGGAAGTGGCGAGCTATGTCGCCGAGCTAAGGCGACTTGCAGGACAGTGTGAGTTCGATGGCTACCTGGAGCAAATGCTCAGAGACATTTTTGTACTGGGCATTGGCCATGAGACCATCCTACAAAACGTTTTGACTGTAGAGACACTGACCCTCAGTAAGGCCATTGTGATTACAGGTGTTTATGTCCACCAGTGATAGTATCAAACAAATCTCTCAGCACACAAGTGTTCAGCACACAGCAAGCAATGTTCATAAATTAATTGGAACTGTGTTTGCGAGCAGAAATGTACAGAACAAAACCGACGAGTCTACAACTGCCAGCAGGCCTCAGGTGACCCAGATGACTGAGTCCCCAACAAAGGATGAATGCAAGGCAATTCACACCTTGTTGGTGTTTTGGAGGCTTCCATTCAACCTATTCATGCCGCTTCAAAGGGTATGTTTGCAAGAGCTGTGGAAGAGTGGGGCACCTCCAACGAGCTGCAACCTCTGCAAAACCTGCTAACCACCACTTGGCAGAGGAAGATCGGTCCATGGTGGATCAAAGCAATTTCGAGCCTCCGAGAGAGGAGGCAGATGCTGAAGTACACTGGGTGTACACATTTTCGACGCAATGTCCACCTATGATGCTAAACATAAAATTGAATGGCTTGCCCGTAGCCATGGAACTGGACACTGACGCTAGCCAATCCATCATGAGTAAAAAGATGTTTGAGAGATTGTGGTGCAACAAGACATTCAGACCAGCCCTGAACCCCATCCACACGAAACTGAGAAAGTACACCAAAGAGCTTATCACTGTCCTGGGCAGCGCCATGGTCAAAGTCACCTACGAGGGCACGGTGCACGAACTGGCACTCTGGATTGTCCCAGGCGATTGCCCCACACTGCTTGGAAGGAGCTGGCTGGGCAAAATCCGCTGGAACTAGGATGACATCCAAACGCTATCACATGTCGATGAGGCCTCATGTACCCAGGTTCTCAACAAATTTCCTTCCCTTTTTGAGCCAGGCATTGGAAGCTTTTCTGGGGCAAAGGTGTGGATCCACTTGGTCCCAGAGGCACGACCCATTCACCACAAGGCGCGAGCGGTACCTTACATGATGAGGAAGAGAGTGGAAATCGAGCTGGACAGGCTGCAACGCGAGGGCATCATCTCCCCAGTGGAATTCAGCGAGTGGGCCAGCCCGATTGTTCCAGTACTCAAAAGTGATGGCACGGTCAGGATTTGCGGCGATTATAAAGTAACTATTAATCGTTTCTCGCGACAGGACCAATACCCGCTACCTAAGGCATACAACCTATTTGCGACGCTGGCAGGAGGCAAGACGTTCACCAAGCTCGACCTGACTTCGGGCCTACATGATGCTGGAGCTGGAGGAGTCTTCGAAGGGCCTCACCTGCATCAACACGCACAAGGGACTGTTCATCTACAACAGATGCCCGTTTGGAATTCGGTCGGCTGCAGCGATCTTCCAGAGAAACATGGAGAGCCTACTCAAGTCGGTACCACGCACGGTGGTCTTTCAGGACGACATATTGATCACGGGTCGGGACACCGCCGAGCACCTACAAAACCTGGAGGAGGTCCTCCAGCCACTGGATCGCGTAGGGCTGCGGCTGAAGAGGTCGAAATGCGTCTTCATGGCAACAGAAATGGAGTTTTTGGGGAGAAAGATCGCGGCGGACGGCATTCGGCACAGACGCCAAGACACAGGTTATCAGGAATGCACCCAGGCCATAGAACATCACAGAGCTGCGGTTGTACCTGGGACTCCTCAACTATTTTGGTAACTTCCTCCCGGGGTTGAGCACCCTTTCAGAGCCCCTACATGTGTTATTGCGCAAAAGTGAGAACTGGGTATGGGGGGAAAAAACAAGTAATTGCTTTTGAGAAAGCCAGAAACATTTTATGCTCCAAAAAGCTGCTTGTATTGTGTAAAAGACTTGTGCTAACATGTGACGTGTCGTCGTACGGAGTCGGGTGTGTATTACAACAAGCTAACGTTGCAGGGAAGTTGCAACCTGTCTGTCACCTATGCTTCCAGGAGCTTGTCTAAGGCCGAGAGGGCCTACAGCATGATTGAGAAAGAGGCATTAGCTTGTGTGTTCTGGGTAAAGAAAATGCATCAGTGCCTGTTTGGCCTCAAATTTGAGCTGGAAACCGATCACAAGCCCCTCACATCCTTGTTCGCTGAAAACAAGGGGATAAATACTAATGCCTCAGCCCACATACAAAGGTGGGCACTCGCACTATCAGCGTATAACTATACCATCCGCCACAGGTCAGGCACCGAGAACTGTGCGGATGCTCTCAGTCGGCTACCATTGCCCACCACGTGGGTGGAAATGGCGCAGCCTCAAACTTGTTGATGGTGGCACAGCCCGCAGACTTGTTGATGGTCATGGAAGCGTTTGAAAATGATAAATCACCTGTCATGGCCCGCCAGATTAGGACTTGGACCAGCCAAGATCCTCTGCTGTCCCTAGTAAAAAAACTATGTACTGCATGGGAGCTGGGCCAGCATCCCCGTTGAAATGCAAAAGCCAATCAAGCCGTTCCAGCGGCGAAAGGACGGCGATTCAGGCAGACTGCCTGTTGTGGGGTAACCGCGTAGTGCTACCCAAAAAGTGCAGGGAGACATTCATCTCGGATCTCCACAGCACACACCCGGGTATAGTAATGATGAAAGCGATAGCCAGATCCCATGTCTGGTGGCCCGGTATCAACTCTGACTTAGAGTCCTGTGTACGGCAATGCAGTGAATGTGCTCAGTTGAGCAACGCGCCTAGAGAGGCACCACTAAGTTTGTGGTCCTGGTCCTCCAGACCATGGTCAAGGATCCATGTCGACTATGCGGGCCTGTTTCTCGGTAAAATGTTCCTGGTGGTGGTGGATGCTTTTTCAAAATGGATTGAATGTGAAATAATGTCAGGAAGCACCGCCACCGCCACCATTGAAAGCCTGAGGGCCATGTTTGCCACCCACGGCCTGCCTGACATACTGGTCAGTGACAACGGGCCATGTTTCATCAGTGCCGAATTTAAAGAATTCATGACCCGCAATGGAATCAAACATGTCACCTCGGCCCCGTTTAAACCAGCCTCCAATAGGCAGGCAGAGCGGGCAGTAAAAACCATCAAACAGAGCCTTAAACGAGTCACATAAGGCTCACTCCAAACCCGCCTGTCATGAATACTGCTCAGCTACCGCACGAGACCCCACTCGCTCACAGGGCTGAGCCACTTATGAAAAGGACACTTAAAACCAGGCTCTCGCTGGTTCACCCCAACCTGCATGATCAGGTAGAGAGCAGGTGGCAGCAACAAAATGTAAACGATGGTCGCGCCACTGTGTCACGGGAAATTGATCTGAATGACCCTGTGTATGTGCTAAACTATGGACATGGTCCCAAGTGGATTGCGGACACGGTGATAGCTAAAGAAGGAAATAGGGTGTTTGTAGTCAAACTAGACAATGGACAAATTTGCAGAAAGCACCTGGACCAAACGAGGCTGCGGTTCACAGACTGCCCTGAACAACCCACAGCAGACACCACCTTTTTTGAGCCCACAACACACACCCAAAGGATCAACGACACCACGCCGGACCAGGAAATCGAACCCATCACGCCCAACAGCCCAGCAAGGCCAGGCTCACCCAGCAGCCCTGCAGGGCCAACAACACGCCAGCCCAGCGAGGGCACAGCCAACTTACCAGAACAGACATTACATTTGTACCGAGGCGGTCCACCAGGGAAAGAAATGCTCTCGACTGCCTCACCTTGTAAATAGTTTTCACTTTGACTTTGCGGGGGGAAGTGATGGTGTGTATCTGTAAAGCATGCAATCCCATGTTCCGCCACCAGGGAGCTCATCCCCTGAAGTCCCAAGGGATCCAGCATCCCTTGGGAGCACTGTATATAAGCTGGCCCCTAAGGCCTGTTCCTCACTCTGGAGTGTCTTATTAAAAACTGAGGTTACTGTTACTTTAACCTCTCTGTGTGCAGCCTCCTCTGTGATAGGAACACAATACCCTCATCTCCAGAATCAACCCAGTGAACCTTCTCTGAACAGCCTCCAATGCAAGGATATCCTTCCTTAAATATGATGACCAAAACTGTATGTAGTACTCCAGGTGTGGCCTTACCAATACCCTATACAGTTGTAGCAGGACTTCTCTGCTTTTATACTCTATCCCCCTTGCAATAAAGGCCAACATTCCATTTGCCTTCCTGATTACTTGCTGTACCTGCATACTATTTATGTTTCATGCACAAGGACCCCCAGGTTCCTCTGTACTGCAGCACATTGCAGTTTTTCTCCTTTAAATTATAATTTGTGTTTCTATTATTTCTGCCAAAGTGGATAATCTCACACTTTCCCACATTCTACTCCATCTGCCAAATTTTTGCCCACTCACTTAGCCTGTCTATATATCCCTTTGCAGATTATTTGTGTCCTCCTCACAATTTGCTTTCCCACCCATCTTTGTATCATCAGCAAACTTGGCTACATTGCATTCGGTCCCTTCATCCAAGTCATTAATGTAGATTGTAAATAGTTGAGGACCCAACACCGATCCCTGCGGCACCCCACTAGTCACTGTTTGCCAACTGGAAAATGGCCCATTTTTTCCGACTCTCTGTTTTCTGTTAGTTAGCCAATCCTCTATCCATGCTAATATATTATCTCCAACCCCGTGAACTTTTATCTTGTGCAGTAACCTCTTATGTGGTACCTTATCGAATGCCTTCTGGAAATCCAACTACACCACATCCACTGGTTCTCCCAAATCCACCCTGCTCGTTACATCCTCAAAGAACGCTAGCAAATTTGTCAAACATGATTTCCCTTTCATAAAACCATGCTGATTCTGCTTGATTGAATCATGCTTTTCCAAATGTCCCACTACTGCTTCCTTAATAATGGACTCCAGCATTTTCCCAGCGACAGATGTTAGGCTAACTGGTCTATAGTTTCCTGTTTTTTGTCTGCCTCCTTTAAGTTTAAAAAAAAAAAATCTTTCCCTACCATTTCTTCAGCAGCCTCTGTATTGGTATATGTTGTGCCCGTTTAACGCCTAAAAATGGACGCAACGCATACCAATTTCTACCCCAGTGTGTCCAAATAACCTCCTGAATGTTCCCCACATCAAATGTCCGCTTCAGGTGTCTGATCAGGCCCACCATATAAAATTAGTTTGGCACCCCTATTCTAGTGGAATTTTGATGTAAGTATGACATTTATTTTTTCTCCATTCAACGTGTATCAAATCATTTTTGTTTCTCCTGTCTCTGTTGTCTGGTAGGTTTTTTGCTATGCACTGAGTTCTGACGATGGCACTAATTTTCGGGTGAAGGTGGTTGCTGAAGCTAATCATTTTGTGGACCTATCCCAGGTAAGAGCGAGTGGAAAGTGCAGTTTAAGCACTTAAAACTCTTTGATTATACGTTCAAAGACATTGTTCAGGAAATTATACATTCCATTTTAGTACATAGCTGCTTCTTGCCTTGCATAGATCTAGACCTGTGTGGTTTTAGTCTCATCCCCATTTCCATACAACATCAAATTCCATGGGTACCCTGACGACACTCGGATATGTCTCTCCACCACCTCTCTGGACCCCTGTACTGTCTCTGATTTGTAATACTGTTTGTCCGACATCCAATATTGAATGAGCAGAAGCTTCCTCCAACTAAATATTGAGAAGACTGAATTCATGTCTCTGATCCCCGCCACAAACTCCATTCACTGGCCACCGTTTCCATCTCTGGAAACTGTCTGAAGCTGAGCCAGACCGTTTGCAACCTTGGTGTTGTGTTTGTCCTCGAGATGAACTTTCGACCACACATCCACTCCATCACAAAGACTGCCTATTTCCACCTCCATAACATCGCCCGATTCTGACCCTGCCTCAGCTCATCTGCTGCTGAAACCCTCATCCATGACTTTGTTACTTCTCGACCTGACTATTCCAGTGCTCTCTCGGCTGGCCTCCGTTCTTCCTCCCTTCATAAATTTGTGCACATCCAAAACTCTGCTACCTGTATCTTAACTAGTCTCATTCATGCATTACTTCTGTGCTTGCTGACCCACACTGGTTCCTGGTCCAACAACACCTCAATTTTACAATACTCATCCTTGTTTTCAAATCCTTCCATGGCCTTGCTCCTCCCTATTTTTGTAACTTTCTCCAGCCCTCAAGCCTCCAAGCTCTCTGCGCTCTTCCAATTCTGGCCATTTCTGCATCCCTGATTTTTATTGTTCTACCATTGGCAGTATAAGCTTTAGGTGCCTTGGGCCTAAACTTTGGATTTCCCTCCCTAAACCTTTGCACCTCCCTACCTCTCTCCTCCTTAAGATGCTCCTTAAAACCAACCTCTTTGACCAAGCATTAAACCGAGGCCGAATGTTCCCGTTAAGCTGTGTGGCCATGCTGCACTCTGGAGGTCCTGTGCAGGCCGGTCATTGGCTTTTGAATGTCGACTGTACATACATGGAAATTTTAATGGGCCGCTCACCCAAATAAACTAAAGGAAACATTGCCGAGGCCCCATCTGCTCTCTAAGGTGAATGTAAAAGATCCCATGGCTCTATTTCAAAGAAGAGCAGGGGAATTATCCCTGAATCATCATCACTGAAAAAAACAGAATATCTGGTCATTATCACATTGTTGTTTGTGGTAGCTTGCTGTGCACAATTTGGCTGCTGCGTTTCCTAAATTCCAACAATGACTACACTTCAAAAAGTATTTCATTTGCTGTAAAGTGTTTTGGGACATCCGGTGATCGTGAAAAGCACAATATGAATGCAAGTTTTTTTTGTCTTTATCGGTCCTGATATCTCCTCCTGTGGCTCAATGTCAAATATTTTTTATTGATTTCACTTTTGTTAAGTGCTTTGGGATGTTTTGCTATGTTAAATATGCATATAAATGTTGTCCAATATTTAATCTTTAGCACAGGAAGGGGCAGGCTGAATCCTTTGTAACTCAAAACATCACCAAAGCACATACAGTCCAACTTGTTTGTCCTTCACCCTTTTTCACATTGGAATTAACTTCACGTCTAGAGAAATTTGGTAACACTCATCTGTCTTGAGATCAAGAAGTACAGTAGTCAATGTAGTACTTACATTGCTAATATTTGGATTTATTGGGTTCCCCAGTAAAAATCGTTTTGGTTGTGCTGCACTAAGTTGGAAGATACCACTGAAGCAATGAATATGAACTGCATTGGAGACTTTTTTTTTCCCGTGAATCCAATAGGGCAACCAGCATACAGTTGTGAAATGGTTAAACATTGGATTTCTGCACAATAGCTGTTTCAAATAGCTCCACTGTTTGATTAAAGTGAATTAAGAGTACAAACCTATGTCCCAGTTGCACTAAAGCATAGTGTGTTGGTGTTCCAGCTTATTGCAAAATTTGTTACGTATATTAGTGGCACTGGCTTGTAGTGACTGAATAAGTCACATTTTGTTTTTATTATATGGAATCACAGGATTTTTAAAAGATTTTATTTTATTACGAAAAACACATGTTGTCCATTGCAAATGTGCATTGGCATTGTAATGCCCCTGAAGACTGCCAGAGAAATTTCACCACATCCAAGTACCTTTTTAAATGCGATGAGGGTTTCTGCCTCTACCACCCTTTTAGGCCGTGAGTTCCAGACTCCACCACCCTCTGGGCGAAGAAATGTTTCCTCATCTCCCCTCTAATCCTTCTACCAACTACTTTAAATCTATGCCCCCTGGTTATTGACCCCTCTGCTAAAGGAAATAGGTCCTCACTATCCACTATGCCTCTCATAATTTTATACACCTCAATGAAATCTCTCCTCGGTCTCCCCTGTTCCAAGAAAAACAACGCCGGCCTATCCAATCCTCATAGCTAAATTTATCCAGTCCTGGCAACATCCTCGTAAATCTCCTCTGCACCCTTTCTTGTGCAATCACATTCTTCCTGTAATGTGACCAGAACTGCACGCAGTACTCAAGCTGTGGCCTAACTAATGTTGTATACAGTTCTAGCATAACTTCCTTGCTCTTGTATTCTGTGCCTTGGCTAGTAAAGGAAAGCATTCCGTATGCCTTTTTAACTACCTTATCGACCTGTCCCCTCCTACCTTTCAGGATCTGTGGACATATACTCCAAGGTCCTTCTGTTCCTCCACACCTCTCGGTATCCTCCCATTTATTGTCTATTCCCTTGCCTTGTTGCTCCTCCCCAAATGCATTACCTCACACTTCTCTGGATTGAATTCCATTTGCCACTTTTCTGCCCAACTGACCAGTTCATATCTTCCTGCAGTCTGGAGCTAGCTTTCCTCCTCCCTGTCAACCACTCGGACAATTTTTGGATCATCTGCAAATTTCTTTATCATGCCCCCTACATTTAAGTCTAAATCATTAATATATACTACAAAAAGTAAGGGACTGAGCCCTGTGGAACCCCACTGGAAACAGCCTTCCAGTCACAAAAGCTCCCCTCAACCATTACCCTTTGCATCCTGCCACTGAGCCAATTTTAGATCGAGTTTACCACTGTCCCTTGGATCCCATGGGTTTTTACTTTTTTGATCAGCCTACCATGTGAAACCTTGTCAAAAGCCTTGCTAAAATCCATGTAACCTACATCAAACGCACTGCCTCATTAACTCTCTTGTTACCTCCTTAAAGAACTCAATCAAGTTAGTCAGACATGACCTTCCCTTAACAAATCCATGCTGACTGTCCTTGATTAATCTGTGTCTTCATAAAAAGGTTTATACCGTCCCTCAGAATTGATTCCAGTAATTTGCCCAACACCGAAGTTAAACGAACTGGCCTGTAATTGCTTGGTTTATCCCTTCCTTGCTTTTTTAAACAATGGTACAACGTTAGCAGTTCTCCAATCCTCTGGCACAGCACCTGTGCTGAGAAATCGTGTAACTTGTATAAAACAAAAGATTGCTCTGTCTAAAGAGAAATTAAGAAATAATTGGAGTTGCAGACTTCTCGTACTCATTAGATTTGGTGTTGGCTCACATACAGCCATCTGGTAGAAGCAGAGGTTGCAATTCTAGGACTGGAAATATATAAACTGGTGTACCTCTCAGAGATAGATAATTTGGAAGTGATGTCTGCCTCATATTAAACTGCCGGAGATAAAATTAAAGGCTTCTGATCAATGCTCCCTCTAATATAAGTGCGCGGTCCCTTTAAATTTGCTGCGTAGCCACTCATGCACAATATCTTATCCAGCTGAACAGCTGGTGAGCAGTCTGTGCAGAATCTCCCGATCGCTGTGCCCTGCGCAGCTTAGAGGGAACGTTGCTTTTGGTAGGCAAGAGGCAATTTCATTTTATTCTGCTTTCTATTGGTAATAGCGTGTGGAGTGAAGAAAATAAGTGATATCTAGTTGGAAAAAAGAGGAGGCACAAAATAATTGAAGTAGTGTGGTTTTAGAAAAATTGAGGCTGAGAAAGAGAGACTGCTTCGCAAGATAAAATGAAGGGGTTGAAAATATAATGCACTAAACAAAATAGATTGCACACTGGGAGAAAAGCAGGAAGTTGCAATTTTTTGCTCATGTGCAACAGCACCGGAGATCCGAATTACGTGCATTTCCACATTGTAATCCCACTCGTACATCTCTGTAGGGGTATAGTTTGGCAAAGGAGAATTTGAGTTAAATGGTTGGATCGTTTGTTCAGTTTCAGGTCCTAGCTTTCCATACACAGGCAGAGAAGACGGTATTTCGATGGTATGAGACGTGAATTGGCTAGGATAGACTGGTGAATGATACTTAAAGGGTTGACGGTAGCGAGGCAATGGCAGACATTTAAAGATCACATGGAAGAACTACAACAATTGTACATCCCTGTCTGGCACAAAAATAAAACGTGGCTAACAAGGGAAATTAGGGATAGTGTTAAATCCAAGGATGAGGAATATAAATTGGCCAGAAAAAGCAGCAAACCTGAGAACTGGGAGAAATTTAGAATTCAGCAGAGGAGGACTTAGGGTTTAATTCGGAGGGGGAAAATAGAGTATGAGAGTAAGCTTGCAGGGAACATAAAAACTGACTGCAAAAACTTCTATAGATATGTGAAGAGAAAAAGATTAGTGAAGACTAATCTGCAGTCAGAATCAGGTGAATTCATAATGGGGAACAAGAAAATGGCAGACCAATTGAACAAATACTTTGGTTCTGTCTTCACTAAGGAAGACACAAATATCCTCCCAAAATACTAGGGGACCGAGGGCCTAGCGATAAGGAGGAACTGAGGGAAATCCTTATTAGTCAGGAAATGGTGTTAGGGAAATTGATGGGATTGAAGGCCAATAAATCCCCAGGGCCTGATAGTCTGCATCCCAGAGTACTTAAGGAAATGGCCCTAGAAATAGTAGATGCATTGGTGGTCATTTTCCAACATTCCATGCATTCTGAATCAGTTCCTATGGATTGGAGTGTACTAATGTAACCACACTTTTTTAAAAAAGGAAGGAGAGAGAAAACACGGAATTATAGACCAGTTAGCCTGACTTCGGTGGTGGGGAAAATGCTGGAATCAATTATTAAAGATGTAATAGCAGCGCATTTGGAAAGCAGTGACGGGATCGGTCCAAGTCAGCATGGATTTACGAAAGGGAAGTCATGTTTCACAAATCTTCTAGAATTTTTTGAGGATGTAATTAGTAGAATGGATAAGGGAGAACCAGTGGATGTAGTGTATTTGGACTTTCAATAGGCTTTTGACAAGGTCCCACACAAGAGATTAGTGTGCAAAATTATGGCACATGGGATTGGGGGTAATGTATTGACGTGGATAGAGAACTGGTTGGCAGACAGGAAGCAGAGAGTGGGAATAAACGGGTCCTTTTCAGAATGGCAGGCAGTGACTAGTGGGGTACCGCAAGGTTCAGTGCTGGGACCCCAGCTATTTACAATATACATTAATGACTTGGATGAGAGAATTGAGTATAATATCTCCAAGTTTGCAGATGACACTAAGCTGGGTGGCAGTGTGAGCTGTGAGGAGGATGCTAAGAGGCTGCAGGGTGACTTGGATAGGTTAGGTGAGTGGGCAAATGCATGGCAGATGAAGTATAATGTGGATAAGTGTGAGGTTATCCACTTTGGTGGCAAAAACAGGAAGGCAGATTATTATCTGAATGGTGACAGATTAGTAAAAGGGGAGGTGCAACGCGACCTGGGTGTCATGGTACATCAGTCATTGAAAGTAGGCATACACGTACAGCAGGCAGTAAATAAAGCAAATGGCAGCGAGAGGATTTGAGTATAGGAGCAGTGAGGTCTTACTGCAGTTGTACAGGGTCTTGGTGAGACCACACCTTGAGTATTGTGCAGTTTTAGTCTCCTAATCTGAGGAAAGGACATTCTTGCTATTGAGGGAGTGCAGCGAAGGTTCACCAGACTGATTCCCAGGAATGCAGGGCTGACATATGAAGAAAGACTGGATCGACTAGGCTTATATTCACTGGAATTTAGAAGAATGAAAGGGGATCTCATAGAAGCATATAAAATTCTGATGGGATTGAACAGGTTAGATGCAGGAAGAATGTTCCCGATGTTGGGGAAGTCCAGAACCAGGGGTCACAGTCTAAGGATAAGGGCTAAGCCATCTAGGACCGAGATGAGGAGAAACTTTTTCACCCATAGAATTGTGAACATATAGAATTCTCTACCAAAGAAAGTTGTTGAGTCCAGTTCGTTGGATATATTCAAAAGGGAGTCAGATGTGGCCCTTGTGGCTAAAGGGATCAGGGGTCACGGAGAGAAGGCAGCAATGGGGTACTGAAGTTGCATGATCAGCCATGATCATATTGAATGGTGGTGCAGGCTCCAAGGGCCGAATGGCCTGCTCCTGCACCTGTTTTTTATGTTTCTATGTGCTGCGGCACTGCCTATCTGCAGTGCCATGATATTTTCATGTATGGGCTCAACATGTGGTTCCTCAGAACCCATCAAGCTAGGCAGTACTCTTCTATGTGACGGATACATATCATTAAAAGCATGAAGATGCCATCATGTTGCATGTAGATCATCATGGGTATGTAGCTCAAGCAAGCTGCAATTAAAATCAGGCTGGATCCAGAGGCCGTGAAAGATTATGCGGCCCGAGAGCACAAACTCCTTGCATTTGAGTACGAATTCCCTTCTTGAAACACTGAGCGAGATTCCTATAACTCTGAATCACTTTCTGGATGTCCTGAGAGATATATTTGATGTACAGAGGTGGGTGAGGGTTTTCCCTTAATAGTTCAGATCTATAAACTGGATGACACTTCATCCTCTGTCCTCTTATCTCCAAATCAAGAGATTCTGGAGATTGATTTCACTAAATTGCTGGACACTTTCGATTTGAATAATGTAGGATTGAATCATGACCATTCACACTATTTGAACGTTAGCCTTTTTATTGCACCTGGGTCCACCGTTTTTGTCTTTAAATATTCTATGTTGTCGCAGAAAACATTGATGTATTGCTAAGGCTTCTGAATGTTCTATCATCCAATAGAATGCAGTATTAAACATCACTGAGTTTCCTGTAAGCACATTTTCTTGTTGCATCTTTGTGTGCAGATACCATGCAACGGCAAAGCAGCGGATCGTATTCATCAGGATGGAATTCACATTCTTGTTAACATGAATGGATACACTAAAGGAGCGCGAAATGAACTCTTTGCTCTACGTCCAGCTCCTATACAGGTTTGTAACTAATTAAATCATTTGTGTGTTTATGATGTAAACAAGTAAAGTAACCAAATCATTACATCAAGTAATGATCTGGCTATCTTTGTTTATCTCAAAAAAAACAATCATTGACCCTCTCAGTCCTTGCAGACTACTGCTCATCTCCTATCTCCCTTTCCTCTCAAGTCCTTTTACTTGCTGTCGCCTCCCAAATCCATCCCCATATTTTCCGGAACTCCATATCTGAATCCCTCCAATCAGGCTTCCGCCCTTGCCACAGTACCGAAACAGCTCTTGTCAAAGTCATAAATGACTGTGACAGTGGTAAATTATCCCTCCTCCACCTATCTGCAGCCTTTGACACAGTTGATCCTCCTCCAGCGCCCTCTCCACTGTCATCCAGCTGGGTGGGACTGCACTCGCCTGGTTCTAATCTTGTCTATCCAGCAGTAGTCAGAATCAGCAGCAATGGCTTTTCTTCCCGCTCCCACACCGTTGCTTCTGGTGTCCCCCGAGGATTTATCCTTGGCCCCCTATTATTTCTCATCTACATGCTGCCCCTTGGCAACATCATCCGAAAACACAGCGTCAGTTTCCACATGTACACCGACGACACCCAACTCTACCTCACCACCACCTCTCTTGATGCCACCACTGACTCTAAATTGTCTGACTGCTTGTCTGACATTCAGTACTGGATGAGCAGAAATTTCTTCCAACTAAATATTGGGAAGACCGAAGCCATTGTTTTCGGTCCCTGCCACTAACTCCATCCCTCTCCCTGGCAACTGTCTGAGGCTGACCCCGCGATGAGCTTCCGATCACACACATCCATACCATCACGAAGACCGCTTACTTCAACCTCGGTAACATTGCTCGACTCTGGCCCTGCCTCAGCTCATCTGCTGCTGAAACCCTCATCCATACCTTTGTTACCTCGAGACTCGACTATTCCAATGCTTTCCTGGCCAGCCTCTCATCTTTCACTCTCCATAAACTTGAGCTCATCCAAAACTCTGCTGCCTGTATCCTAACTCTCGCACCAAGTTCCATTTACCAATCACCCCTGTGTTCGCTGACCTACATTTGACTCCCGGTCCAGCAATACCTCAATTTTAAAATTCACATTCTTGTTTTCAAATCCCTCCATTGATTCGCCCCTCCCTAACTCTGTAATCTTCTCCAGCCCTACAAGCCTTCAAGATCTCTGCGCTCTTACAATACTGACCTTTTATGCATCCCTGATTTTTAATCACTTTACCATTGGCGCCCAAACTTTAGCTGCCTTAGCCCTAAGCTCTGGAATTCTTCCCCTAAACCTCTCCACCTCTCTATCCTCCTTTAAAACCTACCTCTTTGACTGTCCTCATGGCTCGGTGTCAAATTTTGTTTGAAGACGCTCCTGTTAAGTACCTTGGAATGTTTTACTCTGTTAACGGCGCTATATAAATGCAAGTTATTGTTGTTGATGATCCCTCTTATGAAGTGCATTGAAACATTTTGCTACACTAAAAGGGCTGTGTAAATGTAAATATCATAATTCCCGTTGCTGGGGAGTTCCAGAAACAGGGGTCACAGTCTAAGAATAAGGGGTAAGCCATTTAGGACCGAGATGAGGAGAAACTTCTTCACTCAGAGTGGTTAACCTGTGGAATTCTCTACCGCAGAAAGTTGTTGAGGCCAGTTCATTAGACATATTCAAAAGAGAGTTAGATATGGCCCTTATGGCCAAAGGGATCAAGGGGTATGGAGAGAAAGCAGGAAAGGCGTACTGCGGTTGAATGATCAACCATGATCTCATTGAATGGTGGTGCAGGATGGCCTGCTCCTGCACCTAATTTCTATGTTTCTATGATGTGAGTATTTATCTTCTAGTGAACGCACTGCCATGTCCTGCCTTTCTTTCTCTGCATAATTAGTGCAGCACAACAATAGAGATGTCTTCAATAGATTAACCAGGGGCTAGATCTGTGGTTAAAACCAGAAAATGCTGGAAATACCCAGCTGGTCAGGCAGCAAGTGTGGAAAGAGAAACAAAGTTAACATTTCAGGTCAATGACTTGTCATCAGTTCTCCACTGATGCTGCCCTATTTTGCTTTTGTGCTAGATTTGTGGTGGTCACTCTTAAAATATTGAGTTCAGGGCTTGGTATTCTGATAAATAAACTTTGGATATATTGATCTTTTGTTTGGTGGGAAGGTTAAGTGTATTCAAGTACGGCTTTGCTCACGCAGGCAATGTGGCTCGGTTATCCTGGAACAAGTGGAGCCCCATTCATGGATTACATTATCACGGACAAGGAAACGTCGCCACTTGATCTGGCAGAGCAGTACTCCGAGAAGCTGGCTTACATGCCCAACACCTTCTTTATTGGAGATCATGCTAACATGTTCCCACACCTGAAGGTAATATACTGAACTGGCTTTCCTGGGACAGTCCATGTTGTGGTTGAGTAGTTGGTTATAAGATCCATTCCCACATTTTCCTCATGGCAGCTGTAAAATTGAGCTATGCAGTGAGTGAGAATGACCCACTGCCACTGCTACGTCTGTTATTGCCATACTAGAGACTATGAAATTAATATTGGAATTATGGTCACGTGGAAATGTGAGCCATAGCACTTTGTGCTCCAAAGTGCACTCCAACCTGTTGTACATTTAGTTTTAAAAGCATTATGTTGAAATGTTTTGACCATTTAGTAGCACGTCACAAACCAGCTGGCAAATACAATTTTAAACTTCATGAATGGCCAGTGAAATACTGGATGTTTAATGTCCTTTATGCAGTGACAACGGTGTATTCCTGAAATGCTGGATCTATGTTGGCAAGATTATTGGGAAGAAGGCATGCTTTTAGTATTCTTTTGGGCTTGGGTTCAGTAGGGTCCGATAAATGCCTATAATTTTAGACCATTGTGGCAATTACAATTAATCAGAACGCCCAGCTTTTTATGGATTTTTCTGGACTCATAACAGTGGTCCATTTTTCCTTGGTATAGTGTCCAGTATATGTTTGCATTGTGTGGTGCTGCCCTCACCGTCTTTTTCACACTATTGTGGAAAATGTATGTAAATCACAAAATTCATTGTGAGCGTCCTCAGGTCCTCATGCTATCAGTAATTTGGCACAGTTTTTCTGATGTGCATTTGATTTGTCATGTGGGCTGTAATATAAACTGTTGCTTCTTCCAAGCATTTCTGATTTCATATATCACATCAGATTGTGTCCATACTTTGGCCCCAAGTTTCCACATGATTTGCTCCTGATTTTTAGGAGCAACTGGTGGAGAACGGACTATCTTAGAAATCGCAATTCTCCACATTTTTTTTTCTGCAGTTCTAGTCAGTTAGAACAGTTTCACTTTGGAACAGAATTTTTTCTTCAAAAGGGGGCATGTCCGGCCACTGACGCCTGATTTCAAAGTTTCCACAGTGAAAACTTACTCCAAACTAACTTAGAATGGAGCAAGTGAAGATTTTTGTAGAACTGAAAAAACCTGTTCTACACATTAAAAAATCAGGCGCAGGTTACAAATTAGGCGTCCGGAACGAGGTGGGGGGGGGGAGGGAAGTCATTACATTCTACAATAAATCCTTAGTTATACTTATACAAATATTATACAAATAAATCCAACCTGAATAAAAATTTATAAGCAAAGAAAAGATTAAATAAACCATTTTCCTACCTGTGTGAAAGTGCTTCAGGCAGGGAGAAGGCTGCAGGAAGCCTCACAAGTTGAGGCAGCCGTTCCCGACGGCAGGGGGGGGGAGGGAGTGAGGGCCCGACCGACCGCAGTGGTGGGGGAGGCAGGGAGGAGGCAGCCGTTCCCGACGAGGGGGAGGGAGTGAGGGCCCGACCGACCGCAGCGGTGGGGGAGGCAGGGAGGAGGCAGCCATTCCCGACGGCAGGGGGGGGAGGCCGTCGGGAAACGGCTGCATCAACTTCTGAGGCGTCCTGCAGCCTTCTCACTGCTGCAAGAAGCCTCAGTGCTGATCATGGAAGGGCAATGTGCTTTTATTAAAAAATGTTAAAAAATTAAACAGCTACAAAGAACTACAAAAATGGCCGAGTGCCAATGTTTCCTTCACACTGCGCGTGTGCGAACGCTCCAACGCGCACGCGCAGGGTTGTCAGCACGAAAAAAATCTAATTTAAATGGTACCCGCCCCCTCCCACTTACAAAATCGGCGCGAGTGGTAGGCTCCGCCCCCTGGGCGCCGTGCCAAGCTGCCATGGAGCTGCAGGGCGCTCCAGAATAGCGCGTTTTTTTTTCAGGCGCCGTTTTCGGCGCGAAAAACAGGCGCCCAGCTTGGAGGGGCGCCCGTTTTGTAGCGTGTGGAAACTTGGGGCCATTATGCTGAATAGAATGGGGAAAGAGTAACATTACTATAAAGGCAGGTGCAGTTCACTAGAAATGTTGTGAATTGCTTCCAATATTTCACAAAAACCCAGCGCTGCATAAATGTATAGCAATTTAATTAATGGGAAATTTTCCAGTTTAAAGTATGCCAGATTAAGTCCAGCGACACTCTGGCCTCCCCCCATCTGCTGGCCCCACTCAATAGCGGAGTCTCTGTCGAGCACGTGGTGTGCACAGTGGTTGTGATCACTCTGACCTATTTGACCTCCTCCTTCCACAAAATGGACCTCTGACCATCCCAAAGCCTACCCTCACCCAGGACTCGGTTTTGTCACTATCTCACCGAAGGGTGCTGCTCAGCGTTGAGCTTACGGCTCGCATTTCACCATAGGCAATTAGGCTCATACAGCAGTGCCTGGTCTCCAGTCGTCTTGGACCCCCCCCCCCCCCCCGGGACCAAGACCTTGCTCAGCTAAGCCTGTGTGGTAGCCGATGTGCAACGGCCACCCCACGTTAAAAGAACTCACGCACAGGCATCTTCCACCTTTCAAAATGAAGTTCAGGACCTGGAATGTCAGGACCCTCATGGACAACTCCACAAATCTGGTTTCCTAATTATAGTATTGCTGGAAATCTTATCTGAGGAAGATGCTGGATACATACTAGGATGGAGATAATGGAAGAAAGGAATGTGTTGCTTCGACGCTATGTTCCGTTTGTCCTTGGTGGTGATTTCTGGAATTTTGCTTCCCGATTAATTGGCATTCCTTGTTCATGGTGACTCTCACTAATTCAGCCTAAATCCTACTGGTGCTGGTTTTAATTAATCTCTCTGGCCCCAGAAGAATTACATATGTACAATTGTGTACTGTATAATACTGTAACCCCCCCCCCCCCCCCCAAAAAAAAAATACAATTTAGGCAAGGAAAAACTAGGAATAGTCTAATCCTGCCAACCCACCAGGGACAGTATTTTGAGTTGTTGGGCTAGGCAAACGCAACTATATATTACAAGTTCCTGACAGCCTAGCTGATGCTCTGATACAATGGGCGCACTCACATCTGTCACTGTAGATGATTTTTTGGAGGTAGGGACAGGGTAGACAAAGAAGTAAAAGATCATAAAATCGTACAGCACAGAAGGAAGCCCATCGTGCTTGTGCCAGCTCTTTGAAACAGCTATCCAATTAGTCCCACTACCCCAATCTCTTTCCCATAGCTCTACAATTCTGCATGTTGATATTTGGGGATGTTGCCCTATGTTAGGTGGAGTGATATGTTGTTATTCGTGCTTAGGCAGTTGTTAGTACTGCATATTAATGTGAAAGTGATTGCATATATTAAATGAACACCCTTGCCTTGAGCAGAATCAAGTGTATCTTTGAAACCAGCAGCTGGTGTTCCTTGCTTTTTATCACTTGCTCTTTAACAGACAAACTTTGACAATCTGGTGCGTTGTAAATTAAAGGTGTTTTTCTTGTTTTAGAAAAAGGCTGTGATTGACTTCAAGTCAAATGGACACATTTACGATAATAGGATTGTTCTGAATGGTATCGATCTGAAGGCATTCCTGGACAGCCTGCCTGATGTCAAAGTAGTGAAGGTAAGAATATGTACATAGCGCAGTATATAGATGATGTGCTGCATGGATTAGAATAACTATACTGTGCTATGTTGAAGTAGACAAGTGTGGAATATGTTTGATCTGTAGCAGATTCACTGATCTCGGTGCCGAAACTGGCTAGAGAGCAACCTTTTGTGATGGAGGGAGCTGCATAAAGTTTGCGCCTTTTTCTAAACTATAAATTAAACGGTCCCTTCCTACTGATATCAAAATGAAGTTCAAGGTTGCTATTATCACTAGAATTTTGGTACTTATTATGTGTAAAATACTTTGGTTTCCTTTTACTAATTTTCATTTGTATTTCGCTCATTTATTTATTTCCTTCAGTGGGAGGCGAGAATAAAACATTTTTTGATATTTCAGTTTTGATTTGGTTTGCCCAGCAACTTTTGACAAGCCAGTTTAATCTTGATGGTGACAGCTTGCTCACACTGCTAAGCAAGGGTAAAGTGACTGACCTGTCACGGTTCACGCACCATTGTGCAATAAAGCAGTTTATATTCAAACCAAACTTCTGTTCACCCATTGTTAACTTCATCCACCTTCAGAAGGATCAGTAGGCAGACGAATCGTATTTACAATGCAAGATAGGAAGTTCTGTCAGAGACCAAAACGATGAACAATTCATGCGCCAGGTCTGGTTATGCAGTAGATGACTTCACGCCTTGGTGTTGGAAATCTCTTTTTAATTTCATTAGCGGCTGCGAGAGAGGCTTTTAAAAATTAGAATACAGACACCGGGAATGAGTAGAGCATCAGAAAGGAACGAATGACTCCCTTGAATGATAGGACAGGGTATCGGGAGATTGTAGTTTTAAGTTGATTTGGATGACCAATTTGGACACTAAGGGAATCAAGGGGTATGAGGATAGGGCAGGAAAGTGAAATTGAGGTCGAAGATCAGCCATGATTTATTAAATGGCAGAGCAGGTTGGAGGGGCCGATTTACCTACTCCTGCTCCGATTATTTTCTTATGACCATTCGCAGTGGGCTAGTATTGCATGATCTTTATCTTTGTAACGGTACCAACTGCATCAAGCGATTCATCGAATTTACAACACAGAAATGGGCCATTCAGCATAATCACTAAATGTTGGTGTTTATCCTCATAATCCCATGTGCCACCCTGTTCCCATATCCCTTTATACCCCTTTCCTTCAATCACCCATCTAGCCCCTTCAATCTGATGTCTACCCTATTCTTAAACGTTGACGTGCTCTCTATTTTAATTACTAACATTCCACAGTTCTATAAACCACCTCTTAAATGAAAATTCTCCTGCTCTCTATCCTAAATCTCTCATATTTATGCCCTCTCATTCTAGACCCTGAGCCACTGAAAACAATGTTTTCATCTAATTTGCTCATGCGTTCTTCATTTTGAATACCTCTATCAAATCACCCCTTAATCTCCTCTGTTCTAAAGAAATCAGTCCCAATTTTTCAAGTCTGTTTGCATATTTGTGTATCTTCATACCAGGCAGCTGCAAGTGAATCTGCAATGTCCTCTCTGTTGTCTAGATATCCTTCCGATAGTGTGGAGCTCAAAACTGCACATACAACTCCAACTGTAGTTTTATATAGATTCATCAAACATCTCGACTTTTATATTCTATACCTCCTTGTGTTAAAGCCCAGTATTCCATTAGCTTTTTGTTTTAATTATCATGTCCACTTGAGTTGATGGTGCTTTCTCTGCTATTCTATATTACACAACATTCTTCCATTTAAAGAATATTACTTTTTTAAATCAAAATGTACCATCTCCTATTTACTGGCACTGATTTCCATCTGCCACTTTTTGCCCATTGCATCATGTTGTCACTATCCCTATGCAGCTTCCCTTGGGTCCTCAGAATTATTTATTATTCCTATTTTAGTATCATCAAATTTGAAAACCATTCCCTCTAGTCCAATATCCACACCATGATTTTTACCAATCCCATTGTTCTCTGTTTTTTCCTACTCTGCAGTAAAGCATCTTAAGATTTAAAACTTTGCCTCATCTCTCCACTTTCAGAGAGATTGAAGGGTACACTTGTCCGGTCTGAATCACAAGGCTGTTTCATTATTACACTCGTGTCCAGCTACTGCACAAGTAGATGTATAGCAGCGGAAGTTACTTTACATTTAAAAAGTAGGCACTCTGACCACTTAACGGAGTTACGGTAGTCTTGAATTTGTAACGTGGCTCTTTTCTCTGAGAGCAAACTGTAGCATACGAAACTTGACATGCTTAATCACGATGAAGTTATACTGGTTGTATGCCAAAGTGGAGGGAGAGACAGGATGTTAAATTATAGCGTACTGTTTCATAAAGTTGCCAGGCTTCTGAGCCCTTTCTGTACGAACAGTAACTTGTAGGAATTGTAGACAATAGAAAAACAAAATGTCACTTCTTTGCAGATTTCATTGTTTTATTGGACATTTAAGTTATTGCCACTGTATTTTAGTTTAAAAATGATTGACTTTCATTGCCCTTGAGGTGACAGCATTTGTTTTCTTTAAACAGGAAGACTAGGTGAGTTGAAATTGAGCAACTTTGAAAGCTTCATCACATGGTCTGAGAGTTGGCACAGTAGGTTCTGTGTATTCTGCCTGCATCATAAATCAAGCAGAAAAATGCACCGCATCAGCTTCACATATTTGTTAGACAGCATAGGGGGCATCTAAACCAGTGCCCACTCCGGGCACCTGCATAAGTTTCTCCAATCCAATCAAAACTGCAAAGGACACACTCTTCATATTGATAGCAGGAGAACTGTGTGCACCAGTTGTCGAAGCACTCAATGTAGAACCTAAACAAACGCTTCATGTTGAAACATACAATTTTATAATTGAGTAGTTGGTGCAAAGAGTGAAGGTGATGGCAGCAGGTTTTGGCTAATGGTAGATGTGGCATTTAAGAGTGTTTAATACTTGGGTTTTTATAGCGGTGGTTATAATGCCTTCCAGACATCAAATCAATCAGAAATCGTAAACTATTTCTTCCCATTCGTTATTTTTGTGTATGATAACTAAAGCAGCAAAGTGTAGCTTTCTGACTTACGTTTTGACTGCTGTTTACAGCTAAAGTGCCCTGATGGTGGAGATAACTCTGATACAAACTCCGCACTTTCAATGCCTGTTGTTCCAATGAACACTGCAGCCGAAGCCATAATCAACATGATCAACCAGGGCCAAATCCAAGTCACAATCAATAGCTTCACAGTCAGCAATGGACTGGCAACGACACAAGTAAGTGAGAGCACAATGGGGCTTAGCAGGGTGGGGGGAAGGAAATGAGAGGTTCTGGCAACCAGAGAAATAAGCAAGTTCAAATCAGTTCTAAAGTTGTGTGGGGAGTCCTCAATGAAATTGAGTGTCCATGATTATACAAACTGGCAGCTGTGAACCATTGGCAGGTCTGGGGGCAGGGGTGGGAATAGAAATATTCTGATTTTGGCAAATGCCTATGTTAGCGGTCTGTCTTTGTGTAGAGATTTCTGCCTGTGCATCGGGGTGACATTCTGAGTGAAACTGGCTTTTGAGAGCTTTTCTGGAAATTAATTAACAAATATTCAATTTTTCGTCAGATCAATAACAAGGCAGCAACTGGAGAGGAAGTTCCACGCACAATTATTGTTACAACACGGTCACAATATGGCCTGCCAGAAGATGCCATTGTCTATTGCAACTTCAACCAGCTGTACAAGATCGATCCATCTACACTGCAAATGTGGGCCAGTGTAAGTATCATCCCAACAGTTCAGTAAAGATTTAAAGATATTTCCATGCAGTTGTGAAATTGGGATTGTTTGGGGATTAGAAGGAAAAATAAATTTAGAGGACTAAGGGGTAAAGAAAGCAAGGACTGAAATTTCTAGATTGACAATTGTAATCGATAAGAATGATTTTAATTGTCATCAGAACAGTGGATATGGTTTGGATATTTTTGAAATGGGATGCAGTGGAGAGATGTGTTTGGAACAGCATATTAATAAGGGTCCACGAGTTTAGTTTAAGGTAAGAACATAAGAAATAGGAGCCTGCTCCGCCATTCAATAAGATCCTGGCTGAACTTTTACATCAACTTCACTTTCCCACCCTATCCCTATATTCCTTGATTCCCTTAATGCCCCAAAATCTATCGATCTCCGTCTTGAATTATACCCATCAATTGAGCATTCAGAGCTTTGAGGGAGAGAATTCCAAAGATTCACAGCCCTCTGCGTGAAGAAATTTCACCTCAACTCAGTCTTAAAGGGCTGACCTCTTATCGTGAGACTATGAGTCATAGTTCCAGACTCCCCAACCAGAGGAAAGGGGGGAGGTTGAGCATTCCATTCAGTCTTAACCAAATTAGCAAAATTAAATAGCAAGATCCCGCTTGGAACATTCTTGTCCTCATAATCATTTAAGTGAATTATCTGAAATATACTACCTTAATCTGTCCATAATGAAGCAAGTTTTGTTCGGATTTATTCTCCGGACCTTAAATTGAAAAAACTGCTTTTTAAATGATCTTGCTAGTGGTGCAGAAAGTTGTTCTTGGCTCTAAGTTTCTAATAAGTCTGCAAACATTAAATTAATTGTTTTGTGATTGGTTCCTGGAAAATTAATTAACGTAAAGAAGTGCTGTTTTGCTTTCATAAATACTAGATACCACAGCTGCATAAATAAGTAAATAAATGTTTGCACCTCTCTGGATATCATTTATTTGTAATTTTAATCATTCAATCAGCAGTTTTTCATTTCTTGGATAGTCAGAGGGAAAGTGTGTGACTTACAATCAGCATTCTCTCTTGAGTAGTCGTTCTTGCTTTTGCTGTTGATCATGCACACTTCCAGTAATTACCTCCAAGAACATTGGAGCGGAATTTGCTGTGGGTAATAATGACGAACTACAGCGTTTGCTGTTATTACCCCTTTGAAACTGACCACAACTTCAGGGTGCAGCGCGTGCGCGGCCTAATGCGGAAATCCTGTCGTTGAGGTCAGTCTTTCACTGCTCCAACATTGGCTGCGCTGTTTACGCTCACCACCATCTCTTTCCCCCCCCCCCCAAAAAAGCCTGCAATCAGTGAAACTGACGAAAACTTGGGCTGTTCCGTGCTAATGTTGCTGTTAAATACCCCATTAATGTTAGGTCTTGTTGGATTAGGTGTAACTGGGGTTTTAACAGTGGTATTGACAGCTAAACAAAGATCATGGCCTGAAAAAGTACATTTAATTTTGTGGAGTGTCAAATTTCTCCAGTACGATAAACATTACAATTTTTAAGAAACTTAAAAAATGTTTTTATATATTTTTTTAAAGTTCGGATTTATTTCAAGTTTACCATATCCTCGTGAGAGCCACAATCTTTGTTTTGCTCTGACATTTTTTTTAAGTCATGATAAAAGCAGGTTCTCTTCCTGCTTCCATCTCTGAGAATTCTGCTGTGTGATTGGCTGCTTAGATACCTTGTTGACAACACAGCAGAGCTCACTAGGGATTCCCCATCATATTGCACTGAAATCACTTGCATGTCAAAAAAAGCCACCGAGATCGCAAAATCTTTGTTGGCAGCTTTCGCTGAGGCCAGCGGCAAACCCCTTTGCTTTGCCGCTGACTGCAAATTCGGGGCCATTATTTACCTGAGGTAACAGTCCGAAGATTCCTTATTTTGATTTGTATATTTCCTCCCTCTTTGATTCTGATTTTAATTTGAACAAATCAAAAGTGTTACGGCTGAGATACAACTGCTAAAAAGTGACATGAAAAAGTGTAGTGTTGGCGAACAGGAACTTTGCACAGATGCAAGACTTTTAATATATTAACTTTGTGTTAATTTTTAGAGCATCTGTTACAAGTATAAAATAAAGAAAAACAGTCATTTTACACTGTGTTTTCCTGACCTGGAGCTAGGAATTTTATAAGCATTTTCCAATTTGTAAACTTCCTTCGCCAAATATCAATATCACTCTGATTTCGTACTTAATTTGCAGCAATTACGAGTTTGTGATTTTAAATGGGACTGAGAAGGCAAGCTTAAACGTAGCTCCACCTTAGCAGCATGATTATGCATCATCCAACTTCTGACCAATGCCAAGGGAGACCAAGTGTTGAAAAAAATATATAGTACTGGATATGAGTGCTTAAAATAATCTTTGTGGTGTATTGTAATGGGAAAATTGTCCAAGGCCTGGAAAATATCACTGCAGTGATTGATTTGGCAAAGGATGTGTTGGAAGTACAAATGTTAAAAAGTAATATTGAATCACTTTACAAAGTATGCTTAAAATGTGCTTCCTTGTCCTGCAGATCCTAAAGCGGGTTCCTAACAGTGTGCTGTGGCTGCTTCGCTTCCCTGCTGTTGGAGAACCCAACATTCAACAGTATGCCCAGAGCATGGGATTGTCTGCTAACCGAATTATCTTTTCACCTGTTGCCCCAAAAGAGGAGCATGTGAGGCGAGGACAGCTGGCTGATGTATGTCTAGACACACCACTCTGTAATGGACACACCACTGGAATGGATGTACTCTGGGCAGGGACACCAATGGTGACTATGCCAGGTATGTGCAACGGTGGGTAACAATTTTTGTATCTATCTTATATAAGAAATATAAGTCCGTAGTTATAATTACTTGTGAAGATTTGTGTTGTGACTCTAAGCTTAAGTATATTAATTACACAAGTGCTTGCTTCATTGCTGTCAATGAAATCCAATAACCCACCAGCTGTTAATTTTCTGATCAGATGATTGCTTTGTTAAATAGTTGACTGTTGATACGATTTCTTTGCATTCTCCAACAGGGAAGAACACCCACTTCTAATAGCAAATATATGATTGTGGGTGAGGGAAGTGCCCAGTGAGTCCTTTCTGAGATGGCCTCATGCTGGTCACTTTTACTTCAGAAATAGGCTGTATTGGGTTGTATTGTGCTGATGCTAAACATAGTGTACGACTGTTTTTGGACTGGCTGATGTAATCCGTTTGATATATTAACCTTTTTTGTTACTGTTGTCCATGCTTTTGCCTCACTATGATTATTGGGAGAGGGGGAAACTTTTAGGGGAATTGGGAATCGGTACAAAACAGTGACTTTCACTTAAAGGAACAGATTTGTAATACCAGTTACATGATAATTACCATTGTATGCATCAGAAAGCATCATGTGACCAATAACTTGCATTTTTTTTACATCACAGTGACCTCCTCACAGAGTGAGGAGAACCACATTTGTCCAAGTAAGTGAGCAGTAGTTACTTTTTTCTTAAGTTTTTTTTTTGCGGGGAGCGGGGGTGTATTTTTTTTAAAGATAGCCATTATATTTCACATTGCTAGGGTTGAGCAAAGAATGTAAACACTCTACATGGAGTCCTACTTTTTCGTAGCTCTGTGTATAGTTCCTGATTGCACATAACTACTTACTGGATTAATAGTTGTAGGTCCAAAATATAAATCACTCCATGCTCTTGTCCCAGAATTTAACAAACATTATGACAACACAAGCATAAGTCAAAAACTAGAAAAGATCACTTTCCCCATTGAGCTCATCGCTCTAAGTCCTCCAACTCAAAAAGCCTAACATTTTGAATTGTAACTCCACTGACTTACATTTGTTCCAAATGTATATCACTTTAAGTCAACAACTTGCATTTATATAGGGCCTTGAACATAGAAAAACCTCCCAAAACACTTCACAGTAGCATAATTAGACAATAATCAACACTGAGCCAAAGAAGGAGATATTAGGAGGGATATCTATGGGCTTAGTTAAGGAGGGTCATAAAAGGTGTGGAAGAGTGTAGGAAGGGAATTCCAGAGCTTGGGACTTACTTAGATGGTTGAAGGCACAGTCGCTGCAGAGATTTTGCGTTGCAGGAGAGACCAGTGTTGGAGGAACGCAGAGTTCTGTGAGGGTTATAGAGCTGATACTGTAATAAACAAGAAGGTAATGGCAGATTTATTATGAGTACTTTGTATCTATGTTCCCTGTAAGCTGCGCTTTGTTCTGCATGGCCTGTTTCTTTTAATGCGCGGTCCCTTTAAATTTCTGCGCATGCACGGTATTTACAATGTAAAAGCCGGTAAGCGACCTGCACTGGACCTTTCAGAGTACTGTGCAACTGCGTGCAGGCACTTCCTAGTGGGAACATTGCTTTGTATCCATGTTCATAGTACAGGAGCAGGATAAAATACCAGGGATAGAAGAGAAAATAAAAATAAATCTAGGAGCGGAACTTTATGGATTCAGTGTAAGTAACAGAATGGTAATGGATTTAGGATAGATAAATCTCCAAGACTTGATGGTTTCCACCCCAGGGTATTAAAAGAAGTAGGTGATGACATTTCAGAAGAGTTGGTCATAATCTTTCAAAGCTCTCTCTAGATTCGGCAATTGTTACATTAGACAGGAAAATTGCTAATTTCACTCCATTATTTAAGAAGGGTGTGGGAGTGAGAAACCAAGTAACTGCAAGCCTGTCGGTCTTAATGCCAATTGTGAGAAAGCTACTAGAATCTATAAGTAGGGAAAGAGTGACCGAGCACTCAAACAAATATGAGTTGATCAGAGAGAGCCAGCGTGGCTTTGTTCAGGGCAAGTCATGTCTAACTAATCTAGTTAAACTTTTTGAGAAGATCACTAATAAGGGAGTGTCTCTGGATTATATCTATATGGACTTTCAGAAGGCATTCGATAAGATTCCATAAAAGGTGAGGGCGCATGAAATTGGAGGTAGCCTTTTGACCCGAGTTGGAAGGTAGGAGACAGGAGAATGGGAATAATGGGTAGATACTCATGAGTGGTGGGATGTGACGAGTGGCATGCCCCCAGGTATCTGGTCTGGGGTCTCAATTTTCACCATATTTATTAATGACTTGGATGAAGGAATAGAGAGCTGTAACTTAGGAAGCACCGTAAGTAATGCAGATAGGAGAAGGGACATAGATTAGGTGAGTAGGTAAAACTATAGCAAATGGAGTTCAATGTGGGCAAGTGTGAGGCCATCCACTTTGGACCCAAGATAGATAAATCGGAGTGTTTTCAGAATGGTGAGAAGAGATTTGGGAGTCCAAGTACACATTGTTAAAAGCTAGTAGACAGATACAAAAAGTAATCAAAAAGGCTAGTGGAATGTTGGAATAAAACCAGAAAATGTTGGAAACACTCAGCAGGTCAGCCTTTATCTCAACTGAGCTGGAATACAAAGGGAAGGAAGTTGTGCTCCAATTGTATACAGCCTTGATCAGACCCCATCTGGAGAAACGTCCCGAGTAAATTGTGCTGCCCCCTGTGCGGCCTGCCTCCCCCACTGCATGGCCCATACGGATTTCTGCCCATGAGTGGTACCTACAATGGAAAAGCAGGTGAGCGTCCTGCATGGGACCTTGCCGATGACTGTGTGCAACCGCACAGCTTAGCAGGAACATTGATCTGGAGTACTGCATTCAGTTTTGGCATCGCATCTCACGAAGGATATATTGGCCTTGGGTTAAATTGAGGACAGGTTGCATAAACTTGGCTTGTATTCCCTTGACTATAGAAGATTGAGGGGTAATCTAATTGGCCTGTTTCTGTGTTTTAACATTTATGCATTTCAGCTAATCCAAAATTCTGCTGCCCGTGTCCTGTCCTGCTCACCTATCACCCTTCACTGACATACATACTGACATACTGGTCACCCAACACTTTGATTTTAAAATTTTCATCTTTGTGTTTGAATCCATTCATAGTATCACCCATGCCTACCTCCTGTAACTTCCTCCAGCCTACAAAATAAAACCCTCTTCTCCCCAACCCTTTCCAAAACTCTGCATTCCTCTGACTCTGGCCTCTTGAGCATCCCAAAATTCCTTTGGCGGTTATGCCATCAGCTGCCTAGGCTTTGTGCTTTGGAATTCCCTCCCTAAATATTTCTCCCTCTTCCTCCTTTAAGACCCTTTTTAAAACTCATCTCTTTAATTAAGCATTTAGTCAGCTTCCTAATATCTCCTTATCTGGCTCAGCATCCATTTTTGTCTGGTTGAATTGCCTTGGTAATTTTTTCTACATTAGAGGTGCTATATAAATGCAAATTGTTAGATGATTTCAATAATTAATAGTAATGAATATTAAAATTAGATAAATTCATTCTTTCTTTTGTTCTATTAAACTTGCAAGTATATCTGGCTGACTGGTGTTTGGCATGCTTGGCAGAGGAGCAGTCCAGCTGGTCTTTTAGTGTCTGATATATGTGATGAATTGGTGAGGCGGGGAGAGAGCGATTCTAATATGCAATGGTCTTTATTCATAGAGACCTGTATTCCAACAGGGCAGGGTGTTGCTTGCACCAGATAGGTTTGTGGACTTTCAAGAGGACCGCTTCATGGTTCAACTGGGATCTGGAATTCAAGACTTTGTTCCCTCCACATTCTGAGCTTGATGGTGGCAGTCATCTTAATGCTGCTGTATTCAAAGCTATTTCAGGTGTTCTGTAGAACTGAATAGATTTGTAGTTCATATCAAGTTATAACCAATGATTTTGGCTCATTAATCTACTGTAATTCTTTGAGAAACGAAGTGAATTGTTCGGTTCAAATAGTGCAGTTCACTTGGATTATCAGTGCTATTAAAGTTCCACATACTTGTTTTTTTAAAAATAAATTTAATGCCTCTATTACTGGAAAATTTATATTTGTAGTTGAAAGGTGCTGGTAAAAGCTTGCGATCAATGTTGTGACTAGTAAACAGCTATAAGGGTATATTTTAGATATCCTGCTGTTCATAGAAACATAGAAACATAGAAAATAGGTGCAGGAGTAGGCCATTCGGCCCTTCTAGCCTGCACCGCCATTCAATGAGTTCATGGCTGAACATTCAACTTCAGTACCCCATTCCTGCTTTCTCGCCATACCCCTTGATCCCCCTAGCAGTAAGGACCTCATCTAACTCCTTTTTGAATATATTTAGTGAATTGGCCTCAACAACTTTCTGTGGTAGAGAATTCCACAGGTTCACCACTCTCTGGGTGAAGAAGTTCCTCCGCATCTCGGTCCTAAATGGCTTACCCCTTATCCTTAGACTGTGACCCCTGGTTCTGGACTTCCCCAACATTGGGAACATTCTTCCTGCATCTAACCTGTCTAACCCCGTCAGAATTTTATATGTTTCTATGAGGTCCCCTCTCATTCTTCTGAACTCCAGTGAATACAAGCCCAGTTGATCCAGTCTTTCTTGATAGGTCAGTCCCGCCATCCCGGGAATCAGTCTGGTGAACCTTCGCTGCACTCCCTCAATAGCAAGAATGTCCTTCCTCAGGTTAGGAGACCAAAACTGTGCACAATACTCCAGGTGTGGCCTCACCAAGGCCCTGTACAATTGTAGTAACACCTCCCTGCCCCTGTACTCAAATCCCCTTGCTATGAAGGCCAACATGCCATTTGCTTTCTTAACCGCCTGCTGCACCTGCATGCCAACCTTCAATGACTGATGTACCATGACACCCAGGTCTCTTTGCACCTCCCCTTTTCCTAATCTGTCACCATTCAGATAATAGTCTGTCTCTCTGTTTTTACCACCAAAGTGGATAACCTCACATTTATAAACACTTTCATAAACAAGGTGGAGAATGTCTAATAAATTTGTTGATGACCCCAAGTTTTGTTGTCAGGTGATGAGATTGAAAAGAATCTAGGGGTGTGGGCTGTTCACCAGATGTTATTTAATCTAAAAATATATCGCACCTAATATGCAGTTCTGCCATACAGACCAGGAAAGTCCCAGGTTCAATCTCTTTTATTGAGTAAAGGGTTTGAACTGGGCAGTAATATGCATGCTACAACTGACCTCTGCAGCTGGGCTAGGGAAAGGAAAAATCATCCACACTGTCCTGTGATTCCGATTACTCTCCTTAGAACAAAGTTGCTCCAGTCATTCATCCCTGGTTTGTTAACATAATTTGCGCAGGTTTAACATTGCCACTTTGCTTTTGTACTGCATACCCAATTTTAAAATCCTATCTGCTGTTATATTTACAGCTTTATTAACATCATTCCACTTTTAAAGATTTATGTATCTGAAGCCCTAAGTCTCTGCTTCTCCTTTAAAGTTCTACTATGTGTATCAGCCTTGGTTCAGTTGGTAGCACCCTCGCCTCTTGAGTCAGAAGGTTGTGGGTTCAAGTCCCACCCCAGAGATATCATGAACACAAAAATCTAGGCTGACACTTCTGTCCAGTTCTGATTAAGTGCTACACTGTTGGAAGTACCGTCTTTTGGGATGAGACATCCCATGGCACTATTTTAAAGAAGAGCAAGGGAGTTATCCCTGGAGTCCTGGCCAATATTTATCCCTCAAATCAGCATTGCTAAAACAGATTATCTGGCCACTCTCATTGCTGTTTGTGGGAGCTTGCTTGCGCAAATTGGCTGCTGCGTTTCCTACATTTCAACAGTCACTGCACTTCAAAATATTTCATTGGCTGTAAAGCGATTTGATACATCCGGTGGTCGTGAAAGGCGTTATATAAATGGAAGTCTTTTTTCTTTACCACTTAGTGCATATGTTCTTTCCTTATTCCCCCAAAAATTATCATCCCATATTTCGCTGCGTTATATTTCATTTTGTATTTATCTACTAACCTGTCTGTGTTCCCCTGAAGTCAACTACAGTCCTTTTCACGGTTTGCTATCTGCAATTTTGATCGTCCTCACTGCATATAATGGGTGCCTTTGTGCTGATGCGATTTTTCCCACTATACATGGTGGACAGTAAATCCATCAGAGTCCCGAATAACATCCTCAAAGTGGAAAGCCCTAAACAGAAAAGATTGAGTTGCTGCTGCTTCCTCATCCTAATGTATCTCCAAATTGAGTAGTATTTATGCCTGTACAGACTACACGGTCTTAATGCCACTCAGAGGAACAATTTTAAATAATAAAAATTAAACTGCCCTGCCCTAGTCAATTTCAAAGTTCCTGAACCGTTGCCGCTTTGTTTGTGAATGTATTTCAGAAATTTACATTTAATAAAGGGGTGATTCTAATACATTACTACAGGGCAAAATGCTAAATGTATCGGTGTTTCTTCGTTTGTATAATCAACTTTTGTTATATAGAGTAATAGTTACTGTGGTGGTTTAATCCTACAAATTGTCCTGGTCAATTTAAAAACTCTGCTGCAGGGAGAACCGGTGGACAGAGGTGACCCTGAAACAGCTGCTTGAAATGCCTAAAATAGCTGTCCTTCATATGGTTTATATGCAGCCTTTGTAATTGATGCCTGTGGTAATGGCAAATGATTCGCGTCATTTGCCTGATCTAGGCGGCTGTCCGGGAAAAACGTGGACGGTGTAAGTGGTGGGGACTGTAATGTGCTTTCATCTCAAGTCTAGAACATAGACATTAGGCTGACTGGTTTATAGTTACCGTGTTTATCTGTTCTATTGAATGTACACTAGTAGTGATGTTGGGTAAAGCAGTATTAACTAAGTCGGTGGGTTCAGTCGAAGGTAAATGTGTTTGCCGCTTTACTCTTTTTTTTAAATATATTTTTCTGCATGAATTTTGAGTACGGATTCTGTCTATACAATATCAAGGCATGCACGTGGTTTAAAATAATGATGTGTACTCTCCGTGTGTGTGTGTGTTACTAAAAAAAAAAGGAGGGGTGGGTAATGGTTATGCTTGTAATATTGTGCTTGTGGGTGGCACTGAGTGGGTTACATTATGTTACCCATTTAAATACAGTGGGGCTCAACTAACATTACATTGACAGCCAAATTGTGCTCTGCCTTCCCCATCTAGCCAGCTGCAATAAGCAACTAATTTATAAAGATTGCAGATTTAAAACTAATATTACTTCAACTTTTCTATGAGATAGTTCTCCAGCTCAAATCCAAAGGCTAGCTAAACAACAAATATAAAAATTCCAGCCTGTCGGTCCGTTGTTAATTAAAACATTGAACATAAATATGCCTCTACCTGATCATAGCAAAGTACGTGTTATTCAAATACTTTTAATATTGTTCCTTAACCCACATTAAGCCTTAATTCTTTTTAAAAAGCCGTAAGTAGCTGCCAGCTAACTTTGGAAACTGAACTGAACCAAGCAGAATAATGGTTTAACTCCACGATTGCGCCCGACGCTGCCTATTCGTTGCTATCCGAACAATAATTAACTAACCAGTATCTCTCCCTCCTGCTCCCTTTCCCCACCATGGAGAAGAGAAATGGGCCTTGTCCATCCCTCCACTGAAAACAAAATCTAACCTCAACCACTTCTACTACCCCCTCTCACCCCATGCACACTTAATTGTCTTCCCATCTCTCCCCTCTCCCCATCCTCCTCTTGCACTCCCCATGCGAATCTGCTTCTCTCTCCTCCACTATGCCTGGTTCCAGTTGACCAAGCACTTTAAGCCTGTTTAACCCAAATATGTGCTTGGTCTTGGCTCCCTATGTGCAACAGGAGATGAACTAGTGCGTGGGTATTTATAGATGTGTACACATAAAAATCCCCAACATTATACTCTCTCTATTATGAATGTAAATATGAATTTAAAAGAAGCACCAAAAAAAATCCAACATAGGTAACTGAGTCATATCTTGGTTTATGCTATGTGATGGATATGGATTTATGTATGTTATGAGAAAGCAATTCTTTCCATTTGTGATTCTGTATGTTAAATGTATTGTGTTCCTTGTTGCAGGGGAAACACTGGCATCCCGTGTTGCTGCCTCACAGCTGATGTGTTTGGGATGTCCAGAACTGATAGCAAAGACCAGACAAGAGTATGAGGATATTGCTGTCATGTTGGGCACAGATATGGAATAGTATGTTCCAATCTAATTTCACTGATCATGTTTGATTTACTTGTATCTGCCCCTTCAGTGCTGGATACCTTAAGTTGTCAGTCTGCATAGTACTAACTTGTAACCTGCTAATAAATGAATGCACCAATTTGGTTTTGGGTAGATATTCTTTGGTACTGACTAGCTATACAATGTCCTCATGACCACAACCCAACCTACAGGCACTCATCTCTGTTAGGGATAGATCATTTGAATATGTGAATACCATTGGTTAAACTGCCAAGTCATTGAAACAGTTGAAGTTGGTGCTGTGTGCTCACACCACACCTCCATCTTGATGTACAAAAGATATACAAGTATCTGGTGTGTCTCTTAATCTGAAGGTAATGTTATTAAAGATTACTGTTGAAGAGACAAAATTATTTCAGTATGTTGCAGATGGTTTTTAGAAATTAACAGTAGAATCAAAACTATTTCAAACACGTCCTAAGATTTGCCCATTCACTTGGGTGACTGCACAACTAGTTCTATAGAAAAGCAGGCTTCCTGTTAAGGCAACAGAGGAGTCTTCATACTTTACAAGAATCTAGAAAGCCCCTTCTGTTAGTACTCCCACCATACCTCAAAAGGAACTTTGCATTATTGTCCACTTCAGTACTGACTTAATTTGTAAATTGAGGACAGGGGTCAGATGTTTTGAAACTCAATAGGGCATACTCGCATAGGGTGATTGGGATTGACTTGGAAATTTCTCTCTGATTCTGCATTCGTTTTCATAAATTTGGGAATGTTTTTTGTTAAGGAGTGCTCCTATTAAGATTTTGGACTTGAATGTAAAGAAGCTTTCCTGATCACACTGATTTTTCCCTGTTACAGTGACAGTCTAATTGTATATGGAGGATGAACAGTGTATGAAGAGCATCTGAATAATTTTAGGAAAACATTAAAGGATCACCTAAAAATCTGGTCTCAATTAGAATTGCATACAAGAGGGAGAGATGGAGTTGCTGCACTGCAGTTTGTATTCTGCATAGATTGAAGAACATTTGAACATTTCATGACAAAGAATGAACACAAGGACAGATTCACAAAACTCCTTTAACCTTGGAACCATCAGCATGTGTTAGACTTGTAAAGCAGATGTGGCAATAAGGCCTCCTGCTGTAACCTTATTGCAAATTAAATCTAGTTGAGACACCAGTATTTGCAGTTCTGAGCAATATAATGTGTCTTTTTAAATGCAAGAACTGTGCTGGGAAGCAGGCAGTGGAATGTCTTGCCATACAGAAGGCTGACATTCTGTCCTCAAACCCCTTGGTTGTTTAGCTACCAAGTGCAGATGGTACATGAAACTCTTGGACAGCCATGCCTATCCCTTGAGTGTAGGAGCTCTATTTCTGTATTTTTGAGTTTGACACCATTTTAACATTACCTTTTATTGTTTCATTATACAGTCTGAAGAAGATCCGAGGAAAGGTGTGGAAACAAAGAGTGAGTAGCCCGTTGTTCAATACCAAACAGTACACTACGGATCTGGAGCGCCTCTACATGCAGATGTGGGAGCATTATGCTGCCGGCAACAAACCAGATCATGTGATCAAGCCACTTAAAGCTATGGAGATGAATGAAACAGCTTGAACTCGCACCATTGCTGAAGCAGTGTGACTTGACATGAGAATACCTAACTGCACACTTGGCTCCAAGACCCATTATACACTGATTGTTTTGGGTTTTTTAAGACAAGCCATAAATTCTGGCAATAACACAATTTCATACCTGCCCAGAGTGACTCTTCAAAGATTGGAGCCCTTTTATTGAAAAAATCGATCTTTTATTGGTGTTAAAGTTCAACCAAGCTGAAACAGGATGGTATCAAGTACACCATGTGCAGTAACACAACCTCTGATTTAAATTGAGCAACGGTATTCTTTATACAGGATGAATATGAAAACATTTGTAATGATATTTAGCCAGAACGTCACACTAGTAATTAGAAGTTAAAAATCTGATATCACCATCTCATCGCTACACAAATGGCAGAGGCTTCCTTTTGAATGTCTGAAGGCCTGATCGGTGGATGAGTTCATTAAGGCCTTACACTAACTATTTAAAGAGGTGTCATTATGTTTTTATGTGTCCCTGTCAAATTATTTTTATAAACCATGGAGGCTCCCTTGTCAGTCTTTGTGCTCTCTGCCTTGTTAGGCCTTTTAAATGCAAAGTCATTGTACTTGTGTGGGAAACTGCTTTCCACATGAAAACGATGTGCCACATGGCCAGTGTATGTCTTTACTGCTGTTTGCTCCAGTTCTTCAAGTGATGCAGCAGGATGCACATTACCAGTTGTCCTATGTTGGCTCAAATAATGCGGTAGGATGCATTTGTGTGTGTCAGACACAAACTCGAGTGATACAATGGAATGCATTTCCTTGTATGTCCCATACAAGCTTGAGTGAAGATGTAGTATGCGTTTCTATGCATGACCGTGCAGTTGTAATAATTGTACAGAGTAGCAGTGCTACAACTGTCGCTGAGGTCTGGAATGAAGTTTTGGAGACTGGCCCAGTGAAGGAACAGTTTGGAAAAATTAAAACCAGTTAGTCTAGAGAATGGTTGCTCTTCTTTCTCACTGAATGGACTCATTTGATTTTTGTAGGATCATTTTGTGAAGGGCTAAGGATTCTTCCTTTGCCCCAAGGTAAGTATCTAATCAGTTATTAATATTATGTAGACTTAGCAACTTTCTGCAGTTTCTAACCACCGATAATATTTAGTGGTGACTCTTTTTACATATGCTTTTTACTGATGCAAAAGTTTAGTGGGGTGTTTTTGGAAGATTTTCTTTTGCTGTCATTCAAACAATCTACTTGCTCAAATGTATAACACAACTGCTTTCAGAGTTTATTATTCTCAGGTCTGCGTCAAGAATCACTTCAACTTGACCCCTCATCGCTTCAACTTGACGTAACATTTGGTTTACTGGGAGCAGCCAGTATGATTGTAAATATTTACATTAGACTCTCCCTCTTCTGCCCACTCACCCAAAACTTCTGTGGAGTGGTATTGAACAAAGCGCAAGTGGTTGGTTTTATTTCTCAGATCATTTGCAACTGATAAAGTCCCACGCACCTTTATTGGGGAAAGGAATAATGTGTGGCTCATGATGTTAAATGGATTAATAAAATACTGATTTTTATTTAACAAATAACTAAAAATAAACAGCGGATGATGAGGTTTGTACTGGATTGGGAGAGGTGGCAACAAAGGCGGGTGAGCATGTTATGAAAGAATCTCATTTCATTGGGTATGATGGTAATTCTACAACATCTGAAGGATATTTTTTATCATCAGTAACTCTAATATGCTTTGATTATTTTGGTTCTTAATTATTTTTCTTTTCCCTGTTTGTATCAGCTATTTTAACATCTAATTGACATTTCATTGGTACAGACCTCTAATTTTTGCATTGTCTGGATTTTGGGCTGTATGAAGTTGTAAATACATGTGAATGAGAATCTAATGTATCTCTGTGTACAATTATAAAGCAGCTGGATGCTTCTACTGGTGTCTTGTGTTTCTGTGTTGAGGTGTTTGCGCAGCCTCTGCTGTATCGATACAAGATTTACAATTGGTGTTTGAACTTTTCCAAGTGTGTTCATTTAATGTTTGCCCCCACACCACTCTTCCCTATGTAACATAGTTGGCAGGTGACCTGTTACTAAGATTCTGCCACCTTAACTGCGATGCATGTGAAATTGGCTGAGCTGACTTGATGGTAGACTTATTTTTCTACCACCCTCCCTGTAAAAGAAGACACTAATCACAGTTTAGCACATTTCATAAATCTTATAACCAGTATCAATTACTTGTGTGGGTTGGTTTTGTCATGTTACTGCAGCGCCTTCTGTGAATTTTCTTTTTAATAGGCAAACATGCTTTTTTTTTAAATATAGGGAAAAATGCCTCTTTTTAGGGCAGGGAGGATTGAGTTAATTGCTCCTGGCAAGTTTTAGAAATTTACTGGCGAGATCTGATGCTACCAAATATTGGTTCCTGGGGATCTTTACAAAAGTCTGAACTTGTATTGCATTGCTGTTATGATTTTTGATGCTAGAAGTTTGCATGAGCAGAGATTGTGCACTCTTGTATTCTAATTTGCTTCCAACATCCAACTTTCCATTTCTGGCTGTGGCTGAACGGGACAGAGTCTTAATTTTTTAAGTGCTCACTTTTTTCAAAAAGTGGACCAAAAAAACTATATGTCATCGTAACTGTGTTCGGTCCATGAATGGCAAGTCATTTTTGCTGACTGTTAATTAAGGCATAATTCAGTTCTTTAGGTTAATCAAAAAAACATTTTACATTAGTTTATAATGTACACTTCACCCGCACAAAGGTGTTTAAAGATCAGCCTCAGGCAGTGGAATTCCGTCACTTTGAAACATATCTACATGCATTTGAAGGAGATCCTTTCTGTTTTAAATAACGTGCTTGGAATTTGAAGTCAATTCTTATGAAAGAGCAGTGGGGTTTGAGGATGTAGGCCATAGTTGGATTTATTGAAAAAATCAAGTTACTTTTATTTGAATGTTTAAATAAAGGTAGCTTTAAAAATGAAAATTTCTTGCTTGTTTGTACTGTTTTCCACAGGTTCTGATCACTTTAGTACACTGATTTGTCTCAGTATAAATGTGTTGAGCTGTTGGCTGTGACCAGCAAATACAGCACATGCAAGCTACATTAGATTGGAGTTGTTTTCCATATTACAACAGTGTTGTGTTGCATGTTAAGCATGAAATGTTTTAACATGAACGACACTTAAGAATATAGATGTATTTTTGCATTATTCTAATACAGAACAGCTAATATAGCAGAATTGGTTTAAACTGCTTACAAATTTCATCTTTTCCTCTTAATGACACTGATAATATTGGGGAGGATGAGTTTCAGGGTCAAAGATATTGTACTATAAGGATAGGCACATAGAGATTAAATAAATCAATAAGCTAGTTGGAGCTAAAAGGGTTGTTAGGTTAAAGTGCACTTTTTTAAAAACGCTCTTCTTGGGCAGTCCCTTGGAAAAACACAGGCTTTTGTTCACATAGAAACATAGAAAATAGGAGCAGGAGCAGGCCATTCGAGCCTGCACCGCCATTCAATATGATCATGGCTGATCATTCAACCTCAGTACCCCACCCTAGCCTTCTCTCCATACCCCTGATCCCTTTAGCTGTAAGGGCCACATCTAACTCCCTTTTGAATATGTCCAATGAACTGGACTCAACAACTTTCTGTGGCAGAGAATTCCACAGGTTCACAACTCTCGGAGAAAAAGTTTCTCCTCCTCTCTGTCCTATATGGCTTACCCCTTATCCTTAGACTGTGTCCCCTGGTTCTGGACTTCCCCAACATCGGGAACATTCTTCCTGCATCTAACCTGTCCAGTCCCGTCAGAATTTTATACGTTTCAATGAGATTCCCTCTCATTCTTCTAAATTCCAGTGAGTATAAGCCTAGCCGATCCAGTCTTTCCTCATATGTCAGTCCTGCCATTCCAGGAATCAGTCTGGTGAACCTTCGCTGCACTCCCTCAATAGCAAGCATGTCCTTCCTCAGATTAGGAGATCAAAAATGCACACAATCCTCAAAGTGTGGCCTCACCAAGGCCCTGTGCAACTGCAGCAAGACCTCCCTGCTCCTATACTCAAAGCCCCTTGCTATGAAGGCCTGCATGCCATTTGCTTTCTTTTCTGCCTGCTGTACCTGCATATCTATCTTCAATGACTGATGTACCATGACATCCAGGTCGCGTTGCACCTCCCCTTTTACTAATCTGTCACCATTCAGATAATAACCTGCCTTCCTGTTTTTGCCACCAAAGTGGATAATCTCACATTTATCCACATTATACTGCATCTACCATGTATTTGCCCATTCACCTAACCTGTCCAAGTCCCCCTGCAGCCTATTGGCATCCTCCCCTCAGCTCGCATTGCCATCCAGCTTAGTGACATCTGCAAACTTGGAGATATTACATCCAATCCTTCGTCTAAATCATTAATGTATATTGTAAATAGTTGGGGTCCCAGCACTGAACCCTGCGGCACCCCCACTAGTCACTGCCTGCCATTCTGAAAAGGACCCGTTTATTCCTACTCTTTGCTTCCTGTCTGCCAACCATTTCTCTATCCACGTCAATCCAATACCCCCAATACCATGTGCCTTAATTTTGCACACTAATCCCTTGTGTGGGACCTTATCAAAAGCCTTTTGAAAGTCCAAATACACCACATCTACTGGTTCTCCCTTATCCTCTCTACTAGTTACATCCTCAAAAAATTCTAGAAGATTTGTCAAGCATGATTTCCCTTTCATAAATCCATGCTGACTTGGACCGATCCTGTCACTGATTTCCAAATGTGCTATTGCATCGGCGGTGGGGGGTGCGGAAGGAGTGTAAGAGAAGGAAATTACTGCAATATAAAAAGGCAATAAATTCCTGTTACTATAGAGCATAACAAAGGTTTGTATAACAAGGTCTATGACTCAGGTGAGAGGGGCGAGGGCAGGGGGAGGTGCAGCAAGAGCACTAGTATGGTGTGTGACCCCTTATCCCTGTCGAGCAATTTGTTCAAAGATCTAAGGATCATAAAACACCCAATCGTGTTGAATCTAGCAGGAGCTAGATCATAAAAGAAAATGATATAAAAAGAGATGCAACCTTTCACTCAGTAGGAACTTCTGCCTAACTTCATGATCAGGTAATGTGAACGGGCTTGGATAAGCCAGTCTCCCTATTTTCTCCTAAAGGTTTCCTGCATATATCATTTTAGATGTAGGGCAGAATGTTACTATTCTGTATGAAGTTTTGAAATAAATCATCATTCGTATGGCAGTAGCAAATCAAACGTCACAATATCTAAGTCAGAAATCCAGGCCAAAGATTCCGGTGCAACAGCGTGGATATTTTGTAGGCTGCCTGCAGATTTTCTCTGAGGGCATTGCTTATGATGTGCTTCAGGGTCGCATGATGGGGATGCTTTAACCTTCCATCTATGGAGAAGGTAGTAGCATCTACCATGACCTGTTATGAGGCGGTTGCTGGTTGTCCACTGTTTGCGAGGGAGGTTTGATACTTCAGATTGTACTGTGGAGTCCTCTTAAGGAATCTATTCCGTATGTCACTACTCTTTCAAGCATTTAGCCATTGGTCACCAAGGCTGAGGGGAGATTGCTGCAGGGCTTCAATGACAGTCCAAAATGGCTGCCTAGATTTGAGACAGGTTGGTGGTAGGTTGTTCAAGTTGACCTGGATCGGTATGTCTTTACTGGTGTAGCGGTTGTATTCTTTGGAGACTGCATATCGCGGCGATGTTTTGATGCACCGGCAGCCACAGTGTTGCTGTCGCTAAAAGCGTATCGGTGATGATTCTCATAGTAGAATTCAGCTGGACATCAAAAGATTTGAGATACGGACTTGATAGCCAGGCCAGAGAGCAGTATTATGCTGTTGGGAACACCAGGGTGAGTGCTGCCGTATGGAGGGTTTGAGCATCTGCTCCCCATGTGGATCCAGTGAGTTTCTGGATCAAGTTCACTCTACTCTTTAGTTTCTTCCCAAAGTTCTGGAATATGCGATCAAGCTCGACTCCTAAATAGGAGGGTTTTTTCGCATAATTAGCCTCTGCGCCGCAAAAGGTAACTTTCAAAGCTTGGTTTGTTTGATGGGTGTTGAGGTGGAATGTCGAGGTGACGGTCTTTTGCGCGTTTGGCCGAAGTCGCCATTGGCGGAAGTAAGCCTCCATCCTCTAAATCATTGGTCAGGGTATCCTTGGTGATGGACAGATTAATGTCATCAGCGTATATGAACTTGCGGGACTCTGTTTCGGGCAGGTCACTGGTGTAAACGTTGAATAACATGGGTGCCGGGACAGAACCCTGTGTGAGTCTGTTGGTCAGTGTCCTATATCTGCTCTTCTGGGTGTCAGCGTACACACTGAAGCGTCAGTTCCTAAGTATGGAATTAAGATGGATTGCTGTTCCACAGGGTAAAATGATAATAAATGGAAGTTAATTCTCATATTACTGACTCTAGTCTTTCAAATCTGTTAAAAGGATAAAGAAGGAATTATCCCAATATATCTGGTTTTTTGAGCTGTGCAATTTAAGCAAAATGGATGTGAATGGAAAGTGAAGCCTGGAAACAAGAGACTGGAATTCAAGATTTCAACTAGGGCCTACCAGTTCTGCAGCTATAAGAAATAGGAGCAGGAGTAAGCCATAGGGCCCCTTGAGCCTGCTCCGCCATTTAAAACAATCATGACTGATCCAATCGTGGACTCTGGTCCACTTCCCTGCACGTTCCCCATAACCCCTTATCCCCTTGTCGGTTAAGAAACTGTCTATCTCTGTCTTATTCAATAACCTAGCTTCCACAGCTCTGAGGCAGAGAATTCCACAGATTTGCAACCCTCTGAGAAGTTGTTGTTCCTCCTCCTCAGTTTTAAATGGATGCCTCCTCCTAAGATTATGCCCCCTAGTTCTAGTCTCCATTATCAGTGGAAACATCCTCTCTACATCCACCTTGTCAAGCCCCCTCATAATCTTATTTGTTTCAATAAGATCACCTCATTCTTCTGAATTCCAATGAGTAGTAGCCCAACCTACTCAACCTTTCCTCATAAGTCAACCCCCTCATCTCCGGAATCAACCTAGTGAACTTTCTCTGAACAGTCTCCAAAGCAAATATATCCTTTTGTAAATATGGAAACCTAAACTCTATGGCGTATTCTAGGTGTGGCCTCACCAATACCCTGTATGACTACAGCAAGACTTCCCTGCTTTTATATGCCATCCCCTTTGCAATAAAGGCCAAGATTCCATTGGCCTTCCTGATCACTTGCTGGACCTGCATGCTAACCTTTTGTGTTTCATGCACCAGGTCCCGCTGTGCTACAGCACTTTGCAATTTTTCTCCATTTAAATTATAGTTTGCTTTTCTGTTATTTATGCCAAAGTGCATAACCTCACACTTTGCAACATTATACTCCATCTGCCAAATTTTTGCCCACTCACTTAGCCTGTCTATGTCCTTTTGCAGGTTTTTTGTGTCCTCACACATTGCTTTTCTTCCCATCTTTGTATCGTCAGCAAACTTGGCTACGTTACACTCGGTCCCTTCATCCAAATCGTTCATATAGATTGTAAATTGTTGGGGTCCCAGCACTGATTGCAGCACCCCACTAGTTACTGATTACCCACCCGAGAATGAACCATTTATCCCCGACTCTGTTTTCTGTTAGTTAGCCAACCCTCTATCCATGCTAATATATTATCCCCAACCCCGTCAACTTTTATCTTGTGCAGTAGCCTTTTCTGTGGCACTTTGTCAAATGCCTTGTGGAAGTCCAAATACACCACATCCACCCGTTCCTCTTTATCCACCCTGTTCGTTATATACTCAAAAGAACTCCAGCAAATTTGTCAAACATGACTTCCCCTTCATAAATCCCACCTGACTGAATTATGCTTTTCCAAATGTCCCTCTACTGCTTCTTTAATAATGGAGTCCAACATTTTCCCAACCACAGATATTAGGCTAACTGGTCTATAGTTTCCTGCTTTTTGTCTGCCTCCTTTTTTAAATAGGGGTGTTACATTTGCAGTTTTCCAATCTGCTGGGACCTCCCCAGAATCCAGGGAATTTTGGTAAATTACAGTTTGAGGAGTGAAAAGTGCTAGTGACTGGATAATAAAACTCAGGAGGATGGAATTTGTCTATACCAAACCAAATAATTTTAAATAAACACTAGGAAATGTTAAAATAGCATCACTATTTGTTGTTGTAAAGCATTACACGTTCTAGAAACTAGTGCAGTGCATATTCAAGTTGTAGATCTGTTACCAGCACTCATTCTTGCAGCCTGTAATAAATTTTGCCATTGGGTCAATAGTGTGAAGAAATTGCATTTGTTTAAACCGTAGTAATGTTAAATATCAGACGAACGATCATCAACCTGAAATGTTAATCCTGTTTCTCTCTCCACAGATACTGCCTGACCGTTAATATTTGCTGCATTTTCTCTTTTTGTTGCAGCTTTCCAGAATCCGCAGTATTTTGCTTTTATATTCTAATGATCTTGAGTTTGTCCTGTTGTAACTGTTTTGCCAACTAGATGAAACAGTATTTCACTAACAAAGTTTTAGAATTTGGAAAACCTCATATCCCATTAACAACTATTGCCTGCCACAGCAGTTGAATGGTCCTATACAAAGTCACAAACCACATCCACTGTGACTGACCTTGGTACATTACCCCTCTTCGTCTTCCTCTAACTGTCTGTGGCCTATGGATAAGGGGTAGGCCATTTAGGACCGAGATGAGGAGAAACTTCTTCACCCAGAGAGTGGTGAACCTGTGGAATTCTCTACCGCAGAAAGTTGTTGAGGCCAATTCACTAAATATATTCAAAAAGGAGTTAGATGAAGTCCTTACTACTAGGGGGATCAAGGGGTATGGAGAGAAAGCAGGAATGGGGTACCGAAGTTGCATGATCAGCCATGATCATATTGAATGGTGGTGCAGGCTCGAAGGGACGAATGGCCTACTCCTGCACCTATTTTCTACGTTTCTATGTGACACAGTCGACCACACCATCCTGGCCAACAGTTTTCCTCTGTTATCTAGCTCCGTTGGATTGTCTTCGCTTGGTACCATTTCAAAGCTATCCGATCATAGCTAGAACATCTCCTGCAAGGGCTTCTTCCCCCACCTGCACCATTGTCTCTAGGTCCCTCGAGGATTGGCCCTCATCTACATGTTGCCCCTTGGCGACATCATGTGAAGACATGGGGTCATGTTTGACATGATGGCACCTAGCTCTCCCTCTCCATTGCCTCTACTGTCAGACTGCTCAAATGATATCCAGTCTTGGATAGGCACTATTTCCTCCTGTCAAATATTGGGAAGACTGAAGCCATCATCTTTAACCCTTGCCACAAACTATACACTCACCACCGATTCCATCTCCCTCCCCGACCATTGTTTTGGGCTTTTTGCAATCTCTGCATCCTATTTGAGCATGACTGAGCTTCTGACTCCATATTCTCTCAATGACAAAGACTACCTACTTCCACCTCCAACATCGCACATTTCCATCCCTGCCTCAACCCATCTGCTACTAAACCCTCAACTGTGCCTTTGTCACGTCTAGACTCAACCAAGCCATGTTCTGGCTGGCCTCCCATCCTCCACCCGCTGTAAACTTCAGCTCAGCCAAAACTTTGCTGCTTATATTGTATCTTGCACCAAGTCCCGCTCACCCATCATCCCTATCTTTGGGGACCAGGAAGCAATGCAATTCAGCAATGTCTCCAATTTAAAATTCTCATCCTTGTGTTTAAAGTCCCTCATGGCCCTCCCTTTCTCTGTATCCTCCTCCAGCACTAAAACTACAACCCCACCTCCTTGCCCAAACACTCTACTTCTCACACCAGCCTTTTCTGACGTAACCGAGGGTTGATGTGGTGTACATGGACTTCCAAAAAGGCATTTGATAAAGTTCTGCATAATAGGCTTGCCAGCAAAGTTGAAGACTGGAACAAAAGGGACAGTGGCAGCATGGATACAAAATTTATCTAAGTGACAGGAAACAGAGAGCAGTGATGAACATTGTTTCTGGATTGGAGGAAGGTATACAGTGATATTCTCCGGGATCAGTACAAGGACCACTGCTTGATATATATATTAATGATTTGGACTTGGATGTTCAGGACACTATTAGAAAATTTGCAGTTGACACAAAACTTGGAAGTGTAGTGAACAGAGGAGTATAGAGATAGACTTAGCAGGACGTAGACAGGCTGGTGGAATGGGTGGAGAGAGAGAGAGAGGGAGTGAGTAGGGGGGGAGGGGGTAGAGAGGGAAAGTGCAAAGTGATACATTTTAGCAGGAAGAACGAGGAGAAGCAATATAAACTAAAGGGTACAATTCTAAAGTGAGTGCAGGAACAGAGACCCAGTGGGTATATATGCACAAAGCGTTGAAGGTGTCAGGGCAGGTTAAGAAAGCGGTTAAAAAAAAACACATGGGATCCTGGGGTTTATAAATAATGGCATAGAGTACAAAAGCAAGGAAGTTAAGATGAACCTTTATAAAACACGGGTTTGGCCACAATTGGAGTATTGTCCAATTCTGGGCACTACACTTTAGGAAAATGTGAAGGCCTTGGGGTGTAGAAAAGATTTACAAGAATGGTTCCAAGGATGAGGAACTTCAGTTATGTGGAGAGACTGGAGAAGCTAGGACTAGTCTCCTTGGAGCAAAGAAGATTGAAAGGAGATTTTATCGAGGTGTTCAAAATCATATGGGGTCTAAACAGAATAGAGAGGGAGAAACTGTTCCCATTGATGGAAGGGTTGAGAGATGATTTGCAGAAGATCCAAAGGGGACGAGAGGAAAAGAAAATGTATGCGAGTGGTTATGATCTGGAATGCACTGCCTGAGAGGATGGCAGATTCTATCATGACTTTCAAAAGGGAATTGGATAAGTACCTTAAGGAAACATTTTGCAGGGCTACCGGGAAAGGGCAGGGGATCGGGACTAGCTGGGGGCCTCTTGCAGAGAGCCAGAACGGGCTTGACGGGCTGAATGGCCTCCTACCGTGCTGTTACGATTCTATGAACACCCGTCCCACCCCATTGGCAGCTGTGCCTTCAGTCATCTGAGCCCTGTGCTCTGAAATTCCCTCCCTTAACCCGCTCTGCCTCTCGACTTCTCTCTCCTTTAAGTCCCTTCTTAAAGCCCATGTCTTTGACCAAGCTTTTGGTCACCCTTGCTAATACCTCCTTTCGCTTGGGATCCATTTTTATCTAATTACCCCCTGTGAAACACCATGGGATCTTTTTCGACATTTGAAAGTGCTATATAAATGCAATTGTTGACCACCCCTAATTTTTCATGCCTTCATAACAGGTATTTCATTTCTGACCTCAATCTAATGAATCTTGACTATCTTGTTATTGGGTGTAATATGGTGGTGCCCATAGATGCACAGTATAGAAACATAGAAAATAGGAGCAGGAATAGGCCATTCGGCCCTTCGAGCCTGCACCACCATTCAATAAGATCATGGCTGATCATTCACCTTAGTACCCCTTGCTCTCTCTCCATACCCCTTGATTCATTTAGCCATAAGGGCCATATCTAATTCCCTCTTGAATATATCCAATAAACTGGCATCAACAACTCTCTGCAGTAGGGAATTCCACAGATTAACAACTCACTGAGTGAAGAAGTTTCTCCTCATCTCAGTCCTAACTGGATTAACCCTTATCCTTAGACTATGTCCCCTGCTTCTGGACTTCCCCAACATCGGGAACATTCTTCCTGCATCTAACCTGTCCAGTCCCGTCAGAATTTTATATGTTTCTATGAGATCCCCTCTCATCCTTCTAAACGCCAGTGAATACAGGCCCAGTCGATCCAGTCTCTCCTCATATGTCAGTCCTGCCATCCCGGGAATCAGTCTGGTGAACCTTCGCTGCACTCCCTCAATAGCAAGAACGTCCTTCCTCAGATTAGGAGACCAAAATTGAACACAATATTACATGTGAGGCCTGACTAAGGCCCTGTACAACTGCAGTAAGACCTCCCTGCTCCTATACTCAAATCCCCCAGCTATGAAGGCCAACGTACCATTTACCTTCTTCATCGCCTGCTGAACCTGCAGGCCAACTTTCAATGACTGATGTACCATGACACCCAGGTCTCGCTGCACTTCCCCTTATCCTAATCTGCCGCCATTCAGATAATATTCTGCCTTTGTGTTTTTGCTACCTAAGTGGATAATCTCACATTTATCCACAATATACTACATCTGCCACGCGTTTGCCCACTCACCTAGCCTTTTAGCGTCCTCCTCACAGCTCACACTGCCACCCAGCTTAGTGTAATCTGCAAACTTGGAGATATTACACTCAATTCCCTCATCGAAATCATGAATGTATATTGTAAATAGCTGGGGTCCCAGCACTGAGCCCTGCAGTACCCCACTAGTCACTGCCTTCCATTCGAAAGGTGATGTCACAGCCAAGGGGGTAAGTGATTGGCTGGTGGTTGATGAGTAATTTTTCTTTTTTTCTTTATCAGTAAGTAACCTTTAGCATTATTGTTGCCAAATTAAGTTATTCTAGGGATTAAGTCATGGCAGGAGAGCTCGTACACATATTATGCTCCTCCTGTACTATGTGGGAAGTCAGGGACGCTTCCAGTGTCCCTGACGACGACATATGCGGGAAGTGTATCCGGCTGCAGCTCCTGACAGACCGCATTGCGGCACTGGAGGTGTGGATGGATTCACTCTGGAGCATCCACGATGCTGAGAATGAGGTGAATAGCACGTTTAGTGAGTTGGTCTTACCGCGGGTAAAGGTTACACAGCCAGATAGGGGATGGGTGACCAACAGGAAGAGCAGTGGAAGGAAGGTAGTGCAGGGGTCCCCTGCGGTCATCCCCCTGCAAAGCAGATACACCACTTTGGGTACTGTTGAGGGGGATGACTCATCAGGGGAGGGCAGCAGCAGCCAAGTCCATGGCACCGTGGGTGGCTCTGCTGTACAGGAGGGCAGGAAAAAGAGTGGGAGAGCTATAGTGATAGGGGATTCTATTGTAAGGGGAATAGATAGATGTTTCTGCGGCCGCAACCGAGACTCCAGGATGGTATGTTGCTTCCCTGGTGCAAGGGTCAAGGATGTTAGGTGAGTGGGCAAAATGCATAGCAGATGAAGTATAATTTGGATAAATGTGAGTGGTGGTAAAAATAGAAAGACAGATTATTATCTGAATGGTGACAGATTCGGAAAAGGGGTGGTGCAACGCGACCTGGGTGTCATGGTACATCAGTCATTGAAGGTTGGCATGCAGGTACAGCAGGCGGTTAAGAAAGCAAATGGCATGTTGGCCTTCATAGCGAGGGGATTTGAGTACAGGAGCAGGGAGGTGTTGCTACAGTTGTACAGGGCCTTGGTGAGGCCACACCTGGAGTATTGTGTACAGTTTTGGTCTCCTAACTTGAGGAAGGACATTTATTGCTATTGAGGGAGTGCAGTGAAGGTTTACCAGACTGATTCCCGGGATGGCGGGACTGACATATCAAGAAAGACTGGATCAACTGGGCTTGTATTCACTGGAGTTCAGAAGAATGAGAGGGGATCTCATAGAAACATTTAAAATTCTGACGGGTTTAGACAGGTTAGATGCAGGAAGAATGTTCCTAATGTTGGGGAAGTCCAGAACCAGGGGTCACAGTCTAAGGATAAGGGGTAAGCCATTTAGGACCGAGATGAGGAGAAACTTCTTCACCCAGAGAGTGGTGAACCTGTGGAATTCTCTACCACAGAAAGTAGTTGAGACCAATTCACTAAATATATTCAAGAGGGAGTTAGATGAAGTCCTTACTACTAGGGGGATCAAGGGGTATGGCGAGAAAGCAGGAATGGGGTACTGAAGTTGCATGTTCAGCCATGAACTCATTGAATGGCGGTGCAGGCTTGAAGGGCCGAATGGCCTACTCCTGCACCTATTTTCTATGTTTCTATGTCTCTGAGCAGGTGCAGGACATTTTGAAGGGGGAGGGTAAACAGTCAGTTGTCGTGGTGCATATAGGTACCAATGATATAGGTAAAAAACGGGATCAGATGCTACAAGACTAATTTAGGGAGCTAGGAGCTAAATTAAAATGTAGGACCTCAAAAGTAGTAATGTCAGGATTGCTACCAGTGCCATTTGCTAGTCAGAGTAGGAATCACAGGATAGCTCAGATGAATACGTGGCTTGAGGAGTGGTGCAGAAGGGAGGGATTCAAATTCCTGGGACATTGGAACCGGTTCTGGGGGAGGTGGGACCAGTACAAACCGGACAGTCTGCATCTGGGCAGGATCGGAACCAATGTCCTCGGGGGAGTGTTTGCTCGTGCTGTTGGGGAGGGGTTAAATTAATACAGCAGGGGGATGGGAACCTATGCAGGGAGACAGAGGGAAGTAGAATGGAGGCAGAAGCAAAAGATAGAAAGAAGAAAAGTAAAAGTGGAGGGCAGAGAAACCCAAGGCAAAAAGCAAAAAGGACCACATTACAGCAAAATCTTAAAGGGTAAAGGATGTTAAAAAGACATGCCTGAAGGCTCTGTGCCTCAATGCAATTAACTGATATGATGTAATTGGCATCGCGGAGACATGGCTCCAGGGTGACCAAGGCTGGGAACTCAACATCCAGGGGTATTCAACATTTAGAAAGGATAGACAGAAAGGAAAAGGAGGTGGGGTGGCGTTGCTGGTTAAAGAGGAAATTAATGCAACAGTAAGGAAGGACATTAGCTTGGACGATGTGGAATCTGTATGGGTGGAGCTACGGAATACCAAAGGGCAGAAAACTCTAGTGGGAGTTGTGTACAGACCGCCAAACAGTAGTAATGAGGACGGGGACAGCATCAAACAAGAAATTAGGGATGCGTGCAATAAAGGTACAGCAGTTATCATGGGCGACTTTAATCGACATATTGACTGAGCTAACCAAACTGGTAGCAATGCGGTGGAGGAGGATTTCCTGGAGTGTATTACGGATGGTTTTCTAGACCAATATGTCGAGGAACCAACTAGAGGGCTGGCCATCCTAGACTGGGTGATGTGTAATGAGAAAGGACTAATTAGCAATTTTGTTGTGCAAGGCCCCTTGGGGAAGAGTAACCATAATATGGTAGAATTATTTATTAAGATGGAGAGTGACACAGTTAATTCAGAGACTAGGGTCCTGAACTTGGGGAAAGGTAACTTCGATGGTATGAGACGTGAATTAGCTAGAATAGACTGGCGAGTGATACTTAAAGGGTTGACGGTGGATAGGCAATGGCAAACATTTAAAGATCACATGGATGAACTTCAACAATTGTACATCCTTGTCTGGAGTAAAAATAAAACAGGGAAGGTTGCTCAACTGTGGCTACCAAGGGAAATGAAGGATAGTGTTAAATCCAAGGAAGAGGCATATAAATTGGCCAGAAAAAGCAGCAAACCTGAGGACTGGGAGAATTTTGTAATACAGCAGAGGAGGACAAATGTTTTAATTAGGAGTGGGGGAAATAGAGTATGAGCGGAAGCTTGCTGGGAACATAAAAACTGAAAGCTTCTATAGATATGTGAAGAGAAAAAGATTAGTGAAAACAAACGTCAGATTCAGGTGAATTTATAATGGGGAACAAAGAAATGGAGGACCAATTAAACAAATACTTTGGTTCTGTTTTCACGAAGGAAGACAAATAACCTTCCGGAAATACTAGGGGACCGAGGGTCTAGTGAGGAGGAGGAACTGAAGGAAATCCTTAGGTGGGAAATTGTGTTAGGGAAATTGATGGGATTGAAGGCCGATAAATCCTCGGGGCCTGATAGTCTGCATCCCAGACTACTTAAGGAAGTGGCCATAGAAATAGTGGATGCATTGGTGATCATTTTTCAACAGTCTATTGATTCTGGATCAGTTCCTATAGACTGGAGGGTAGCTAATGTAACACCACTGTTTAAAAAAGGAGGGAGAGAGAAAACTGGTTATTATAGACCGGTTAGTGGTGGGGAAAATGTTGGAATCAATTATTAAAGATGAAATAGCATCGCATTTGGAAAGCAGTGACAGGATCGGTCCAAGTCAGCATGGATTTATGAAACATAGAAAAATAGATGCAGGAGTAGGCTATTCGGCCCTTCGAGCCTACACCACCATTCAATAAGATCATGGCTGATCATTCCATCAGTACCCCTTTCCTGCTTTCTCTCCATATCCCTTGATCGCCTTCACCGTAAGAGCCATATCTAACTCCCTCTTGAATATATCCAGTGAACTGACATTAACAATTCTCTGCGGCAGGGAATTCCACAGGTTAGCAACTCTCCGAGTGAAGAAGTTTCTCCTCATCTCAGTCATAAATGGCCTACCCCTTATCCTAAGACTATGTCCCCTGGTTCTGGACGACTTCATCAATCGGGAACATTCTTCCCGCATCTAACCTGTCCAGTCCCGTCGGAATCTTAAACGTTTCTATGAGATCCCCTCTCATCCTTCTAAATTCCAGTGCATAAAGGCCCAGTTGATCCAGTCTCCTCATATGTCAGTCCCACCATCCCAGAAATCAATCTGGTGAACCTTCATTGCACTCTCTCAATAGCAAGAACATCCTTCCTCAGATTAGGAGACCACCACTGAACACAATATTCCAGTAAGACCTCCCTGCTCCTATACTCTCATCCCCTAGCTATGAAGGCCAACATACCATTTGCCTTCTTCACCACCTGCTGTACCTGCTTGCCAACTTTAAATGACTAATGAACCATGACATCCAGGTCTCGTTGCACCTCCCCCTTTCCTAATCTGTCGCCATTCAGATAATATTCTGCTATAAGGGGTTTGGAGAGAAAGCAGGAAAGGGGTACTGAGGGAATGATCAGCCATGATCTTATTGAATGGTGGTGCAGGCTCGAAGGGCCGAATAGCTTACTTCTGCATCTATTTTCTATGTTTCTATGAAAAGAACCCGTTTATCCCGACTCTTTGCTTCCTGTCTGTCAATCAGTTCTCCATCCATGTCAGTACATTACCCCCAATGCCATGTGCTTTAATTTTTCACACCAATCTCTTATGCGGGACCTTGTCAAAGGCCTTTTGAAAGTCCAAATACACCACATCCACTGGTTCTCCCTTGTCCACTCTACCTGTTACATCCTCAAAAAATTCTAGAAGATTTGTCAAGCAGGATTTCCCTTTCATAAATCCATGCTGACTTGGACCGATCCTGTCACTGCTTTCCAAATGCGCTGCTATTATATCTTTAATAATTGATTCCAACATTTTCCCCACTACCGATGTCAGGCTAACCGGTCTATAATTCGCTGTTTTCTCTCTTCCTCCTTTTTTAAAAAGTGGGGTTACATTAGCTACCCTCTAGTCCATAGGAACCGATCCAGAGTCGATAGGCTGTTGGAAAATGATCACCAATGCATCCACTATTTCTAGGGCTAGTTCCTTAAGTAGTCTGGGATGCAGACTATCAGGCCGCGGGGATTTATCGGCCTTTAATCCCATCAATTTCCCGAACACAATTTCCCGCCTAATAAGGATTTCCTTCAGTTCCTCCTTCTCACTAGACCCTCGGTCCCCCAGTATTTCTGAAAGGTTGTGTCTTCCTTCGTGAAAACAGAACCAAAGTATTTGTTTAACTGGTCCGCCATTTCTTTGTTCGCCATTATAAATTCACCTGAATCTGACTGCAAGGGACCTACGTTTGTTTTCATTAATCTTTTTCTCTTCACATATCTATAGAAGCTTTTGCAGTCAGTTTTTATGTTCCTAGCAAGCTTCTTCTCATATTCTATTTTTCCCCTCCTAATTAAACCCTTTGTCCTCCTCTGCTGTATTATAAAATTCTCCCAGTCCTCAGGTTTGCTGCTTTTTCCAGCCAATTTATATGCCTCCTCCTTGGATTTAACACTATCCTTAATTTCTCTTGGTAGCCACGGTTGAGCCACTTTCCCCGTTTTATTTTTACTCCAGACAGGGATGTACAATCATTGAAGTTCATCCATGTGATCTTTAAATGTTTGCCATTGCCTATCCACCATCAACCCTTTAAGTATCACTCGCCAGTCTATTCTCGCCAAATCACGTCTCATACCATCGAAGTTACCTTTCCTAAAGTTCAGGACCCTAGTCTCTAAATTAACTGTGTCACTCGCCATCTTAATAAAGAATTCTATCATATTAAGATCACTCTTCCTCAAATGGGCCTCGCACAACAAAATTGTTAATTAGTCCTTTCTCATTACACATCACCCAGTCCAGGATGGCTAGTCCTCTAGTTGGTTCCTTGACATATTGGTCCAGAAAACCATCCCTAATACACTCCAGGAAATCCTCCTGCACCATATTGCTACCAGTTTGGTTAGCCCAATCAATATGTAGATTAAAGCCGCCCATGATAACTGCTGTACCTTTATTGCACGCATCCCTAATTTCCTGTTTGATGCTTGCCTAACCTCACTACTAGTTTGGCGGTCTGTACACCACTCCCACTAGCGTTTTCTGTCCTTTTGGTATTCCGTAGCTTCACCCATACCGATTCCACATCATCCAAGCTAATGTCCTTCCTTACTATTGCATTAATTTCCTCTTTAACCAACAACACCACCCCACCTCCTTTTCCTTTCTGTCTATCCTTCCTAAATGTTGAATACTCCTGGATGTTGAGTTCACAGCCTTGGTCACCCTGGAGCCATGTCTCCGTGATACCAATTACATCATATCCGTTAACTGCTCTCTGCGCAGTTAATTCGTCCATCTTATTCCGAATATTCCTCGCATTGAGGCACAGAGCCTTCAGGCTTGTCTTTTTAACACACTTTGCCCCTTTAGAATTTTGCTCTAATGTGGTCCTTTTTGCTTTTTGCCTTGGGTTTCTCTGCTCTCCACATTTACTTTTCTTGTTTCTATCTTTTGCTTCTACCCCAATTCCACTTCCCTCTGTCTCACTGCATAGGTTCCCATCCCCCTGCCATATTAGTTTAACCTCTCCCCAACGGCGCGAGCAAACACTCCCCCTAGGACATTGGTTCCGGTCCTGCCCAGGTGCAGACCGTCCGGTTTGTACTGGTCCCACCTCCCCCAGAACCGGTTCCAATGTCTCAGGAATTTGAATCCCTCCCTTCTGCACCACTCCTCAAGCCACGTATTCATCTAAGCTATCCTGCGATTCCTACTCTGACTAGCACGTGGCACTGGTAGCAATCCTGAGATTACTACTTTTGAGGTCCTACTTTTTAATTTAGCTCCTAGTTCCCTAAATTCGTCTTGTAGGACCTCATCTTATTTTTTACCTATATTGTTGGTATCTATATGCACCATGACAACTGGTTGTTCACCCTCCCCCTTCAAAATGTCCTGCAGCCACTCCAAGCCATTCTTGACCCTTGCACCAGGGAGGTAACATACCATTCTGGAGTCTCAGTTGCGGCCGCAGAAACGTCTGTCTATTCCCCTTACAATACAATCCTCTACCACTATAGCTCTCCCACTCTTTTTCCTGCCCTCCTATGCAGCAGAGCCAACCACAGTGCCATGAACTTGGCTGCTGCTGGACTTACTGCTGCATTGCTGATGTGAAGTGTGAAGAAATGTTGTATAAGGAAATTGAAGTGTCACGGTGTTGGTAACAGAATTGCTGTTTGGGATGTGCTGGTTTTGTGACCATCTGCGTAGTTTAGGGGGCTGAGATTTATGAGAAGAGTAGTTTGAGGAGTGTAATGAGTAGTTAGAGGAAAAAAGTATTGAGAATTTGGAGAAAGAGCCTTTGAAGTAAAGTACTCAATAGATCAGGGGTGAATAGTGAAGGAGTAAGGATTACTTTAGATAGTGAGTAATCAAGATGTGGATGGAATTGTATAATTGAACGATAGTGGGTAGGTGTGTCATGAGCTGGTAAGGAGGTGGGTCGTGACAACTGAGGCAAGGGCAGCAGTTTGCAATGAATGGAGAGAAGCAGAATTAGATAGGTGAGGAGGTATGGAGGACTTATGGGGGTGGGAGAAAGGAAGGATCTGGTGGATTAACAGAGCCTTGGAGGAGTACATAGAGAACAGAAGCTGAAACAAGGAGTTGCGGAGGAACGGTGAAGGAGGGGGTAAGGCATAAGAGAACAGAATAAATAGATAAATGGAAACAGTGAAGTCCAGTAGAAATATATGGGGAGAAAAAAGAAAGGGAACTGGGACGGAATGGTGGTACTGAAGCAGACCAAAGGAACAGAATAAGATAGGCTGGAAAGCAGACTTCAGTATTGGAGAATATACTTCACACAAATTAATAACGCAACAGACTTTGGTAGTCAAGCAATTAACCAGCAAGGGCTCAGCAAACTGATTTTTCCCAAATTAATTAATTAAATGAGCCTTTGGTGGGCTTACAGAAATCCTTGGGAGTTAATAAATAAAATTACAGACTCGCAGGTGTCCTTGGAATTGATTAAATATAATTGCAGCTGAGTGAGTAGTCTGCCAGAATCACCAGAATAAGTAAGTATAATCTGAGTTGGCCAGGCTGGCTAGAATCCTGAGTTAATTACATAGATAAATATAAGAAGAGCTAAGTGTGCCAGATCTACAGAAATCCCCAGTTAGCTGGTAAAATTAAGTTGGAGCTAGTTTTGTTAATTTTAAGTTATGTATTCTTAAAAGACAAAAATTTAAAAGATACATTTAGAACATTTAAAGAATTACAAAATACCTTGCATTTCGGCAAGGATAGTTTGATGTGGATGGACCTGGGAGAATCAGGTTGTTGGTGCTGCAGCACCCTAGCTTGGAAAGCCTGCGATGTAAGTAATGCTAAGGAGAGAACAAAATTCATGGTTTAAGAATTTCGAGACATTGCCCAGGTAGGACAAAATTAGGACACAAAGTATGACAACAGAAGCAAGACTGTGCATGTTTTTCACACAATAAAGGACAGCGTGAATTCTACCCCTAAAACCACGAGCACAAATCCCACATACCATTAGAATACAAATGGAATTTTCACTCACTAAATCAGTGACCCTGATGTTCCTAAATTGAATGAGCGCCCATATTATAAAAACAGTATATCACACATTATATGTAGGGTTATAATATATAGATTCATTATGGCATTCCGAAGTATGACAGGAAGTATGATGTTTACAGAATGAGCATTCTGTGCGCAAGTATTTTATTAGTTCCTTACCCATAGCATTTGCAAAGGAGAGTTGAGACAAATTATAGTCTTCAAGTGAAGCAGAGTTCGATGCTGCAGGATACTTGGACCCGAGTAATCGGGCATAATCAGTCCCCATTTTAAAGTCATCTATTCTATCCTTATTTTATATTTCTATTATAAAATCCGATGCAGACATTTGCAAGGAAAGCTGTCAACTTGTTGTAATTACCTCCTCCTACCATTGGTATTGCTGCAGGAGGAAAAAGGGTTCTGTGCCTGGCAGCACTAGTTTGTTTTCTTCGAAATGTCTGCAAACATTGAATTCTGTGCTTTATTATTTCTTTATACCGGTCTGTTCATCTTACAATTGACACTAATTAGAATGTTTATATTTTCTAATTATCAATTAAGCAGGTGTTGGCAAATACAGCCTATTTGCTGGAGAAACTTTCATCATTCAAATTTTTATTTGTTAAAAGAAAATGCAATTTAAACTCAAATGAAGGAAGACATTGTCTTTCAGTTAGATGTGCTTTCTGAAGTTAAAAAAATAAGCTTTTATTCAAAATATTAATTAAAATTTTACTCAAATCAGTTTGCATTAAGATCCTTTTATAAAAACATTCTGTTGCTTTTTTTTTACATTGTTGGGATTTGGGCATCGCTGGCAAAGTCAGCATTTATTACCCACCCCCCTCGCCCTTGTTGCAGCCTGTGTGGTGCAGGTGCTCCAAAAATGCTGGGTGTTCCAGGATTTTGTCCCAGTGATGATGAAATAAGAGCAAAATATGTCCAACTCATTACAGTATGTGACTTGTAGGGGAACTTGGAGCCGATGTTCCCATGCACCTGCTGCCCGTATCCTTCTAGAAGGTGGAGGTTGTGGTTGCGGGAGATGCTGCTAAAGAAGTCATGGTGCTTTGCTGCAGTGCATCCTGCAGGTAATTCACACTGTTGTCATGGAATGTCGGTAATGGAGAGGGTGGATAAATGAGGTGCCAACCTAGGGAAGCTGCAACACAGAACTACATGTATGCTAAAAAGCAGAAGCAGTATGCCATAGATAGGGCTAAGCGTTCCCATAATCAATGGATCAGATCAAAGCTCTGCAGTCCTGCCACATCCAATCACGAATGGTGATGGACCATTAAACAACTAATGGGAGGTGGAGGCACTATGAATATCGCCACCCTAATGATGGTGGAACCCTTCTGACAACCATCTTTAGCCAGAAGGGCTGAGTGGATGATCTATATCGGCATCCACCTAATGTCCCGACAATCACAGAAGCCTGTCGTTAGCCAATTCGATTCACTCCATGTAATATCAATAAACAGCTGAGCGCATTGGATACACAAAGGCCATGGGCCCAGACAACATCCCAGCTGTCCTACTGAAGACTTGTGCTCCAGAACTAGCAGCACCTCTAGCCAAGCTGTTCCAATACAACTACAACACTGGCATCAATCCGACAATGTGCAAAATTGCCCAGGTATGTCCTGTCCATAAAAATCCAGTCAATACCGCCCCATCAGTTTACTCTCAATAATCAGTAAAGTGATGGACAGTGTCGTTGACAGTGCTATCAAGCGTCACTCACCAATAACCTGCTCAGCGATGCCCAGTTTGGGTTCCGCCAGGACCACTCTGCTCCAGATCTCATTACAGCCTTGGTCCAAACATGGACAAAAGAGCTGAATTCCAGAGGCAAGGTGAGAGTGATTGCCCTTGACATCAAGGCAGCATTTGACCGAGTGTAGCATCAGGGAGCCCTCATAAAACCGGTCAACGGGAATCGGGGAAAACTCTCCACTGGCTGGGTTCATACCTAACACAAAGGAAGATGGTTGTAGTGGTTGGAGGTCAATCATCACAGCCCCAGAACATCGCTGCAGGAGTTCTTCAGGGCAGTGTCCTAGGCCCAACCATCTTCAGCTGCTTCATCAATGACCTTCCCTCTATCATAAGGTCAGAAGTGAGGATGTTTGCTGATGACTGCACAGTGTTCAGTTCCATTCACAACTCCTCCGATAATGAAGCAGTTCATGCTCATATACAGCAAGACGTGGATGACATTCAGGCTTGGGCCGATGAGGGGCAAGTAACATTTGCGCCACAAGTGTCGGGCAATGACTATCTCCAGCAAGCGAGAGTCTAAACACCGCCGCTTGATAACAAACGACTTTTATTTATATAGCGCCATTAACGTAGTAAAACGTCTCAAGGCGCTTCACAGCAGTGTTATATGACAAAATAGATAAACTTGACACCAAGCCACATAAGAAGAAATTACGGCAGATGGCCAAAAACTTGGTTAAAGAGCTAGATTTTAAGGGGCATCTTAAAGGAGGAAAAAGAGGCGGAGAGGTTTAGAGAGGGGGTGCCAGAACTTGGGGCCGAAGCAGCTGAAGGCATAGCCACCGATAGTTGAGCAGTTATAATCAGGGATGCTCAAAAGGGCAGAATTTGAGGAGTGCAGACATTTCGTGGGGTTGTGAGTCTGAAAGAGATAAAGAGGGACAAGGCCATGGAGGGATTTATAAACAAGGATGAGAATTTTAAATCGAGTTCTTGCTTAACCCAATGTAGGTCAGCGAGCACCGAGGTGATGGGTGATCATGACTTGGTGCGAGCTAGGACATGGGCTGCCGAGTTTTGGATGACCTCAAGTTTACGTAGTATATTAGGCAGTCCCTTGTAGCAAGGATGACCTGCTTCCACATCAAAAAGGAATGAGTTCACAGGTGTTACAATGAGGGACCTGATAGTCCAGGTCCCGAATTACATATTAAAGGGTGGACGATGCCTATGCGTGAATTCTTTTAACGTGGGGTGGCCGTTGCACACTAGCCACCACACGGGCTTGACAGAGCTAGGTCTTGATCCAGTGGCAAGGGTTAACCAAGATGATTGGAGATCAAGCTCTGCTGCACGGACCTAATGCGCACACATACTCCTACTGTCCACGGATCGCAGTGTGGGCTGGCCCGTACTGCACCTGAGCCCTGGCTGCAGTGTAGAATGTGGGAATCCAGCCAGGAGTGCATTGGAGTAGTCAAGTCTAGAGGTAACAAAGGCATGGATGAGGGTTTCAGCAGCAGAAGAGCTGAGGCAGGGCCAGAGGTGGGCAATGTTACAGAGGTGGAAGGGTGGTTTTAGTTTTTCTGCGGATATGTGGCCGGAAGCTCATTTCATGGTCAAATATGATGCGGAGATTGCGAACAGTCTGGATTAGCCCCAGATAGATGCTAGGGAGAGGGATGGAGTCTGTGGCTCGGGAATGCAGTTAGTAGCGGGGGCCAAAGACGATGGCTTCAGTTTTCCCAATATTTAATTGGAGAAAATTTGTGCTCATCCAGTACTGGATGTCAGGCAAGCAGTCTGACAATTTAAAGACCATGGATGGGCCAAGAGAAGTGAGGGAGAGGTAGAGCAGGGTGTCGTCAGCATACATGTGGAAAGTGACTCTGTGTTTTCGGATGATATCGTCAAGGGGCAGCATATAGATGAGAAATAGGAGGGGCCAAGGATAGATTCTTGGGGGACACCAGAGATAACGATACGGGAGTGGAAGAAATGCAACAGTATTACAATTGCCGAATCCCCTATCATCAACATCCTGGTGGGGGGTCACCATTGACCAGAAACTTAATTGGACCAGTCACATTAATACTGTGGCAACAAGAGCAGGTCACAGGCTGGGTATTCTGTGGCGAGTGTCTCACCTCCTGACTCCCCAAAGCCATTCCACCATCTACAAGGCACAAGTCAAGAGTGTGGTGGAGTTGTCATCATCATCATAGGCAGTCCCTCGGAACCGAGGAAGACTTGCTTCCACTCTTAGCATGAGTTCTTGGGTGGCTATACAGTCCAATATGAGAACCACAGTCTCTGTCACAGGTCGGACAGATAGTCGTTGAGGGAAAGGGTGGGCAGGGAACCTGGTTTGCCGCACGTTCTTTTCTCTGCCTGCGCTTGATTTCTGCATGCTGTCAGCGACGATACTCGAGGAGCTCAGCGCCCTCCCGAATGCACTTCCTCCACTTAGGGCGGTCTATGGAAAAGTGGTGGAGTACTCTACATTTGCCTGGATGAGTGCAGCTCCAACAACACTCAAAAAGCTCGACACCATAAGAACATAAGAATAAGGAACAGGAGTAGGCCATCTAGCCCCTCGAGCCTGCTCCACCATTCAACAAGATCATGGCTGATCTGGCCGTGGACTCAGCTCCACTTACCCGCCCGCTCCCCATAACCCTTAATTCCCTTATTGGTTAGAAATCTATCTATCTGTGATTTGAATACATTCAATGAGCTAGCCTCAACTGCTTCCTTGGGCAGAGAATTCCACAGATTCACAACCTTCTGGGAGAAGAAATTCCTTCTCAACTCGGTTTTAAATTGGACCTCCTGTATTTTGAGGCTGTGCCCCCTAGTTCTAGTCTCCCCGACCAGTGAAAACAACCTCTCTGCCTCTATCTTATCTATTCCTTTCATTATTTTAAATGTTTCTATAAGATCACCCCTCATCCTTCTGAACTCCAACGAGTAAAGACCCAGTCTACTCAATCTATCATCATAAGGTAACACCCTCATCTCCGGTATCAGCCTAGTGAATCATCTCTGTACCCCCTCCAAAGCTAGTATATCCTTCCTTAAATAAGGTGACCAAAACTGCACACAGTACTCCAGGTGCTGCCTCACCAATACCCTGTACAGTTGCAGCAGGACCTCCCTGCTTTTGTACTCCATCCCTCTCGCAATGAAGGCCAACATTCCATTCGCCTTCCTGATTACCTGCTGCACCTGCAAACTAACTTTTTGGGATTCATGCTGACTGCCCCACAGGGCTTTCTGGGACGTCCTGGGGGGCGACTACGCGCGGGTCCTGGGGGAAAGTCTGGCGACCGGGGAGATGCCCCTCTCTTGGCGCAGGGCAGTCATCGTCCTGCTGCCTAAGAAGAGCGATCTCCGCCTCCTTAAGAACTGGCGCCCGGTCTCCCTCCTCAGCACGGACTACAAAATCTTCGCCAGGGCGATGTCTGCTCGCCTTGGTGCCGTGCTGGACCACATGATCCACCCCGACCAGTCCTACACGGTCCCGGGCCGGACAATCCACGATAACATCCATCTGGTCCGGGACCTCATCCATTGTTCCCAGGAGGCTGGTCTGTCGGTCGCCTTCCTATCCCTCGACCAAGAGAAGGCGTTCGACAGGGTGGATCACGACTATCTGCTCGGAACTCTGCGCGCTTTCGGGTTCGGGACGCATTTCGTCGCCCGGATCCGACTTTTGTACGCCGCCGCGGAGTGTCTGATTAAGGTTAACGGGTCCTTGACGGCGCCCCTTCGCTTTAGGAGAGGGGTGCGCCAGGGATGCCCCATGTCCGGCCAGTTATACGCCGTTTGCGTGGAGCCTTTCCTGCGCCTCTTGCGGACGAGGTTGACGGGACTGGCTCTGCAAGGGCCGGGCGTGGAGGTCGTCCTCTCGGCTTACGCCGATGACGTGCTCCTCGCGGTAGAGGATCCCGCTGACCTGCGGAGGATGCGTGAGTGCCAGGAGATTTACTCGGCCGCGTCCTCCGCCAGGATCAACTGGGAGAAATGTTCCGGACTCCTGGTGGGTCAGTGGCGGGTGGACTCCCTGCCGGAAGAGCTCAGGCCTTTTGCCTGGAGCACGACCCATCTCCTCTATCTGGGAGTCTACCTTAGCCCCGACGAGGGAGCCTGGCCGGCGAACTGGCAGGAGCTGGAGGCCAAGGTCGCCGCTCGCCTAGGGCGCTGGACAGGACTGCTCCGAGTGCTGTCCTACAGGGGTCGAGCGCTAGTCATAAACCAGCTGGTGGCCGCAATGTTGTGGTACCGGCTGGTCACTTTGACCCCTCCCCCTGCGTTTGTCGCCAAGATACAGAAGAAGCTGGTGGACTTCTTCTGGAACAACAGGAAGCACTGGGTCTCTGCCGCGGTCTTGAGTCTCCCGCTTGAGGAGGGCGGTCAGTCGTTGGTGTGCGTCAGCGCCCAGCTCGCGACTTTCCGTCTTCAGACCCTGCAGAGATACCTTTACGTCGAGCCCCCTCCTAGGTGGTGTGCTCTGGCGAGGTATTTCTTCCGCCAGCAGCGCGACCTCAATTATGACACGCAGCTCCTGTTTGTGAACTTGGGGGGTGCCAGGACCGCCCTCCGGGAGCTGCCTGTCTTTTACAGGGAACTCATCAGGGTCTGGAACAAAGTCTCCACCAAGCGCAGCTCTCCGCCGGCTGGAGTGGCGGCCGTCCTGCAGGAGCCGCTGCTCGGGAATCCGTACCTCCAAGGCCGAGGTTTCATGTGGCGGTCGGAAGAGAGGGCTGTGGCTGGTGAGGTGACCAGGGTCAGGGACCTGCTCGATGGCGGAGGAGCGGGCTGGATGGCGCCAGACACGCTGGCGCGGCGCCTAAACTCTGCCAACGTCCGCCACGCGGCCGATGCCATCGAGTCGCTAAAAACAGCTCTGGGCCCTGACTCCGTTAGGTGCATCGAGGAGGCTCAAGCACGTGGGGAGATCCCGTCCGAACTGACCCCCGTCCGGACGGAATTCCTCATCGGCACCAAACCCCGGAACCTCCCTCGGGGGCCGGCGCCTCACAACTTGAGCCGCCTCGGGGAAATCCCCTCCGTGCCTTTCAGTTCCGCGCGGAGGGGTTTCCTGTACGGGCTGCTCCTGCACACCCTCAACTTTGCCATCCTCGCCGGCCGTCCGGACACGCCATGGCGTACCATCTTGCCGTCCGGAGGAGGCGGGGGTCCCCGATGGAGGGCACTCTACGCAGGGGTCCTCCCACTATTCATCGGGGACTTGGCCTGGAGGGTGGTGCACGGAACAGTGCCGTGCAACAAATTTTTAAGCCGGTTCACGGACTCCCAGGCCGCCTGCAATTTCTGCGGTCTGGAGGAGTCCGTGTTCCATGTTTTTATTGAGTGCACGAGGTTGCAGCCCCTGTTCCATTATTTGAAGGGGCTGCTCCTGAAATTCTGGCTGCACTTCAGTCCCACCCTCCTGATCTTTGGGCACCCTGTGCGGAGGGGAGCGGGTAGGTCCGAAGGCCTCCTCGTAGGACTGCTCCTGGGCACGGCCAAGGATGCCATCAGCCGGTCCAGGCAGCGGGCGGTCGAGGGGGTCGTTCAACCTGACTGCCTGCCTCTCTTCCGCTCTTACATCCGGTCCAGGGTGTCCTTGGAGATGGAGCACGCGGTGTCCACCGGTACGCTCGCGGCCTTCCGCGAGAGGTGGGCACCGGAGGGACTGGAGTGCATCATCACGCCCGGCAACCAAATTTTAATTTGATTTTACGTTTTAAAGTTTAATTTGTTTTAATTGCCGGTGCTTTTAGTGTCCCCTTCCCTTTTATAGGGGGCACCGGAGAAATTGTGATTTTAGTGCCAAAAAAAAAAACACACACAAAAAAAAAAAGGAAAAAAAGTGCCTTGTAAATGTCTGGTGTGTCACCCAGGTCGGGTGGCACAGTTTAATGTTTATGTTTTGCAGGTAGACTCTAAAAGAGTTTCATGCTGACTGCCTGCCTCTCTTCCGCTCTTACATCCAGTCCAGGGTGTCCTTGGAGATGGAGCACGCGGTGTCCACCGGTACGCTCGTGGCCTTCCGCGAGAGGTGGGCACCGGAGGGACTGGAGTGCATCATCACGCCCGGCAACCAAATTTGAATTTGAATTTACGTTTTAAAGTTTAATTTGTTTTAATTGCCGGTGCTTTTAGTGTCCCCCTTCCCTTTTATAGGGGGCACTGGGGAAAAATGTGATTTTAGTGCCCAAAAAAAAAACAAAAAAAGAAAAAACACAAAAAAAAAGGAAAGAAAAAAAATGGTCTTGTAAATGTCTGGTTTGTCATCCAGGTCGGGTGGCACAGTTTAATGTTTTGTTTTACAGATAAACTCTAAAAGAGTTTCATGCACAAGGACCCCCAGGTCCCTCTGCACCGCAGCATGTTGTAATTTCTCCCCATTCAAATAATATTCCCTTTTACTGTTTTTTTTCCAAGGTGGATGACCTCACATTTTCCAACATTGTATTCCATCTGCCAAACCTTAGCCCATTCGCTTAACCTATCTCAATCTCTTTGCAGCCTTTCTGTGTCCTCTACACAAACCGCTTTCCCACTAATCTTTGTGTCATCTGCAAATTTTGTTACACTACACTCCGTCCCCTCTTCCAGGTCATCTATGTATATTGTAAACAGTTGTGGTCCCAGCACCGATCCCTGTGGCACACCACTAACCACCGATTTCCAACCCGAAAAGGACCCATTTATCCCGACTCTCTGCTTTCTGTTCGCCAGCCAATTCTCGATCCATTCTAATACATTTCCTCTGACTCCGCGTACCTTTATCTTCTGCAGTAACCTTTTGTGTGGCACCTTTACGAATGCCTTTTGGAAATCTAAATACACCACATCCATCGGTACACCTCTATCCACCATGCTCGTTATATCCTCAAAGAATTCCAGTAAATTAGTTAAACATGATTTCCCTTTCATGAATTCATGTTGCGTCTGCTTGATTGCACTATTCCTATCTAGATGTCCCGCTATTTCTTCCTTAATGATAGCTTCAAGCATTTTCCCACTACAGATGTTAAACTAACCTGCCTTTTGTCTGCCCCCTTTTTTGAACAGAGGCATTACATTAGCTGCTTTCCAATCCGCTGGTACTTCCCCAGAGTCCAGAGAATTTTGGTAGATTATAATGAATGCATCTGCTATAACTTCTGCCATCTCTTTTAATACCCTGGGATGCATTTCATCAGGACCAGGGGACTTGTCTACCTTGAGTCCCATTAGCCTGTCCAGCACTACCCCCCTAGTGATAGTGATTATCTCAAGGTCCTCCCTTCCCCCATTCCCGTGACCAGCAATTTTTGGCATGGTTTTTGTGTCTTCCACTGTGAAGACCGAAGCAAAATAATTGTTTAAGGTCTCAGCCATTTCCACATTTCCCATTATTAAATCCCCCTTCTCATCTTCTAAGGGACCAACATTTACTTTAGTCACTCTTTTCCATTTTATATATCGGTAAGAGCTTTTACTATCTGTTTTTATGTTTTGCGCAAGTTTACTTTCGTAATCTATCTTTCCTTTCTTTATTGCTTTCTTAGTCATTCTTTGCTGTCGTTTAAAATTTTCCCAATCTTCTAGTTTTCCACTAAGCTTGGCCACCTTATACGCATTGGTTTTTAATTTGATACTCTCCTTTATTTCATTAGTTATCCACGGCTGGTTATCCCTTCTCTTACCGCTCTTCTTTTTCACTGGAATATATTTTTGTTGAGCACGATGAAAGAGCTCCTTAAAAGTCCTCCACTGTTACTCAATTGTGCCACCGTTTAGTCTGTGTTCCCAGTCTACTTTAGCCAACTCTGCCCTCATCCCACTGTAGTCCCCTTTGTTTAAGCATAGTACGCTCGTTTGAGACACTACTTCCTCATCCTCAATCTGTATTACAAATTCAACCATACTGTGATCACTCATTCCGAGAGGATCTTTTTCTAGGAGATCGTTTATTATTCCTGTCTCATTACACAGAACCAGATCTAAGATAGCTTGCTCCCTTGCAGGTTCTGTAACATACTGTTCTAAGAAACAATCCCGTATGCATTCTATGAATTCCTCCTCAAGGCTACCCTGTGCGATTTGATTTGACCAATCGATATGTAGGTTAAAATCCCCCATGATTACTGCCGTTCCTTTTTCACATGTCTCCATTATTCCCTTGATTATTGTCCGCCCCACCGTGAAGTTATTATTTGGGGGCCTATAAACTGTGCCCACCAGTGACTTTTCCCCCTTACTATCTCTAATCTCCACCCACAATGATTCAACATTTTGTTCATTAGAGCCAATATCGTCGCTCACAACTGCTCTGATATCATCCTTTATGAACAGAGCTACCCCATCTCCTTTCCCTTCTTGTCTATCTTTCCGAATTGTCAGATACCCCTGTATGTTTAATTCCCAGTCTTGGCCTCCCTGCAGCCACGGTTCTGTAATGGCCACCAAATCATACCCATTTGTAATGATTTATGCCGTCAACTCATTTACTTTATTTCGAATGCTGCGTGCATTTAGGTAGAGTGTTTTAATACTAGTTTTTAAACTATGATTTTTAGTTTTGACCCCTCCTGCAGCCCCTTTATATTCATACATATTGTCCCTTCCTATCACCTTGTGGTTTACACTTATCCCAGTGCTACTCTGCTCTGTTGCTTCCTGCCTTTTGCATTCTTTCTTGGGGTCCTGTTCATCTGAGCTCTCACCACTCTAACTAGCTCAGAGCCATCTCCTGGGTTCTGAATACTCCTCGCATTGAGGCACCGAGCTTTCAGGCTTGCCTTTTTATTACACTTTGACTCTTTCGAATTTTACTGTACAGTGGCCCTTTTTGATTTTTGTCTTGGGTTTCTCTGCCCTCCACTTTTACTCATCTCCTTTCTGTCTTTTGCTTCTGTCTCCATTTTGTTTCCCTCTGTCTCCTTGCATTGGTTCCCATCCCCCTGCCATATTAGTTTAACTCCTCCCCAACAGCACTAGCATACACTCCCCCTAGAACATTGGTTCCGGTCCCGCCTAGGTGCAGACCGTCCGGTTTGTACTGGTCCCACCTCCCCCAGAACCGGTTCCAATGCCCCAGGAATTTGAATCCCTCCCTGCTGCACCACTGATCAAGCCACGTATTCATCTGAGCTATCCTGTGATTCCTACTCCGACTAGCACGTGGCACTGGTAGCAATCCCGAGATTACTACTTTTGAGGTCCTACGTTTTAATTTAGCTCCTAGCTCCTTAAATTCGTCTCGTAGGACCTCATCCCTTTTTTTTACCTATATCGTTGGTACCAATGTGCACCACGACAACTGGCTGTTCACCCTCCCTTTTCAGAATGTCCTGCACCCGCTCCGAGACATCCTTGAGCCTTGCAGCAGGGAGGCAACATACCATCCTGGAGTCTCGGTTGCGGCCGCAGAAACGCCTATCTATTCCCCTTACAATTGAATCCCCTATCACTATTGCTCTCCCATTCTTTTTCCTGCCCTCCTGTGCAGCAGAGCCAGCCACGGTGCCATGAACTTGGCTGCTGCTGCCCTCCCCTGATGAGTCATCCCCCTCAATAGTACTCAAAGCAGTGTATCTGTTTTGCAGGGGGATGACCGCAGGGGACCCCTGCACTACCTTCCTTGCACTGCTCTTCCTGCTGGTCTTCCATTCCCTATCTGGCTGTGGACCTTTCACCTGCGGTAAGACCAACTCGCTACACGTGCTACTCACGTTATTCTCAGCATCGTGGATGTTCCAGATTGCATCCACCTTCAGCTCCAACTCCGCAACGCGGACCGTCAGGAGCTGGAGGCGGATACACTTCCCGCACACTTAGTCGTCAGGGACACCGGAAGTGTCCCTGGGTTCCCACATGGTACAGGAGGAGCATATCACGTGATCGAGCTCTCCTGCCATGACTTAACCCTTAGATACACTTAATTTGGCGACAACACTGTTAGCAGGTTACTTACTGATATAAAAAAGAAAAAGAAAAGCTACTCACCAATTACCAGCCAATCACTTACCCCTTTGGCTGTGATGTCACCTTTTGATTTCTTTCTACTTTTTTGCTTTTTCTCCCGGCTGGAACTGCACAAGCTGGGCCTTTATAAGCCTCTCCACGCACCTCGAGCTCCCGCCTCCGATCTGCCGCCGCCTCTCGCAGCCACTGGGCCTTTATAGGCCTCTCCAGGACAAAGCAGCCTGCTTGATTGGCACCCCATCCGCCAGCTTAAACATTCACTCCCTCCGCTGTACCGTGGCTGCAGCAACTCACCAAGGATTCTTTGGCAAACACCTCCCACACCCGCAACCTCTACCACCTAGAAGGACAAGGGCAGCAGGTGCATGGGAACACCCACCACCTCCACGTTCCCCTCCAAGTCACATAGCATCCTGACTTGGAAGTATATTGCCGTTCCTTCATCGTTACTGGGTCAAAATCCTGGAACTCCCTCCCTAACAGCATGGTGGTATACCTTCACCACACGGATTGTTGCGGTTGAAGAAGGCTGCTCACCACCACCTCTCGAGGGCAATTAGGGATGGGCAATAGATGCTGGCCTTGCCAGTAACACCCACATCCCATGAGTAAATTTTTAAAAATTGTAGCATTTCAGCAAACCCTGCTCCGTATGGCTCAGCATCTCATCAAGAGATGTGCTGAGTCATCAGGGACACTTTGTTTCTTTGGAGTGGCATTGCTTTTTTAAAAATAATCTTCAGGGAATCCAGGACAAGGGAGGCACAACCTTAAAATTAGAGCTTGGCCATTTAAGAATGAAATTGGGAAACACTTTTTTTACCCAGATAGTGGAAATCTTTTGCCCCAAAAGTCTGTGACCCAGTAAATTTTTGTTGGGTAAGGGTAGCAAGGGATAGGACCTAACTGAATGGCAGAACAGACTTGAGAGGGTGAATGGGCTACTCCTATTCTTATATATCCTATGTTTAGGACTTTAAGCAGATCTTGAGACTGGTTTCACTATTTGGGAAATTTGATCTTAACTTCATTATATGATGGGGGAGACTAGAACTAGAGGGCATGATGTTAGAATAAGGGGCCGCCCATTTAAAACAGAGATGAGGAAAAATTTCTTCTCTGAGGGTTGTAACTCTGTGGAACTCGCTGCCTCAGAGAGCTGTGGAAGCTGGGACATTGTCTATTTCTGTCTTAAATTTATTCAGTTTCTTAAACGATAAGGGGTTATGGGGAGTAGGCAGGGAAGTGGAGCAGAGTCCATGATCAGATCAGCCATAATCTTGTTGCATGGCGGAGCAGGCTCGAGGGGCCGTATGGCCTACTCCTGCTCCTATTACTTATGTTCTTATTCGTGACCAGACACGATGGGCCAAATGGCCTCCTTCTATGATTTATAATAGAGGCCCTTAATGTAGTAAAGCTAACGAAGAATATTGCGAACTCCTTAAACTCACAAATCTCTTGTTGTTAACCTCTGACCCCCAAAGGTCTTTGATCCGAGCAGCCGGTGCCGAGTTGGGCAGAGTGAGGCATGCGCAGACAGGGAAACCTCCGCGCGCCTCGGTGTGGCGCCAGAATTCAAATAACCTGACGTTGGCTCACGTGATGCCGCGCGGGCAGTGCTCGCCGGGAGTTTGTGTCTTGGCGGCTCCGTGTGAACGGGTTGTTGGGAGGTTTCAGAGCGGCGCTGTGTCCGACAGGCAGACCCGTGCTGGTGAGAGGGAGAGTCGCTGTGCTCAGGGCTCTCTCTCTCTCTCTCTCTCTCTCTCTGTGTGTGTGGACGGACAGACAGAGCTCCGGGGACTTTTACTGTCATACCCGGGACTAGTGAGCATATTTGACCTCAACAGTTAACCTGAAATCCGTACTCGGTGGTGTCGGTTTCTTTCTCCAATACAGCTTGTTTGCTGAGCAACTCCACGCCTCGGTTCTGGTGGTGATTTTCTGTGTGATCCGATTGTCTTGAATTAATCCTGTAACCGGAAACCTATAGCGTCCCTGATTTTGCCTTTTCGAGGCCCAACTGTTCATTGCCGCCCCTGATGTGATGCTGATGATTGAGAATTAGTTACCTGGGGATGCGTATAAGGTGGCCAAGGTTAGTGGGAAACTAGAAGATTGGGAAAATTTTAAACGACAACTAAGAATGACTAAGAAAGCAATAAAGAAAGGAAAGATAGATTACGAAAGTAAACTTGTGCAAAACATAAAAACAGATAGTAAAAGCTTTTACCGATCTATAAAATGGAAAAGAGTGACTAAAGTAAATGTTGGTCCCTTAGAAGATGAGAGGGGGCATTTAATAATGGGAAATGTGGAAATGGCTGAGACCTTCAACAATTATTTTGCTTCGGTCTTCACAGTGGAAGACACAAAAACCATGCCAAAAATTGCTGGTCAAGGGAATGGGGGAAGGGAGGACCTTGAGACAATCATTATCACTAGGGGGGTAGTGCTAGACAGGCTAATGGGACTCAAGGCAGACAAGTCCCCATGTCCTGATGAAATGCATCCCAGAGTATTAAAAAAGATGGCGGAAGTTATAGCCGATGCATTTGTTATAATCCACCAAAATTCTCTGGACTCTGGGGAGGTACCAGCTGATTGGAAAGCAGCTAATGTAATGCCCCTGTTTAAAAAAGGGGGCAGACAAAAGACAGGTAACTATAGGCCGGTTAGTTTAACATCTGTAGTGGGCAAAATGCTTGAAGCTATCATTAAGGAAGAAATAGCGAGACATTTAGATAGGAATAGTGCAATCAAGCAGACGCAGCATGGATTCATGAAGGGGAAATCATGTTTAACTAATTTACTGGAATTCTTTGAGGATATAATGAACATGGTGGATAGAGGTGTACCGATGGATGTGGTGTCTTTAGATTTCCAAAAGGCATTCGATAAGGTGCCACACAAAAGGTTACTGCAGAAGATAAAGGTACACTGAGTCCAAGGAAATGTATTCGCATGGATTGAGAATTGGCTGGCGAGCAGAAACCAGAGTTGGGATAAATGGGTCCTTTTTTGGGTTGGAAATAGGTGGTTAGTGGAGTGCCACAGGGATCGGTGCTGGGACCACAACGGTTTACAATATACATAGATGACCGGGAAGAGGGGACAGAGTGTAGTGTAACAAAATTTGCAGATGATGCAAAGCGGGTTGTGTAGAGGACACGGAGAGGCTGCAAAGAAATTTAGATAGATTAAGCTAATGGGCTAAGGTTTGGCAGATGGAATCCAATGTTGGAAAATGTGAGGTCATCCACCTTTTGTGTGGGGTGTGGGGGGGGGGAAACAGTAAAAGGGAATATTATTTGAATGGGGAGAAATTACAACATGCTGCGGTGCAGAGGGACCTGGGGGTCCTTGTGCATGAATCCCAAAAAGTTAGTTTGCAGGTGCAGCAGGTAATCAGGAAGGCGAATGGAATGTTGGCCTTCATTGTGAGAGGGATGCAGTACAAAAGCAGGGAGGTCCTGCTGCAACTGTACAGGGTATTGGTGAGGCTGCACCTGGAGTACTGCATGCAGTTTTGGTCACCTTACTTAAGGAAGGATATACTAGCTTTGGAAGGGGTACAGAGACGATTCACTAGGCTGATTCTGGAGATGAAGGGGTTACCTTTATGATGATAGATTGAGTAGACTGGTCTTTACTCGTTGGAGTTCAGAAGGATGAGTGGTGATCTTATAGAAACATTTAAAATAATGAAAGGGATAGACAAGATTGAGGCAGAGAGGTTGTTTCCACTAGTCGGGAAGACTAGAACTAGGGGACACAACCTCAAAATACGGGGGAGCCAATTTAAAACCGAGTTGAGAAGGAATTTCTTCTCCCAGAGGTTTGTGAATCTATGGAATTCTCTGCCCAAGGAAGCAGTTGAGGTTAGCTCATTAAATGTATTCAGATCGCAGATAGATAGATTTTTAACCAATAAGGGAATTAAGGGTTCTAGGGAGCGGGCGGGTAAGTGGAGCTGAGTCCATGGCCAGATCAGCCGTGATCTTGTTGAATGGTGGAGCAGGCTCGAGGGGCTAGATGGCCTACTCCTGTTCCTAAGTCTTATGTTCTTTAATTGCGAGCGTGGACCACTTGTTGGAGCGCCATAATGGACCAGCTTTCCAACATTAGGAATATAATGTTTTTGGACAGCTTTATGGTGCAAGTACCAGAGTGTACTTCTGGCTGTAATTCTGTGCCATGTTTCCAGAAAGCAACTTATTGCTTTGCTAATTTTGTGAGATTGCTGCCTTTATGTTGGTGATCTGCATTTCATCTCACATGTGCATGTTGCAAGTCTGATGATGTTTGTGTTTTAATATGGGCTGGAGAGTGACACAGTTAATTCAGAGGGTAGGGTCCTGAACTTAAGGAAAGGTAACTTCGATGGTATGAGATGTGAATTGGCTAGAATAGACTGGCGAATGATACTTAAAGGGTTGATGTTGGATACGCAATGGCAAATATTTAAAGATCACATGGATAAACTTCAACAATTGTATATTCCTGTCTGGAGTAAAAATAAAATGGGGAAGGTGGCTCAACCGTGGCTAACAAAGGAAATTAAAGATAGTGTTAAATCCAAGGAAGAGGCATATAAATTGGCCAGAAAAAGCAGCAAACTTGAGGACTGGGAGAAATTTAGAATTCAGCAGAGGACAAAGGGTTTAAGTAGGAGAGGGAAAATAGAGTATGAGAGGAAGCTTGCTGGGAACATAAAAACTGACTGCAAAAGCTTCTATTGATTTGTGAAGAGAAAAAGATTAGTGAAGACAAACGTTGGTCCCTTGCAGTCAGATTCAGGTGAATTTATAATGGGGAACAAAGAAATGGCAGACCAGTTAAACAAATACTTTGGTTCTGTCTTCACTAAGGAAGACACAAATAACCTTTTGGAAATACTAGGGGACCGAGTGTCGAGTGAGAAGGAGGAACTGAAGGATATCCTTATTAGGCAGAAAATTGTGTTGGGGAAATTGATGGGATTGAAGGCCGATAAATCCCCGCGGCCTGATAGTCTGCAAGTACTTAAGGAAGTAGCCCTAGAAATAGTGGATGCATTGGTGATCATTTTCCAACAATCTGTCGACTCTGGATCAGTTCCTATGGACTGGAGGGTAGCTAATGTAACACCACTTTTTAAAAAAAAGGCGAGAGAGAGAAAATGGGTAATTATAGACTGGTTAGCCTGACATCAGTAGTGGGGAAAATGTTGGAATCAATTATTAAAGATGAAATAGCAGCTCATTTGGAAAGCAGTGACGGGATTCGTCCAAGTCAGCATGGACTTATGAAAGGGAAATCGTGCTTGACGAATCTTCTGGAATTTTTTGAGGATGTAACTGGTAGAGTGGACAAGGGAGAACCAGTGGATGTGGTGTATTTTGACTTTCAAAAGGCTTTTGACAAGGTCCCACACTAGAGATTGGTGTGCAAAATTAAAGCACATTGTATTGGGGGTAATGTACTGACGTGGCTAGAGAACTGATTGGCAGACAGGAAGCAGAGAGTCGGGATAAACGGGTCCTTTTCAGAATGGCAGGCAGTGACTAGTAAGGTGCTGCAGGGCTCAGTGCTGGGACCCCAGCTATTTACAATATAAATTAATGATTTAGATAAAGGAATTGAGAGTAATATCTCCAAGTTTGCAGATGACACTAAGCTGGGTGGCAGTGTGAGCTGTGAGGAGGATGCTAAGAGGCTGCAGGTTGACTTGGACAGGCTAGGTGAGTGGGCAGATGCAGTATAATGTGGATAAATGTGAAGTTATCCACTTTGGTGGCAAAAACATGAAGGCAGAATATTATCTGAATGGTGACAGATTAGGAAAAGAGGAGGTGCAACGAGACCTGGGTGTCATGATACATCAGTCATTGAAAGTTCGCATGCAGTACAGCAGGTGGTGAAGAAGGCAAGTGGGTATGTTGTCCTTCATAGCTAGGGGATTTGAGTATAGGAGCAGGAAGGTCTTACTACAATTGTACAGGGCCTTGGTGAGGCCTCACCTGGAATATTGTTTAGTTTTGGTCTCCTAATCTGAGGAAGGACGTTCTCGCTATTGGGGGAGTGCAGCGAAGGTTCACCAGACTGATTCCTGGGATGGCTGGACTGACCTACAAAGAAAGACTGGATCAACTGGGCCTTTATACATTGGAGTTTAGAAGAATGAGAGGGGATCTCATAGAAAAATATAAAATTCTGATGTGACTGGACAGGTTAGATGTAGGAAGAATGTTCCCAATGTTGGGGAAGTCCAGAACCAGGGGTCACAGTCTAAGGATAAGGGGTAAGCCATTTAGGACCGAGATGAGGAGAAACTTCTTCACTCAGTTGTTAACCTGTGGAATTCCCTACCGCAGAGAGTTGTTAATGCCAGTTCATTGGATATATTCAAGAGGGAGTTAGATATGGCCCTTATGGCTAAAGGGATCAAGGGGTATGGAGAGAAAGCAGGAAAGGGGTACTAAGGTGAATGATCAGCCATGATATTGAATAGTGGTGCAGGCTCAAAGGGCCGAATGGCCTACTCCTGCACCTATTTTCTATGTTGGTGAATGTTGATTTTTTTAAAACTAAACACACAGGGCCGGAATGGATGAAGAAACGTACACTCTCTTCCAGCGTGTAGCTGTGCAACTTGGTTGGGCAAAACATGATGATCTAAATGTCATTGAAACACAGGTAAATATGAACCTATAATCAATGCCATGATGACATTTGATATTAATGTTATATCTCCTATCTATGGCACTTGTCTAGGAATTAAAGGACACCTTGTAATGAGTGTTTATATTGCAAGCCATATAATTAGGTGAAAGACTATAACTTCTATTCCCATGAATATAGAAGATAAAGGGATGATCTGATTGAGGTGTTTAAGATGATTTAAGGATTTGATAGGGCAGATATAGATTTATGTTGGGCAAGGTATTAATTGGCAGTTAACTGTCAGTCAGCTGTAAGTGTTATCTTGAATAGGTGTTAATCACGGAATAGGGGAGGTGAGTCAAGACTTGTAAATTGAGTGTTGCACTTGAGTATAAAAATAAAGGATGTGCTTATATTTGTCTTGCAAAAATGGCCAACATGCTCCACCCTTTGTTTCTGATTGCTCTCTTGGAGGATAAGCCCCACCCTGAAGTTTCATAGGAATGTGTAACTAGAACTGCCTATCCCAAGGTCTCTTTGACTTTGCAAATTGTAACTTGATCCACTTTGACTTTCTGAAGCGACAGAGGACAGCTGCCGAGAAGACAGCAAGGGCCAGCCAAAGTGCTTTATCCCTAGTCAAAGTGCATGCCTCCCTCAGCCAAAGTGCCTTATCCCAGCGCAGGTACATCCCCCCCCACCATAGATGGGGCAGACATTGTGTACAGATTATTAACAGGTTTATTGGGTATGAAGTGAATAGTGACAGTGTCGTGACTTCTGGATATCGTCCACTCCAATGATGTCTCTTGTAGGGGATTGGAAGAACATGCTCTATATCTCTCCCTCCCCCAGCCCACCTTGTGCTCTCCCCCTCCCCCCAGGCCCCTACAATTTAATAGCTGCAGGTGAGAATGGTTTGCCATAGGAGGGGTAGTGCATCCCACCAATCATCCCTGTTATAATCTACTGTCTTTTTTCCTAAATCTCCCCAGTCTATGGATCCATCATTGTCATGTCTGGTGCTGTCAGCGCCATTGGTGACTGATACAGTCGCGCTTGCGCATGATTTCGTCACATTTGCTTGCATTCTTTTTGCGGCTGCCTCTAACTTTTTTGCTTAATTCATAATATGCTGGAGTTACTATTATCCATGTCTTTTCTTATGTTTTTTCTTGTCTTCCCACCACTCCTTTTGCCTGGCGGGAATTGCACTAGGGTCCCATTTATTTTTCAATATCTTTACTATAATCTGTTTATTTCTATCAGCTAAATACTTGGTCAGGGATCCCTCGGGTCCCCACTCCAAGTCCTTATCTCCCATGGTTATTTGTTGGCGGTATCTCTCCTTTCAAACTTCTCCCGAGCGAGACGGATATTTTCAACTTATACCGACTTTATACGTTCAATTGCAACGTTCTTATTATATACTCTGCTACAGATTCAATCCAGATAAAACAATATTACACAAGTCGTTTTGTCTATAGTAGTTAGGTGTAGACTGCATGTAGTCTCGTTCAGACTTGCAGGATCGGATCTCTCCGGCAGCTGACATCAGACAGACTTTTACTTGTCCTATCTGTACGTGGTAATTGAAAACGTATTTGCGTGTTTGACGTGTTTCCATCTACCAGTATCTGCCATCCGCTTGGTATCCTGCTGACTACGCCAATTGTTGTGGAATATTTCAAAATACTCCACACAAGTCTGACATAGTTCAAACAGTCTTTAATCGCACGTACAGGGAGACAACTTGCTTTCTGTCCTTAGCCAAGTCTCTCCAAATTGATGCAGAAATTTACAGATATTTATATTCATAAATGACACATTGTACAATGTCCCCACCTACTTTCTAGATTACATCATTAATCTTAATTCCTGTTTACTACCAGATGTTTACTAGTTTCGATAACTGTTAGACTGTAACAGAGGTTGCAGTCAGCATTATATAACACTTAAACAGTCACTGTTTATAAACAGTTGTGGTCAGCAGTTAGTCTGACCTATGACACACATTGTTGCAATTGATTTACTACTGACAGTTGGGGTCAGCAGATTTAGCTTAATCCCATTTCACTATCTTGTTTAGCCTTGTCTATTGTTTTACCACTCAAGCTGTTGTCCAAGATATCCTTGATTTTCCTGCCACACAAGCTAGTCGGAGGTTCCCCTTTCAGGATGAAGCTCAGGCCTTTACTGAGGACTGATCGTTCGGGGTCAGGGGGGATAGTGAAAACCCAGCAGGGGGTGAGATTGGAAGAAGGGATGGGATCAGAGGGAAGTGTGGGGGAAGAAGGTTCTGGAGGGGTGTTGGTGTCCAAGAGTTGTTGAAATTTACAATCCTTGAAACCTGAAAGGAAGGAAAAAACTTTTTGGTTAAAGTGCCGGATGAGGCAAAGGATAAAATGGAACTGCGGGCCAGGACAGCTTAGAGATAGTGAGTCGGTGCTGCTGAAGACAGAGGTCGAGAGTGTGCATGTGGTGGCGCATAGCGTTGTGTGTGGATCCCAGGATGCGGCGAGAGCAGTGGTTTGAGGAACGTTGAATATCTGAGATACCTGTAATCCTGGGTGGATCCAAAACATGAGGGGTGGAATTTCAGTTGGAATCCACATGGATTAAGTCTGAGGCAGAGACAGTTTCTGAGGAAAGAGATGTGGTTGTGAAAGCGAGTCTCGGCAGATACTTGATCAAACATGAGAAGGGAAACAGAAATCAAAGAAGATGAACAAGGTAAAAGAGAAAAATGGAAATCCCGTCTGAGGGAAGAGCAGAAATCCTAATTTTCTTTGGTTCAGTGTCCATTTTTTCCTCCTGTCTTTTTAAGTGCATTGGAGTTCATTTCCTATGTTAAAAGCACTATATAAATCCAAGTTGCTCTTTGATATACATCAATTGTTAACCTTGGGCATGTTAATCTAAGGAAGCATGTTTCAGTTCATGGTCTGCTTATAGAGACGACTATTTAACCATAAACATAAGAGCAAGTGTTGGGAGGAAGCTCAAATCATAATAGATATTTCCATTTATATCAGCACTGGAAACGTCATGTACTATGTAGTATTTGACATACCAGTATTTTAGTTCCATGCCATTCCAAGTGTTTATCTTGCTTTGCATTGTTTTGCTATTTTTCAGCTTCAGCAAAAAATTGAGAAATCCAGGCAACACTTGAAGAATCATTGTAAAGACACAACAATGAATCTACACTCTGAATCTGAGGAGAGCCCAGAAACCTGTGATTCATGTGTGTGCAAGCTGTTACTGTCTAGTTCAGAAGACGAGGCTGAATCATGGCAAAAAATTACTCCAGAGAGCAGGCAAGAAAGACATGATGAATATTCAGTGATCGAGAGAGTGGACGAGAAGCCACAGAACTGTAGTGGAACCATAGCCATCTGCGACTCCAGCAGTGATGATGATTTTGAGATTTGTAAGCATCAGACTGTGGCTCAATGCTGCTTTTTGCTTCACTAACACTTGATGCAAACAGTGTTTATGTAGTGAGGTACCTATATAATCTATATAACGTATTCACAATCTTAATACCTGCACACACTTCCTGCTAGCATCTCCACTGGCAGATTTACATAGGTTGTTATAAATGTGGATATAGGAATTTATATTCTATGAAAATAAAGACTGAATGCCTGACTTTAAATGCTATGAATTATGCCTGCACACCCTGGTCCAGTTATGCCCGGCTCTATCCCTACTTCCATCTACACTTTGTCTTGATTCTATGTACAGTGCTGCAGGAGCTGATTAGTATATTATGATTAAAGAAAATGAGGTAAGGTGGTGGGTGGGGGGGGGGGGGGGGGGGGCGAGTGCGGGGTGGGAAGGTGTGTAGGATTTTTAAAATCGCATGAATCTCAGGCAGCTATTGTTTCTCCTCCGCCCTCTCTCTCCACACCGCACCCCCCTTACTCTTATGCAGCTGATCCGTGTGTTTGTGTGTGTGTGTTTGTATGTATCCTTTTGGTTTTCAGCACCATTTGAATGTTGTCATCTTAGAGTTTACAGAATGTACGTTTGCCCAGCAAAGTTTAATTGTAGGAAATATGCTGCTGTAATATGCTGCTGTTTAGTTGAGGAGAGGTTAGAGGACTGGCCTTGGTTCAACGATCGGCCCTGTGAGTAAGAGTTTGATCAGTTTATATTGTCAGCAGAAGTTGGAGACAACTTCTGACCGTTTAGTCAGGCGATGAGTAGTTTCCTTAAAAGCTTTAATCGGTCACATTGCCTGATGTAATGTTTTTAAGCATCTCCTGCCAGAATTTTAGAATTTAATGTTTGTTTTAATTTCAAAATTAATTCAAACTTTGGAAAAGAAAGATGTCTACATCATGTTAGATTGTGTGCATAACTTGTTTCTAAGAAGTCCCTGTTAAAATAAATATATTAGTGGTCTAAATATATGCAAGTGCCAATGAACCAGGAAGGAAGACAACTGATAACTTGCTAGAGCTGTACCACAGAGTTTTGAACCAACACATTAAGAAAAAAAACAGAACAGTTTCCATAAAACCCCTGGTTAGAGGTCATATATGGTTTTTATATTTGTTGTTGAAGATGTAGACTTGAATGGGACTTCCACTAGTTAATTTGCTTTACAAACTACACCGCTATCTTTGCTTGACACATACTGTAATCTCCAAAACTGAATCTTATCAACACTTGTTTTAACCCAGCTAAGCCAGTGTTGTTCCTGTCAGTTTTTGTTCTGTAAGTTAATAATCATTTATTTTGGAGTTAATTGGGTCCTTTTTTTAAAAAAAAAAAAAAAAAAATTTTTCCAGGCTGCATCAAATCAAATTAAGCATTACATCCACGACCTGTAGATACAAACACAATTCTCAATCCAGTATTACTCTCTCCTTTGTGCCCTTGTTTCTCTTCTCCATGTGCCCCCACTCAACTGATTGAAAACCAGCTCCTATGACTAGTTGAACCTGTACAACTGGATCGGAGTTAAATAGATCTTTTGAGAAAGATGCACTGCAGAGTTAATGGAAGTGTTTCTGTGTATGATTCTGTTTAATTTGAACATTGTAAGTTTCCAATTCCATTTGTTCAGTAACAAAATTCAAAACGCTGTCTTACAGGCACAGTTTTGACCCAGAAGGGGACATTAAACTCAGACTTCACAGCAAGAAGGACCAAGAATAAAAGGTGAGTGTACTGGGGATGCCACGGTAGCTTCTGCTTCAATAAATCCTGTTGAGGAAAAAGAGCTCTGATTGGTTTTCATAGTATATAGATCAGCCTTTCTCAACATTTGCTCTAAGTACATTAGTTAGCCATTTTTCCTGTATAGCTGTGCACTGATTTTAGTCTGTCCAAGATTATGCCAATACTCATGGAGTTGGTGCTCAATTACTTTTCTGAATTATTTCAAAATAGTGGTTTGATTTAGTCATGGATAGGGTGCAGAAGAAATTCAGTATGATGATTCCAGGGGTGGAAGGCTTTAGTTATGAGGGGTTTGAGAAGAAACTTGACTCATTAGAATGGATAAGGTTAAAAAGATATCTGATTGATTATGCTCAAAATTTTGATAAGTAAATAGGGAAAGAATATTTCGACTGGTTAGTGTGAGTAACTAAAGCGCATAAATTTAAGATCACCAAAAATATGAAAGTGAACTTGAGAATTTTTAAGATGTGGAATGATCCATCAAAGTGTTGGAAGCAGAATCCATAATAGCTTTTAAAAGGGAAGTGAATAAATTATCTAGAAAAAAACTTTAAACGGGATTGTAGGTAAATCCAGAATATTACTTTAAATGAATTTGCAAGATTAGGATATAGAAACATAGAAAATAGGTGCAGGAGTAGGCCATTCGGCCCTTCTAGCCTGCACTGCCATTCAATGAGTTCATGGCTGAACATGCAACTTCAGTACCCCATTCCTGCTTTCTCACCATACCCCTTGATTCCCCTAGTAGTAAGGACTTCATCTAACTCCTTTTTGAATATATTTAATGAATTGGCCTCAACTACTTTCTGTGGTAGAGAATTCTACAGGTTCACCACTCTGGGTGAAGAAATTCCTCCTCATCTCGGTCCTAAATGGCTTACCCCTTATCCCTAGACTGTGTCCCCTGGTTCTGGACTTCCCCAACATTGGGAACATTCTTCCTGCATCTAACCTGTCCAGTCCCGTCAGAATTTTAAACGTTTCTATGAGGTCCCCTCTCATTCTTCTGAACTCCAGTGAATACAAGCCCAGTTGATCCAATCTTTCTTGATAGGTCTGTCCCGCCATCCCGGGAATCAGTCTGGTGAACCTTCGCTGCAATCCCTCAATAGCAAGAATGTCCTTCCTCAGGTTAGGAGACCAAAACTGTACACAATACTCCAGGTGTGGCCTCACCAAGGCCCTGTACAATTGTAGCAACACCTCCCTGCCCCTGTACTCAAATCCCCTCGCTATGAAGGCCAACATGCCATTTGCTTTCTTAACCGCCTGCTGTACCTGCATGCCAACCTTCAATGACTGATGTACCATGACACCCAGGTCTCTTTGCACCTCCCCTTTTCCTAATCTGTCATCATTCAGATAATAGTCTGTCTCTCTCTTTTTACCACCAAAGTGGATAACCTCACATTTATCCACATTATACTTCATCTGCCATGCATTTGCCCACTCACCTAACCTATCCAAGTCGCTCTGCAGCTTCATAGCATCCTCCTCGCAGCTCGCACTGCCACCCAACTTAGTGTCATCCGCAAATTTGGAGATACTACATTTAATCCCCTCGTCTAAATCATTAATGTACAGTGTAAACAGCTGGGGCCCCAGCACAGAACCTTGCGGTACCCCACTAGTCACTGCCTGCCATTCTGCAAAGTCCCCATTTACTCCTACTCTTTGCTTCCTGTCTGACCACTAGCTCAGACTAGTGAAAAGCAAATTAAGACTGAGATCAGGAAGTTATTCTTCAGAGTGATCAACAGATTTCCAGACAATATTGGAGGTGAAAACCCTGAAATCATTTAGTTTATATATATATTTTTTAAATTAGATACTGCAATGGGGGAACGTAGGGGCTTGCTGAACGGTGAACCAAGATTGACCAAAAGGCTTTCCTTATCGTAGTTGCCTTATATGGGGATAGGGCAGGAGTGGGAACTTATGTGGTTAGCTCTCCCAGAGAGTCGGCACATGCACGATGGGCTGAATCGTCTCTGTTATAAATGTATACTTGTATTTACTCTGTACAGCCACCAGAGGGCTCATCCTAAGGGATCCCATAATCCCTTGGGAGCACAGGTATTTAAGGAGGCTTCACAGGTTGGACAGACATTCTGGAGACCTGCAACAAAAGACTACGGTCACACTTTACTTTGAGCTCACAGTGTTCAGTCTGACTCTTTCTCCATACACAACAGTCTCATTCTGTGCTATCAAATTCTTTATATGCAAAGCATTAGAATGACAATTGTACTCATGTTTTGTTCATATCATCAGACCTGACTATATTTCTGAACTAAGCACGGATTCCAGTGGGGATGAAGGTTTTGAAAAATGTGAGTAGTATCTTAAATGTGTGTGGTTTTTTTTGAAACTTTGCTTTTGTCTTCTTCAAAGTCAGCTATGTAGGTTGGTGCTTTGTCACTGTATTTGTATTGAACACGCCAGGGTAAGGTCCAAAACTCCAACAATGTGTCTTAACCCCAGCCTCAGAGTACACCCTACTGCAGCGGTGTGGAATTTTTTCTAGTTCCCACAGTAACCATCCTATTGCTTCTTTGTGAGACTACCAATTAGCACTATTATGGGCACTTTTGTATTAAGACCCATGTCCTGCAAGACTCAAAGACGCCGACAAAAAGGAAAAAAGTCAAGGAGCCACTCAGTCCATAAATGCAGGTCGAGGCCTAGGAGCGGCAGGGTCGGGAGTCGAGGAGCCCAGCAGCGAGGCAGAGGCCCAGGAGTGGCGCAGCGTACAACAACAGCGGGGTCAGGGCTCTGGGAAGGTGCAGCACGGGCCAGCACGCATTGCGATCTATGGACAGTAGGAGTATGTGTGTGTACTCGGTCCGTGCAGCAAAGCTTGGTCTCCAGTCGTCTTGGTTAACCCTTGCCACTGGACCAAGACCTTGCTCTGTCAAGCCTGTGTGGTGGCTGATGTGCAACGGCCACTCCACGTTAAAATAATTCACGCACAGGCATCTTCCACCCTTCAGGATGTAGTTCGGGACCTGGAATGTCAGGTCCCTCATTGAAACACCTGTGAATTCATCCCTTTTTGATGTGGAAGTGGGTCATCCTCGACACTAGGGACTGCCTAATACTATACTACTAAATGCTTGTCAATCTAGCACCCTAATGCTCATTAAAGCAACCAGCAGCATTTTGAATGTGTCGGATGTCTGAGAAAATGGAGGTAAATCGGAGACCAGTGGTCAGGTTTTAAAAGTTTATGGTAGTGGTTTTCTAATCAGAAATGTCCTCACATTCCCCCTTCGAATAATCCAATAGGTAGAGGTGCAGTCTTTAATTTCTGGCTCTAATGTAAAATGAAAAGGAGCCTATTGCAGGAGTTGGGAAGCAAGTGACGGAGATAGCCACAGGCTGTGTTTCATTTTTTTAGATAAAATTTGTTCAACAAAGGAGTGAACATGTTGGGAGTGCTTGTAGCACAATATTCTTCGAGTAAAGATAGAATCATAGAAATATACAGCACAGAGGGAGGCCATTTTGGCCCAGCATGTCCACGCTGGCCAACAAAGAGCTATCCAGCCTAATCCCACTTTCCTGCTCTTGGTCCGTAGCCCTGTAGGTCACAGCACTTCAATTGCATATCCAAGCACTTTTTAACTGTGGTGAGGGTTTCTGCCTCAACCACCCTTTCAGGCAGTGAGTTCCAGACCCTCACTACCACCCGGGTAAAAAAAAAAAAAAAATTCTCCTCAAATCTTCTCTAAACCTCTTACCAATTACTTTAAATCTATGCCCCCTGTTTGTTGACCCCACTGCTAAGGGAAATAGGTCCTTTCTATCCATTTTATTTAGGCCCCTCATAATTTTATACACTTCAATAAGGTCCCCCCTCAGCTTCCTCTTCCAAAGAAAACAAACCCAGCCTATCCAATCTTTCCTCCATAGCTAAAATTCTCCAGTCCAGGTAACATCCTCGTAAATCTCCTCTGTATCCTCTCTTGTGCAGTCGCATCTTTCCTGTAATGTGACCAGAACTGCGTGCAGTACTCTTGGTGTGGCCTAACCAGTGTTTTCTGCATTTCAAGCATAACCTCCCTGCTCTTGTATTCTATGCCTCAGTAAATAAAGGCAAGTATTCCGTATGCTGCCTTAACCACCATATCTATCTGGCCTGCTACCTTCAGGGATCTGTGGACATGCACTCCAAGGTGTATTCCTTTGCCTTGTTAGCCCTTCCCAAATGCATCACCTTGCACTTCTCCAGATTGAATTCCATTTGCCACTGTTCTGCCCACCTGACCAGTTCATTCATATTTTCTTGCAGTCTACAGCTTTCTTCTTCATTATTGACCATGCGAACTTCGTAACCATACCCCCTACATTCAAGTCCAAATCATTGATGTATACCACAAAAAGCAAGGGACCTAGTACTGAGCCCTGCGGAACCCCACTGGAAACCGCATTCCAGTCACACAAACACCCATCAACCATTACCCTTTGCTTCCTGCCTCAGCCACTTTTTGGATCCAACTTGCCACTTTGCCTTGGATCCGATGGGCTTTGACTTTCGTGACCAGTCTGCCATGTGGGATCTTACCAAAAGCCTTGCTAAAATCCATATACACTGCATCAAACGCACTACCCTCGTCGACCCTCCTTGTTATCTCCTCAAAGTTCAATTAAGTTAGTCAGACACGACCTTCCTTTAACAAATCCATGCTGACTGTGCTTGATCTGTCTCTTTCTAAATGAAACATAGAAAATAGGTGCAGGAGTAGGCCATTCGGCCCTTCGGGCCTGCACCACCATTCAATAAGATCATGGCTGATCATTCCTTCAGTACCCCTTTCCTGCTTTCTCTCCATACCCCTTGATCCCTTTACCCGTAAGGGCCATATCTAACTCCCTCTTGAATATATCCAATGCACTGGCATCAACAACTCTGGCAGGGAATTCCACAGGTTATCAACTCTGAGTGAAGAAGTTTCTCCTCATCTCAGTCCTAAACGGCCTGCCCCTTATCCTAAGACTGTGTCCCCTGGTTCTGGACTTCCCCAACATCGGGACATTCTTCCTGCATCTAACCTGTCCAGTCCAGTCAGAATCTTATGTTTCTATAAGATCCCCTCTCATCCTTCCAAACTCCAGTGTATAAAGGCCCAGTTGATCCAGTCTCTCCTCATATGTCAGTCCAGCCATCCCTCGAATCAGTCTGGTGAACCTTCGCTGCACTCCCTCAATAGCAAGAACATCCTTCCTCAGATTAGGAGACCAAAACTGAACACAATTTTCCAGGTGGGGCCTCACCAAGGCCCTGTACAATTGCAGTAAAACCTCCCTGCTCCTATACTCAAATCCCCTAGCTATGAAGGCCAACATGACATTTGCCTTCTTCACCGCCTGCTGTACCTGCATGCCAACTTTCAATGACTGATGTACTATGACAACCAGGTCTCATTGCACCTCCCCTTTTCCTAATCTGCTGCCATTCAGATAATATTCTGCCTTTGTGTTTTTGCCCCCAAAGTGGATAACCTCATATTTATCCACATTATACTGCATCTGCCATGCATTTGCCCACTCGCCTAACCTGTCCAAGTCACCCTGCAGCCTCTTGGTGTCCTCCTCACAGCTCACACCGTCACCCAGTTTAGTCTCATCTGCAAACTTGGAGATATTACATTCAATTCCATCATCTAAATCATTAATATATATTGTAAAAGAGCTGGGGTCCCAGCACTGAGCCTGGCGGCACTCCACTAGTCACTGCCTGCCATTCTGAAAAGGACTTGTTAATCCCGACTCTCTGCTTCCTGTCTGCCAACCAGTTCTCTATCCACGTCAGTACATTACCTCCAATACCATGTGCTTTGATTTTGCACACCAATCTCTTGTGTGGGACCTTGTCAAAAGCCTTTTGAAAGTTCAAATACACCACATCCACTGCTTCTCCCTTGTCCACTCTGCTGGTTACATCCTCAAAAAAATTCCAGAAGATTTGTCAAGCATGATTTCCCTTTCATAAATCTATGCTGACTTGGACCAATCCTATCACTGCTTTCCAAATGTGCTGTTATTTCATCCTTAATGACTGATTCCAACATTTTCCCCACCACCGATGTCAGGCTAACCGGTCTATAATTACCGTTTTCTCTCTTCCCTCCTTTTTTTTTAAAAAGTGGTGTTACATTAGCAACCCTCCAGTCCATAGGAACTGATCCAGAGTCGATAGACTGTTGGAAAATGATCACCAATGCGTCCACTATTTCTAGGGCCACTTACTTAGTCTGCATCCCAGAGTACTTAACAGGCCCATGGGATTTATCGGCCTTTAATCCCGTCAATTTCCCTAACACAATTTCCTGCCTAATAAGGATATCCTTCAGTTCCTCCTTCTCACTAGACCCTTGGTCCCCTAGTACACCCACAAGGTTGTTTGTGTCTTCCTTTTGTGAAGATAGAACCAAAGTATGTGTTCGGTTGGTCTGCCATTTCTTTGTTCCCCATTATAAATTCACCCGAATCTGACTGCAAGGGACCTACGTTTGTCTTCACTAATCTTTTTTCTTCACATCTATAGAAGCTTTTGCAGTCAGTTTTTGTTTCTGGCAAGCTTCCTCTCATGCTCTATTTCCCCCCCTCTTAATTAAACCCTTTGTCCTCCTCCTGCTGAATTCTAAAATTCCCCCAGTCCTCCAGTTTGCTGCTTTTTCTAGCTAATTTGTATGCCACTTCTTTGGAATTAATACTATCCTTAATTTCCTTTGTTAGCCATGGTTGAGCCACCTTCCCCGTTTTCTTTTTACTCCAGACAGGGATGTACAATTGTTGAAGTTCGTCCATATGATCTTTAAAGGTTTGCCATTGCCTATCCACTGTCAACCCTTTAAGTATCATTTGCCAGTCTAATCTAGCCAATTTGCACCTCATACCACCAAAGTTACTTTTCCTTAAGTTCAGGACCCTAGTTTCTGAATTAACTTTGTCACTCTCCATCTTAATAAGGAATTCTACCATATTATGGTCACTCTTCCCCAAGGAGCCTCACACAACAAGATTGCTAATTAGTCCCTTCTCATTACCCTCTGCCTGACTTTTCCCCCCTCTCTATGACCTGTATCATCTCTCCACCGTCCCCATTCCTTCCCTGTCCGACCCTACCCCATTCCTTCCCTCTCCGACCTCCCCCCTGCCCCCGCGCATCCTTCTCTTTCCGACCCATCTTTCCTTCTCTTTCCGACCCATCTTTGCTTCAAGTATCAAATCAAAGACCAATGCATTTAAGGTGGCCAAGGTTAGTGGGAAACTAGAGGATTGGGAAAATTTTAAGCAACAGCAAAGAATGACTAAACAAGCAATAAAGAAAGGGAAGATAGATTACGAAGGTAAACTTGCGCAAAACATAAAAACAGATAGTAAAAGCTTTTACAGATATATAAAACGGAAGAGTGACTAAAGTAAATGTTGGTCCCTTAGAAGATGAAAAGGGGGATTTAATAATGGGAAATGTGGAAAAGGCTGAGACCTTAAACAATTATTTTGCTGCTGTCTTCACAGTGGAAGACACAAAAACCATGCCAAAATTTGCAGGCCACAGGAATGTGGGAAGGGAGGACCTTGAGACAATCACTATCACTAGGGGGCTAGTGCTGGACAGGCTAATGGGACTGAAGGTAGACAAGTCCCCTGGTCCTGATGAAATGCATCCCAGGGTATTAAGAGATGGTGGAAGTTATAGCAGATGCATTCGTTATAATCTACCAAAATTCTCTGGACTCTGGGGAGGTACCAGCGGATTGGAAAGCAGCTAATGCAACGCCTCTGTTTAAAAAGGGGGGCAGGCAAAACGCAGGTAACTATAGGCTGGTTCGTTTAACATCTGTGATGGGGAAAATGCTTAAAACTATCATTAAGGAAGAAATAGCGGGACATCTAGATAGGAATAGTGCAATCAAGCAGACGCAGCATGGATTCATGAAAGGGAAATCATGTTTAACTAACTTACTGGAATTCTTTGAGGATATAATGAGCATGGTGGATAGAGGTGTACCGATGGATGTGGTAGAAACATAGAAACATAGAAAATAGGTGCAGGAGCAGGCCATTCAGCCCTTCTAGCCTGCACCGCCATTCAATGAGTTCATGGCTGAACATGAAACTTCAGTACCCCCTTCCTGCTTTCTCGCCATAACCCTTGATCCCCCGAGTAGTAAGGACTTCATCTAACTCCCTTTTGAATATATTTAGTGAATTGGCCTCAACAACTTTCTGTGGTAGAGAATTCCACAGGTTCACCACTCTCTGGGTGAAGAAGTTTCTCCTCATCTCGGTCCTAAATGGCTTACCCCTTATCCTCAGACTGTGACCCCTGGTTCTGGACTTCCCCAACATTGGGAACATTCTTTCTGCATCTAACCTGTCTAAACCCGTCAGAATTTTAAACGTTTCTATGAGGTCCCCTCTCATTCTTCTGAACTCCAGTGAATACAAGCCCAATTGATCCAATCTTTCTTGATAGGTCAGTCCCGCCATCCCGGGAATCAGTCTGGTGAACCTTCGCTGCACTCCCTCAATAGCAAGAATGTCCTTCCTCAAGTTAGGAGACCAAAACTGTACACAATACTCCAGGTGTGGCCTCACCAAGGCCTCACCAAGGCCCTGTATTTAGATTTCCAAAAGGCATTCGATAAGGTGCCACACAAAAGGTTACTGCAGAAGATAAAGGTACGCGGAGTCAGAGGAAATGTATTAGCATGGATAGAGAATTGGCTGGCGAACCGAAAGCAGAGAGTCAGGATAAATGGGTCCTTTTCCGGTTGGAAATCAGTGGTTAGTGGTGTGCCACAGGGATCGGTGCTGGGACCACAACTGTTTACAATATACATAGATGACCTGGAAGAGGGGACAGAGTGTAGTGCAATAAAATTTGCAGATGACACTAAGATTAGTGGGAAAGCGGGTTGTGTAGAGGACTCGGAGAGGCTGCAAGGAGATTTGGATAGATTAAGCGAATGGGCTCAGGTTTGGCAGATGGAATACAATGTCGGAAAGTGTGAGGTCATCCACCTTGGGGGGGGGAAAAAAACAGTAAAAGAGAATATTATTTGAATGGGGAGAAATTACAACATGCTGTGGTGCAGAGGGACCTGGGGGTCCTTGTGCATGAATCTCAAAAGGTTAGTTTGCAGGTGCAGCAGGTAATCAGGAAGGCGAATGGAATGTTGGCCTTCATTGCGAGAGGGATGGAGTACAAAAGCAGGGAGGTCTTGCTGCAACTGTATAGGGTATTGGTAAGTCCGCACCTGGAGTACTGCGTGCAGTTTTGGTCACCTTACTTAAGGAAGGATATACTAGCTTTGGAAGGGGTACAGAGACGATTCACTAGGCTGATTCTGGAGATGAGGGGGTTACCTTATGATGATAGATTGAGTAGACTGGGTCTTTACTCGTTGGAGTTCAGAAGGATGAGGGGTGATCTTATAGAAACATTTAAAATCATGAAAGTGATAGACAAGATGGAGGCAGAGAAGTTGTTTCCACTGGTCGGGGAGACTAGAACTAGGGGGCACAGCCTCAAAATACAGGGGAGCCAATTTAAAACCGAGTTGAGAAGGAATTTTTTCTCCCAGAGGGTTGTGAATCTGTGGAATTCTCTGCCCAAGGAAGCAGTTGAGGCTAGCTCATTGAATGTTTTCAAGTCAAAGATAGATAGATTTTTAACCAATAAGGGAATTAAGGGTTACGGGGAGAGGGCGGGTAAGTGGAGCTGAGTCCACGGCCAGATCAGCCATGATCTTGTTGAATGGTGGAGCAGGCTCGAGCGGCTAGATGGCCTACTCCTGTTCCTAATTCTTATGTTCACTTTCCGACCCACAATTCTTCCCTGTCAGCTGCAGCTCAGTGGGTAGCACACTTGCCTGAGTCAGAAGGTTGTGGGTTCAAGTCCCACTCCAGTGTCTTGAGCACACAAATCTAGGCTGACGCTCCACTGCAGTGCTGAGGGAGTGCTGCACTGTCTGAAGTGCCGTCTTTCAGATGAGACATTAAACCGAGGCCCGTCTGGTCTCTCGGGTAAAAGATCCATTGGCACTATTTCGAAGAAGAGCATGGGAGTTAACCCCAGCGTCCCGGCCAATATCTGTCGCCCAATCAACACAACAACAAAACAGACCATCTGGCCACCAACACATTGCTGTTCGTGGCAGCCTGCCGTGCCCCCCACACCACAACAGTGACCACACTCATCGGCTGTAAGGCACTTTGAGACGTCCAGTGAAAGGCGCTATATAAGTGCAAGTCCTTCGTTCTCTGATCCCAATTATCCATTCCCCTCGTCCTGACCCCTCTTCCCCTTCTCTCTCTGACTCCCGTTGCCTCTCTATAAAGGTGATGACTCTGAACTGGGACCCTCCGTTAAAGCCAAACTATACTTGGACTACATGTCAAAGTCAGGTGGCACAGACAGACCCAAACCAAACCAAAAGATTGTACAAAGGCATTGGTGTTTGGGACACTTCTGATGGGGCACATCGTCCTAAATTCAGCTTGGGGACAACATCTCTAAAGCACACCTTAGGCTAGGACTCAATAAATGAAGATTTATCCTGTCCCTCAAAGGGTGGAGAGGATGGAGGTTGTGGGGGGGGGATGGAGGTTGCGGGGGGGGGTGGTGGAGAGGTGGGGAAGAGGGAGGGAGGGGGGGGTAGAGGGAGGGAGGGTGGGGTGGAGGGTGGGGAGAGAGGGAGGGTGGTTGGGGGGGGGGGAGAGGGAGGGTGGTTGGGGGGGGGGGAGAGGGAGGGTGGTTGGGGGGGGGGGGAGAGGGAGGGTGGTTGGGGGGGGGGAGAGGGAGGGAGGGTGGTTGGGGGGGGGGGGGGAGGGAGGGTGGTTGGGGGGGGGGGGGAGGGAGGGAGGGTGGTTGGGGGGGGGGGGAGGGAGGGTGGTTGGGGGGGGGGGGAGGGAGGGTGGTTGGGGGGGGGGGGAGGGAGGGTGGTTGGGGGGGGGGGAGGGAGGGTGGTTGGGGGGGGGGGGAGGGAGGGTGGTTGGGGGGGGGGGAGGGAGGGTGGTTGGGGGGGGGGGGGAGGGAGGGTGGTTGGGGGGGGGAGGGAGGGTGGTTGGGGGGGGGGGGGAGGGAGGGTGGTTGGGGGGGGGGGGGGAGGGAGGGTGGTTGGGGGGGGGGGGAGGGAGGGTGGTTGGGGGGGGGGGGAGGGAGGGTGGTTGGGGGGGGGGGGGGAGGGAGGGTGGTTGGGGGGGGGAGGGAGGGTGGTTGGGGGGGGGGGGGGAGGGTGGTTGGGGGGGGGGGGGAGGGTGGTTGGGGGGGGGGGGAGGGTGGTTGTGGGGGGGGGGGGAGGGTGGTTGGGGGGGGGGGGGGAGGGTGGTTGGGGGGGGGGGGGAGGGTGGTTGGGGGGGGGAGGGTGGTTGGGGGGGGGGGGGGGAGGGTGGTTGGGGGGGGAGGGTGGTTGGGGGGGGGGGAGGGTGGTTGGGGGGGGGGAGAGGGAGGGTGGTTGGGGGGGGGGGAGAGGGAGGGTGGTTGGGGGGGGGGGAGAGGGAGGGTGGTTGGGGGGGGAGAGGGAGTTGGGGGGGAGGAGGGAGGGTGGGGTTGGGGGGGGGGAGGGGGTAGAGAAGTGGGTGAGGGGGGTGGGGGGAAGAGGGGATGAGGGGGGGGGGGGTGCTGGGATGGAAGTGGGGCGGGTGGTAGTGAAAAGTGACAGGAGCAGAAGGTAATTGGTTTATAGATTTTCAGAAATTGTTGCAAAAATTCAGGCATGTGCCTGAAGAGGAAATGTAATGGCATAGATAGAAAGTGGTTGATGGATCAAGAATTAAGGTATTTGTCTTGGTCAGATTGGAGAAAGGTCTGGAATGGTGTATTGCAGGGATTTCTGCTGGATCCAGTTTTGTTCTCTGCTATACAATCTTGAAATCTGATGACACAAGAGTAAGTAGTTTGGCAAACACCAAGAGGACTGTACAAAATTTTAGGATAACAGACAATTTGTGGAATAGGCAGATAAGTGACCTTCAAATTAATATGCTTGAGTGTGAGTTAATACAATTTTGAAAGAAAGCGAGGAATGGGAATATACATCAATAGAAAGCTAAAGGGAGTGGGTAAGCTGAGGACACCCTCCATCGTGTTGTGTGGCACTACCGCCGTGCAAAACGGGATAGATTCAGAACCGCTCTAGCAGCTCAAAACTGGCCATCCATGAAGTGTTGCAGGCCATCAACAACAGCAGAATTGTATTCCACCACAATCTAACCTCAAGGCCCGGCATATCCCTCACTCTACCATTACCATCAAGCCAGGAGCAGCACCAGGCATACCTAAAAATGAGGTGCCAATCTGTGGATGCTGCAACAGAGGACCACACGCCTGCTGAACAGCAGCAGAAGCCACATGATGTAGCTAGAGATAAGCGATTCCACAACCAACGGATCAGATCAAAGCTCTCCAGTTGCGAATGGTGGTGGACAATTAAAACCAGTAACGGGAGGAGGCTCCTTGAACATCCCCATCCTCAATGATGGAGAAGCTCAGCACATGAGTGCAAAAGACACAGCTAAAGCGTTTTCAACCATCTTCAGCCAGAAATGCTGAGTGGATGATCCATCTTGGCCCCCTCCTGAGGTCCCCACCATTACAGAACCCAGTTTTCAGCCAATTCGATTCACTCTACATGATGATCGAGGAACGGCTGAGCGCACTGGATACAGCAAAGGCTATGGGCCCCGACAACATACCGGCTGTAATGCTGAAGACTTGTGCTCCAGAATTAGCCGTCCCTCTAGCCAAGCTGTTCCAGTACAACACTGGCATCTACCCGACAATGTGGAAAACTGACCAGGTATGTCTGTCGACAAAAATCAGGACAAATCCAATCCAGTCAATTACTGCCCATCAGTCTACTTTCAATCATTAGCAAAGTGATGGAAGGTGTTGTTGATAGTGCTATCCACACCGCTTACTCACCAATAGTATTGGGCAGTCCCTCATGTCGAGGATGACCCGCTTCCACACCAAAAAGGGATGAATGTGTTTCAAATGAGGGACCTGACAATCCAGGCCCCACACTACATCCTGAAGGGTGGAAGATGACTGTGTGTGAATTCTTTTAATGTAGCGTGGCTGTTGCACACCAGCCACCACATGGGCTTGACAGAGCAACAACATCCTGTGGGTCACCTTTGACCAGGAACCTAACTGGACCAGCCACACACATACTGTGGCAACTAGAGCAGGTTAGAGGATGGGTATTCTGCAGAGAATGTCTCCCCTCCTGACTCAAGCCTTTCCACCATCTAGAAGGCACAAGTCAGGAGTGTGATGGAATACTCACCACATGCCTGCATGAGTGCAACTTTAACAACACAAGATGCTTGACACCATACAGGACATAAGAGCATAAGAAATAGGAGGAGTAGGCCATTTGGCCCCTCAAGCCTGCTCCGCCATTCAATAAGATCATGGCTGATATGATCATGGACTCTGCTCCACTTCCCTGCCCGCTCCCCATAACCCTATACTCACTTATCGCTCAAAAATCTGTCTATCTCCACCTTAAATACATTCAGTGACCCAGCTTCTTCTGCTCTCTGGGGCAGACAATTCCATAGATTTACAACCCTCTGCGAGAAGTTGTTTCTCCTCATCTCAGTTTTAAATGGGCAGCCCCTTATTCTGAGACTATGTCCCCTAGTTTTAGTTTTAGTTTCCCCTATATGGAAATATCCTCTCTGCATCCACCTTGTTGAGCCCTCTCATTATCTTATTTCAATAAGATCACCTCTCATTCTTCTGAACTCCAGTGTGTATAGACCCAACCTACTCAACCTATCCTCATAAGTCAACACCCTCATCTCCGGAATCAACCAAGTGAACATTCTCTGAACAGCCTCCAATACATGTATATTCTTCCTTAAATACGGAGACCAAAACTGTATGCAGTACCCCAGGTGTGGCCTCATCAATACCCTGTACAGTTGTAGCAGGACTACTCTCTTCCCCCTTGCAATAAAGGCCAACATTCCATTTGCCTTCCTGATTACTTGCTGTATCGGTATATTCACTTTTTGTGTTTCATGCACAAGGACCCCCCAGGTCTCTCTGTACTGCAGCACTTTGAAATTTTTCTCCATTTAAATTATAATTTTATTTTCTATTATTTCTGCCAAAGTGGATAACCTCGCATTTTCCCACATTATACTCCATCTGCCAAATAGTTGCCCACTCACTTAGCCTGTCTGTATCCCTTTGCAGATTTTTTGTGTCCTCACAATTTGCTTTCCCACCCACCTTTTATATCATCAGCAAACTTGGCTACATTACACTCTGTCCCTTCATCCAAGTCATTAATATAGATTGTAAATAGTTGAGGACTCGGCGCCGATCCCTGTAGCACCCCACTCGTCACTGTTTGCCAACCGGAAAATGTCCCATTTATCCCGACTCTGTTTTCTGTTAGTTAGCCAATCCTCTATCCATGCTAATATATTACCCCCAACCCAGTGAGCTTTTATCTTGTGACACCTTATCGAATGCTTTCTGGAAATCCAAATACACCATATCCACTGGTTCCCCCTTATCCACCCTGCTCGTTACATCCTCAAATAACTCCAGCCAATTTATCAAACATGATTTCCCTTTCATAAAACCATGCTGACTGCTTGATTGAATCATGATTTTCTAAATGTCCCACTACTGCATTTCTTAATAATGGACTCCAGCATTTTCCCCAGTGACAGATGTTGGGCTAACTGGTCTATAGTTTACTGCTTTTTGTCTGCCTCTTTTTATAAAAAAAAATAGGAGCGTTACATTTGCGGTTTTCCAATCTGCTGGGACCGCCCCAGAATTCAGGGAATTTTGGTAAATTACAACCAATACATCCACTATCTCTGCAGCCACTTCTCTTGACCCTAGGATGTAAGGCATCAGGTCCAGGGGACTTGTCCGCCTTTAGTCCCATTATTTTACTTAGTACTACTTCATTAGTGATTGTATTAAGTTCCTCCCTACCTATAGCCCCTTGATTATCCACTATTGGGATGTTTTTAGTGTCTTCTACCGTGAAGACCGATACAAAATATTTGTTCAATGTCTCTGCCATTTCTCTGTTCTCCATTATTAATTCCCCAGTCTCATCCTCCAGGGGACCAACATTTACTTTAGCCACTCTTCCTTTTTATGTACCTGTAGAAACTCTTACTATCTGTTTTTATATTTTGTGTAGTTTACTTTCATAATTTATCTTCCCTCTCTTAATCATTTTTTTTTAGTCATTCTCTGTTGGCTTTTAAACATTTCTTAATCCTCTGGTTCCCCACTATTCTTTGCCACATTGTATGCCTTTGTTTTCAGTTTGATTACCCCCCCCCCCCCCCCCCCCACCACCACCTTATTTCCTTAAGTTAGCCATGGATGGTTATCCCTTCTCTTAATCTTTCCTTCTCATTGGGATATATTTTTATTGAGAGTTATGAAATATCTCCTTGAGTGTCTGCCACTGCTCATCAACTGTCCCATTCTTCAATCTATTTTCCCAGTCCATTTTAGCCAACTCTGCCCTCATACCTTTGTAGTCTCCTTTATTTAAGCTTAGGATATTGGTTGAGAACCAACTTTCTTGCCCTCCAACTGAATTTGAAATTCAACCATGTTATGGTCATTCATTCCTAGAGGATCTTTTACTACGAGATCATTTATTAATCCTGCCTCATTACACAGTACTAGATCTAAGATAGCCTGCTCCCTGGTTGGTTCCGCAATGTATTGTTCAAGGAAACTATCTCGGATACACTATGAACTCCTCCTCAAGGCTACCATGGCTAATTTGCTTTGTCCAATCAATTTGAAGGTTAAAATCACCCATGATTATTGCCGTTCATTTATTACAAGCCTCCATTATTTCTTGATTTCTACTCCGTCCAACAGTGTAGCTACTGTTGGGGGGGGGGGCGCCTATAGACTGCGCCCACCAGCGACTTTTTCCCTTTATTGTTCCTTATCTCCACCTAAATTGATTCAACATCTTGATCCTCTGAGCCAATATTGTTTCTCACTAAAGCCCTGATCCCATCCTTAACAGTGCTACCCCCACCTTTTCCTTTCTGTCTGTCCTTCCGAATTGTTAAATACCCCTTAATATTTAGTTCCTGGTCACCTTGCAACCACGTCTCTGTAATGGCTATCAGATTATACCCATTTGTATCTATTTGTGCCGTCAACGCATCTATTTTGTTACGAATGCTACGTGCATTTAAACAAAGAGCTTTTAAATGTGTTTTTTTTACCCTTTTTATCCCACTTGATTGGCACCCCATCTACCATCTTCAACATTCACTCCCTGCACCACCGGCGCACCCGTGGCTGCAGTGTGTACCCTCTACAAAATGCACTGCAGCAACTCGCCAAGGCTTCGGCAGCACCTCCCAAACCTGCGAGTTCTACCACCTAGAAGGACAAGTGCAGCAGGCGCATGGGAACACAATCACCTGCAAGTTACACACCATCCCGACTTGGAAGTATATCACCGCTCCTTCATTGCTGGGTCAAAAATTCTGTAATTCACTCCCTTCACGACAAGGACTGCAGTGGTTGAAGGTGGTGGCTCACCACCACCTTCTCTGGAGCAATTAGCGATGGGCAATAAATGCTGGCTTTGCCAGCGCGCTGACATCCCAGGAACAAATTTTATTTTTATTTTTTTTTAAAAAGAGTCGCGAGTAAAGTTATGTGGACAGACTTGAGGTACAAGGATTATTTAAATTTTAGTTTAGATATAATTACTTTATGCGGGGGGTGAGGAGCATATGGAAATATTTGACAGAATTGGATAGATATTTAACGATGTAGGTGATTTGAGAGTTGTTAGTTTTTGGAGCAGCACTATGAACTTCAATTTTTTTTTTCCTGTCCTTTCCTATATTGCTGTATACACCTATAGTGGTCCACAGAGCGATAAACTGCTCAATATTTAAATCTGTTTCCAGGAGTGGTCATTGCGTTTCTTTGGGCTGTGTGCGGAGGTTTAGATATGCCCGTGTTGCAGCTTCAATAAGGAATTTGCACAATGTTGGAATAGAGATAATGTGTTAAGAATTGGGCGAAAGAGGGGGAAATCTGCTTGTCAAATTTGAGTTTTTATATGTTAACATGGACATAATCTCTCCCATCAGTTCTGACACAGGTAAAGATACAGCATACACAATCGCAAAAGCGCAGCACTTGGAAGAAAAATGATGACAGGTGGGTAAGTGGCTGAACATGGGTTGAAAATAGGAATTCCACATCAACTTAAACAATTGTAGAAAATACAGTTCGGCCATCGAGATCAGACTAGGGAAGGTCTTGTTTCATAGAAAACACAATTCTGTCAGTTGAGTAGAAATATTTTGGTTATTTGAGATCCTCACCCTCACCCCAAAAGTAGAAATGAAGCAATTTGATTCAGGTGTCTGGTCCCTACAGATTTCAGGAGCTTTAAGATGTTATCGATGATGTAGAGACCATCCACATTTTAGTTGCTCTTGCTTGAATATGACAGTTATGCTCGCTGTCTAATTCCTATTTAATTCAAATGGATTCCACAGAAACCTTTCAGTGGATCACATTCCACCAATTCCTGGATTTTAAATATGGCAGTGAGCATTGAATTCATTTGGTAAAAGTTAGTGGTTATACAGGTTTAAGCAGAAGTTAAATCATTGCGATCTAGAAACAGAAAATGCTGGTTAAGGCTCAGCAGGTCGGGCAGGTGTGGAGAGAGAGAGAGTTAATGTTTCGGGTGGATGATCTTTCATCAGAACTGTCACTTTTAGTCTGCCAAAACTCTACTTCGCAGCCACATCTTCCCCTCAGCAACTGTCCTTGGTCCCAACCCATTCCATGTGGATTCCAATCCAAACTCCACCCATCGTGCCTCTGATCCACCCTTGCTGAGGGTGAACAGGATAATCAACCTGAAACATTAACTCATTTTGTACTTTGAATGTCCCAAATGTTTAATATTTACTATCCTGTAGGAAATTATTTCAAGCATTTATTTCAAATTTCCATTTTTATTAAACTTGTTTTGTTTTTCTATCTTAACTTAATTTAAGGTAATATTCTAGGATTACCTTGTGTATATACCACAATACTTAATATACTTTGAGATCAACTGCTTAACCCACTGCCTTGAACAGTGGAGCTTGAGCTTCTTTAATCTTTTATCATAGCTATTTCTTTTGACATTGGGATTAGTATTGTTGCTGGTCGTACTTGGATTAACCACAATGACTTCCAACTCTCCTGCATGCATTTCTAATCTTTTAGACTAGGCAAAAGTCCTTGCAGTTTTCTCTAAAAAAAAAATCTGACTACCTTACAGCCTTTTCTGCCCATGTCCCTGTTGTCTTGAGTCCCTCTGTTCACTATTAATGGGATCTAGGCCTTCAAACAGAATGGGTTTAAAGTGTTTTTAGATTGTCAACAGTTTAACACATTGCTTGTTCTTTACATTCTATGGAAAGCTAGCATCAATGCTAGCTTATTAGCTGTTTTAATTACTTAGCCTTTTTAAACTTTTTTTACTATTCTTTTTAAAAACCTAACTACTTGTTCCCAATTCTCTCTGCAAAAATAGTCAAATTTCCCTAGACACGCCAAATGACTTTAAATAGGGACTAAAACAGGACTGCGTTCCTTGCTCCAAGTATCCCCTGCCTTCTAACCATGCTTCAAGACTACATTTGATCTTGACTTTCCATGTGCAACACAACCAGAGATTGTATATATCTCTGATCTGCCGCAATAGATTTGTTCTATTCTGGGGTAGGTGGGACCAGTATAAACCGGACAGTCTGCACCTGGGCAGGACCGGAACCAATGTCCTAGGGTGAGTGTTTGCTAGTGCTGTTGGGGAGGAGTTAAACTAACATGGCAGCGGGATGGGAACCTATGCAGGGGGACAGGGAAATAAAATGGAGGCAGAAGCAAAAGATAGAAAGGAGGATAGTAAAAGTGGAGGGCAGAGAAACCCAAGGCAAAAAACAAAAAGGGCCACATTACAGCAAAATTCTAAAGGGGCAAGGTGTGTTTAAAAAAAGACAAGCCTGAAGGTTCTCTGCCTCAATGCGAGGAGTATTTGGAATAAGGTGGACGAATTAACCGCGCAGATAGAACGGATATGATGTAATTGGCATCATGGAGACATGGCTCCAGGGTGACCAAGGCTGGGAACTCAACATCTAGGGGTATTCAACATTTAGGAAGGATAGAGAGAGAGAGGAAAAGGAGGTGGGTGGTGTTGCTGGTTAAAGAGGAAATTAATGCAATAGTAAGGAGGGACATTAGCCTGGATGATGTGGAATCGGTATGGGTGGAGCTGCGGAATACCAAAGGGAAGAAAACACGGAGTTGTGTACAAACCACCAAACGGTAGTAGTGAGGTTGGGGACGGCATCCTGCAAGAAATAAGGGATGTGTGCAATAAGGGTACAGCCGTTATCATGGGTGACATTAAACTACATATTGATTGGGCTAACCAAACTGGTTGCAATGTGGTGGAGGAGGATTTCCTGGAGTGTATTAGGGATGGTTTTCTAGACTAATATGTCGAGGAACCAACTAGAGAGCTGGCCATCCTAGACTGGGTGATGTGTAATGAGAAAGACTAATAAGCAATCTTGTTGTGTGACGCCCCTTGGGGAAGAGTGACCATAATATGGTAGAATTCTTTATTAAGATGGAGAGTGACACAGTTAATTCGGAAACTAGGGTCCTGAACTTAAGGAAAAGTAACTTCGACGGTATGAGGCATCAATTGGCTAGAATAGACTGGCAAAGGATACTTAAAGGGTTGATGGTGGATAAGCAATGGCAAACATTTAAAGATCACATGGATGAACTTCAGCAATTGTACATCCCTGTCTGGAGTAAAAATAAAACGGGGAAGATGACTCAACTGTGGCTAACAAGGGAAATTAAGGATAGTGTTAAAACCAACGAAGAGGCATATAAATTGGCTGGAAAAATCAACAAACCTGAGGACTGGGAGAAATTTAGAATTCAACCGAGGCGGACTAAGGGTTCAATTAAGAGGGGGGAAAATAGAGTACGAGAGGAAGCTTGCGGGGAACATAAAAACTGACTGCAAAAGCTTCTATAAATATGTGAAGAGAACAAGATTAGTGAAGACAAACGTAGGTCACTTGCAGTTGGATTCACGTGAATTTATAATAGAAACATAGAAAATAGGTGCAGGAGCAGGCCATTCAGCCCTTCTAGCCTGCACCGCCATTCAATGAGTTCATGGCTGAACATGAAACTTCAGTACCCCCTTCCTGCTTTCTCGCCATACCCCTTGATCCCCCGAGTACTAAGGACTTCATCTAACTCCCTTTTGAATATATTTAGTGAATTGGCCTCAACTACTTTCTGTGGTAGAGAATTCCACAGGTTCACCACTCTCTGGGTGAAGAAGTTTCTCCTCATCTCGGTCCTAAATGGCTTACCCTTTATCCTTAGACTGTGACCCCTGGTTCTGGACTTCCCCAACATTGGGAACATTCTTCCTGCATCCAACCTGTCCAAACCCGTCAGAATTTTAAACGTTTCTATGAGGTCCCCTCTCACTCTTCTGAACTCCAGTGAATACAAGCCCAGTTGATCCAGTCTTTCTTGATAGGTCAGTCCCACCATCCCGGGAATCAGTCTGGTGAATCTTCGCTGCACTCCCTCAATAGCAAGAACGTCCTTCCTCAAGTTAGGAGACCAAAACTGTACGCAATACCCCAGGTGTGGCCTCACCAAGGCCCTGTACAACTGTAGCAACACCTCCCTGTCCCTGTACTCTAATCCCCTCGCTATGAAGGCCAACATGCCATTTGCTTTCTTAACCGCCTGCTGTACCTGCATGCCAACCTTCAATGACTGATGTACCATGACACCCAGGTCTCGCTGCACCTTCCCCCTTCCTAATCTGTCACCATTCAGATAATAGTCTGTCTCTCTGTTTTTACCACCAAAGTGGATAACCTCACATTTATCCACATTATACTTCATCTGCCACGCATTTGCCCACTCACCTAACCTATCCAAGTCACTCTGCAGCCTCATAGCATCCTCCTCGCAGCTCACACTGCCACCCAACTTAGTGTCATCCGCAAATTTGGAGATACTACATTTAATCCCCTCGTCTAAATCATTAATGTACAATGTAAACAGCTGGGGCCCCAGCACAGAACCTTGCGGTACCCCACTAGTCACTGCCTGCCATTCTGAAAAGTACCCATTTACTCCTACTCTTTGCTTCCTGTCTGACAACCAGTTCTCAATCCACGTCAGCACACTACCCCCAATCCCATGTGCTTTAACTTTGCACATTAATCTCCTGTGCGGGACCTTGTCGAAAGCCTTCTGAAAGTCCAAATATACCACATCAACTGGTTCTCCTTTGTCCACTTTACTGGAAACATCCTCAAAAAATTCCAGAAGATTTGTCAAGCATGATCTCCCTTTCACAAATCCATGCTGACTTGGACCTATCATGTCACCATTTTCCAAATGCGCTGCTATGACATCCTTAATAATTGATTCCATCATTTTACCACTACTGAGGTCAGGCTGACCGGTCTATAATTCCCTGCTTTCTCTCTCCCTCCTTTTTTAAAAAGTGGGGTTACATTGGCTACCCTCCACTCGATAGGAACTGATCCAGAGTCAATGGAATGTTGGAAAATGAATGTCAATGCATCCGCTATTTCCAAGGCCACCTCCTTAAGTACTCTGGGATGCAGTCCATCAGGCCCTGGGGATTTATCGGCCTTCAATCCCATCAATTTCCTCAACACAATTTCCCGACGAATAATGGGGAACAGAGAAATGGCAGACCAATTGAACAAATACTTTGGTTCTGTCTTCTTCATGAAGGAAAACACAAATAACCTTCCGGATGTACTAGGGGACAGTGGGCCTAGTGAGAAGGAGGAACTGAAGGATATCCTTATTAGGCAAGAAATTGTGTTAGGGAAATTGATGGGATTGAAGGCTGATAAATCCCTGGGGCCTGATCGTCTGCATCGCAGCGTACTTAAGGAAGTGGCCCTAGAAATAGTGGACGCATTGATGATCATTTTCCAACAGTCTATCGACTCTGGATTAATTTCTATGGACAGGAGGGGAGCTAATGTAACACCACTTTTTTAAAAAAGGAGGGAGAGAAAGTGGGTAATTATAGACCAGTTAGTCTGACATCAGTAGTGGGGAAAATGTTGGAATCAATCATTAAGGATGAAATAGCAATGCATTTGGAAAGCAATGACAGGATCGGTCTAAGTCAGCATGGATTTATGAAGGGGAAATCATGCTTGATGAATCTTCTGGAATTTTTTGAGGATGTAACTAGCAGAGTGGACAAGGGAGAACCAGTGGATGTGGTGTATTTTGACTTTCAAAAGGCTTTTGACAAGGTCCTGCACAAGAGATTGGTGTGCAAAATCAAAGCACATGGTATTGGGGGTAATGTACTGACGTGGATAGAGAACTGGTTGGCAGACAGGAAGCAGAAAGTCGGGATAAACGGGTCCTTTTCAGAATGGCAGGCAGTGACTAGTGGAGTGCCGCAGGGCTCAGTGCTGGGACCCCAGCTCTTTACAATATACATTAACGATTTAGATGAAGGAATTGAGTGAAATATCTAAGTTTGCAGATGACACTAAACTGGGTGGCGGTGTGAGCTGTGAGGAGGATGCTAAGAGGCTGCAGGGTGACTTGAACAGGTTAGGTGAGTGGGTAAATGCATGGCAGATGCAGTATAATGTGGATAAATGAGGTTATCCATTTTGGGGGCAAAAACACGAAGGCAGAATATTATCTGAATGGTGACAGATTAGGAAAAGGGGAGGTGCACCGAGATCTGGGTGTCGTGGTTCATCAGTCATTGAAAGTTGGCATGCAGGTACAGCAGGTGGTAAAGAAGGCAAATGGTATGTTGGCCTTCATAGCTAGGGGATTTGAGTATAGGGGCAGGGAGATCTTACTGCAGTTGTAAAGGGCCTTGGTGAGGCCTCACCTGGAATATTGTGTTCAGTTTTGGTCTCCTAATCTGAGGAAGGACGTTCTTGCTATTGAGGGAGTGCAGCGAAGGTTCACCAGACTGATTCCCGGGATGGTTGGACTGACCTACGATGAGAGACTGGGTCAACTGGGCCTTTATTCACTGGAGTTTAGAAGGATGAGAGGGGATTTCATAGAAACGTATAAGATTCTGACGGGACTGGACAGGTTAGATGTGGGAAGAATGTTCCCGATGTTGGTAAAGTCCAGAACCATGGGACACAGTCTCAGGATAAGGGGGAGGCCATTTAAGCCTGAGATGAGGAGAAACTTCTTCAGAGTTGTTAACCTGTGGAATTCCCTACCGCAGAGTGTTGTTAATGCCAGTTCATTGGATATATTCAAGAGGAGGGAGTTAGATATGGCCCTTACGGCTAAAGAGATCAAGGGGTATGGAGAGAAAGCAGGAAAGAGGTACTGAGGGAATGATCAGTCATCTTATTGAATGGCGGTGCAAGCTCGAAGGGCCGAATGGCCTACTCCTGCACCTATTTTTTTATGTTTCTATGTATACATTCGCCAGCTTTCTAATAACTTAAAAAATTGTTTTCTGGCATTGTGCAGAGATTGGAAGTCTCTTGCACTCTTCTCAAATTCCATTCCATTAATTGTGTCCTTGAGATATGAAATGGTAATACTGTACTTGCTGTCAGTGGTTAGTTAAGTGAGCAATCTGTCACTTGTTTTGATGTTTGTTTAAAATTGTTAGTTTCTTCAACATGGGTTACTATTGTGACACATGTTGAGCTGATTGACCCAAGTAGGGAGGGCAGGAAACTATGAATACACGAGGGGGTGGAAGTCAAAATGAAGTGCGTGCTGATTTTTTCAGTGCCCAATGAGAATATCCCATCAGTGATTACTGGTTGTTGACATAGTTCACTAATGCATTGTGGCAAACGGGCACTTGATTACAGGTTTAGTAATTTTGTTTTATGCTCCTTGATTTCTATATAGTAATGAGATTTTCTGTACAGCCTTAAAGATTTTATAGTGAGTGACTCGTCTTTGGATGAATTGGATGTAAATGGGATTGTGGCGACCAAGCACAGTGCTGATACTGGTAAGTGCAGTTTGTATGGTTTGAGTTGGGTAGCTGGGAAGAAGTGTGCGAGCCATAATCTGAATGTTGATAACTTTCACCCAGGGAGAAAAAACTGATCTCTATCCACAGGGGAAAGAATGTTGACCGGCTAGAGGAAAACTGCTCACGAATCCTGTCATAATTTTGTCATTTTTCCATCTTAAAATTAAAGTATGACTGTTGGATTCTTTTTTGTATGAATTGTATGAGTTTCTGGGTCAATATGAAGAGAGTTTCAGTTGTGTTTTATGGAATATAGCAATAATTTAACAGTTTTATTGAGTGTACTTTACATTTAGTTTACTGCATAAAAATTGGATTTTGTTTGAGAAGGGTTAATCTGGTGCTAACATTCTCTCCTGTCTCTTAGAACTACCTGAACCCATCCGGAGAAGCCATGAGCCAGCAAGTAAATGTTCTGTGGAAGCAGTCCAGAGTATACCCTCTGTAGCGAGATCCGTGTCGAACAACAGTGAAGATGATTTAGTTATCAAAAACATGAAGAGAGGCCAGCTATTGGACAAACAGGGGGAAAAACAATCTGAGCAGTCTAGTTCTCGCACTTGGGGCATGTTGGATTCAGTTTTGTCCACAGGGCCTATGAGACCAGAAGGTGATAATCCCTCACAACATCCCACAGACTCCAAACAATTCAACCAAATGTCAGATTCTTCAGATACATCAAGCGATGAGTTTAACTCTCTAATTGAAAGGATAAAAAATAAAACCCTGAAAACTCCAGCTCCAACCTCCAGCAACTTGAATGGAAAGAGATTGGCTGTTACTGGTAAGTTTTGTGATTGGCTCCATTCACTGCCCCTCAGCCATATCCATGTATCAACAATATGTGAGTATGTATGTAAACATGTACAGGTTTGTTTTGATTGTGTGGGCACCCATGTATATGTACATGGTCTTCAGATCGTTCCATGACCTTGCTTCACCTTATTTGATTGATTAGCTAGATGTTGCAGCCTGTACCTTCCTCTCCTCTGACCATTTCATATTGGTGTGATGGTTAGTGAACTATTATCTTGTCTTGGAGGAACTATCATTGAGTTGGGAGAAGGAAACTGAAAGAACAAGGCAGACCCTCTCCAAGTTGAATTAAGACTGACTGCTCAGTAGTCGGTTGAGTTCCAAACTGGAGCCCAGTTTTAATCCTGTGTGTATTAAACAAACTTGGTGAGGTGTGATCAGTGGATTGCATGCAAATTTTATCATTTGGGAATCTGCTCTTTTTTTTTTTAGTGTGGGTGAAGTTTATAGAAGGTGTAGCAATGATTGAGAAACTGGTCTATATTTTGGAAACTGCAAAAAGACCAATGATTTTAGGGCAGAAATTGCTTATTTTGTGTCTCTTTATTTCATACAAATTCTTTGTTATCTCATTTTTCTATGTAGAGCCAGTGAAACAGAAACCCATTAGTAAAAGACTAGGAATTAAGCACAAGCCCACAGCCAAGAAAAGTTTTGTTGCAGTCTCTCCCCAGCCATCTAAACCAATGAAAGGTGTTCTATCTGAACTTGCGTCCATGAATCAAGTACAAGACTTCAAGCTTCTCAGTGTTTCTGAGTCACAATTCCAACCTGGAGTATGGAGACGGTAAGTATTCTTGAAAGGATGCCTTGTAAATGCTTTTCTGTCAAGTTACCATTGTGGTGCGGTCAACATTTTTAATTTCATTTTGCTATATAAACTGTGCAGACTCTGGCCACTGGGTGAAGTGAGTTTTTGGATTTTTATGCTCGTCTTGTATATAAACTTATTCATCAACTGACTATGGACAATACTGTGGCAATTTACTAGTATATTATTAAAAGTCTTGCATATGTTGCACATTTGCCCCAGAGCCTTGCTTTGTGTAGCCAAGATTTTTTTGAGAAACCATTTTGTTTTTCCCATTTTATGCAAGTAAACTTTCTTTTTGTTCTTGCCCTACTCCAGACTGCAATGCATTCTGGATCTTTGGCTTATTTTTAATATAAACATTAAATAAATGATTACAGACATAAGGGCTTGCATTTATAGAGCAGCTTTTTATGACCTCAATGTTCCAAAATGTTTTGTGGTCAATTACTTACTTTTGAATTATAGTTACTGTTTTAGGGAAATGTGGCAGCAAATTTGTGCATGGCAAGATCTGTTAAAGAGCAGCAAGATAAATGATCAGATAATCTGGTTTTGGTGCTATTAGTTAAGTGATAAAGGTTGGCCAGTACACACAGCTTCCCTGCTCTCCAAATACTGCTGTGGGATCTTTTATGTCCACCTGAGAGGTGTGATTGGGGCCTATTGGTGGTGCAGCACACTCTCTGCCAAATTGAAGTGCCAGCCCAGATTTTGAGCTCCAGTCTCTCTGGGATGAATCTTGACTCGGGCGTGAGTCAAGGGTGACTCATTCTATTTAATTTTCATGTTTCTGGTGCCATTCGCTTCCTGATTCACTCCTCAGGACATCTGCTCTGGTTTTCTTCCGTTCCACACTCTTTGTCCTACTGGCTTGTGCTATTTTCCTGAACACTCCCCAAGGCTCACCCATGCTTTCTTTCCTGACTCAACCTACTTGCTCTTGCTATTCTCACCAACCTGTATGTCTGGAGGCCTACATACAGGTCCTGCCATGATTCCTGACCCAAACTCCAAGTTCCCTTTTGTTCCTGACTGCCACAGAGGCTTACTTTCTGAGGCTTCTTGCTATACTTTCTGACCCAATTCCCCTTCTCTTGTTTTATTCCTAACAAGATCTGATGTATTTCTGACCTGCTCCTTCCTGCTTTGCTTCCTGAGCGCATCGCTCTCTCTCGCTCCTCTTTTTCTCTTGCCCCCCACCCCGCCCTGCCCAACTGGCTTCTTCCTATGCTTTTTTTTTGACAGCCCTGTGTGTCTTTTTTTTTTTAAATAGATTATTGCATTGCTTTCCTTTCTTGTCCTGGTTGTGCTGCATTTTTCCCTGCTTTTAATGCACTTTCTTTTTGGTATCCCTGTCTCTGTTTTGTATAGTCCTGTGCTGTTCTTTTTTCTTTCCCGGTCTCCTTTTTGTATAATTTTACCTTTTTTTTTGAAGGCCTGTTTTCTTACCAATGCTCAGCTTCCCAACCCACTTAATTACTTCCAACCTCTCAAATGGTTACAAACCAAATAACTTGCTCCTACAATCAGAACCACTATATTCTGTGCCATAACACATTCACTCCCTTTTTAAAAGATAATATCCTCAGATTCCCTATACGCAGTGTTACATGAGATGCACTAGTATTTTATGGAAGTGTACATTCCCAAATATTTTATGAAGCCATTGTACATTTTAATAGTAAGCTGCTTGTGGGAGAGTGCACTTTATATATCATCAGATAACGGCTGGAGAGGTTGTGGTCAGACGTATATCCTACTTGGATGTATTTGGGTCAGGCCACCACATCTAGGCTTTATGTGAACAGTCCAGGAGACCACAAGGGCTTTTACTGTGTTGCAGTCTTGGATGACACAGCTGCACTTAACCATCAGACAGTGAATGGCCCCTCAATAAGTAGCCTAGCACAACTCATTTCTTGCTAAAAGGTTTTCCTAAGGGAAATGTAATGGGCAAATATTCCTTTGCTTCACACCTCTAATCTGTTCAGGAATTCCTGAATGAAGGGAAGCGCATTACTAAGCACACTCAAACAAGAAGTTCCTAAAATGTCCTTTTTACCTTTTTCATCAGATGCCAAACGTCTGGCTGTTTCCTTCAGGACCTGACTCTGAGTTCATCAAAGTATGTAAAGAATTTCAAACGGAATCGGGAGGAGTTAACTCAAGAACTCTATAGTTTATATAATAAAAGTATCTTTCAGCAGAAGGTAAAACCTTATTAATCTTGTAATGGGTGGCCACCCAATGAGATCCTGCAGGACTCTGTGATTGGCTTTCTGTTGTATGATTTACAGCTTCCAGAGAAGTTGGAGATCACATGGAATAAGAAAATGCGAAAGACAGCGGGATATTGTGTTACTGGACAGAAACGGGATGGTGTTCTCCAACGCTATGCCAGAATTGAACTGTCGGAGAAAGTGTGTGATTCAGCTGGTGAGAACAAAACACAATTTAACTAGATAAATGTGCCTTCAATTCATGTTGATTTTCATTCCGTGCAAGGTGTATTGGGCAGTATCGGGCTCACTATTTTGATTGACACTGAATATAAATTCTCAGAAAAATTGGAAGGAGAGATGGTCACAATCCAGCAGAATGCTGATTAAGATGGCAAAGCAGTCTGAGGAATTGCTCCTTTTCAAGGAACAGAAGGTCTAGGGAGAAGGAAGAACTGAAGGAAATCCTTTAATCAGGAAATTGTGTGAGGGAAATTGAAGGCCAATAAATCCCCAGGGCCTGATAGTCTGCATCCCAGAGTACTTGAGGAAGTGGCCCTAAAAATAGTGGATGCATTGGTGATCATTTTCCAGCAGTCTATCGACTCTGGATCAGTTCCTATGGACTGGAGGGTAGCTAATGTAATACCACTTTTTAAGAAAGGAGGGAGAGGAAAAACGGGGAATTATAGACCGGTTAGCCTGACATCAGTAGTGGGGAAAATGTTGGAATCAATTGTTAAAGTTGAAATAACAGCGCATTTGGAAAGCAGTGACAGGATTGGTTCAAGTCAGCATGGATTTATGAAAGGGAAATCATGCTTGACAAATCTTCTAGAATTTTTTGAGGATGGAACTAGTAGAGTGGACAGGGGAGAACCAGTGGATGTGATGTGTTTTGACTTTCAAAAGGCTTTTGACAAGGTCCCACAAGAGATTGGTGTGCAACATTAAAGCACATGGTATTGGGGGTAATGTATTGATGTGGATAGAGAACTGGTTGGCAGACAGGAAGTAGAGAGTCGGGATAAACGGGTCCTTTTCAGAATGGCAGGCAGTGACTAGTGGGGTGCCGCAGGGCTGGGACCCCAGCTATTTACAATATACATCAATGATTTGGATGAAGGAATTGAGTGTAATATCTCCAAGTTTGCAGATGACACTAAGCTGGGCGGCGGTGTGAGCTGCGAGGAGGATGCTAAGAGGCTGCAGGGTGACTTGGACAGGTTAGGTGAGTGGGCAAATGTATGGCAAATGCAGTATAATGTGGATAAATGAGAGGTTGTCCACTTTGGTGGCAAAAACACGAAGGCAGAATATTATCTGAATGGAGGCAGATTAGGAAAAGGGGAGGTGCAATGAGACCTGGTTGTCATAGTACATCAGTCATTGAAAGTTGGCATGCAGGTACAGCAGGCGGTGAAGAAGGCAAATGTCATGTTGGCCTTCATAGCTAGGGGATTTGAGTATAGGAGCAGGGAGGTTTTACTGCAATTGTACAGGGCCTTGGTGAGGCCTCACCTGGAATATTGTGTTCAGTTTTGGTCTCCTAATCTGAGGAAGTATGTTCTTGCTATTGAGGGAGTGCAGTGAAGGTTCACCAGACTGATTCCTGAGATGGCAGGACTGACATATGAGGAGAGACTGGATTGACTGGGCCTGTATTCACTGGAGTTTAGCAGAATGAGGGGGGATCTCATAGAAACATATAAAATTCTGACGGGACTGGACAGGTTAGATGCAGGAAGAATGTTCCCGATATTGGGGAAGTCCAGAACCAGGGGACACAGTCTAAGGATAAGGGGTAAGCCATTTAGGACTGATGAGGAGAAACTTCTTCACTCGAGAGTTGTTAACCTGTGGAATTCTCTGCCGCAGAGAGTTGTTGATGTCAGTTCGTTGGATATGTTCAAGAGGGAGTTAGATATGGCCCTTACAGCTAAAGGGGTATGGAGAGAAAGCAGGGAAAGGGGTACTGAGGTGATGATCAGCCATGATCTTATTGAATGGTGTAGGCTCAAAGGGCCGAATGGCCTACTGCACCTATTTTCTATGTTTCTTTTTCGAGTCCCTTAAACTCCCTGTATACATAACAAAAAAGCCTATTTAGTGCATTAATCCAGATCCATTAGCTCAATTATCAGTGACAGTATGGACACATCCTTATTAATATATATGAAGCCAATAAGTTGCACAGATTGCTGAGGCTTGCAAGATACAATTTGTTCTCTTCTGATTCCCACATGTTTGGTTTCTTTTTGTTCATTGCTGACAGCAAGTTTGAAAGGAGTGTATGTATATAATTTGTACATTTTGTAGTGCATTTCTTTTTTTATTATTCCTCCATTTTTCTTCCCGCCCCCCCCCCCCCCCCCATTGACTCCAACTCCTTGTTGCAGTATGGTTTGATGGGCCATGACCGCAGTCTAGTATCTTGCAAAATGACACATTCTTCATGTTGCTTTTAATGCAAATGATTTTGATAAAGGAAAAGTAACTGGAACCCAGGCTGCAAGGTGCGCCTCAGTGTTTTGAGCAGGCACATTTCCTCACCAGCGAGGCTATGAAATTGCTGATTAAGAATGTGTATTATTTTAGATGCAGCTTGTTAGGCTGAACACTTTTTTTCTATTGGCTAATTTTTGGGGCATATGACCTGATAGATCTCAAATGAAGGGACTCCTGCTTCCCAGGCAGAAAGTGATAGCATCAGTCGTCCGAAGCCCTCAATTTTGTGCTGATCTGGAGGGTGATGAGACTGGCTGGCTAGATTGGATAAATTGCTACACAGGTTAACCTGAACCGCTTTATCCTCAACCCCCAAATGACTCACTGGAATACATGTACATATGATGTAGCACTGAACTGTACACTAGGTCCCACCCATGTTTTATCCCAGTTTATTGACATGATCCGGATGCAATTGGGTTGTGGGGAGTAATTGGTCACAGTTCCTATTCCAGATCACTGACTAGTGATTACTGTTTGGAAATGTGTGCACAGATTTTGGGTCGGGTCATGATTGGACTTCACTATGATGGCCCTTTGTGCTGAATATACAGGCTCACTTAAGAATAGTCACTTATGTGAGCTTTGAGGGTGTCTGCTTGTGGAACAGCATCGTAATGAGTTGCCAACTTCAGAAAGGGTAATATGAGAGCCATTTATCTTATAAAGTTGAACTAATTTGTTCCACTTTAAAAATCTCTTACCTTTTTCGTGGAATATACGATATTTTCACCACTTGAAGCTTAACTGTATTGAAAGTAAATTTACTGCACAAATTTGTAACCAGATCAGTTTTCCCTTTGATTGAATGTATTCAAAGATGTAAACCTTAGAGCAGTTAAACCTGAGAATTCATGAAAGCTGGATCTATGTTAAGACTGATCTGCCTGACCTTATCTAAAATACTAATTTCTGTGTTGCTTTGAAGAGCGGCTACGGGACACATTGATTCACGAATTGTGCCATGCTGCTACCTGGCTTATTAATAATGTTCGCGATGGACACGGACCGTTCTGGAAGTTGTATGCACAGAAATCCATGCTGATCCACCCTGAGTTACCATTGGTTACACGCTGTCACGCATATGAAATAAATTACAAGTACACATACCAGTGCAGCAGATGCAAAAACAAGTGAGTACATGAAAAATTTGCAGTATTTCCTTTAAACTGTTTGTTACAGTATTCTGTTTTGTTGGAGAAAAGATTAGGATAGATTATTCAATTAATCATTGGTCGATGCTGAATCGAACAGATGAGGAGGGTCCCAATCTGTGCTGCATTAGCTGATCTTAGCCAGGATAGTATTCTGGGCATTTCAATTTGGTTTAAGCACTCCAGCTAAAAAGAAGGAAAAAAGTCAGGGTTCCTACACCAGAACATAAGAAATAGGAGCAGAAGTAGGCCATTCGGCCCCTCGAACCTGCTCCGCCATTCAATAAGATCATGGCTGATCTGATCATGGACTCTGCTCCACTTCTCTGCCCGCTCCCCATAACCCCTTATCTCCTTATCGTTTAAGAAACTGTCTTTCTGTCTTAAATTTATTCAATGTCCCAGCTTCCACAGCTCTCTCAGGCAGCGAATTCCACAGATTTGCAACCCTCAGAAGAAATTTCTCCTCATCTCTGTTTTAAATGGGTGGCCCCTTATTCTAAGATTATGCCCTCTAGTTCTAGTCTCCCCCCATCCTCTCTGCATCCACCTTGTCAAGCCCCCTCATAATATGTTTCGATAAGATCACCTCTCATTCTTCTGAATTCCAATGAGTAGAGGCCCAACCTACTCAACCTTTCCTCATGTCAATCCCCTCATCCCTGAAATCAACCTAGTGAACCTTCTCTGAACTGCCTCCAAAGCAAGTATATCCTTTTGTAAATATGGAAACCAAAACTGCACGCAGTATTTCAGGTGTGGCCTTGCCTTTATATAGCTGTAGCAAGACTTCCTTGTTTTTATACTCCATCCCCATTGCAATAAAGGCCAAGATACCATTGGCCTTCCTGATCACTTGCTGTGCCTGCATACTATCCTTTTGTGTTTCATACACAAGTACCCCCAGGTCCCACTGTACTGCGGTACTTTGCAATCTTTCTCCATTTAAAAATTAACTTGCTCTTCTATATTTTTTCTATCAAAGTACATGACCTCACACTTTCCAACATTATACTCCATCTGCCAAATTTTTGCCCACTCACTTAGCCTGTCTGTCCTTTTGCAGATTTTGCGTCCTCCTCACACATTGCTTTTCCTCCTATCTTTGTATCGTCAGCAAACTTGGCTACGTTACACTCAGTCCCTTCCAAGTAGTTAATATAGATTGTAAATAGTTGGGGTCCCAGCACTGATCCCTGCGGCACCCTACTAGTTACTGGTTGCCAACCAGAGAATGAACCATTTATCCTGACTCTGTTTTCTGTTCGTTAGCCAATCCTCTATCCATGCTAATATATTACCCCCAACCCTGTGTACTTTTATCTTGTGCAGTAACCTTTTATGTGGCACCTTGTCAAATGCCTTCTGGAAGTCCAAATACACCACATCTACTGGTTCCCCTTTATCCACCCTGTTCGTTACATCCTCAAAGAACTCCAGCAAATTTGTCAAACATGATTTCCCCTTCATAAATCCATGCTGACTCTGCCGGACTGAATTTTGCTTTCCAAATGTCCTGTTACTGCTTCTTTAATAATGGACTCCAACATCTTTCCAACCACAGATGTTAGGCTAACTGATCTATAGTTTCCTGCTTTTTGTCTGCCTCCTTTTTTAAATAGGAGCATTACATTTGCAGTTTTCCAAGCTGCTGGGACCTCTCTAGAATCCAAGGAATTTTGGTAAATTATAACCAATGCATTCACAATCCCTGTCGCTACTTCTCTTCAGACCCTAGGATGCAAGCCATCAGGTCCTGGGGATTTATCTGCCTTTAGTCCCATTATCTTGCTGAGTACCACCTCCTTAGTGATTGATTGTGTTAAGTTCCTCCTCCCCCACCCCCACCCCCATAGTCCCTTGATTATCCACTGTTGGAATATTATTAGTGTCCTCTACTGTAAAGACTGATGCAGAATATTTGTTCAGAGTTTCTGCCATCTCCATGTTCCCCATTACTAATTCCCTGGTCTCGTCCTCTAAGGGACCAACATTTACTTTAGCCACCCTTTTCCTTTTTATGTACCTAATAGAAACTCTTGCGATCTGTTTTTATATTTTGCGCTAGTTTACTTTCATAGTCTATCTTCCCTTTCTTGATCATTTTTTTAGTATCTTTTCTGGCTTTTAAAAGCTTCCCAATCTTCTGTCCTCCCACTAGTTTTTGGCCACTTTGTATGCCCTTGTTTTTAATTGGATACCATCCTTTATTTCTTTTAGTTAGCCATGGATGGCTATCTTTTCTTACACCCTTTCCTCCTCACTGGGATATATTTTTCTTGAGTTGTGAAATTTCTCAAACATACACCACATCAACTGTCCTACCCTTTAATCTATTTTCCCAGTCCACTTTAGCCAACTCTGCCCTCATAATCTCTTTAAGGTTAGTATGCTGGTTAGAGATCCAACTTTCTCACCCTCCATCTGAATTTGAAATTCAGTCTTGCTATGATCACTCATTCCAAGGGGATCCTTTACTAGGAGATTGTTTATTAATCCTGTGTCATTACACAGGACCAGATCTAAGATAGCTGCCCCCTGGTTGGTTCCTTTACATACTGCTCAAGGAACCCGTCCCTTATGCACTCTATGAACCACTCCTCAAGGCTACCCTGACCAATTTGATTTGTCCAATCAATATGGAGGTTAAAATCACCCATGATTATTGCTGTTCCCTTTTTACAAGGCCCCACTATTTCCTGATTTATGCTCCGACCAACAGAGTTGCTACTGTTAGGGGGCCTATAGACTATGCCCACCAGTGACTTTTTCCCTTTATTGTTCCTTATCTCCACCCAAACTGTTTCAACGTCCTTATCATTTGAGCCAATATCGTTTCTTACTATTACTATAGTTTCTTACTATCATCCTTTATCAATAGAGCTACCCCACCACCTTTTCCTTTCTGTCTGTCCTTCCAGATTGTCAAGTACCCCATAATAATTAATTCCCAATTCTGGTCACCTTGCAACCATGTCTCTGTAATGGCTATCGGATCATACCCATTTGTCTCAATTTGTGTGGTCAACTCATCTATTTTGTTACAAATGTTACGTGCATTTAGACAAAGTGCCTTTAAGTTTTTTTTTACCCTTTTTTTTTTTCCTGCTTGTTTCCTCTCTTTCAAACTCACTTTTTCTTTTTGCTTTCTAATTCCAGCTTTACTCCCCTCCCTACTGAATCTATTTTCAGGTTCCAATCCCACTGCCAAGCTCGTTTAAACCCTCCCCAACAGCACTAGCAAACCCCCCCCCCCCCCCCCCCAACGAGGATATTGTTCACGGCTCTGGTGAGGTGCAACCCATCCGGCTTGTACAGGTCCCACCTCCCCCAGAAGTGGTCCCAATGCCTCTGGAAACTAAAGCCCTCCCACCTGCACCATCTCTCCAGTCATGTATTCATCTGCTCTATCCTCCTATTTCTGTACCACTAGCTCGTGGCACTGGGAGTAATCCGGAGATTACTACCTTTTTGAGCTCCTGCTTTTTAATCTCTCTCTTCTAGCTCCCTAAACTCTGCCTGCAGAACCTCATCCCTCTTCCTATCAATATGGACCACGACCCCTGGCTGTTCACCCTCTTCCCCCCAGAATGCCCTGCAGCCGCTCAGTGACATCCTTGACCCTGGCACCAGGGAGATAACATACCATCCTGGAGTCGTGTTTGTGGCCGCAGAAACGCCTGTCTGCTCCCCTGACTATTGAATCCCCTACCACTATAGCTCTTCCATTCTTCTTCCTCTTCCTCCTCCTCGTCTCCTCTCTTCCCCCCCCCCCCCCCCCCCCTCCAGCGCAGCTGAGCCAACGTGATGCCGTGGACTTGGCTCTGGCTGCACTTCCCAGAGCTACCATCGCCCTGGAGAGGATTGGGTTCGACTGGCCTTTCTCTCTGTTGCACCTCTTGGTGGTTTACCTGGTGGCAATCTACCCAAGTGCCTATGAGAAAAATGGCCAACTGTTTGAGGTACTAGAGGGTTTCCAGCATCCAAGGAACTCCAGGAGGGGCTAGCACTTCAGGAGAGGAGGGAAGAGAACTATTAACAATGCACAACTTGTGACATATACCTCAGCCAGCCTGTTTGATTTGAGTTCATGGCTCTAACTTCTGAGAAATACCCTGTGATCTTGAATTTTAACCTCTCACATGCTGTTTCCAGCAATGAAAATAATAAAGGTATAAAAGTTCAACACTCCCTAAGCCACTTTTTCTGGATTATAATATTCCCATTTTCCTTAGTCTCTCATTGTTACTTGGCTGCCTATTACTCTGTATAAATTTAGCTGACTGTTCCAAAGCCAGATGGTTGCCCTACGCAAGTTATTACCTCCTGAGGCTTGTGCTCTATTCCTCCAGCTATATATCCCAAAATCTTATTTGCTGCCTTTATTGCTGTTGTACACTGCATAGCTAGTTTCAACAATCTATTCACCAATACAACCAGATCCCTCCCCTGTATTGCAGTCTTTAGTCTATTGCTGTTCATCTTGTTCTTAATCTGCTTATTCCCTTTTTATAGTTTCATCACCCTGAATTCATTCTCGTTAAACAACATTTACCATTTGTCAGCCCAATCTATCCAGATTCCTGGGTATAGGTTTATATCCTTTCCAATGCATGACTGGGAGAAAACTAGAGGTTAAGAAGAATATTCCACACCTTGTGTATATAAAGAAAATTTACCATTTTATCTTCAGTTGACTAGGCCTAATTTATTTTTAAATTTGTAATGTCCTATATTATCTTGGCTACCTCCTGATACACACACTAATAATCATTGGTTTGTAATGTGGATAATCCTGTGATTCATCAATAAGGTGATGAAACCAAAAAAATTAGGTCCTTTCATTGGACAGCAAGAAAATCCAATTTCCTGAGAATAAGTTAATAGTATGCCAATATGGTTATGAATTATATTCTTTTTAACCTCGTACAAATATGAGAAACTACTTGTACAGTTGATGAAATGGTGTAGATCAGTGTTGAAGTCTGTTTCACATCATTTCTGTCTAATGGATGAGCTTGCTACTGAAAGTATCTACTTGTGCTCTGTACTCATAAGAATTTCTCTACAGACTTGGCCGACACTCCAAGTCACTGGATACACAGCGTTTTATCTGTGCCCTCTGCATGGGCCCTCTAGTGCTATTAACAAACATGATGAAAGATAGCACTCCTGCAAAAAAGGAACTAGCACCATTTGCTAAGTTTGTGAAGGAGAACTACAGTTCAACTAAGAAGGAGCATAAGGGACTTCATCATGCCGAGGTCATGCGGAAATTAAGTGCAGACTTTGCGAAAAAGACACAGATATCTGACTTCTAAATCTTCCCTGAAACCGAGGCAATCTACTTTTTGTTGGAGGCCTGAGACAGCTGTATCCTACAGTTCCGTTAGCAATGATGAGTAATTCCGAAAATCTACCAGGCTTTGTCCTGGCCCAAACTAAAAATTTATAAATCGGATTTTTCTTTTCCTTCCAGAAGAAAACAGTCTTATTGCTAAAAGTCAAGACCTGTATTGGGGCAAATGATCCAATTAGATAGAATTTAAATGTTTAATATATCTTTGACATTAATCCATTTTCAAATGTACATCCTGCAAATAGAACAGTTCTGTTTGTTCATGTTCCTGAAATTCATCTAAAAGGCTCCAGTAATTTGTTGATGAATTAAGAACATGTGTTTCTGATCCATATTCTATTTCACATTTTTCTTAATGTGAACTCCTGTGGATATTTGCTCTTGTCTCTCAGCTGTGGCCTGGGTATGAGCCAGCCCTGACTGAATTGGTGAAAATCTTCTCTTACAATTATGAGAATCCCACATGAAATTAATTTGGGTTACTTTTACTGAGACCCTGCTGCTGCAATCCACACAATAAAAGTGGCTGTAATTCTGCACAATTAAGTGTCTGTTGGGTGACACCATAAAGGTGATTTGTATGGGAAATGGAAGTGTCTTACTGTTCTGAAGTTGGAGTTTTGGCAAATTGTTGAACCATTGTAAAGAGAGCTTTATCCTGTAGCTATCTGCTGTACTTGATTTGGGAATACTTAATGCCAGCAAGTATTTATTTCCTAGCACTGATCTTGCTTACCTTTTATCAAACATGCCCCAAAAAGCTTGAAGTTTGCAAAATGGGATGTCTATGTCCTGTGTTTGCTCTAAAGTTGCTCTCCTGTTGAAGTATAGTCACTATTCTTGCATAGGCAAAATCAGCTGCCATTTTGTGCACAGTTGTGGAGACTGATGGAAACATTTTAAATGGTAATAGGGACCTTGTAGTCATTATGGCATTTTCATTATATAGAATGAAAACATTTCCATAAACATTTTTGTTACAAAATTGCTGACTTCCTCTTATCAAAAGTGTCATACCTTTTTTAAAAAAAAACACCTGAAATGAGCAAAATGTGACAGCAGTCTTGAGACTGCAATAGTTTAGGGAATATTGCAGAAAATACATTTGTATGCTCCCATAGCTTCACTTGGTATGCTGTCACAAAGAAACCCATTTCCTTAAAGAAATAATAGTCAGATGTAGAGTAGCTACCTCAAATGTAATGTTTCTTTTTGCCATACTACACCACATTAAGTAAATTGTATAATGTTAGAATATGCCATCAGTTTAGTTGATACATTGGATTGGGGTTTGTGGGACTATTAAACACTGTGAAACCGTGCCTTTGAATGGATTAGGTAAGTAACGACAATGCTGCTTTTGAATTCTGTCCTATGGATTGTGCTTAACCTGTACTGCCTGTGTTCGTTTTTATATGAAGTTTCAAATGCCCTCTGTCAAATAAAGTTTGTTTTGGAAGAAAGCTGCTTTATTGGTATCTCTCTTTAAATAAAAATTATGTTTTGTCATGGAGAGAAAACAAGTGAACATCCATGAGGTATATATGTTGTAGTGGGGGGAGGCATTTTGCTCGCTGTCACATTTTGCTTGCTTCAGATGTTTTTTTTCCTTAAGAGTGCATTACAGGCCACCAGACAGTGGAGATGAGATGGAGGTGGAGAATTGCAGAAAGTTCAGAGAAATATGCAACAGCAGGGCAAATAATATTCGGTGATTTTAACTATCCCAAGATAGACTGGAATAGAGGTAATACACAAGGTGGATAAAGGGGAACCAGTGGATGTGGTGTATTTTGGATAGGTTAGGTGAGTGGGCAAATGCATGGCAGATGAAGTATAATGTGGATAAATGTGAGGTTATCCACTTTGGTGGTAAAAACAGAGAGACAGACTATTATCTGAATGGTGACAGATTAGGAAAAGGGGAGGTGCAACGAGACCTGGGTGTCATGGTACATCAGTCATTAAAAGTTGGCATGCAGGTACAGCAGGCGGTTAAGAAAGCAAATGGCATGTTGGCCTTCATAGCGAGGGGATTTGAGTACAGGGGCAGGGAGGTGTTACTACAGTTGTACAGGGCCTTGGTGAGGCCACACCTGGAGTATTGTGTACAGTTTTGGTCTCCTAACCTGAGGAAGGACTTTTTGCTATTGAGGGAGTGCAGCGAAGGTTCACCAGACTGATTCCCGGGATGGTGGGACTGACCCATCAAGAAAGTCTGGATCAACTGGGCTTGTATTCACTGGAGTTCAGAAGAATGAGATGGGACCTCATAGAAACGTTTAAAATTCTGATGGGTTTAGACAGGTTAGATGCAGGAAGAATGTTCCCAATGTTGGGGAAGTCCAGAACCAGGGGTCACAGTCTAAGGATAAGGGGTAAGCCATTTAGGACCGAGATGAGAAACTTCTTCACCCAGAGTGGTGAACCTGTGGAATTGTCGACCACAGAAAGTTGTTGAGGCCAATTCACTAAATATATTCAAAAAGGAATTAGATGAGGTCCTTACTACTAGGGGCATCAAGGGGTATGGTGAGAAAGCAGGAATGGGGTACTGAAGTTGCATGCTCAGCCATGAACTCTGAGTGGTGGTGCAGGCTCGAATGGCCTACTCCTGCACCTATTTTCTATGTTTCTATTTGGACTTCCAGAAGGCATTTGACAAGGTGCCACATAAAAGGTTACTGCACAAGATAAAAGTTCACGGGGTTGGGGTAATATATTCGCATGGATAAGGGTTGGCTAACGAACAGAAAACAGAGTCGGGATAAATGGTTCATTCTCTGGTTGGCAACCAGTAACTAGTGGGGTGCCGCAGGGATCTATGCTGGGACCCCAACTATTTACAATCTATATTAATGACTTGGAAGAAGGGACTGACTGTAATGTAGCCAAGTTTGCTGATGATACAAAGATGGGAGAAAAAGCAATGTGAGGAGCACACAATTTACAAAAGGACATAGACAGGCTAAGTGAGTGGGCAAAAATTTGGCAGATGGAGTATAATGTTGAAAAGTGTGAGGTCATGCACTTTGACAGAAAAAAAAATCAAAGAACAAGTTATTATTTAAATGGAGAAAGATTGCAAAGTGCTGCAGTACAGCAGGACATGGGGGTACTTGTGCATGAAACACAAGGATAGTATGCAGGCACAGCAAGTGATCAGGAAGGCCAATGGTATCTTGCCCTTTATTGCAAAGGGGATGGAGTATAAAAGCAGAGAAGTCTTGCTACAGCTATACAAAGTATTGGTGAGGGTACACCTGGAGTACTGCGTGCAGTTTTGGTTTCCATATTTACGAAAGGATAAAATTGCTTTGGGAGGTAGTCCAGAGAAGGTTCACTAGGTTGATTCCGGGGATGAGGGGGTTGACTTATGAGGAAAGGTTGGGCCTTTACTCATTGGATTTCAGAAGAATGAGGTGTGATCTTATTGAAATGTGTAAGATTATGAGGGGGCTTGACAAGGTGGATACAGAGAGGATGTTTCCATTGATGGGGGAGACTAGAACTAGAGGGCATGATCTTAGAATAAGGGGCCGCCCATTTAAGAGATGAGAAATTTCTTACGGTTGTAAATCTGTGGAATTCACTGCCTCAGGGAACTGTGGAAGCTGGGACATTGAATAAATTTAAGACAGAAATAGACAGTTTCTTAAACGATAAAGGGTTATGGGGAGCGGGTGGGGAAGTGGAGCTGAGTCCATGATCAGATCAGCCATGATCTTATTGAATGGCAAAGCAGGCTCGGGGGCCGTATGGCCGACTCCTGTTCCCATTTCTTGTGTTATGTCAAAGTGGGAAATACTTTTTAGAATGTATCCAGGACTGCTACCTAGATTAGTATTTTCTGGTCCATTGATTTAGTTCTTGGAAATGTAGTGGGGCAAATAGCTGAGTAAAACAATAGGGAAGTAGTGACCACAAAATAGTTAGGCAAAATAGGGAAAAAGCAAATGGGCCAACTTCCGACCAAAATTTTTTTAACAAAAATACCTGATGATCCCAGAGGAATGTAGACTTGTGCTCCGAGCCCTAGCTGCATAGTCAAGCGTAGGGGCCCACGTATGTGCAGTCTGGGATCACGTGGGCTGGACCAACAAATGAAAATAGCATATCCCAATTCACAGTAATGGTGAGTTCTGTTTGTACGGAGAACACTTTCTATGAGAATACTCCCCAAAACACACATTTTAAATAAGAAAACTTCAAATTAATTGAAATTGAATTTAATTAAATGTTTCAGACAAAATTATTTATTTAATTTTTTTAATAGGGGTAAAAATAAATACCTTAATGGACAGTGTCTTTAATATAAAAATTATTGATAACATTTTATTTTTCTATCTTTTTAAAACTCTTACGCTGGTAAGAACTGACATTTTGACAGTTCAAAAGTGCCGGTATCATGCGCATTGCACGCCGAGAACCGGCACTTGTGGGGCCTCTACGGCTGCACAGAGACTGTGATTTTTGGCCCAATGAGTCAAAGATAAGGGTGCTAGACTGTGGTGGGGAAAGTCGAAGTTCAGCGAGATGAGACAAATTTGGAGTAGGCCATTTGGCCCCTCGAGCCTGCTCTGCTATTCAATGAGATCATGGCTGATCTACCTCAACGCCACTTTCCTGCACTATTGCCATATCCATTGATTCCCTTAATATCCAAAAATATATTTATCTGTCTTGAATATACTCTGACTGAGCCACCAGAGCCCTCTGGGGTAGAGAATTCTAAAGATTCACCGCCCTCTGAGTGAAGAAATTTCTTCTCATCTCAGTCATAAACGGCCAATCCCTTATTCTGAGACTGGCTCTGGGTTCTAGACTCCTCAGCCAGAGGAAACATCCTCCTTGCATCTACCCTGTTGAGCCCTGTAAGAATTTTGTATGTTTCAATGAGATCACACCTCATTCTTCTAAACTCTGGAGAATATAGGCCTAGTCTACTCAATCTCTCTTCCTTGGACAATCCCCTCTTCCCAGGAATCAGTCTAGTGAACCTTTGTTGCACTCTCTCAATGGTAAATATGTCTGTCCTTTGGAGACCAAGACTGTACACAATACTCCAGGTGTGGTCTGAGGGCCCTATATAACTGCAGTAAGACGTCTTTACTCTTGTACTCAAATCCTCTTGTAACAAAGGCCGACATACCATTTGCTTGCTTTCTTACTTGCTGTACCTGCATGTTAACTTTCAGTGATTCGTGTACACCCAGGTACCTCTGTGTTGTAGGCATTAGGCACCTGCTGAATATATCTAAACTCATATAAGTTTAAAGCGGCCACATATAAAATGGCTGCCCAAGCATGATGGGAACCCTGTTAGTCAAGTAATGAACTGGGGCTGACCGAGCAATGACCCTGTGAGGCCCACTACCAGGAATGCCTTGGATACAAGATAATTATAACGAACCATTATAGTACACTGGTATAATCAGTGACTTCACACAGCCGAACCCCGAGGAACAGAGATAAGGGGAGAACCTGCCTCACATAACGAGGTCATTAATCAGCCTGAGCTGACAAAAACCGAACATACAGCCCCTGAGGTATCGGGAATTCTATTGGGTTAAAGAAACCTATATGTAATCTATAATCGTTATGATTGGATTGTGTCCAGCCGAAGTGGGCTGAGTAACTGTAAAGAACTATTGTAAAACATAAATATCGATGAGTTTCTTTGTTCGTCGGAGAGAAGTGCCTGGATCCAGTCCTGAGGCTTCCTCCCCGCTAGCGAAAATAAAGGCCGCATTGGCGTTGGAACCGACTCTGCGTGTTGAGTGATTCTTCTGAGAAAACATTCACGCTAACAGTGGTGTCACGAACAGGATTTCAGAGTCGCTGACGCTCTTGGAAAAACCGGGCGAGTATACCTTAAACAAAATTTTATAACGGGTGCGGAAGGTGGATGCTGGTTGATTGACACGAGGAGATGGTCCAATATCTCAAACACCTAGCCTGAGCCTGAATTAAGAGGACTTTAGTCCCACGTGACGGCCAGGAACTAAGTAGGTGCCGGGAACACACTTGGACCGTGGGATCGTGATACCGAAAGACATATTCTGGACCCAGTAGTGTGATTTGAAATATACCCCGGGGTAGAACCAAGCGGTGTACAGCGGCTAACGGAATCCAAACCTGTGAACAGGGTCGGACCAACGGGCAGAGCGGTGGTAGGTAGTCGTTAAGGATACGTAGAGCACTGCGGGAATTGCTTAAACGCGTTTTAAGAATTCTATAAGTTTGTGTAACAGCAGAACTTGTGACCTGACAGTAGCCAGGAGACGGTCTACTACAAGTTACGCTAGGTAGAAAGCGGACCTCAGAGTAGATTCCTAACGGTTCTAGTCCTACCCAGGAATGGCCACGAAATCAAGTAACCTCGAGTGGGGACCAGAAGGGTCCCTTACCCGCCACCTGGCGGAAAAACAAAAGAAACTAATCGAGAAAATGATTAGAGCAGGGTGGGATCCTCAGGACCTGCCAGCGAATAAAAATGAAAAGGCTGTGGTCTTGATACTGCGAGCCCACATAAAACTAACAGAGGAAGTAAATCAATATGTAAGAAATAAAAAAACCTGATAGTGATTATCTTAAGTGAAGTATGGATCCAAGAATAGAGCCGGCCAAAAGAAAACATTAATAAGCTTTGTTGAATGAAGAGAGACTTTTGTGAATGTCTGTCGTTGAGAGTCCTTGTGTGATTTTTTGACTGCGGAATGAATTTTTTTATGTTTTCATGTTTCCGAAAGCCTGGTTGGAAGAGGAATGCAAGTGTCTGTTTATTTTAGCTCCACCCACTTTTCTAAACAGAGTGAAAGTTTTTTTTAACCCTTTGTAATGTTGTCCTGTATGTGGGAAGTTTTAAGACATTTTAAGTTAGAAACGCAGGTGTGGATTTATTCGGATGATAAGTTACGGAGCTACGAAATGTACAAAGGATAGGTTTGTTGAGCAAAAGATAAAAAATACATGGTCCCGGTGGTTTAAAAAAAAAGAATTTATTTGACACGCTCACTTACTTGTCGAAAGAAAACATGCAATGATTGATTACATTGGGTTGAAAGACATAAATTTAGTCTCGGAATGAGATAAAGAATGCCTTTTTAAAAAAAAAGCTTCTAGCAAAAAAAAAGTTTTAAATAAAGATTGAAATTACAAAGTTTGAATTGGGATTTTGAGATATTCAGAGAAGGCACAGCAAAATACTGAGGTGGATTCAAAAAAAAAATTATTAAATTAAACCTGATCTCTTAAAGAAAAAAAGGAGATATAAAACTAAAAGGTTTGGAAACAATCTAGAAATACCTTTAGGGATCAGGTCAAACTCCTGGGCGAGTGGCGAGCTATCTGCGAAGGTGCAAAAGGGACTTTTGAAAAATGTTAAAAACAGCAAGCTTTAGCAGTTTAGAAGAGACATTTTAACGACTTTGAAACTGGAGCATTTTGAGATAACGAAAAGCGGCCCTCAAAGCCTAATTGCTGGACTCCATTCCAGTTATGGAGAAAAGAAAAAGATAAAGACGCCACTTTGAAAGTAAACAAATGATTTTAAATTAATAAATTTATGGAGTCATGAGCCCTCCGTGTAAAATACAAAACCTAATTTGAAGAAAGGAGATCTGAAAAAAAATGTAACGGACTAAATAAGTGCTGAAAAAAAATGTTTGTGATGGAAAAAGACATAACTTACTAAATACTAGTTGATGTTTGCTGTGAAAAAGATATTGGTTTAATTAGAAAAAGAAAAAAAAATTGGAAGAGGTAAAAAAACACTCTACATTGATAATGATTTTAAATTATGAGAAAGTTTCAATGCAGTTTGAAAAGATTTCCAAAATGGACAGTGTTTATCAAGAAAAGTCCCGAACAGTCTAAACAAGCAGGAGGGTTTTGAAGATAACGAGAAGAAAAGATCTAAGCTATGCGAACTCAGCACAGAAAGAAAAAACTGGGAATTAGAGAATCTTACTGAATTTTTAAATTCTTATAGAAAATGGAACTGGCACGGATGTTTAGATTTTGTGCTGAGAGAGAAATAAAACACAAGATTTGCCCAGTGAACGGGACCGTAAAAAAAACCGAAATGTTGGAATGTATGAAAATAACGAGAAGAAATGATCTAAGCTATGCTAACTCAACACAGAAAGAAAAAATGGAACTGGCACAGAAGTTTAGATTTTGTGCTGAGAGAGAAATTTAAAAAAAAATTGAATTTCAGTAAACAAAATAGCTATTAAAAATGTGTGGTCTCGTTTTAAATCAATTTTTAAAAAAAATTATTTGGCAAGTACTTGAATTAGAAGTTAAGAAAAAATTGGAGTTTAATCTAAAATGCTGTCTTTCCCGATGAGAAGATTTTTATTATGACCACTTTACTAATGATTTATGCTGTTTAACGGATTCCTAATTTCTAAGCAAGTTTTGAAGGCACAAAGACTTAAAAAAAAAGAATTTTTCGGATGATTACGTGAAGTCACGTAATGACATCAGGCTTTCTTACAAACCTGTAAAGGAGTTAACCCTTTCCATTGACAGCTGTTTTATACTGGACATTATTAATTTGGATTTCTTAAAATAAAGAAGACTCGCCTGACAGGAAATGGTGGGATATTCAGAATAAAAATAAAACAGAACTAGCTAAGATAAACAGGCTGGAAGAGATGTTTTAAAAAACAGGACTAGACGGATAGTGCAGTGCGCAGCCATAGCACCATCACCTATGGCAATAGAGCCAATGTACCCCACGGTGGGTAGGTGTAGTCCACAAACCCAACCTAACGGTAAAGCAGACAGCGATGTTTGGAGGAATAATGGTGGCATTGGTGTTGATTGGAGTTTGGATAATATTTAGATGGGTCATCATGCAGGCTCGAGCACAGCAGGCTCAAACGCAAAATCGACGGCAGCCCAGACAGGGACATGAAGTGATAGAGATGGTACGACTATAAAGAATATGGTTAACCTAATCCTTACCTCCGATTCCACAGAGTGACAGCGACACAAGTAGACCAGAACCTAACACCTGGTGACGACCAGGCTATCTGTTTAAAATTTTCAGATAAAACACTCACCAAGATGGGACCGCAGTGGTGACTTCGACTCTGGGGACTCATGATACTGGGAACCTCAAGATCCACGCAAACACTGGATGATACCAACGGATTGCAGCACACTCAGGAAATAACAACTACATGAACTATGGAGTCTTGTTTAATTTAACGGATGGAATGTGCATCCCAGCAGCCAAAGATTGGAGCAAGGACAGGACTTATTTTAATGCATGGTTACAAGTGAATCCTAATAAGAACCGGGTATGTGTACAGTGCTCCACGGGTATAAGGAGCAGCTGCATTAAACGGAGGGATGTCAAAGGGCCCGATGAATGTACTTTCGGCATAATTTGCACGCCTCCGGGACAATCCCAGCAATCAGTCATCCGCAAAAAGGGAGTGGGGCTGTGTGGGTACTATGAGGAGGTGGGGGCGGCTGCAATATCATTGTATGTATGCTTCTCACCTCCTCTGACATTGCGCCCCATAAGAACCACTACATTGCCCAAGGAACTGCCTTGTCTCATAACTACTAAGGGACCAGAAATTGGGATTGTAATGTACAACGAAGGGGAATTATTGTATGATAATGTTAAACATGAAATTGTGCCTGTCCTGATCAATATTTCAGGCATCCAAATGCTGGAATACTGTACAGAACAGTCAAGGAAAATGTACAATGTATTAAGTAAAGTTGTAATGCAGCAGGCTGCTGATGCAATGGGTGCCAGTAGATTCCGAGGACAGGGGTCGGCCCCCAGGATAAAGAGGGGAATAGTTAATGATGTTGCTACCGGTTTCAATACAGGGACCTCCGTAGTAAACTCGATAGATATACAAGGGTTAAATGAGAGGGTGGAACAGCTTAGAGGGGTGATGAAGAGGTTATTAGAGAGAGTGGAGCAAAACCAGGAAGACCAAGCCAACCTAGGAAAGGAGGGTGCCGAAATCCAGTTGGATGGCATCTCAGTCCTGAAAGCTCACGCCAAAACCATCAATCACCTCACTGATAGAGAAAAAGAAGATACAGGAAAGCAAAGACAGGGGCAACTCTGTCACGCTTATGGTCTGTGGATGGTGGGACAGATCCGCCACAATCTTGACCAGATCCAACGCGGGGAAGTACCCGATTGGATAGACAGTTCACATTTGGCTCAGTTGGCTAACCAGAGGGGGACACTGGATAATTGTACTCTGAAGGGACTGACCCAAGTATACCCAGCAATTCCAGATTGCCAGATGGGTAGGAATACTGGGATAGGGATAGTCCTGATGATCCCTATAGCCACGCCGGACTCGGGGCCGTTCTCCCTGTACCAACTAGAGAATATCGGAGTAATACGGGAAAATGTCTCCATACGTTACTATCTGACCACCACCTCCGCCGTTCGTCAAAACAACATACTTACCGGGATTTCCCTAACAGAATGCAAGCAAAGGGGGGAGATCACAGTATGCCCTCACCCGGTTGGCCGAGGTGAGCTAGACAAGTGCGGGTTTAATCGAACCGACGGGTGTGTACTAGAAATAGTGCCCACACACAGGCACTTCGCGAGGGCAGGCTACGGAGGGAAGGGAAGATACTGCGTCTCTACCACAGAGCGTTCATACCGGTATAATGACCTGCAGTGACCAATACCACTGCCGAACTTTTGCTTTGCGCCGCTACGACCTGTCATGATCGGGCAAGCGCATATCACCCAGGTTAGGCGCCGGAAGCCCGAAATTATTGATGTAACCGATCAGCTCCACGATCATTTGCAGGATTATGACGAGCCAGAGCAGGTCCCTATCCCACATCTAACCGAAGTATTACGAGAATTGAGGCTCAGGGTGGGTCAATCTGTAAAGCTCTACCACCAACTGCAAACTAAAATCAAAGTACTGGAAGAAGATATCGATGTAGACTTACAAAGTCAGAGTTGGTGGAGAAAGGTCTGCAACTGGGGAATAAATGTGAACATCCATCCTTGGATTTGAATAATTTCACACATACTGGTCGGGATACAATTGATCTTAGCAGTAACATGGGGTATAATGGCCTGCCAGGCTTGCAGGCACCATGCACAACGAAGAGGGACCCATGACCGGTCCCCAAATACTAAACAAGCCTGTCTAATAAAGGGGCAGGAGGATTTGGCCTTTGTCAATTTGATTTAAGCAACCGGGACTCCTGAAACCGCGTGACTGGCCAGCACGTTGAGGCAGGGAGTACCGGGCCGTGCACAAAATCTATTAAAAGTAGGGTGGTCAGTTAAAGGGGGACTAGGACTAGTCCCTTTACCGAAAGGAGGGAATTGTTGTAGGCATTAGGCACCTGCTGAATATATCAAAACACTAGGCATTAGGCACCTGCTGAATATATCTAAACTCATATAAGTTTAAAGCGGCCACATATAAAATGGCTGCCCAAGCATGATGGGAACCCCGACCGAGCAATGACCCTGTGAGGCCCACTACCAGGAATGCCTTGGATACAAGATAATTATAACGAACCATTATAGTACACTGGTATAATCAGTGACTTCACACAGCCGAACCCCGAGGAACAGAGATAAGGGGAGAACCTGCCTCACATAACGAGGTCATTAATCAGCCCGAGCTGACAAAAACCGAACATACAGCCCCTGAGGTATCAGGGGAATTCTATTGGGTTAAAGAAACCTATATGTAATCTATAATCGTTATGATTGGATTGTGTCCAGCCGAAGTGGGCTGAGTAACTGTAAAGAACTATTGTAAAACATATAAATATCGATGAGTTTCTTTGTTCGTCGGAGAGAAGTGCCTGGATCCAGTCCTGAGGCTTCCTCCCCGCTAGCGAAAATAAAGGCCGCATTGGCGTTGGAACCGACTCTGAGTGTTGAGTGATTCTTCTGAGAAAACATTCACGCTAACATTCTGAATACCAACACTTCCCAATATCACCATTTTAAAAAAATACTCTGCTTTTCTATTTTTCCTATCAAAGTGAATAACTTCACATTTCTCCACATTATATTCCATTTGCCATGTTCTTGCCCACTCAATTTGCCTGTCTATATACCCTTCTGCATCCTTCTCACAACTTACATTCCCATCTAGCTTTGTATCATCAGCAAACTTGGATATATTACATTTGGTCTCCTCATCTAAATCATTGATATAGATTGTGAATATCTGGGGCCCAAGCATCAAACCTTGCGGCGCCCCACTAGTTACAGCCTGCCAACCTGAAAATTACCCATTTATTTCTCGGGATAAAGAGGGATCTGGCTGAGATTAACTGAACAGAAAAACTTAAAAACCAGTTGACTAATCAGCAGTGAAAAATCTTGAAGTATGAGATGCATAGATTACAAAATATATTGCCGAGGTGAAAAGGGGTGCATCAAAGTATTGAATTAAATAGATTTAAAACTAAACTGAAATTTAAAAGGGAGGCATATGATAAAGTTAGGGCTAACAATGATAATCATGAGGAATATAGACTGTAGAGAAGTGAAAAGGGGAGAATGGCTAAAAAGTAATGAGGTTAGCAATTAATCTAAAAGGAAATGGTTGGGGCTTTTATATAAGCATATAAAAAGTAAAAGCATAGTTAGAGGGTGGGACCACACAGGGATGAAAAAGGGAATCTAATTGTAGAGAATGAAGATATATTGGAGATATTAAATAATTTTTATTGATTAGTGGGGCTGTGTATACAGAGGACAATATTGAACAATTGATATAACTAACTGTAGAAAAGGAATTGATTCATTTCTAACTTATGCAGATTGTGTTGTGGGACTGGAGAGTATCTAATGTAACACCCTTATTTAAGAAAGGATTGAAGGACAAACCGCGTTGGACCAGTTAGTGTAACGTCATTTGTCTGCAAACTCTCATATCCATATTGCAAGATAAAATTAGTGAGCATTTAGAAATGTAAGAGAATTTTGAAGTGACCAATTTGAATTGCTGGGAACGAAGCAGCCAGTAAAGGGGTGAGTGAAAGCTGGGGATCTGACTGGGTAAATAGTGAAAAATTGTTTCCATTGGTGGGCAAATGGGGAACAAGGGTTGGAGACTGATGATTCTCACTTGAAGCTGTTAGACCATGGGATTCTTCACCACAAGTGGCTATTAGGTTAGAGACGACAACATCATTTAAAAGGAAATGTGATAAATATTTGAAAAGGAGGAATATACAAAGGATCCAGGAGAAAAAGGAGTTACAGGAGAGTGCTCCAACACAGGGGTCCCAAATGGTCTGTTCTCTAATTTCTATCATTCTATGAAAACTCCTTTTATTGAGTCTGAGCCAAGGCTGTGGTTTAGAAATGTTGGTGCTGAGCTGAATTTTGGACGGTGCTGTGAGAAGTCCCCAAACAGAGGAGCCCCCTGCCTCTGTGCAATCGCTGGTTCAGGTTGTTCTGTGCTGGTCGGTTTTGATGTGTGAAGTCCAATTACAGATTGACTCTGACTGAGGCGCCCAGTTCAGACTTGTCACCTTCACGTGGAACCGGGCTACAAACCATAATCAAAAAGAGAAAGAGATCGGGCTCATTAAAAGTGGCATCGACTGTGGAGCATAACTGCATATTGTGACAGAACTGAGAACTTACAGCTATTTGGAAAGATTGAATAGATTGGGCCATTTTTCTTCAGAAAAAAAACTTGGAGGTGACCTGATAGATATCTTTAAAATTATGAATGGCTTTGACATTCATAGAATCATAGAAAGATTACAGCACAAAAGAGGTGCATCAAAGTATTGAGTTAAATAGATTAAAACTAAACTGAAATTTAAAAGAGAGGCATATGATAAAGTTAGGACTAACAACAATTATCATGAGGAATATAGACAGTAGAGAAGCGATGGAGTATAATGTGGGAAAATGTGAGGTTATTCACTTTGGCAGAAAAAATAGAAAAGAAAATTATAATTTAAATGTAGTGAAAGTGCTTCAGTACAGAGGGACCTGGGGGTCCTTGTGCATGAAACACAAAATGTGAGTATGCAGGTACAGCAAGTAATCAGGAAGGCAAATGGAATGTTGGCCTTTATTGCAAGAAGGATAGAGTATAAAAGCAGCGAAGTCCTGCAACAACTGTACAGGTATTGGTGAGACCACACCTGGAGTATTGCATGCAGTTTTGGTCTCCATATATAAGGAAGGATATACTTCCATCGTAAACTGTTCAGAGAAGGTTCACTAGGTTGATTCCGGAGATGAAGGGGTTGACTTATGAAGTTGGGCCTGTACTCATTGGAGTTCAGAAGAATGAGAGGTGATCTTATCGAAACTTAGAATGGTGTAAATGTAGATTTTTGTACGCTCAGAAAGACCTTGCCTACACTTAGAAAGCAGGCGTAGGGATCGAGAGATGGGGGGTTTACAAACATTAAACACTTCACTTTTACAAATAAAGAGCCATCATCAATAATAAATGATAAATAAATCAACCAATAAATCAATCAAAAAAAATTAAAAAAATCACTCAATAAATAAAAAAACTATTTCTACTCACCGACTGCAGCACCGGGGAGAAGAAAAGAGGGGCGGAGAAGAGAGGGGGGAGGGGTGAAGATGAACGGAGGGAGGAAAGATGAACGAAGCAGGGGGAGAAGATGATGAACGGGGGGAGGGGAGAGGAAGATGAACAGGGGGGGGGAGGGGAGAGAGGAAGATGAACGGGGGGGGGGGAGGAGAGAGAGGAAGATGAACAGGGGGGGGAGGGGAGAGAGGAAGATGAACGGGGGGGGGGGAGGAGAGAGAGGAAGATGAACAGGGGGGGGGAGGGGAGAGAGGAAGATGAACGGGGGGGGGAGGAGAGAGAGGAAGATGAACAGGGGGAGGGGGAAGAGAGGAAGATGAACGGGGGGGGGGGCGCGGGGGTGAGAGGAAGATGAATGGGGGGGAGAGGGGAGAGAGGTAGATGAACGGGGGGGAGGGGGAAGAGAGGAAGATGAACGGGGGGGGGAGAGGGGAGAGAGGAAGATGAACGGGGGGGAGGGGGAAGAGAGGAAGTTGAACGGGGGGTAGGGGGAAGAGAGGAAGATGAACGGGGGGGGGGAGAAGATGAATGGGCTCCGCCGAGAACTTCAGGCGGGGCCTGCACGTAGCCGATGCTGGGCTGCCGCCGACTCTTCGGGCGGAGCCCGGCCCCAGCGAGAGGCCGGGCGGCCCTGCCTTCGAGGTAAGATGTGTCAGGCTACTCGGCCCAGGATAGGGGCGACATCCCTTCGGCCTGGGATAGGGTCGTCGCCCCGGAGACAGGACGCGCTGGGAGGGCCAGGAGCTACTGCGCATGCGCGCAGCTGCCGGCACTGTTTTTGGCGCAGGCCTGTAGCTCCGCCCCCAGCAGCTCCTGCTGCGCTGCGCCGACCTGGAAGTGGGCCTACAGATATCGGAAAATTGCGAGGTAAATATTCGGCGCAATTTTTGTTCTACAAATTAGGGGGGGCCTCTCCGATGTGCGCCGTTCTAGCGGGAGTCCGAAACTTGAGCCCAATGAGGGGTGGATGCAGAAAGGATATTTCCACTCATAAGGGAAACTGAAACTAGGGGACATAGTCTCAGAATAAGGGGCTGCCCATTTAAAATTGAGAGGAGAAGGAATTTCTTCTCTCAGAGGGTTGTCAATCTATGGAATTCTCTGCCCCAGAGGGCTGTGGAGGCTGGTCATTGAATATATTTATGGCAGAGATAAATAGATTTTGGAGTGATAAGGGAATAAAGGGTTATGGGGAACGGGCAGTGAAGTGAAACTGAGTCCATGATCAGATCAGCCATGATCTTATTGAATGGCAGAGCAGGCTCGATGGGCCAGGTGGCCTACTACTCCTATTTCTTATGTTCTTATGAAAAGAGGAGATTAGAATGGCTAAAAAGTAATAAGGCTAGTAAGAGCACCTCAGCAAGTCCCACTCTCCCTGTTTGCCCGTAGCCCTGCAAATGTTTTCCTTTCAGGCACTTATCCAATCTCTTTTGAAAGCTGTGATTGAGTCTGCCTCCACCAGCCTTTCAGGCAGTGCACTCCAAATCCTAACCACTCGACGTGTAAAGTTTTTTCTTGTCGCCTTTTGTTCTTTTGCCAATCACCTTAAATCTGTTTCCTCTGGTTCTCGACCCTTCAGCCAATGGGAACAGTTTCTCTCTACTCTGTCCAGACCCCTCCTGATTTTGAACAACACTATCAAATCTCCTCTCAATCTTAGAAACATAGAAATTTACAGTGCAGGAGGAGGCCATTTCAGCCCATCGTGTCTACGCCGGCCAACAAAGAACCACATGGCCCTCGGTCAGCAGCCCTGAAGGTTACATAAAAATCTACGAACAATGAATAATGGCAGAAAGGCAATGAGCACCCAGCCCAACCAGTCCGGCTCACACAACAGCGACACCGCTTATACTGAAACATGCTACACTCCACCCCAACTGGAGCCATGTGATCTGGGAGAGGCAAAACATAGAAAATAGGTGCAGGAATAGGCCATTCGGCCCTTCGAGCCTGCACCGCCATTCAATGAGTTCATGGCTGAACATGCAACTTCAGTACCCCATTCCTGCTTTCTCGCCATATCCCTGGATCCCCCTAGTAGCAAGGACTTCATCTAACTCCCTTTTGAATATATTTAGTGAATTGGCCTCAACTACTTTCTGTGGTAGAGAATTCCACAGGTTCACCACTCTCTGGGTGAAGAAGTTTCTCCTCATCTCGGTCCTAAATGGCTTACCCCTTATCCTTAGACTGTGACCCCTGGTTCTGGACTTCCCCAACATTGGGAACATTCTTCCTGCATCTAACCTGTCTAAACCCGTCAGAATTTTAAACGTTTCTATGAGGTCCCCTCTCATTCTTCTGAACTCCAGTGAATACAAGCCCAGTTGATCCAGTCTTTCTTGATAGGTCAGTCCCACCACCCCGGGAATCAGTCTGGTGAATCTTCGCTGCACTCCCTCAATAGCAAGAATGTCCTTCCTCAAGTTAGGAGACCAAAACTGTACACAATACTCCAGGTGTGGCCTCACCAAGGCCCTGTACAACTGTAGCAACACCTCCCTGCCCCTGTACTCAAATCTCCTCGCTATGAAGGCCAACATGCCATTTGCTTTCTTAACCGCCTGCTGTACCTGCATGCCAACCTTCAATGACTGATGTACCATGACACCCAGGTCTCGTTGCACCTCCCCTTTTCCTAATCTGAAGCCAGATAAAAGCCCAGGCCAATTTAGGGAGAAAAAAAATCTGGGAACATTCCTCTCCGACCCATCCAGGCGATCGAAACCAGTCCAGGAGATCACCCTGTATTCGATTCCCTGCAGTACTTACCATTATATCTGCGCAGGCCAACAAAAGGTTATCCACTCTAATCCCAATTACCAGCTCTAGGTCCGTAATCCTGCTGGTTACAGCACGTTTAAGAGCCCATACAACCATCTCTTAAAAAAGGTGAGGGTTTCTGCATCCACCATTCTTCCAGACAGTGAGTTCTTGATCCCCACAACCCTCTGCGTAAAGAAGTTCCCTCTCTAAACCTTCCACTAACCACCTTAAAACTATGCCCCCTCTTAATAGATCCCTCCACCAATGGAAATAGGCCCTTATTATCCACTATGTCCAGGCCCCTCAATATTTTGCACACCTCAATAAGGTCTCCTCTCAACCTCCTCTGTTCCAATGAGAACAAACACAGCGTATCGAATCTGTGCTCATAACTAAGATTCTCCATTCCAGGCAGTATCCTAGTAAATCTCCTCTGCACCCTCTCTAGTGCAATCAAGTCCTTTCTATAATACGGCGACTAGCACTGCACGCAGTACTTCAGCTGTGGTCTATACAGTTTAAGCATAACTTTCCTGCTCTTATATTTTATGCCTAGGCCAATAAAGGCAAGCTATCCGTATGCCTTCCTAACCACCTTATCCACCTGGCCTGCAACTTTCAGGGATCTGTGGACAAGCACTCCAAGGTCCCTTTGTTCATCTACACTATTAAGTGGCCTACCTTTTAATGTGTATACCCTTTCCTTATTCGCCCTCCCAAAATACATTACCTCACACTTCTCAAAATTAAATTCCATTTGCCACTGCTCTGGCCACCTGACCAGTAGACTGATATCCTCCTGCAGCCCATGACTTTTCTCTTCATTATCAACCACACAGTGTCGTCTGCAAATTTCTTAATCATACTCCCTATATTCAAATCTAAAACGTTGATATATACCACAAAAATCAAGGGACCCAGTACTGAGCTCTGCGGAACCCCACTGGAAACATCCTTCCAGTCACAAAAACATCCATCAACCATTACCCTTTGTTTCCTACCTCCAAGCTAATTTTAGATCCAACTTGCCACTTTGCCCTGGATCCCAAGGGCTTTAACCTTCGTGACCAGTCTACCATGTGGGACCTTATCAAAAGCTTTGCTAAAGTCCATATACACTACATCGTACGCACTACCCTCATTGACACTCTTGGTTACTGATAGAGAATTCAAACAGGCTGCATTCAGGCAGGCTGTGAGAATTCACAGACCCCAAGTCAGAGTTGTTACGTGAGTGGGAGCATGTTGCATTAAGTCATCAATCAACTTGACATTTTAGGATCTTTGGTAGCGAGCCAATTAAAGGTTAACGGTATATCAATTGAGCCAATAAGGTCAAAGAAGGCGCGTTCTTTTCTGTAAACTGAGCCAGGTATAAGAACAGCCATTTTGGCCATGTGGTCTCAGAAGGACAAAGGCCTGGCTTAAAGCCAGAAGCTTGCTGCTGTTGCCAGAATAAAATTACATTAAAACTACAACTGGAGTTCGCATTTCATTGAAAATTAAGAGATCTAACAGTTACCTCCTCAAAAAATTCAATCAGGTTAGTCAAACACGATCTTAACAAATCCGTGCTGACTGTCCCTAATGAATGCCTGCCTTTCCAAATGTAGATTTATACTGTCTTTCAGGATTTTTCCCAATAATTTTCCCACCACTGAGGTTAGGCTGACAGCCTGTAATTACTCGGCCTATCCCTTTTTCCCTTCTTAAACAAGGGTACTACATTAGTAGTCCTCCAATCCTCTGGCACCATGCCCAAATCCAAAAACGACTGGAAAATGGTCAAGGCCTCAGCTATTTCCTCTTTTACTTCGCTCAACAGCCTGGGATGCACTTCATCTGGGCCTGGGGATTTATCTACTTTTAAAGCTGCTAAACCCCTTAATACTTCCTCTCTCACTATATTTATTTCATCCAGAATATCACACTCCTCCTCGATAGCAGTAACTGCATTGCCCCTTTCCTTTGTGAAAACAGATGCAAAGTATTCGTTAAGAACCTTCCCAACATCTTCCGCCTCCACACAAAGATTACCCTCATGGTCTCTAATAGGCCCTACCTTTTCTTTAGTTACCCTCTTACTCTTAATGTATTTATAGAACATCTTAGGGTTTTCCTTAATTTTACTAGTCAAGAATTTTTCGTGCTCTCTCTTAGCATTTCTAATATCCTTTTTAATTTTGCCTCTTAACTTTCTGTAGAACTTATCAATATTTCGCAAAGATTCCTGGTACCTTTCCACTGCAGAGGAGAAGAATCCCTTTCTGGACTTTTAAAATGGAAGAAAAAAACTTCGGGACACAAATGAGTTTAAAGGGGAGACAAAGCCTGCAGGGGATAAAAGGGGATGCATTCATGGAGACCCCCCCCCCAGTGTTTGGACTTTTTGAAAAGAGAATTCAAAATGGACCTAAATTACTGAAGCCTGAGATCCCCTAAACATCTATGGGAAGGAGCATATCAATTTTAAGATTCTACAACATTTTGGCTGCGAAAAAGAGTTACCGAATATAGGAGGTGGGGCTAACCTCTGTGAAGCAAATTCGCGTATTAAGGATCCCAGACTGTCTGGGGGAACTGTGCAACACCAATTCACCCCCTAAGAGATAATCAAATTACCCAATCAAGCGCAATGGAAATCATGGGCCCAACTAGATGGTCAGGAAACTGGACAATCCTAAAACAATGCAAAACCAGTGATAGCACATTATCACACCTTAATCGAGTTATTGCTTATGCTACCAAAAACACTGACAAAGGAGACATTTGAAAATCAATGGACAGAACAGTTTAAACAAAGCCCAAGAACTGATTTGGCGCAAAGATAAGGAAGCCTGTTTTAGTATAATTGAAGGCCTGTTCTGGCAGTTAGGTGTGCTTCTAGAGACACTATTAAGTTAGCAGTCTCGTTGCATAAGTTCTACACCAGCCTCGAAAAATGGGACCCCGAAACATCGGCGAAAGGAATCTCAAAAACCCAGAAGGGCAGCACCACGACAGCAAACAGGCTTTCAAAACGACTATCGGAAAGTTTCGGACCATCGCGACCAATCAGTCAACCGGAACCAACCCGACAAAACCGAAGATTTTTCCACTCTACACGCTGGTCCTATGCTATCAAGGGGTACAGACTACAGAACATGGACAACTAAGGCAAACCCCGGAGTTGGAACTGTCAAAAGGGGATTGGTGAGCATGGCCCCTGAAACCCCAAAGCTATAACTTAGTTAGTTAGGGGAATTGGGAAGGGGGGAGGCTGGGATAGCTTGTGTAAATGTATCTGCATTCTCCTCTTTACCCCATTTAGAGTTTACGCTGTATTCTTTTCCCCACAGGCTGTAATTTGACATTTTATTCAATGTGTTGTACCCCTCAGTGTGCATTGGTATTAATATTTTGTGTGTGTTATTAAAGGTGTGCCTTTTACTTCTTTTTAGACACACAATAAAGCCATACCTGCTTCCTACCTTGAAACCGACTGTCTGTCCAAGTCTGTCACAGTCCCTTCATAATTCCAGTGTCCAGAACCAAGAGTGTGGGAGTGATTCAGAACCGCTCATATAAGGTCAGTAGGGAAAGCTGACCCCCTGAAAACCACCCCTTAAATAACCTTCCCAACATCTTCCGCCTCCACACAAAGATTACCCTCATGGTCTCTAATAGACCCTACCTTTTCTTTCGTTAACCTCTTACTCTTAATGTATTTATACAACATCTTAGGGGTTTCCTTAATTTTACTAGCCAATAACTTTTCGTGCTCTCTCTTAGCATTTCTAATATCCTTTTTAATTTTGCCACTTAACTTTCTATATTCCTCTGCTCCAAGGAGAACAATGCCAGCTTATCCAGTCTATCCACATAACTGAAGCCCCTTATCCCTGGATTCATTCATAAATATTTTCTACACCCTCTTCAAGGCCTTCACATCCTTACTAAAGTGCAGTACCCAGAATTGGACACAATACTCCAGTTGAGGCTGAATCAGTGTTTTATACAGGTTCATCATAATTTCCACAATTTTGTTCTCTATACTTCTATTCATGAAGCTCAGGATCCCATAAGTTTTTTAACTGCTTTCTCAACCTGCTCTGCCACCTTCAACGATTTGTGCACATATACCCCTTGGTTTCACTTTTCAGGTCGATGACCCTTCATCAGCCAATGGGAACAGTTTCTCTCTATTCTGTCCAGATCTCTCCTGATTTTGAACAACACTATCAAATCTCCTCTCAATCTTCTCTGCTCCAAGGAGAACAATGCCAGCTTCTCCAGTCTATCCACATAATTGAAGCCCCTTATCCCTGGCTGGACTCATTCTCATTGGCTGTTTGAAATGTAACAGATTCTTAAAGAAATGGAAGGGGCACTGAAAAGGGGAGGGGAGGAAGGAACAAAAGGGAAGGTCTGTGATTGGGTGTGTAGTAGAACAAATTAATCAGGGGAAAATTAATTTAGTAAAGTTAAAATCTTAAGCAAGAAAGGCTGAAAGAAAACACCACCGGATTTAGGTGCTCCCGGACCAGCGTACACAGTTCTTCATACGATTTGGGTGTTGGTTTCACCGGAGCAAGAAGATTCATCATGAGGCCATAGGTTGTTGTCCACGCAGGCGGTGAGGATGATCGCCCTTCGTTTGGCAGAGTTCTCATTCCCTTCCAGCTTGTTGGCCATGAAGTATTGGTTGAATCGCTCCACGAAGGCTTCCCAATCGTCACCTTCTGAGAATTTCTCCAGGATACCAACAGTTCGCTGCATTTTTGCGTGATGGTTCGTCATCTATTACTTGTTGCCAGTTGTTATGTCTCAAATAAAGCAATATGACTGAGTACTGTAGACTTGAGTAAGTGTGACCTTAGTCTCTTTATTCTGACTCCAGAGTGCTGGCACAGCATGAAAGGCCTACTTATATGCAATGCCCCCAAGGGATGCTGGGATCCCTTGGGACGCCAACAGATGTGCCCTCTGGTGGCGGTAGAATGCTGGTTACAAGGCGTTGCATACATAACAATCAGTATGTTAGAATACAGATAAATTGATAGGGTATCGATGGGATTGCAGGCTCTAGGGTTAGGTGAAACCGATTAGTGGAACAATCAGTATCCAAGAACACAGTTTAAATCGATAAAAAAAATCGGTGAGACCGTAGACGCTGGGTTTAAGTGAAACCAAGTAGAGGGATGGTTAGTATCTGAGAATACAGTTAAACCGATATAGGGGTAGACATATCAAAACTGAGTATGACGTGTAAAGATATGCTGGACCGCGGGCCGGACAGCTCCCTTAGTAGATATTTTTCAGACGACCATAAGAAACTGATAAGTGACGGGTGGGATCCTAAAATAGAGCCAGCCAAACAAAAAGAATGAATAAGCTTTGTTGAATGAAAAACTGGCGTGAATGTCCGTCTTTAAATGAAAGTGCTTGTGTGGTTCTTGTCTACGGAATACTTGAGGTGGGAATTAATGAATTTTTCATTTGTCTGAAAGCCTGTTTTAAAAAAAAAGAAAATGGTGTAGCTGTCTTTGTTTTAGCTCCACCCACTTTTTCAATCAGAGAGTTGAAAGTTTTTAACCCTTTGTAGTGTATGGGAAGTTCTAAGAAAGTGTGAACCTAGAACTGAATTGCATTTTAAGTTAGAAATGCAGGTGCGGATTTATTTTGATTATTACGGAGCGATGAAATTTGGACATTCTAATTGGATCACAGTAAAAAAAATGCGCGGTCCCATTTAAAAATAAAAATTCCGATACGCTCACTTACTTGTCAAAAGAAAACACGTAATCATTGATTATATTGGATTGAAAGACAATAAATTTAGTCTAAGAATGAGATAAAGGAGAAAGGAAAGTGTAATGCCTTTGAAAAAGCCTGCATGAGTCTCGAGGCTACATAGAAACATAGAAAATAGGTGCAGTAGTAGGCCATTCGGCCCTTCGAGCCTGCACCACCATTCAATATGATCATGGCTGATCATGCAACTTCAGTACCCCATTCCTGCTTTCTCTCCATACCCCTTCAAGGTGTGGCCTCACCAAGGCCCTGTACAACTGCAGCAAGACCTCCCTGCACCTACACTCAAATCCTCTCGTTATGAAGGTCAACATGCCATTTGCCTTCTTCACCGCCTGCTGTACCTGCATGCCAACTTTCAATGACTGATGTATCATGACACCCAGGTCTCGCTGCACCTCCCCTTTTCCTAATCTGTCACCATTCAGATAATATTCTGCCTCCCTGTTTTTGCCACCAAAGTGGATAACCTCACTTTTATCCACATTATACTGCATCTGCCATGCATTTGCCCACTCACCTAACCTGTCCAAGTCACCCTGCAGCCTCTTAACATCCTCCTCACAGCTCACACTGCCACCCAGCTTAGTGTCATCTGCAAACTTGGAGATATTACATTCAATTCCTTCATCCAAATCATTAATGTATATTGTAAATAGCTGGGAGCCCAGCACTGAACCTTGCGGTACACGACTAGTCACTGCCTGCCATTCTAAAAAGGATCCGTTTATTCCTACTCTTTGCTTCCTGTCTGCCAACCAGTTCTCTATCGACGTCAATACATTACCTCCAATACCATGTGCTTTAATTTTGCACACCAATCTCTTGTGTGGGACCTTGTCAAAAGCCTTTTGAAAGTCCAAATACACCACATCCACTGGTTCTCCCTTGTCCACTCTCCTAGTTACATCCTCAAAAAATTCTAGAAGATTTGTCAAGCATGATTTCCCTTTCATAAATCCATGCTGACTTGGACCGATCCTGTCACTGCTTTCCAAATGCGCTGCTATTACATCTTTAATAATTGATTCCAGTATTTTCCCCACTACCGATGTCAGGCTAACCGGTCTATAATTCCGTTTTCTCTCTCCCTACTTTTTAAAAAACTGAAGCCCCTCATCCCTGGACTCATTCTCATTGGCTGTTCGAAATGTAACAGATTCTTAAAGAAGTGGAATACTTCCTCTCTCACTATATTTATTTCATCCAGAATATCACATTCCTCCTCCGGCACCATGCCCAAATCCAAAGACGACTGGAAAATGATGGTCAAGGCCTCAGCTATTTCCTCTTTTACTTCACTCAACAGCCTGGGATGCATTTCATCTGGGCCTGGGGACTTACCTACTTACAAAGCTGCTAAACCTCTTAATACTTCCTCTCTCACTATATTTATTTCATCCAGAATATCACACTCCTCCTCGATAGCAGTAACTGCATTGCCCCTTTCCTTTGTGAAAACAGATGCAAAGTATTCGTTAAGAACCTTCCCAATATCTACCCGCCTCCACACAAAGATTACCCTCATGGTCTCTAATAGACCCTACCTTTTCTTTAGTTACCCTCTTACTCTTAATGTATTTATAGAACATCTTAGGGTTTTCCTTAATTTTACTAGCCAAGAATTTTTCGTGTTCTCTCTTTGCATTTCTAATATCCTTTTTAATTTTGCCACTTAACTTTCTATATTCCTCTGCTCCAAGGAGAGCAACGCCAGCTTCTCCAGTCTATCCATGTAACTGAAGCCCCTCATCCCTGGATTCATTCTCATAAATATTTTCTACACCCTCTCCAAGGCCTTCACATCCTTACTAAAGTGCAGTACCCAGAATTGGACACAATACTCCAGTTGAGGCTGAACTAGTGTTTTATACAGGTTCATCATAATTTCCACAATTTTGTTCTCTATACTTCTATTCATGAAGCTCAGGATCCCGTAAGCTTTTTTAACTGCTTTCTCAACCTGCTCTGCCACCTTCAACGATTTGTGCACATATACCCCTTGGTTTCACTTTTCAGGTCGATGACCCTTCGTCAGCCAATGGGAACAGTTTCTCTCTACTCTGTCCAGAGCCTTCCTGATTTTGAACAACACTATCAAATTTCCTCAATCTTCTCTGCTCCAAGGAGAACAATGCCAGCTTCTCCAGTCTCTCCACATAATTGAAGCCCCTCATCCCTGGACTCATTCTCATTGGCTGTTCGAAATGTAACAGATTCTTAAAGAAGTGGAAGGGGCACTGAAAGGGGGAGGGAAAGAAGGAACAAAAGGGAAAGTCTGTGATTGGGTGGAAGGCAGGAGAGATTTGAGACAAAAGGGATGATGGGCCCAATTGAGATGGTAATGGCACAAGTTCGGATGCTGGAATCTGAAATAAAAACACAGAAAATGCTGGAAATCTCAGCAGGTCAGGCAGCATCTGTGGAGCGAAACGGAGTTAACGTTTCAGGTCGATGACCCTTCGTCAGAACTGGCAAAAGTTCAAAATGTAACAGATTCTTAAGGCAGTCCAAGTGACTGTAAATTTTGTCCCTGATTATTGTTTCTAAAAACTTCCCAGTATGTTTCTGGCCCAGCGAGGAAGGTGGCTTTGCTGGATCTGGTTCTAGGGAATGAGGTAGGTCAAGTGGAGCAAGTGTCAGTAGGTAACCATTTGGGGAGCAGTGATCATAATATCATAAGGCTTAGATTTGCTATGGAAAAAGACAAGGAGCAATCCAGACTAAAAATACTTAATTGTTGGAAGGCAAATTTCAGTGGGCTGAAAACGGATCTGACTCGGGTAAACTGACCGGCCTATCGTTGCTGGGTTGATCTTTACATCCTTTTTTGAACAAGGGCGTATCAGTTGCAATTCTCCAGTCCTCTGGCACCACCCCCGTTTCTAAGGAGGATTGGAAGATTTTGGCCAGTACGGCCACGATTTCTTCCTTCACTTCCCTCAGCATCCTAGGACGTATCCCAACCGGTCCTGGTGACTTATCGACTTTAAGTAGAGCCAGCCTTTCTAGTACCTCGTCTTTATCAATTCTTATCCCATCCAGGAGCTCCTCTACGTCCTCCTTCACTAAGTCTATGGCAGCATCTTCTTCCTTGGTGAAGACAGATGCAAAGTACTCATTTAGTACATCAGCCATACCCTCTGCCTCCTTGCGTAGATCTCCTTTTTGGTCCCTAATCGGCCCCACCCCTCTTCTAACTATCCGTTTATTATTTATATGCCTATAGAAAACTTTTGGATTACCTTTTATGTTAGCTGCCATTCTATTTTCATATCCTCTCTTTGCCCCTCTTATTTTCTTTTGCATTTCTTCTTTGAAGGTTCTATATTTAGCCTGATTCTCAGATGTATTCTCGACCTGATATCTGTCATACGCACACTTTATCTGCTTCATCTTACTCTCTATCTCTTACATCATCCAGGAAGCTCTGACTTTAGTTGCCTTACCTTTCTCCCTGGTGGGAATTTAACTCGACTGTACCCAAACTAATTCCTCTTTAAAGGCAGCCCATTGTTCCACTAGTTTTGCCTGCCAAGCTTTGACACCAATTTACCCAAGCCACATCCGTTCTCAGCCCACTGAAATTTGCCTTCTAACAATTAAGTATTTTTAGTCTAGATTGCTCCCTGTCTTTTTCCATAGCAAATCTAAACCTTGTGATACTATGATCACTGTTCCCCAAATGTTTACCTACTGACACTTGCTCCACTTGACCTACCCCATTCCCTAGAACCAGATCCAGCAAAGCCCCCTTTCTTGTTGGGCTGGAAACATACTGATCAAAAAGGCTCTCCTGAACACACTTCAGAAATTCTTCCCCCTCTCTGTACTTTACACTATTATTATCATCCCAGTCTATATTAGAATAGTTGAAGTCCGCCATTATCTCTACTCTATAGTTCTTGCGCATCTCTGTAATTTCTCTGCAAATTTGCTCCTCCATATTTTTCCCACTAGTTGCTGGCCTATCCGTCTTTTGGATGAGACATTAAACCGAGGCCCTGTCTTCTCTCTCAAGTGGACGTAAAAGATCCCATGGCACTATTTTGAAGAAGAGCAGAGGGGAGTTATCTCCGGTGTCCTGGCCAATATTTATCCCTCAATCAACATAACAAAAAACAGATTATCTAGTCATTATCACATTGCTGTTTGTGGGAGTTTGCCTGTGCACAAATTGACTGCCGCGTTTTCCTACATTATAGAAACATAGAAATTTACAGCGCAGAAGGAGGCCATTTCGGCCCATTGTGTCCGCGCCGGTCGACAAAGAGCCACACAGCCCTCGGTCAGCAGCCCTGAAGGTTACATATAAACCTATGAACAATGTACAATGGTGGACAGGTAAAGAGCAACCGGCCCAACCAGTCCGCCCGGCACAACTGTGCTACCCCATGTATCGCAACATTTTAAACTCCACCTCGCCCGGGGCCATGCGATCTCCTGAGAGAGGCAAAAAAAGATAAAAACCCAGGACAATTGGGGGAAAAAATCTGGTAACATTTCTCTCCGACCCATTCAGGCGATCGAAATTAGTCCAGGAGACCACTCTGGCCGTATTAGAAACCCTTAAGTACTTACCATCGTATCTGCGCTAGCCAACAAGAGGTTATCCAGTCCAATCCCACTTACCAGCTCTAAGTCTGTAACCCTGCAGGTTATGGTACTTCAAGTGTCCATCCAAGCACCTTTTAAATGCGGTGAGGGTTTCTACCACCTTTCCAGGCAGTGAGTTCCAGACCCCCACAATCCTCTGCGTGAAGAAGCTTCCCCTCAAATCCCCTCTAAACCTTCCACCAACCACCTTAAATGTATGCCCTTTCGTAATTGACCCCTCCATCAAGGGAAATAGGCCCTTGCTATCCACTATATCCAGGCCCCTCAAAATTTTATACATCTCAATGAGGTCTCCCCTCAGCCTCCTCTGTTCCATGGAGAACAAACCCAGCCTATCCAATCTGTCCTCATAGCTAAGATTTTCCATTCCAGGCAGCATTATAACAGTGACCACGCTCCAAAAGTATTTCATTGGCTGTAAACCACTTTGAGACGACCGGTGGTCGTGAAAGCCACTATATAAATCCAAGCCTTTCTTTGTTTATTTATAGAATATAACTAGTAGTGTAATGGCACCTCTATTATTTCTTAACTCTAGCCATATAGATTATGTCTTTAACCCCTCCACGACATCCTCTTTCTCCAGCACTGTAACATTTTCCTTAACCAATACTGCCACACCACCTCCTATCTTTCCTGAACATCCTATATCCAAGAATATTTAAGACTCAATTCTGCCCTTTTTTGAGCCAGGTCTCTGTTATTGCCACGATATCATATTCCCATGTGGCTATTTGTGCCTGCAGGTCACCAACCTTTTTTACTATGTTTCCTGTGTTCACATACATACGCTGTAAACCTATCTTAGACCATCTTGTGTTCTCTCTCAGTCTGACCCCACCTATCACCATCCCAATCCTTTGTGCTCTTTGTTTCTCCTTTCTAATGCTACATCCTGGTGCCCAACACCATGCCAAATTAGTTTAAACCCTCCCCAACAGCACTTGCAAACCTCCCCCGGGAGGATATTGGTCACGGCTCTGTTGAGGTATAACCCATCCAGTCTGTACAGGTCCCACCTCCCCCAGAACCGGCCCCAGGAATCTGAGAAGGTGCAGGAATCTGAAGCCCTCTCTCATGCACCATCTCTCCAGCCACACATTAATCTGCTCTATCATCCTATTTCTATATTCACTCACGTGTGGCACGAGGAGTAATCCACAGATTACTACCTTTGAGGTTCTGCTTTTTAATCTCTTTCCTATCTCCCTAAAATCTTCCTGCAGGACCTCATCCCTCTTTTTACCTATGTCATTGTACCAAGATGGACCACGACCCCCTGGCTGTTCACCCTCCCCCTCAGAGTGTTCTGGAGGCGCTCAGTGACATCCTTAACCCTGGCTGCTGGGAGGCAACATACCATCCTGGAGTCACGTCTGCAGCTGCAGAAACGCCTGTCTGCTCCTCAACTATCAAATTTCCTACCACTATTGCTTTCCCTGTCTTCCACCACCCTGCGCCCCGCCCCCCCCCCCGCCTCTCCTTACAGCTGAGGCACCCGTGGTGCCATGGACTTGGCTCTGGCTGTATTCCCCGGAAAAACCATCGCCCTCACCAGTACTCAGAACAGATACTGGTTGGAGAGCAAGATGCACTCAGGGGACTCATAAGAACATAAGAATTAGGAACAGGAGAAGGCCATCTAGCCCCTCGATCATGGCTGATCTGGCCGTGGACTCAGCTCCACTTACCCGCCCGCTCCCCGTAACCCTTAATTCCCTTATTGGTTAAAAATCTATCTATCTGTGATTTGAATACAGTCAATGAGCTAGTCTCAACTGCTTCCTTGGGCAGAGAATTCCATAGATTCCCAACCTTCTGGGAGAAGAAATTCCTTCTCAACTCGGTTTTAAATTGGCTCCCCCGTATTTTGAGGCTGTGCCCCCTAGTTCTAGTCTCCCCGACCAGTGGAAACAACCTCTCTGCCTCTATCTTGTCTATTCCTTTCATTATTTTAAATGTTTCTATAAGATCATCCCTCATCCTTCTGAACTCCAACGAGTAAAGACCCAGTCTACTCAATCTATCATCATAAGGTAACTCCCTCATCTCCGGAATCAGCCTAGTGAATCGTCTCTGTACCCCCTCCAAAGCTAGTATATCCTTCCTTAAGTAAGGTGACCAAAACTGCACGCAGTACTCCAGATGCGGCCTCACCAATACCCTGTACAGTTGCAGAAAGACCTCCCTGCTTTTGTACTCCATCCCTCTAGCAATGAAGGCCAACATTCCATTCGCCTTCCTGATTACCTGCTGCACCTGCAAACTAACTTTTTGGGATTCATGCACAAGGAGGTATCCCTGGAGATGGAGCACGCGGTGTCCACCGGTACGCTCGCGGCCTTCCGCGAGAGGTGGGCCCGGCAACCAAATTTTAATTTGATTTTATGTTTTTAAGTTAATTTGTTTTAATTGCCGGTGCTTTTAGTGTCCCCCCTCCCCTTTTATAGGGGGCACTTGGAGAAAAAATATGTTTTTTGTGCCCAAAAAAATACCACAAAAAAATAAAAGGGCTTGTAAATGTTTGGTGTTGCCCCCAGATCGGGGGGGCACAGTTTAATGTTTTTTGTTTACTCCCAAAAAGAGTTTCATGCACAAGGACCCCCAGGTCCCTCTGCACCGCAGCATGTTGTAATTTCTCCCCATTCAAATAATATTCCCTTTTCAAATAATATTCCCTTTACTTCCCTGCACTAACTGTCTGGTCTTCCTCTTCTGTCTGGCAGTCACCCATTTCCTCTTTGCCTGTGTACTCCTTGGCTGTGGGGTGACCACCTCCTGAAATGTGCTATCCATGTAGCTCCCATTGGAGAGTATGTTCCACTTGTGGGTCAATCCAAAACTAGGGGGCATAAATACAAGATAGTTAATGCAATAGGGAAATAAGTAAACATTTCTTTACTCAGAGAGTGGTTAGAATGTGAAAACTCGCTCCACTGGAAGAGATTGAGACAAATAGCTTAGATGCTTTAGAAAAGAAATTAGGGAATAGAAAGTTATGCTGAGATGAGGTAGCTGGAATGGGAGGAGACTCAAGAGTATAAACAGCAGCACAGACTAGTTGGGCTGAATAGTCTGTTTTTCTGTTGTATATTGTATGCAAATGCAATAATATTTGCAGCTGTCATATGATCAGATGTTATGTAATCAAACCTAAAAACCACAAAACAAAACAAAAAAAAAAATTTAAAAAAAGAGTGCAGTTAAAAGTGTCTGGAATGTCCCCCAGATCGGGGGGCACTCGATCTACTGTTTATTTTGTCTCCCCCAATAGAGTTGTAATCAAACCTCCAGAAATGGCCCCAACTCGAGTTGCCAACCCTGTGCAATCAGCAACTGCCCCATTTCTGACCTTATGATGGACGGAAGGTCATGGATGAAGCAGCTGAAGATAGTTGGGCGGAGGATGTTGCTCTGAGGAACTCTTGCAGTGATGTCCTGCGGCGGAGAAGATTAGCCTCACCAAAAAAAAAACAACCAAGCTAAGCATGTTTTTGCATTTTCATTGTTGGTTTCAAGTTGCACTTGATTTTTTTTTTTGAAATTCGTAGCCAATCGTTCCAATTCTTTGTCAAATCACAAACGCCAGAGGTCACCTTGCACACGCCAAGGATCACTCTGCGCCAATGCTCTTAGCCAAAAGGCCTAGAGCCACTGCACCGTTCCTGGAAGTACTGCAATACCAGGTTCGTGCCATGGAGGTGGATGGGTCAGGTCCCCCACACACCTCCGTGGAGGTGGATGGGTCAAGCCACCCCACCTCAAGTTGCACTTGATGCCTGGAACGTGAACAGCCACGTGCGGCACTCACCAGCAGCTCGATTCCCATTGGCTGGCGGGTACGTCCTCGTGTCGGTTGCGGCGTGAAGTAAAGCCATTCTCGATCCTTCTGTGCGCGCGATGTGCAGTGGCGTGCACAGAGGGGCTCGCGCGAAAAGGCGGGAAGCGTGAGCGGGCAGGCTGCGTGTGCACCACAGTCAGCCTTGCTGCATCGCCGACTTCAGGCTCTTCAAATCTTTTGCGTCCCAAAGTATGTCAAAAAAAAAACCCGGTTCTGTTGTATTTTTCCAGTCACTGTCTTTAAGCTATTGTTCCCATTGAATTTCATGAATTCTTACTTTTTAAATTCCCGTTCAAAAAATAAAATCTCCTGGTATCTACTGAAAATCATTCTCTGGATGTTCATCCAACTATAATGGGAAATTACATCTGTGAGGATTTGGGGGTAAGGTGAAATTCTTATGGAACAGTTTTCTTATAGTCTTAGGGCCACTTGGTGAAGAGCCATGGGACCACCAGGAGTAAGAGTTATCAATCACCCCTGGAGCTAAGGGGAGAAAAACCTTTCAAAATTAAATTTTCTCCCCTCGCCGTATGTTATTCCCCAACGGACATCAGCCACAGGTAACCTGCTAGCGCTGTTGCTATAACATGTTTCATCTTGGCTCCAACAACTTCTGGACAAGAAGATTTGTTTATGACCCTACATCGCGCTGCCTCGAAGTGCATTAATATACTAACAACATGTTATGCTAACCATAATATTGCTTTTTCTACTACTTCTTAAGTACTAGTTATAGTGATGAACATAGATGTGGTCCGAATGAGCCATTTTTGTATCTGAAGAAGGTTCAGACTCGGGAAGTAAAGTAGTGTGGTATGTTTTTTTTATCCCCACGTTGGATGGAAGTTGTCTCGCTCGATACTTTACAGGGAGAGGGCACTCAGCAAGAAACCAAATGATTGCCAGCTGATGTCCACTTTTGTAGGCAAACTTACAGAGCAGTGAGATCAAAGAAGTTATCAAGAGACTTCAGGCTAATCAGGTACCTGGACTGGACAGATAGCTCCTGACTATAAAACCCTTCTCTTGAAGTGGCACCATGCAAAGATGACTCTTCCACCATGTTTACTACCTACAGCCAAAAGCCACAGTACTTCAAAAAGTAAATTCATTGCTTTGGGGGGGTGGTGTAAGTGGGTTGATGTAAAAGGTTATATAAAAACATGTATTTTATATATGTTTTGTTTATAATATACCTCCATATGATATTCTGCGATATGCCACCAAAACCACCATCTTCTCTTGAGCATTTTCCAAACCATTGAATAATTCAGCTTTTAGGTTAAAAGAACTATTCCAAATTGGAATTCATGGTCTCGGGCATCCCTTCACGTGGCTGAATAACTTGCACATGGATGAAAATTGAAAGCGGGTATTACACCTACACATAATGATAACACACAAATATTTAAGACTTAGGCACCAAAAGCCTCCTCCTCCCTCTCGTCATCCGGCATAGATGTGGATCTGAGTTAACCCTTCTCACTGCTGGGAGACTAGGGGCTAGAATTTCCATAAAATCTGCCACCGCCGGATTGCCACCCAAAAGATCACTAAGATTATTAAATTAATGCTGGTGAAAAATTGCACAAAAAAAGGAAAAAATTCTGCCCGCCGAAAAAAATGGGTCTTACACGCAGATTCTCGGCGGAAAACGCGATCCTGCGGAAATTGGGAGTTCTTAATCAAAATGGACGGCACCCACTCAAATTTAATCTGAGGCTGTGGGTTGGGCCTAGGGAGGAGGGAAAACACAAAAAATATTTTTTCCAAAAAATCAGAAAACATTCTCAGGACCCTTTTCCATTTAATCGCTGTAAAAGAATTTTAAAAGAATTATAAAAAACACTAACTTACCATTTTTTGAAGGGCTACTTAGCTACCGCCCAGCTCCGGCTGCTTTCTCATGGGCGTTTTTTTTCTACTCACCTACGGGTCAACGCTGAGCCCAAACCTAGGCTGTAACGTTTTTTCGGTGGGGCACACCAGCGGTCCGCTCTCTAGCGGTATTTCCGAAACTGCCGGTGGATCTACTTGTGGAAGTTCTCGCTGGGTGGTTTTCTGCTGAAAACGAGCAGTACTGCTGAGAAACCCGGTGGAAATGGAGTGGAAATTCTAGCCCAAGGACTCTACCAGATAGTGTGTATCTACATTCCAAAGTTCACATGGATGAACTTCAGCAATTGTACATCCCTGTCTGGAGTAAAAATAAAACAGGGAAGGTGGCTCAACCATGGCTAACAAGGGAAATTAAGGACAGTGTTAAAGCCAAGGAAGAGGCATATAATTTGGCTAGAAAAAGCAACAAACCTGAGGACTGGGAGAAATTTAGAATTCAACAAAGGAAGACTAAGGGTTTAATTAAGAGGGGGAAAATAGAATACGAGAGGAAGCTTGCAGGGAACATAAAAGCTGACTGCAAAAGCTTCTATAAATATGTGAAGAGAAAAAGATTAGTGAAGACAAACAGGTCCCTTGCAGTCGGATTCGGGTGAACTTATAATGGGGAATAAAGAAATAGCAGACCAATTGAATAAATACTTTGGTTCTGTCTTCACGAAGGAAGACATAAATAACCTTCCGATTGTACTAGGGGACCGAGGGTCTAGTGAGAAGGAGGAACTGAAGGATATCCTTATTAGGTGGGAAATTGTGATAGGAAAACTGATGGGATTGAAGGCCGATAAATCCCCGGGGCCTGATAGTCTGCATCCCAGAGTGCTTAAGGAAGCGGCTCTAGAAATAGTGGATGCATTGGTGATCATTTTCCAACAGTCTATCGACTCTGGATCAGTTCCTATGGACTGGAGGGTAGCTAATGTAACACCACTTTTGAAAAAGAGAGGGAGAAAGAAAGCGGGTAATTATAGAGCGGTTAGCCTGACATCAGTAGTGGGGAAAATGTTGGAATCAATCATTAAGGATGAAATAGCAGCGCATTTGGATAGCAGTGACAGGATCGAACCAAGTCAGCATGGATTTATGAAAGGGAAATCATGCTTGACGAATCTTCTGGAATTTTTTGAGGATGTAACTAGCAGAGTGGACAAGGGAGAACCAGTGGATGTGTATTTGGACTTTCATAAGGCTTTTGACAAGGTCCCGCACAAGAGATTGGTGTGCAAAATCAAAGCGCATGGTATTGGGGGTAATATACTGACGTGGATAGAGAACTGGTTGGCAGACAGGAAGCAGAGAGTAGAGATAAACGGGTCCTTTTCAGAATGGCAGGCAGTGTCTAATGGAGTGCCGCAGGGCTCAGTGCTGGGATCCCAGCTCTTTACACTATACATTAATGATTTAGATGAAGAAATTGAGTGTAGCATCTCCAAGTTTGCGGATGACACTAAACTGGATGGCGGTGTGAGCTGTGAGGAGGACGCTAAGAGGCTGCACGATGAATTGGACAGGTTAGGTGAGTGGGCAAATGCATGGCAGATGCAGTATAATGTGGATAAATGTGAGGTTATCCATTTTGGGGGCAAAAACCCGAAGGCAGAATATTATCTGGATGGCGGCAGATTAGGAAAAGCGGAGGTGCAATGAGGCCTGGGTGTCATGGTTCATCAGTCACTGAAAGTGGGCATGCAGGTACAGCAGGCGGCGAAGAAGGCAAATGGTATGTTGGCCTTCATAGCTAGGGGATTTGAGTATAGGAGCAGAGAGGTCTTACTGCAGTTGTACAGGGCCTTGGTGAGGCCTCACCTGGAATATTGTGTACAGTTTCGGTCTCCTAACCTGAGGAAGGACGTTCTTGCTATTGAGGGAGTGCAGCGAAGGTTTACCAGACTGATTCTGGGGATGGCGGGACTGTCATGAGGAGAGACTGGATCAACTGGGCCTTTATTCACTGGAGTTTAGAAGGATGAGTGGGGATCTCATAGAAACGCTTAAGATTCTGACGGGACTGGACAGGTTAGATGTGGGAACAATGTTCCCGATGTTGGGGAAGTCCAGAACAAGGGGACATAGTCTTAGGATAAGGGGTAGGCCATTTAGGACTGAGATGAGGAGAAATCTCTTCACTCAGAGAGTTGTTAACCTATGGAATTCCCTGCCGCAGAGAGTTGTTGATGCCAGTTCGTTGGATATATTCAAGAGGGAGTTGGATATGGCCCTTATGGCTAAGGGGATCAAGGGGTATGGAGAGAAAGCAGGAAAGGGGTACTGAGGGAATGATCAGCCATGATCTTATTGAATGGCGGTGCAGGCTCGAAGGGCCGAATGGCCTACTCCTGCACCTATTTTCTATGTTTCTATGTAACACAGCAGTTTTGAAACCTTGATAAACGCATTTCCAGATTCCTCTGAGCAGGGATATGGTCAAGGATACATATCCTTATAACTCCAACACTGTTACTGGACTGAACAGCCCCAGGCAATTACTGCCTGGAGCAGGGCCTTCTTCCACAACTTGTGGCTGGTAATGCAAGCCCTCTCAATCTTCCACATCCTCCTTCTCAGCTTCCCAGGGAAGATCATGTGGTCCAGAAACAGGCCATAGTTATTCATGATTTGGAGGGATGCCTGCCTCCAGTTGTACAGGGCCTTGGTGAGGCCACACCTTGAATATTGTGTACAGTTTTGGTCTCCTAATCTGAGGAAGGACATTCTTGCTATTGAGGGAGTGCAGTGAAGGTTCACCAGACTGATTCCTGGGATGGCAAGACTGACATATAAAGAAAGACTGGATCGACTAGGCTTATATTCACTGGAATTTAGAAGAATGAGAGGGGATCTCATAGAAACATATAAAATTCTGACGGGATTGGACAGGTTAGATGCAGGAAGAATGTTCCCGATGTTGGGGAAGTCCAGAACCGGGGTCACAGTCTAAGGATAAGGGGTAAGCCCTTTAGGACCAAGATGAGGAGAAACTTCTTCACTCAGAGAATCGTGAACCTGTGGAATTCTCTACCACAGAAAGTTGTTGAGGTCAATTCGTTAGATATATTCAAAAGGGAGTTGGATGTGACCCTTATGGCTAAAAGGATCAAGGGGTATGGAGAGAAAGCAGAAATGGGGTACTGAAGTTGCATGATCAGCCATGATCCTATTGAATGGTGGTGCAGGCTAGAAGGGCCGAATGGCCTACTCCTGCACCTATTTTCTATGTTTCAAGATGAAAGTAGAATTGAGTTTACCAACCTGCTTGGTATAAGAGGTTACTGTGAGAATAGGTAGTTGTGGGGGAATGGGAATCCTCGATTAGGTGGTTAACCAGCTTGATTTGTAGCCTTGATCAAGAAGCTTGAATCTTGTGTTGGCAAGGTTATGACAAAATGGTTTGGGTGGAAAAAATTCTTGAAAGAGAAGGAAGACAGCTAGTCATTGGAGCCAGTGGCATACAAAAAAGTAGGATAGAAATATTGCAGAAGGGTTCAGTTCTAGATTAAACCTTGAAGTATATGTCCACAGATCCTTAAAGGTAGCAGGGCAGGTAGATAATTAGTTAAAAAGGAATATGGAATACTTTCCTTTATTAGCCGAGGCATAGAATACAAGAGCAAGGAAGTGATGCTAAGAACTGTATATGACATTAGTTAGGCCACAGCTTGAGCACTGCGTACAGTTCTGGTCACCACATTACAGGAAGGATGTGATTGCACGAGAAAGGGTGCAGAGGAGATTTACAAGGATGTTGCTAGGACTGGAAAACTTTAGCTATGAGAAAAGATTGGATAGGGTGGGGTTGTTTTCCTTGGAACAGAGAAGGCTGAGGGGAGACTTAATTGAGGTGAATAAAATTATGAGGGGCCTAGATAGGGTTGATAGGAAGGACCTATTTCCCTTAGCAAAGGGGTCAATAACCAAAGGGCATAGATTTAAAGTAGGTAGAACGATTCGAGGGGAGATGAGGAAACCTTTCTTCACCCAGAGCGTGGTAGGTTTCTGGAACTCAATGCTTGAAAGGGTGGTAGAGACAGAAACCCGTATCACAATTAAAAGATACTTGAATGTGCACTTAAAGAGCTGTGACCTACAGGGCTACAGACCTAATGCTGGATTAGACAGGGTAACTCTTTTTCGAACAGCACAGGCACGATGGGCCGAATGGTCTTCTAAGTCATAATTTTCTATGATCAATGCAAGACCTTGAGCATGTAATCACAGGTTTATTCCCAGTGCCATGCACAGAACTAAGGGGTGTGGGGTGGGGGGTGGGTAGTCAATGCTAGCAAGATGCTGTAGAAGGGAGGTTTTCAGATTCCAAGGATACTAGGAAAACCTATTGAGAACTTCTTTGAGTTGAACACTGGAAAAACCCAAAGCAATCTTATTTGAGTCCCGCAAAGAACTCTACCCTTGATTCTGACTCCCTCTCTCCAACTGGTCACATTAGCTGAACCATATGGAATGCCACATCAATTTTCTGTCTTATCCCTGAGCTGAGCTTCATGCCCCATAATGGGGTCGAAATTCTGATGTCCCGGGCCCGTACGAAGTTTCTACTGACCTGGGAAGGCATCGGAAAAGCCGATTTTCGCGCTGAAAACCGGCTTTTCCGATCTGTCAAGCTGGAGCTTGACAGATCGTAGACATCTCTGGAGCGAGGGCATTTCTTGGACAAGATTGCGGGATTTACGCATATCTTGCCCAGCAAATGTCCTCAAAAATTTTGCGCCTGATAAAAGCAGGTGCATAGCCTACTTTTACAGACGCAAGTGTTTTAAAACATACAAAAACAATAAAATTAAACTATAAACACATTTTATTGTTAAAATCCCTCCCCACTACGGTAAGTTTATTTTTAACCATAATTTAAAAAACTTTTTTAAAAATTGGGAAAATATTTTATTTTTATAAGACATAACTTTAATTTCAATTAATTTTAAATATGTGTGATCTGTTTTTATTATTATTTTGTGTGTTTGGTTTTGTTCCCCTTAAAAGCACTGAAAACTTGTAGATACACGAGTCGCAGTGCTATTAATGGGAACCTGTGAAATACTTAACTGATTGGCTGAGCAGTCACACGTGACTGCATCTTCTGCATGGGAACCCTCCGGACGGGAGCGCGCTTCACAGCGTGGGAAGAGAAGGCCTTCCCATCAGAATCCAGGCCGCCTGCTAGACCACCAGGTGGATTCGTAAAAATTCTCCAGCGAGGAGGTAATTGCCCGCGGGAAGATTGTCCGAGAGGAATTTCTGGGCCAATCTGTCCATCGCCAAGACCGCATGCTCTACAATGTTACCTGCCTTTGGCCTGATCTCACGTCCCTCTGCCACAAACTTTTTTCCATGTTTTTATTATCTCAAGACTCGGGTTCTCGCGCGCCCTCCTTGATGGCCCCCAAACTCTTATCTAGATTACTCAAGCTCCAACTTGTTCAAGCTGTAATAAAAACAGAAAATGCTTGAACTACTCAGCAGGTCAGGCAGCATCTGTAGAGAGAGAAACAGAGTTAAGGTTTCAGGTCGATGACCTTTTGTCAGAACTGGAAAAAGTTAGAGATGTTACTGGTTTTAAACAAGTACAGAGGCAGGGAAAGGGAAGAGGGGAGGAAAGAACAAAAGGGAAGGTCGGTGATAGGGTGGAAGGCAGGAGAGATTAAATGACAAAACAATTAAATGTTCAAACTGCCACTGGCTGCAACATATCCTGCTCTTAGTCTTGCACACTCATCTACTAGTTCCTGCTGCCCTTCACTGGCTTCCCGTCTCCCTAAAACCCCTTGTTTACAACTCCTTCCATGGCCTTGCCCCACCCTGCAACTTCCCACTGTCTTCGAACTCTAAACTCATATAAAAACGAAAGGCATGCATTTATATAGCGCCTTTCACGCCCACTGGACATCCCAAAGTGCTTTACAGCCATTGAAGTACTTTTGAAGTGTGCTCACTGTTGTAATGTAGGAAATGTGGCAGCCAATTTGCACACAGCAAGCTCCCACAAACAGCAATGTTATAATTGTGTATGCAATAACTGTTAGACTTAGTACTGTTTAACTCCAAGAGGTATGACCTTAGCTCTGCTTTATTAAGGCCCAAAGTGACAAATATACAAAATGGCTGGCCTTTTATACTTGGGCTGCTCACACGTGCGTGCAGCCCAGTGGCCTCCAACAGTGCCGCCATCTAGTGGCTAGTGATCCCAAAAGTACATACATGACAATACCCTCCTCTGAGATATTAACACAGTCTTTTACAAATTGAGACGGTCCGGTGTTTTACGCTCCTGGGTTGACCGTCTCAGTTCAACTCCAGCCTTGGGTGAGTGTTCAGAGTCTGTTGTGACTGGTGGCTGGGTGGCTGACCTGGTGGGAGTGGCAATGGCCATGTCAGGGATTGAAAGTCCATTTTCATTGAACATGTCAGTGATTGAAAGTCCCGATTCACTGATGACCACTGAGTTCTCTGATGACTGGGGGTAGGTTGGTTGGTCGCCGCTTGTCTCTTCCTCCAACTGTTCCGGTTCATCTGTGTGCCGCGGCTTTGTCTGATCCATATGTTTCCTGCATGTTTGCCCATTTTTGAGCTTGACAATAAATACTCTGTTGCTCTCCTTGGCCATGACAGTACCAGTGATCCACTTGGGACCTTGACCATAATTCAGAACATATACAGGATCATTTACAGAAATATCGCATGAAACAGCTGCGCGATCGTGATACCCTTACTGACTTTGTCTTCTATATTCAACATGATTATTCAAGTCAGGGTGTACAAGAGATAGCTTGGTCTTAAGACCTCGCTTCATCATTAGTTCAGCAGGCGAGACCCCGGTAAGCGTGTGTGGTCTTGTCCTGTAACTAAACAGTATGCATGACAGGCGGGTCTGCAGTGACCCTTGGGTTACTCGCTTCATACTCTGCTTTATGATTTGGACAGAACGTTCTGCTTGCCCATTGGATGCAGGTTTGAACGGTGCTGACCGTACATGTTTGATACTATTGAGTTTCATGAACTCTTGAAACTCCTGACTGGTGAAGCACGATCCGCTGTCGCTAACAACGATGTCACGCAGACCATGTGTCGCGAACATGACACTGAGATTCTTAATGGTAGCTGTGGATGTGCTGGATGACTTGATTATACACTCTATCCACTTTGAATATGCACCCACCACAACGAAAAACATCTTCCCCAGGAAGAGACCTGCAAAGTCTATGCGGATACTGGACCATGGTTTGGACGGCCACGACACAGACTCAGCGGCGATTCTGCTGGTGCTTTGCTGAGCTGCATGCAAGTGTTGCACTGATGCACACATGATTCCAGCTCAGAGTCGATTCCCGGCCACCATACATGAGACCTGGCGATGGCTTTCATCATTACAATGCCGGGATGTGTGCTATGTAGCTCACGTACAAATTTCTCTCTTCCTTTCTTGGGCATAACAGCACGATTGTCCCAAAGACAAGCCTGAAGGTACTGTGCCTCAATGCGAGTATGCGTGATAAGGTGGACGAATTAACTGTGCAGGCAGCTGTTAATGAATATGATATAATTGGCATTACGGAGACATGGCTCCAGGGAGACCAAGGCTGGGAACTCAACATCCAGGGGGATTCAACATTCAGGAAGGATAGATAGAAAGGAAAAGGAAGTGGGGTAGCGTTGCTGGTTGAAGAGGAAATTAATGCAATAGTAAGGAAGGACATTAGCTTGGATGATGTGGAATCTGTATGGGTAGAGCTGCGGAATACCAAAGGGCAGAAAACGCTAATGGGAGTTGTGTACAGACCACCAAACAGTAGTAATGAGGTTGGGGACAGCATCAAACAAAAAATTAGGGATGCATGCAATAAGGGTACAGCAGTTATCATGGGCGACTTTAATCTACATATAGATTGGGCTAACCAAACTGGTAGCAATACGGTGGAGGAGGATTTCCTGGAGTGTATTAGGGATGGTTTTCTGGACCAATATGTCGAGGAACCAACTAGAGGGCTGGCCTAGACTGGGTGATCTGTAATGAGAAAGGACTAATTAGCAATCTTGTTGTGTGAGGGCCCTTGGGAAACAGTGATCATAATATGGTAGAATTCTTTATTAAGATGGAGAGTGACACAGTTAATTCAGAGACTAGGGTCTTGAACTTAGGGAAAGGTAACTTCGATGGTATGAGACGTGAATTGGCTAGAATTGACTGGGGAATGATACTTAAAGGGTTGTCGGTGGATAGACAATGGCAGACATTTAAAGATCACATGGATGAACTTCAACAATTGTACATCCCGGTCTGGAGTAAAAATAAAACGGGGAAGGTGACTCAACCGTGGCTAACAAGGGAAATTAAGGATAGTGTAAAATCTAAGGAAGAGGCATATAAATTAGCCAGAAAAAGCACAAACCTGAGGTCTGGGAGAAATTTAGAATTCAGCAGAGGAGGACAAAGGGTTTGATTAGGAAGGGGAAGATAGAGTATGAGAGGAAGCTTGCTGGGAACATAAAAACTGACTGCAAAAGCTTCTATAGATATGTGAAGAGAAAAAGATTAGTGAAGACAAACGTAGGTCCCTTGCAGAAAGAATCAGGTGAATTTATAATGGGGAACAGAAATGACAGACCAATTGAACAAATACTTTGGTTCTGTCTTCACGAAGGAAGACACAAATAACCTTCCGGAAATACTAGGGAACAGAGGGTCTAGTGAGAAGGAGGAATTGAAGGAAATCCTTATTAGTCAGGAAATTGATGGGATTGAAGGCCGATAAATCTCCAGGGCCTGATAGTCTGCATCCCAGAGTACTTAAGGAAGTGGCCCTAGAAATAGTGGCTGCATTGGTGATCATTTTCCAGCAGTCTATCGACTCTGGATCAGTTCGTCTGGACTGGAGGGTAGCTAGTGTAACACCACTTTTTAAGAAAGGAGGGAGAGAGAAAACGGGGAATTATAGACTGGTTACCCTGACATCAGTGGTGGGGAAAATGCTGGAATCAATTATTAAAGATGAAATAGCAGCGCATTTGGAAAGCAGTGACAGGATCGATCCAATTCAGCATGGATTTATGAAAGGAAATCATGCTTGACAAATCTTCCAGAATTTTTTGAGGATGTAACTAGTAGACACCAAATAGAGAACTTTCAAAAGGCTTTTGACAAGGTCCCACACAAGAGATTGGTGTGCAAAATTAAAGCACATGGTATTGGGGGTAATGTATTGACGTGGATAGAGAACTGGTTGGCAGACAGGAAGCAGAGAGTCAGGATAAACGGGTCCTTTTCAGAATGGCAGGCAGTGACTAGTGGGGTGCCGCAGGGCTCAGTGCTGGGAGCCCAGCTATTTACAATATACATCAATGATTTAGATGAAGGAATTGAGTGTAATATCTCCAAGTTTGCAGATGACACTAAGCTGGGTGGCGGTGTGAGCTGCGAGGAGGATGCTAAGAGGCTGCAGGGTGACTTTGACAGGTTAGGTGAGTGGGCAAATGCATGGCAGATGCAGAATAATGTGGATAAATGGGAGGTTATCCACTTTGGTGGCAAAAACACGAAGGCAGAATATTATCTGAATGGCGGCAGATTAGGAAAAGGGGAGGTGCAACGAGACCTGGGTGTTATGGTACATCATTCATTGAAAGTTGGCATGCAGGTAGATCAGGTGGTGAAGAAGGCAAATGGCATGTTGGACTTCATAGCTAGGGGATTTGAGTACAGGCCCAGTTGTACAGGGCCTTGGAGAGGCTTCACCTGGAATATTGTGTTCAGTTTTGGTCTCCTAATCTGAGGAAGGACGTTCTTGCTATTGAGGGAATGCAGCGATGGTTCACCAGACTGATTCCTGGGATGGCAGGCCTGACATATGAGGAGAGACTGGATCGACTGGGCCTGTATTCACTGGAGTTTAGAAGAATGAGAGGGGATCTCATAGAAACATATAAAATACTGACGGGACTGGACAGGTTAGATGCAGGAAGAATGTTCCCGATGTTGGGGAAGTCTAGAATCAGAGGACACAGTCTAAGGATAAGGGGTAAGCCATTTAGGACCGAGATGAGGAGAAACTGCTTCACTCAGAGAGTTGTTAACCTGTGGAATTCTCTACCACAGAGAGTTGTTGATGCCAGTTCATTGTATATATTCAAGAGGGAGTTAGATATGGCCCATACAGCTAAAGGGATCAAGGGGTATGGAGAGAAAGCAGGAAAGGGGTACTGAGGTGATGGATCAGCCATGATCTTATTGAATGGTGGTGCAGGCTCAAAGGGCCGAATGGCCTACTCCTGCACCTATTTTCTATGTTTCTATGTATATAAACCGGCGGAATAGACAGTTCGTCTTTGCGAAGAATGTAAGGTTTGGTCTCCTTGCACATTTGCTTGGGTATGGCAGCAATCACCTTTGAGGATGCAACTCTTCACCAACGATTAAATCGGGTCCTGGCTGGTCCAGGTCTTAAGTTGTTGAGCCGTAACAGGGGTTCCTACACTCTCAAAAGCATCCATAACTAACACTAGGTCCGCCGGTTTTGCCGTTTCCACTTCCGGTGTGGGCAGCGGCAGATGGCTCAAAACATTGGCACAATTCTCGGTGCCAGGTCTGTAGCGAATGACATAATCCTAAGTGGATAATGTCAGTGCCTAGCTCTGGATGCGGGATGAAGCATTGGTATTGATACCTTTGTTTTCAGAGAACAGTGAAATGAGCAGCTTGTGATCTGTCTCCAGTTCAAACTGAAGAACAAACAGGTACTGATGCATCTTTTTAACCCTATACACACAGGCTAATGCTTCTTTCTCTACCATTCTGTAGGCTCTTTCCGCTTTAGACAAACTTTTTGAAACATACGCGACTGATTGAAGTTTACCCGACTCATTAGATTGTTGGAGTACGCAACCAATTCCATATGACGAAGCATCACAGGCCAATATTAAACGTTTACATGGGTTATAATGTACCAGCAGCTTGTTAGAGCAAAGCAGATTAGTGGCTTTTTCAAAAGCTCTGTCTTGAGACGCACCCCACACCCAGTTGCCGCCTTTTCTTAGCAGCATGTGCAGTGGTTCTAATAAGTTGCTCAATTTAGGTAGGAAGTTACCGAAGTAGTTGAGTAGACCCAGGAACGAACGCAGCTCAATCACATTCTGCGGCTTGGGTGCATTCTTGATGGCCTTGGTTTTCGCGTCCGTGGACCTGATGCCATCAGCAGCAATTTACCTCTCCAGGAATTCGATCTCTGGTGCCATGAAGACGTACTTTGAGCATTTCAGTCTGAGTCCCACTTTGTCCAGATGATGTAGAACCTCTTCCAGGTTGTTCAGATGTTCCTCGGAGTCACGATCTGTGATCAGGATGTCTTCTTGGAACACGACGGTTCTGGGAACGGACTTCAGTAGACTCTCCATGTTCCTCTGAAATATTGCTGCAGCCGAGCGAATTCCAAAAGGGCACCTGTGGTAAATAAACAGTCCTTTATGCGTGTTAATGCACGTAAGTCTCTTCGACGTCTCGACCAGCTCCTGTGTCATGTAGGCCGACGTCAGGTCCAGTTTGCTGAACGACTTTCCCCCCCTCCCCCCCCCCCCGGCTAGCGTTGCAAACAAGTCATCAGTCTTCGGTAACGGGTACTGATCCTGTTTTGAAACCCTGTTGATCGTAGCCTTGTAGTTCCACAGATTCTGACTGTGCCATCACTTTTCAGCACAGGAACAATGGGGCTGGCCCATTCATTAAATTCAACCGGTGATATCCCTTCACGCTGGAGTTTGTCCAGTTCGATTTCGACCTTCTCCCTCATCATATATAGAACTGCCCGAGCTTTATGATGGACGGGTCTTGCATCCGAGTCCACGTGGATCTGCACCTTGGCTCCCGTGAGGTTGCTGATGCTGGTTCGAACAGCAAGGGGAACTTGCTCAGTACTTGGGCACAGGTATCTTTCTCCGACGATAACGCCTTGATGTCGTTCCAATCGCATCTGATATTTTTAAAGCCAGTTCCTGCCGAACAGCGTTGGGCTATTACCTGGAACAATCCATAGTGGTAACTTGTGAACCGCAACGTCATATGACACTTGAATTGTGGCACTGCCAATCACCGTTATGAGTTCTTTGGTGTACGTGCGTAACTTGGCATTGACTGGACTCAGCCTGGGCCTCACAGCCTTAGTATCCCACAGCTTGTCGAATGCCCTCTGGCTCATTATCGATTGACTCGCCCCCGTGTCCAGTTCCATCGATACCGGCACCCCATTAAATTTCACGTTGATCGTTATCGGATTGCTCTTAGTTAGGAACGAGTACAGTCCATGCACTTTCTCCTCTGGTATCTTGGATTGCGTATCCAGATCTGCGCTAGTCTGACCATCATCCTCCACTTAGTGTGTCGCAACATGCTTGCTCATCTGTGGACACTTGCGCTGGAGATGCCCCACTCTCAGACAGCCTTTGCAACTATATTGCTTAAATCGGCACTGCTGGTGCCAGTGATTTCCCCCACAACGCCAACATGGAGAAATCGGATGCATTCCCACTGGCGGACTTTGGACAGCCACAGGTTTTGCGTACGCAGTCGGGTAAACTCTGCCATATGCCGCTCTGCCGTACGCTGAATCAATCATATTTACAGTACTTGTCGAGTTTCGATTTTTCACCGATATCTGCTTTAGACTTCTATCCTTCGTCATGCATGACTGAACGACCATGATGACCCTGTTCAAGTCCAACGTCTCCACTGCCAGTAGTTTACGCAGGATCACCTCGTGGTTGATGCTGATTACAAAGAAGTCCCGCAGCATGTCTGCCAACACAGCCCCAAACTTACACGGTCCCGCTAGAAGTCTCAGGTCGGCAATGAATTCCGCTGCATTTTGGCCCTATGTGTGAATGTGCGTGTAAAATCTGTATCTCGAGATGATGATGCCTTTGTCTAGATTAAGGTGGTCCTGTACCAGTGTACATAATTCTTCATACATTTTCTCTGTTGGACTTGCAGACAGGAGTAGATTCTTTATCAGACCATAAATTTTTGGACCGCAAACCGTGAGGAACACCGTCCGGCGCCGATCTGCTCCATTTTGTTGGCCACGAAGAACTGGCTCAAATGGCTCACAAAGTCTGCCCAATCTTTTCCTTCCACAAATCACTCCAGCAATCCAATTGTGCTCATTTTTGCATGCTCCCAGGTTCTGTTGCCTCGTCGCCAAATGTTGTGTATGCAATAACTGTTAGACTGAGTACTGTTTAACTCCAAGAGGTATGACCTTGGTCTGCTTTATTAAGGCCCAAAGTGAATAATATACAAAATGGCTGGCTTTTTATACATGGCCTCCAACAGTGACGACATCTACTGGCTAGTGATCCCAAAAATACATACGTGACATTAATGACCAAATAATATGTTTTAGAGATGTTGATTGAGGGATAAATATTGTCCAGAACACCAGGGATAACTCCCCTGCTCTTCATTGAACTAGTGCAATGGGATCTTTTACGTCCACGTGAGAGAGCAGATGGGGCTTCGGTTTAACGTCTCATCCAAAAGACAGCACCTCTAACAATGCAGCACTCCCTGGAGTGTCAGCCGAGAATATTATGCTCAAGTCTCTGAAGTGGGATTTGAACCCACAACCTTTTGACTGAGGCGAGTGTGCTACCAACTGAGCCACAGCTGACACTGTGTCCCTCCCAGTGTTCCTTGCTTAGTGGCAGTGCTTTGAGCCATCTTGGCCCCACCCTCAAGAACTCTTTACCTAAACCTCTTTGTTTTGCTATTTTCCTTTGTGCCATTTAAAAGCCTCCTCCAAACCTATCTCTTTGACTGTGCATTCAGCTAACTTTGCTAAATCCTCTACCATTTAGTTGTGATAAGTGTCTTGTGATTGCAGGCCACAATTTCCATTTCCTTAATGTCTTCTGGGTTAGTTACCATGACTAAGTCAAGATGTGCACCGCTTCTCATGACTTTCTTGATGTATTATGATTACAGACTCTGAACCATTGGATTCCCAATTTATGTTTGGTTGATTGTGGCAAATAATGAATATGGTCTAACTGTATGACGTAAATACACCCAAATAAGAGAGGATACTAGATGAGCTGATTGGGTTATTGTTCTTTCTTCCCCACTTTAATGTGCCTATATGTTTTTTGATTGAGAATGATATTGCTAATTAGCAGATAAATGATTTCTTGGCAGATAGTATAAACATTTTAGTGAATTGATTATTTTTATCTGATTTTTAACCATGTACATTTTAATTTTAGAAAGAAATGGATGTAAATTTGATCATCACCGAGATAAAAGGTAAACTATTTCATGTTAATAAATGTATTATTTTTCTGTATTCTGAATCCTTTTATTTTCATCTGTCAGAATAATGCCTGAGTGACATAGAATCACAGAAATTTACAGCACGGAAATAGGCCCTTTCGGCCCATCGTGCTGACAAAGAGGAAAGAATAAAATGGTTGGTCTATGATCGGGTGGAAGGCAGGAGTGATTAAATGCTGCAAATGGGAATGGCAGGATCATCAACAGCTGCCATCTGAAAAAATTGGGACGGAGATTATGGTCTGAAATTGTTGAACTTGATGTTGATTCCAGAAGGCTGCCACACTTGGAAGTTTCTATCCACAGAGTTGTCTGTCCAAGGGACTACAAAGAATCATTGATTCTACCTCCCAAGTGGAATTGGTTGAAGTGAATTGGTCCTGATGAATGCTGTCAGCAGCTGGTGCTAAGGGAGGGAGAGAGTTTGAGAAACTTTAAATGGGATCCAAAGCAGCATAAGGTTTGGCATCACCGGCATAGATAAATATGGGCATTTTTGTTTGATTACAATCCTGTGAAGCACCCTGGGATGTTTTAGTACATTAAAGGTACTATATAAATGCAAGTTGTTTTTTCAAATATGAAATATGCATTGAATGAAGTGTTGGTAGCACTCTCGCCTCGGAGTCAGAAGGTTGTTGGTTCAGTCCCACTCTAGAGACTTGAACACAAAAATTTAGGCTGACACTCCTGTGCACTACTGAGGGAGTGCTGCATTGTCGAAGGTGCCGTCTTTTGAATGAGACGTTAAACTGAGGCCCCATTTGCTCTCGGGTGGATGTAGAAGATTCCATTGCACTATTTCGAAGAAAAGCAGGGGAGTTATCCTGGCTAATATTTATTCCTCAATCAAATTCACTAAAACAAACAGATTATCTGGATGTTATCACATTGCTGTTTACAACAGTGACTACAGTTTAAAAAGTACTTCATTGGCTGTAAAGCACTTTGGGACGTTCTGAGGTTGTGAAGGGTGCTATATAAATACTTTTCTGTTTGTTTTTCTTTGAAAGGACATGCTGAAGAGCTGTTGAAAAAGCAGTCAACTGGAAATGTAGAGGAAGTGATTGACAAACTGTTTGATAAAGTTACAGCTTTGGATAAAGTAGAGAGAAACAAAACAAAAGATACTCAGGTTTGGAAAAGTACTTTTTCCAGTTTTAACTTGTAAACATTAATGGCTTCCCTTGGCATTCTTGATCAGGTATCTGGCAATTGGAAGGTCAGTCATGATACTGATACTTGGAGCGACTCCAGTGTAGCTGGGTTCTTGTTGTTCTTGAATTGACTTGTTTCCTGTTCTCATCTGTATAAATTTACAGGTTTACAGTAGTTATAATACTCAGTGTCACTGGTCACTCCCGTAAGCAGACCTTGCATCCCTTACAATCTGACGAGCACCTGTACTGCTCAATATCTATTTAAACGATAGCCAACCTGAGGATCATAACCTGAGAATCTCTGCATATATAATCTTGTGTGCACCATCACATATGTTCTCTTAACTTTTTGAAAGGCAAATTGGAAAGCTTTCTAGAGCGATAAGAACAATTGCAAATGAACAAATTATGTTAATTCATATATTTCATGGAAAATTAACCAGTTTTCCTGTGAGATATATCTACTTAGGAATAGGAGTAGGCCATTCAGCCTTTTGAGCCAGTTCTGGCATTCACTTAGATCATGGCTGATCTGTATCTTAACTCCATGGCTGTGCTGTTAATTGATTTGACATATAAGGTGAAGGTCAAAAATGTGATCTAGTCTGTTGATCAGGAATATGCTTTGTAAAGTTGAACGATGCCTTGTGTGCAGACCCTATGCTAGCTAGTCCAATTATTCCCAAGCTTTCACGGTCAACAGCAACATTAATTAGCGTCCTTTGGCATTGTGGGCAAAATACGGCCCATGGGCTGTATCCGGCCTGGAAAGTTATTCTATCTGGCCCGCTGGACGGGACAGAAATGGAAAGCGAGCCGGAGCTCAATCTGCACATTAGTCTGTCCACTTTCAATTCTTGTGGGTTAGCGACGTACCTGAACTGCAGCCAGGCAAGGCAACACAGTAATAATTCAATTTGTCAGTTCGCAAAAGCGATTCTCCCCAACTTGGTCTTAAAAGGATCCGATGCTAATGATTTCATGGGTACAAAGCTATTTCTGGTGACGTTGCCCGATAGCAGCATCTCCTGTATTTTTTGCTGGGTCTTTGTTTTTGCCTCTTGATGGAAATGTGCAACTCTGAAAGAAATGAAATCCACTTTATTCTCATTGCTTATTCAACCGCAACCAATTCCAACCATCGCTTCGTAACAAATCAGGTGCATTGCCAAGTGGAGCAAGAGCTCAGGCCTCAGAACACAGGCAGAAAAAAAATGATTTTTCACATTAAATTTATTTGACGTGTGTAGGCATACAAGGTATCAGAAGGTGAAACCTATCCCTCTTTTTGTTTTCCTTTTTTTTAAAAAGTAAAGGTATTTTCTCCCCTTCCACTTTTGGTCTTTAGGGTCTATACTATTTGTTCAAGTTATAAAGCAAATTATTTGCAAATAATCCACCTGCACATCAAAGAGCAATAATTCCTCATCAAACTGATGTGGTAACTTGGTCAAAAAGAATGCAGATTTACATTTAGCGAGGTCAAATTAAGAGCCTATTTATACAATAAATAAACCCATCCCCTTAAGTGAACACTGCTCCACAGTTAAACTTATCCCAGTTCAAACCTTTTATTTACCCCACTTCCCAAAAAACAAATATGCTCACTCATTCTCTCTCTTTTTCACTTTCACTCTAGCACACAAGGAGAAGTCTTCATGCTTAGGGTGTTTTGTTATAACAGAGGAGCCCTTGATAAAGTCAGCTCATGCAAAGACAGAAAAATTGTAAAAAGGAGAGAATTTAAAAAAAACTACCTGATCTGAGGAATTGTACACCAAAACATTACATATTTTGCAATGGTAACAGGAACTTAAAAAAAGTGATCAAGTAAAATTTAAATGGGATCATGTACTCCAGACAAATCTAGTTTTGCCATTCGGTAACTGGTTGGTATTGCTGCTAGACTTCAAAATAGGAGTCGAAGACTCTCTGCAAATAATTTGGGAAAGTAAAAATCTCTTCCAGTGGCAGGAGCTGGTGAATGGCCTGCACGTGACCATGCGATTGATGTGTGGCCGTGCACCTTAGGGGGAAGATTGGTGTGTGGCCCTCGACAGCTCACTAAAGCTTGTTAAGTGGCCCTCTGGACCAAATAATTGCCCACCCCTGTCCTTAGGAGATGTTAATGAGATCTTTGCAAATTGCTTTTAACTTCGCTCCAGATTTAACATTTGCAGCACCGGATTGCCGGGGCTCAGGGAAACTGACCAGGGAAACGGAGGTTAGTTTGAGGAGTAGTTTAGGTGGGTATTTAAACATGTCATTGTCCCATCTGAATAAAAGCTCACTTATTGCAGTTGGTATCTCCGTTCCCTCTGGCAAAAAGTTCCCTCTGGCAAACATTTGGCAGAGAGTATTTGTGTGGATACAGCTTTTTCCAAAATTGCAGACTTTCAGAATGGGTTTGATGTGTTTGACAGCACATCGGAAGAGAAAGACCATCACAATTCACGGCAGCAATGACGTGCTGTGGTGGGATCAGTACGTGCACAGGAGGGAAATCCACAGCAGAGGAGCTGAGATCACAGGAGGCACTCCCCCCATCACATGGTTTAAAGCTAGAGGCTGAGCTTCCTTGACCTCTTGGAAGAGCAGTGCTTCTGCAGGCTGAGGTTGTCACGTCAGCTGGTGGCAGACATCTGCAGCCTCGAAAAGAAAGACCTGTTCCCTGCTGGACCTGGCACTGCCAGTGGCTGTGAAAGTGACCACAGCCCTCAACTTTTTTGCCTCTGGATCCTTCCAGAGCACTACCGGAGAGATATCCAAGATCTCCCAGTCGCCTGCACATAAGTGCATAAGGCAGGTCACTGATGGATTGATTGCTAGTGCCGGATATTCATCCATCATTGCACAGCTTATGAGGTTCATGCAGGTCTGCGCCAGATTTCCTGGGAGCCGTCATGATGCATTCATACTGCGGCAGTCCTTTTTGTTCCAGGCAGAATACTTAAGGGTTCGCTCGTAGGAGGTAAGGGTATCCCCTTCAAACTTGGTCCACGACACCCCGTGAGGCACCCCATTAATGCAGGGTGTGTCATAGAGCAAGCCATCAGAATGTTGAGGTAGCGCTTCAGGTGTCTAGGTAGATCTGGAAGTGACCTTCAGTACTCGCCAGCGAGAATCTCTGGAATAATAGTGGTGTGCTGCGTCCTGCACAACATTGCACAGCAGCGAGGATTGCAGGTGGAAGAGGATGAAGAGGCTCATTACTCACCTTCGGATGTGGAGGAGGATGAAGATGGTGCACCATCGCCAGACCAGCCGCTTACATTGCTGCCAGGAATGCCCTAATATTGCAACAGTTCACCTGATGTGAAACATAACAAATGAAATCCTGCGGCCCGCTCACACCACCAGGAAATTTAACATAACATTTTGACAAACACCCTTGGTGAATTACAATTTATTGAACTTGCGCTGCCTACTGCTACAACGTGGTGCATCCTGTGTGGCTTCAGCAGATGTAAAGGCAGGCTGCACAGATCCCAGCCCTGACTGCTTAGATGTTTTTGGCCTACGCCATCTGGGTTTTGCAGCCTCAGGGCACCGCCAAAGATTGCTCCACCTACACCTGTGCAGGTGCAGACTTTGCCATCGGGAGATGAGGCAGCATGTCTGATACTGGCTAAGCGATGTGGGAGCGCTTTAAATGGAGTTCCCACTTCCATGTCCTCGTTTGCGATGGTCTCCAGGGCCAGTGCCATATCACTCCCACTCTGTTGCAGGTCAGCTTGATGGAGAATAAATCATTGTTTAAAAAAAAAATGTACAGGGCTAGACTTTCCATTAGTTTTGCATCGCTACCGCCCACTTAACGTTCATTTTAAGGCTGAGATGAGGTATACCGCCCAGATATCGCCCATTTTGCAAAAAAATAGAAACTAACGCCCATTTATCGCTCACTTATCGCCCAGCGTTACTTTTGGCATTTAGTTACCGCTGAGAATTAATAATACCGCCCGCCCATTTTTTTTTGCCGTAAAGGTCAGAATAGCCGAAACTAACGCCCATAATATCGCCGAGCGTTACTTTCGGCATCTCGCCCATATATTGTCCTCGCCGAAAAAAAAAAGCTGAAAAAAAGTTGCTCTCACCCAACCTTAACCCAGCGGTATGGATGCCATTTTGTAAATCAAAGGACTTTTCATATAAACGGCTGCTTCAACTTCTGGGAAGTTTTGATGTAATATGGAGTTATTTTAAGGTGATTTGAAAATCTGAACAAACATCTTAATCATACTGTGGACGATTTGAATTTATTTGAGGTGTTTTGGTAGGTAAAGTTACTGTTTAAAAACAATAGGTATAATACTGATTGTTATTGTAATGAGTCCTGTAATTTCTCAGCCTGTCTTGATGACTACGCACATGCTGCAGACTAGAGATGGCAGAAAGTATATTGAAGAACATTATGTGCTCAATCAAAGAGGTGGCAGACTGAGGAGGAGGATGAGAATTTGCACCCGATGCATTTACAGGGAGAAGTGGTCTTACCTGAACGTATCCGATAACACGTGCCTTAGGAGACTGCGCTTCCGGAAAGAAGTCATCAGTGAGATATGCCAGCTCATTAGCGGAGATCTGCAGCCTACGCAGCACCATCAGGACCTCACTGTCCGTTGAGGTCAAGGTAACTGCAGCACTTTCCTTCTATGCATCGGGTTCCTTTCAGGCCTCAGCTAGCGACATTTGTGCTATGTCTCAGCATGCCACACATTGCTGCATTTGACAGGTGACTGAAGCGCTTTACACAGACAGGATGGACTTTTATCAGCTTCCCTATGACCAGGGAGGCACAGACTGAGAGGGCTCTGGTACTCTCCAGAATAGCAAACTTCCCCAAGGTGCAGGGAGCAATAGATTGTACACACATCACCATGCGGGCACTTTTTCAGGATGCAGAGGTTTTTTGGAACCGAAAGGGATTCCACTCCCTGAATGTGCAACTCGTTGTCGACCACAAGCAAATTATAATGACAGTAAATGCAAAATTTCCGGGCAGCATCCATGATGCTCACATCCTGTGTGAGAGCACTGTATCTGACATGTTTACCAGTCAGCCACAAGGTCAATGCTGGATGCTTGGTAAGAAAGGATATGGCCTTGCCAGAGAGAAGCCGAGAAGCGATACAACGAGAGCCACATATCCACATGCAATATCGTCGAGAAGACCATTGGAGTGCTTAAGCAGCGCTTTAGATGCCCGGAATACTCAGGAGGCGAGTTACAATACCACCCTGAGCAGGTAGCTCAATTTGTGGTGCTGTGCTGCATGCTCCACAACTTGGCTATCAGGAGGGGACAAGAATTGCCAGAAGGGACTGCCGGTCCACCTCAGGAGAGAGAGGAAGAGGAGGACGAGGAGGTGGACGATGACCTCAGAGCAGACAATCAGGCTGAGGATGAAACCATGCCCCTGCCCCCATGTAAACCGCAGGAAAGGGCCCGTGATGGCTACATAGCTGCAAGACTCTTACGTTAGCAGCTCATAAATGAGCGCTTTGCTTGAAATAACGTTGGTGGTATTTACAAAGCTGCAAGACTGCTGTGTCTGAAGCTCCTACATGAATGGTGTGCATTACCTTGGTGATAGTTAAAGTTGAAGTTGATTCAAGTTATGTTGAATTATCCCCTTTCATGTTAAGGAATCACCAGTGTTTAACGTTACAGCTATCTGAGAAAATGCGCAACAATGTTATGTTAAATAAAAAAAATGTAACTGCAAATGTAACGCCCCTATTTAAAAAAGGAGGCAGACAAAAAGCAGGAAACTATGGACCAGTTAGCCTAACATCTGCGGTTGGGAAGATGTTGGAGTCCATTATTAAAGAAGCAGTAACAGGACATTTGGAAAAGCAAAATTCAGTCAGGCAGAGTCAGCATGGATTTATGAAGGGGATGTCATGTTTGACAAATTTGCTGGAATTCTTTGAGGATGTAACGAACAGGGTGGATAAAGGGGAACCAGTCGATGTGATGTATTTGGACTTCCAGAAGGCATTTGACAATGTGCCAAATAAAAGTTTACTGCACAAGGTAAAAGTTCACGGGGTTGGGGGTAATATATTAGCATGGATAGAGGATTGGCTAACTAACAGAGAACAGAGAGTCGGGATAAATGGTTCATTCTCTGGTTGGCAACCAGTAACTCGTGGGGTGCTGCAAGGATCAGTGCTGGGACCCCAACTATTTACAATCTATATTAACGACTTGGAAGAAGGGACTGAATGTAACGTAGCCAAGTTTGCTGACTGTACAAAGATGGGAGGAAAAGCAATGTGTGAGGAGGACACAAAAAAATCTGCAAAAGGACATAACAGGCTGTGAGTGGGCAAATATTTGGCAGATGGAGTATAATGTTGGAAAGTGTGAGGTCATGCACTTTGGCAGAAAAAAATCAAAGAACAAGTTATTATTTAAATGGAGAAAAATTGCAAAGTGCCGCAGTACAGCGGGACCTGGGGGTACTTGTGCATGAAACACAAAAAGATAGTATGCAGGTACAGCAAGTGATCAGGAAGGCCAATGGTATCTTGGCCTTTATTGCAAAGGGGATGGAGTATAAAAGCAGGGATGTCTTACTACAGCTATATAAGGTATTGGCGAGGCCACATCTGGAATACTGCTTGCAGTTTTGGTTTCCATATTTATGAAAGGATATACTTGCTTTGGAGGCAGTTCAGAGAAGGTTCACTAGGTTGATTCCGGGGATGAGGGGTTTGACATGAGGAAAGGTTGAGTACGTTGGGCCTCTACTCATTGGAATTCAGAAGAATGAGAGGTGATCTTATCGAAATGTATACGATTATGAGGGGGCTTGACAAGGATGCAGAGAGGATGTTTCCACTGATGGGGGAGACTAGAACTAGTGGGCACGATCTTGGAATAAGGGATCGCCCATTTAAAACAGAGATGAGGAGAAATTTCTTCTCTGAGGGTTGTAAATCTGTGGAATTTGATGTCTGAGAGCTGTGGAAGCTGGGACATTGAATAAATTTAAGACAGAAATAGTTTCTTAAACGATAAGGGGTTATGGGGAGCAGGCGAGGAAGTGGAGCTGAATCCATGATCAGATCAGCCATGATCTTATTGAATGACGGAGCAGGCTCGAGGGGCTGTATGGCCTACTCCTGTTCCTATTTCTTATTTGTATAAATTCATAATTATAACTCTAAAAACACCCACCCCACACCAGAACAAATTTATAATATTGATATCATTTATTACGTTTTTAACATTTCCAATAAGACTACTAACACAAATAAAACAAATGCAAATAAACAAGGTACCACCCTCCCCCCTTCCCACAAACCTCCCAACAATTTTTCACTCGCAACAAAAGCAAGATCAGTACTGTCACCACTCCAACTCCTACTTTCCTTTTCCCCCCCTGCATCTTCTCCTCCACCTCTTCCCCTTCCCCTCCCGACTCCAAGCCGCCTTGCCGCAATGCTCCTCAGGCGCTGCCTCATTGAGGGGGATGACGGTAGATCTGCTGGTTGGCCAGATGCTGGATCCTCCGAGCCAGAAGCAAGAGCTTCCTCCTGGCGCGCACGTGTCCTTGGCAATGGGGGTGCGGCACCTTGGGGTTCAGTGCCGCATTCCGGGAACACTGGTAGCCCTCTGGCACCAATGTTCTTGGCTATCACCTCCGGGGCCACCGCCGCGGCATGTTCTCCGTATTGTGGCCAGCTGTTGGATTATGCCCCCCATTGTCTGGAGGATCTGCTGACCTATGTCAACACTCCTCCTGGACAAATGAACCATGTCCCCGCTGAGATCTGCCGATCGTGGAGCAGTCCTGCTGTGCCGAACCAACCTCCGCGGGGTCGGCGCCAGCATGAAGACACTTGGGGTACCCTGCGGCAAAGTGCTTGGGCCCGCTACCTCCACAGTGGAGGAGGACATGGCCGCAGGAGCATTAAATATAAGCGGTGTGCTTGACATGGAGCTTGTTGCTGCAGGCTCCTCCAACTCCTCACTGTCGTCAGTGGAGAGGACACCCTGCAGCTCAATGGACGAGATTCGGGGCTCCTCACCACCAGAAGCACAATCCATTGCCGCCGCCGGATACGCACCTTGTCTCGGTGCTATTTCCAGTGACTGCGCTCTTGGCTAAGCTACAAAACGTAAATGAGGTAATTAGAGGAGAAGGAGGTGCTAGGTCACAGAGTGATTCAAACGCTACATACAACATATGCACAAGAACAGCACTACTGCTATCAAAATAATCACAGACATCACATTTAATGAACATAGCCAAATTCTGCATTACAATGATTTTCATGAGCCCATCATTGATGAAAGTGTTATGTAATTAATCATCTATCATATACTGTACGGATATGAGTGGGTGTGGCATCTATTAACTACATCACGCAATGGTGTATACTTTACTCACGTGGCATAACATCTGGTTCTGCTGCTGCACGCGTGGCCGACCGGGTGTGGATCCCCACCAGTGTCAGCGCCCGCTCCTAGATGTCAGTCAGCTCACACATCATTGGTGGGCCGCCACCCGTGCGCCGCTGCTCGGCTCTATTCTTCAGAAGCTGCTTCTGCAAAAGGTAAAAACAGCACGATATGGCATAAGATCATTGCGTAAGATCATTGCTAGGTACTGTCACAGATACTGATACAACACATAACCGACAGATGTTATAGTGATTATTATTATCATTATTAACCTAAACACCTACACCGTGGGATTTGAGTAAAACATTACTGCTCTAACTGCAATACATCAGATCTGAATTTATTTACTCATTACATTTGCAATTCCAATTATATAAATATATAAGTAAATGTACATAAATGTAATACTTACTTTGTTGGAGCCGACAAGGTCATGCCAGCACTTGCGGCACTGGTTGCCCTCATGCACCTCGTGCATCACCGATGAGACCACCTCAACAATTTTGGCCCAAATCTTCTGATACATCATCGGGGTGGACTTCCCAGGCCCACCCCGGGTCAATTGACGTCAACGTGACTCCACCTCCTGCAGGAGGGGCAGCATTTGCTTCGTCCAAGAATCTCCTTGCTCATTTACGTCCTCCCATCTCCAATTCCTCTCCAACCTCACTGCCCTCACCAGCCTCCTCCAACTCCATATTGTGCTCCCTCGCCTCCTCCATGCCTTCCATTTTTTTTTTTTTTTACAGATATTTCTGTCTCAACAAACTAAATACTGCTATTTTTTATGATTACTCTTCACAAAAACTGTTCCACACTTTCACAACAGCCAAACAAACCACAAAAAACCAGGCAACAAATCACACACGCTTTCTCTTCCTCTCTGCTCTCTCTCTTTCTCTCCTCTTCTGCGCATGTATTGATGACCCCTGACCTTCTAAAACGTGGTAAAAGGGCGTTGCTATGAACATCGACATTTTACGACAGAAGAAAAAAAAAAATACCCCTAATGCCCATTTTATAAAGTGGAAACTAGTGGGTTTGAAAATGGGTGATAATCCAGCGATCTCAAAGCCCATAATAAACGCCAACGCTGGAAATAATGCCCATTTTTGGGCGATCTGCACAATAGTGGAAAGTCTAGCCCACAGTCCTCATCGCTTATAGCGGGCAGATTTGTGTAAACACAATTTGCCCTCTATGCACAATGGCTGGTGTAATACGGTAGCGTTAGAAAAATTTATAATTGCAAACTTGGCATAGTAGGTTTTGTATATTAATACTTTGAGTCATGGAGTGGCTATCTTTGAAAAGGACTGTAACTCCGAGCATGCTGCTGGCTTGCTTCACATACAATGTGCAGTAAGTAATCAAGCAGCCTACAGAGGACATGTAGATCCAGAAAAATTATGATTTATGAGTCAGCCATCAGATCAAATGGATTTCGTCATTCAAGCTTTTTTTTTTCATTCATGGGATGTGGGCATCGCTGGCAAGGCCAACATTTATTGCCCATCCCTAATTGCCCTTGAGAAGATGGTGGTGAACCGCCACCTTGACCCGCTGCAGTCTGTGTGGTGAAGGTACTCCCATAGTACTATTAGGGAGGGAGTTCCAGGATTTTGACCCAGCGACGATGAAGGAACGACGATATTCTTCCAAGTCAGGATGGTGTGTGACTTGCAGGGGAACGTGAAGGTGGTGGTGTTCCCATGTGCCTGCTGCCATTGTCCTTCTAAGTGGTAGAGGTCACTGGTTTGGGAGGTCTGCCAAAGAAGCTTTGGCGAGTTGCTGCAGTGCATCTTGTAGATGATACACACTGCAGCCACGGTACACCGGTGATCGAGGGAGTGAATGTTTAAGCTGGTGGATGGGGTGTCAATGAAGCGGGCCGCTTTGTCCTGGATGATGTCGAGCTTCGAGTGTTGTTGGAGCTGCACTCATCCAGGCAAGTGGAGAGTTCTCCATCACACTCCTGACTTGTGCGTTGTAGATGGTGGAAAGGCTTTGGACAATCAGGAGGTGAGACACTCAGAATACCCAGCCTGTGACCTGTTCTTGTTGCCACAGTATTTATGTGGTTGGTCCAGTTAAGTTTCTGGTTGGGGGATTCGGCGATGGTAATGCCGTTGAATGCTTTGGAGCAGTGGTTAGACTCTTGCTTGTTGGAGATAGTTATTGTCTGGCACTTGTGTGGCGCGATTGTTACTTGGCCATTTATCAGCCCAAGCCTGAATGTAGTCCAGGTCTTGCTGCATGTGGGCATGGACTGCTCCATTATCTGAGGAGTTGTGAATGGCACTGAACACTGTGCAATCATCAGCGAACATCTCCACTTCTGAACTTATGGTGGAGGGAAGGTCATTGGAAGGTCATTGATGAAGCAGCTGAAGATGGTTGGGCTTAGGACACTGTCCTGAGGAACTCCTGCAGCGATGTCCTGGGGCTGTGATGATTTGTGTTCGGTATGAACCCCTGATTCCCATTGACTACAGTTTTACTAGGGCTCCTTGATACCACACTTGGTCAGTTGCTGCCTTGATGTCAAGGGCAGTCACTTTCCCCTCACCTCTGGAATTCAGCTCTTTTGTCCATGTTTGGACCAAGGCTGTAATAAGGTCTGGAGCCGAGTGGTCCTGGTGGAACCCAAACTGGGCATCAGTGAGCAGGTTGTTGGTGAGTAAGTACCGCTTGATAGCACTGTTGACGACACCTTCCATCACTTTGCTGATGATTGAGAGTAGACTGATGAGGCGGTAATTGGCCAGATTTGATTTGTCCTGCTTTATGTGGACAGGACATACCTGGGCAGTTTTCCACTTTATCGGGTAGACGTCAGTGTGGTGGCTGTACTGGAACAGCTTGGCTAGAGGTGCGACTTAATGCAGGGGTTTAAGTTTCGGCATGGCTGCAACCAAGCCTCTGTATTGCAAAGTGAAGCTCAGCTGGTAAATAATCTTCTCAAAAAGCATCCAACATGACAATATTGCCAAAAAATAACCCAATAAATAGAGCCTTTTGGGAAGCAGAAAATAATCTTCTTTAATTTATCGTGGAAAAAGTGAGTAAGCACAGCTGTTTCTGCCCAAAATAAATGGCGCACTTAAAACGCTATAACCGGCAACTTGGTGAAATTTATGTTCATGCAAAAGCTTAATGGTTACCATTTTTTGCTGATAGAAGCGACTGCCCATTTTAACCGTGGACGATTAAGTTATGTATCAGGAATGTTGCCTTTTAAAATCTCTATGCACCGAAAAAGTGGAACGAATCAGCTGCCAATATATAAACCATCTTTTATACTACTGGTCTGATCCGATCCCCACCTCGAGTCATCCCTAGGTACCCAGAACAAAAGGCTACACCTCTCCCCCTTATTATAGCATTAATGTTTTCAACATGACTTTTGTGAGCTTGCAGTGTGTCCCCAAGAATTATCGGCCCATATTTGTAAGAACATAACATAAGAAATAGGAGCAGGAGTAGGCCATCTCGCCCACCAGCCTGCTCTGCCATTCAATAAGATCACGGCTGATCTGATCTTGGCCTGAACTCCACTTCCCTGCCCACTCCCCATAACCTTTGACTCCCTTATCTCTCAAAAATCCGCCTATCTCCAGCTTAAATATAATGGGGCTGAAATTGCGGTCGGAGGCTTCCAGCGGGCCTTCGACCTGAAACATTTCTACGAATTTACCTGGTGGAGCGTGGGATTCCGTTGGGGAGGCCTTCTCTTTCCGCGCCGTGAAGCGAGCTCCCGTCCTCCTGGTTCCCACGCAGAAGGTGCAGTCACATGTGACTGCTCAGTCAATCAGATACAGTATAGTTCTCATTGCTATTAATGAGAGAAAAAAACACACACTAAACACACAATACAAAATAAACAATACAGCTCACATAATTAAAATCAAACTTAATAAATATCTTAGAGACATTTTTTTTCCTGAGTTTTTAAAGTTTTTTAACTATGGTTAAAAATAAATGTAATGTAGTGGTCAGAGTTTTAAAAAATGTGTTTTTTAAATTTAATTATATTTTTTTATGTTTGTAAATTTTTACGCCTGTTATAGGAGGTTATATGCCTGCTTTTATCAGGCGCAAGAATTTTGAGGACATTTGCTGGGCAAGATACAGGTAAATACCGCAATCTTGCCCTTGCAAATGTTCTTGCACCTGATATGCGTTGGAGCTTGACAGATCGGAAAAGCTGGATTTTAGCGCATGCGATGCCTTCCCGGGTTTGTCGACACTCAGTACGGACCCAGGGAGGCCGGAATTTCCAGCCCATTAACAATAATAACTTTTATTTATATAGCGCCTTTAATGTAGTAAAACATCCCAAGGCGCTGCACAGCAGTGTTACAAAACAAAACAGATAAATTTGACAACGTGCCACAAAAGAAGAAATTAAGGCAGGTGACCAAAAGCTTGGTTAACGAGGTAGGTTTTAAGGAGTGTATTAAAGGAGGAAAGAGAGGTAGAGAGATGGAGACGTTTAGGGAGGGAGTTCCAGAGCTCAGGGCCCAAACTGCTGAAGGCACGGCCACCGATGGTTGAGCTGTTATAATGAGGGATGTTCAAGAGGGCAGAATTTGAGGAGCGCAGACATCTTGTGGGGTTGTGAGGCTGAAAAAGATTAGAGAAATAGGAAAGGGCAAGGCCATGGAGTGATTTGTAAACAAGGATGAGAATTTTGAAATCGAGGCAATGTTTAACCGGGAGCCGATGTAGGTCAGAAAGCACAGTGGTGATGGGTAATCATGACTTCGTGCAAGTTAGGATAAGGGCTGTTGTGTTTTGGATGACCTCAAGTTTACGTAGTGTAGAATGTGGGAGGTCAGCCAGGAGTGAGTTGGAGTAGTCAAGTCTAGAGGTAACAAAGGCATGAATGAGGGTTTCAGCAGCAGGAGAGCTGAGGCAGGGGCAGAGGCGGGCAATGTTATGGAGGTGGAAAGAGGTGGTTTTAGTTATGCCGCGGATATGTGGTTAGAAACTCATTTCAGGGTCAAATAAGACACCTAGGTTGCGAACAGTCTTGTTCACCCACAGATTGATGCTAGGGAGAGGGATGGAGTCAGTGGTTAGGGAATGCAGTTTGTGGTTGGGACCAAAGATAATGGCTTTGGTTTAATTAGAGAAAATTTCTGCTCATCCAGTACTGGATGTCGGACAAGCAATCTGACAATTTAAAGATAGAGCTGGGTGTCGTCAGCGCAAATGTGGAAACTAACTCCGTGTTTTTAGATGATATTGCCAAAGGGCAGCATATAGATGAGAAATAAGAGGGAGCCAAGGATAGATCCTGGGGGACACCAGTGTAACGGTGTGGGAGTGGGAAGAGAAGCCATTGCAGGAGATTTTCTGGCTATGATTAGATAGATAAGAATGGAACCAGACGAGCGCAGTCCCACCTAGCTGGACGATGGTTGAAAGACTTTGGAGGAGGATGGAGTCGTCAACTGTGTCAAAGGCTGTCACCCCCAACAAGTCAGTCATCCAGCCATCAGCCACAACAGACCCTGCACACTCAACCAAGGCTAGAATCGAACTGAGACGGTCAACCCGGGAGTGCAAAGCACTGGACCGGCTCAACCTGTGAAAGACTGTGATAAGATCTCGGAGTGGGGTATTGTCATGTAAGTACATTCTGTTTGTAGCCACCAGATGGCGTCATTGTTGGAGGCAACTGACCAGCACACATATGTATAAAAGGCCAGCCATTTTGAGAGTCAGGCACTTTGGGCCTAAATAAAGCAGAGCTAAGTTTGTACCTTGCTTAGTTAAACAGTACTCAGTTTGAACCTTTATTGCATACTTAACAATAATATTTTACGTGTTCAAGCCAGATCTAGTGCTGAATGGCTAAACCAGTTGTCCACCACATCCGTTCAAGTCTGCGCCCTTTTGACTTGAGGGAGGGAAGATGAGGGCTGTACCAGGGGGAATGGCCAGCATGGGAGAGAGCATCAAAGGAGTGGGCGATCGATAGTGATAGGGGATTCAATTGTAAGGGGAATAGATAGGCGTTTCTGCGGCCGCAACCGAGACTCCAGGATGGTGTGTTGCCTCCCTGGTGCAAGGGTCAAGGATGTCTCGGAGCGGGTGGAGGACATTCTAAAAAGGGAGGGAGAACAGCCAGTTGTCGTGGTGCACGTTGGTACCAATGACATAGGTAAAAAAAGGGATGAGTTCCTACGAAATGAATTTAAGGAGCTAGGAGCTAAATTAAAAAGTAGGACCTCAAAAGTAGTAATCTCGGGATTGCTACCAGTGCCACGTGCTAGTCAGAGTAGGAATCGCAGGATAGCTCAGATGAATACGTGGCTTGAGCAATGGTGCAGCAGGGAGGGATTCAAATTCCTGGGGCATTGGAACCGGTTCTGGGGGAGGTGGGACCAGTACAATCCGGACGGTCTGCACCTGGGCAGAATCGGAACCAATGTCCTCGGGGGAGTGTTTGCTAGTGCTGTTGGGGAGGAGTTAAACTAATATGGCAGGGGGATGGGAATCAATGCAGGGAGATAGAGGGAAACAAAAAGGAGGCAAAAACAAAAGACAGAAAGGAGATGAGGAAAAGTGGAGGGCAGAGAAACCCAAGGCAAAGAACAAAAAGGGCCATTGTACAGCAAAATTCTAAAAGGACAGAGGGTGTTAAAAAAACAAGCCTAAAGGCTTTGTGTCTTAATGCAAGGAGTATCCGCAATAAGGTGGATGAATTAACTGTGCAAATAGATGTTAACAAATATGATGTGATTGGGATTACGGAGACGTGGCTCCAGGATGAGCAGGGCTGGGAACTCAACATCCAGGGGTATTCAACATTCAGGAAGGATAGAATAAAAGGAAAAGGAGGTGGGGTAGCATTGCTGGTTAAGGAGGAGATTAAGGCAATAGTTAGGAAGGACATTAGCTTGGATGATGTGGAATCTATATGGGTAGAGCTGCAGAACACCAAAGGGCAAAAAACGTTAGTGGGAGTTGTGTACAGACCTCCAAACAGTAGTAGTGATGTTGGGGAGGGCATCAAACAGAAAATTAGGGGTGCGTGCAATAAAGGTGCAGCAGTTATAATGGGTGACTTTAATATGCACATAGATTGGGCTAACCAAACTGGAAGCAATACGGTGGAGGAGGATTTTCTGGAGTGCATAAGGGATGGTTTTTTAGACCAATATGTCGAGGAACCAACTAGGGGGGAGGCCATCTTAGACTGGGTGTTATGTAATGAGAAAGGATTAATTAGCAATCTCGTTGTGCGAGGCCCCTTGGGGAAGAGTGACCATAATATGGTGGAATTCTGCATTAGGATGGAGAATGAAACAGTTAATTCAGAGACCATGGTCCAGAACTTAAAGAAGGCTAACTTTGAAGGTATGAGGCGTGAATTGGCTGAGATGGATTGGCGAATGATACTTAAGGGGTTGACTGTGGATGGGCAATGGCAGACATTTAGAGACCGCATGGATGAACTACAACAATTGTACATTCCTGTCTGGCATAGAAATAAAAAAGGGAAGGTGGCTCAACCGTGGCTATCAAGGGAAATCAGGGATAGTATTAAAGCCAAGGAAGTGGCATACAAATTGGCCAGAAATAGCAGCGAACCTGGGGACTGGGAGAAATTTAGAACTCAGCAGAGGAGGACAAAGGGTTTGATTAGGGCAGGGAAAATGGAGTATGAGAAGAAGCTTGCAGGGAACATTAAGACGGATTGCAAAAGTTTCTATAGATATGTAAAGAGAAAAAGGTTAGTAAAGACAAATGTAGGTCCCCTGCAGTCAGAATCAGGGGAAGTCATAACGGGGAACAAAGAAATGGCGGACCAATTGAACAAGTACTTTGGTTCGGTATTCACGAAGGAGGACACGAACAACCTTCCGGTTATAAAAGGGGTCGGGGGGTCTAGTAAGGAGGAGGAACTGAGGGAAATCCTTATTAGCCGGGAAATTGTGTTGGGGAAATTGATGGGATTGAAGGCCGATAAATCCCCAGGGCCTGATGGACTGCATCCCAGAGTACTTAAGGAGGTGGCCTTGGAAATAGTGGATGCGTTGACAGTCATTTTCCAACATTCCATTGACTCTGGATCAGTTCCTATGGAGTGGAGGGTAGCCAATGTAACCCCACTTTTTAAAAAAGGAGGGAGAGAGAAAACAGGGAATTATAGACCGGTCAGCCTGACATCGGTAGTGGGTAAAATGATGGAATCAATTATTAAGGATGTCATAGCAGTGCATTTGGAAAGAGGTGACATGATAGGTCCAAGTCAGCATGGATTTGTGAAAGGGAAATCATGCTTGACAAATCTTCTGGAATTTTTTGAGGATGTTTCCAGTAGAGTGGATAAGGGAGAACCAGTTGATGTGGTATATTTGGACTTTCAGAAGGCGTTCGACAAGGTCCCACACAAGAGATTGATGTGCAAAGTTAGAGCACATGGGATTGGGGGTAGTGTACTGACATGGATTGAGAACTGGTTGTCAGACAGGAAGCAAAGAGTAGGAGTAAATGGGTACTTTTCAGAATGGCAGGCAGTGACTAGTGGGGTACCGCAAGGTTCTGTGCTGGGGCCCCAGCTGTTTACACTGTACATTAATGATTTAGATGAGGGGATTAAATGTAGTATCTCCAAATTTGCGGATGACACTAAGTTGGGTGGCAGTGTGAGCTGCGAGGAGGATGCTGTGAGGCTGCAGAGCGACTTGGATAGGTTAGGTGAGTGGGCAAATGCATGGCAGATGAAGTATAATGTGGATAAATGTGAGGTTATCCACTTTGGTGGTAAAAACAGAGAGACAGACTATTATCTGAATGGTGACAGATTAGGAAAAGGGGAGGTGCAAAGAGACCTGGGTGTCATGGTACATCAGTCATTGAAGGTTGGCATGCAGGTGCAGCAGGCGGTTAAGAAAGCAAATGGCATGTTGGCCTTCATAGCAAGGGGATTTGAGTACAGGGGCAGGGAGGTGTTGCTACAGTTGTACAGGGCATTGGTGAGGCCACACCTGGAGTATTGTGTACAGTTTTGGTCTCCTAACCTGAGGAAGGACATTCTTGCTATTGAGGGAGTGCAGCGAAGGTTCACCAGACTGATTCCCGGGATGGCGGGACTGACCTATCAAGAAAGACTGGATCAACTGGGCTTGTATTCACTGGAGTTCAGAAGAATGAGAGGGGACCTCATAGAAACATATAAAATTCTGACGGGGTTAGACAGGTTAGATGCAGGAAGAATGTTCCCAATGTTGGGGAAGTCCAGAACCAGGGGTCACAGTCTAAGGATAAGGGGTAAGCTATTTAGGACCGAGATGCGGAGGAACTTCTTCACCCAGAGAGTGGTGAACCTGTGGAATTCTCTACCACAGAAAGTTGTTGAGGCCAATTCACTAAATATATTCAAAAAGGAGTTAGATGAGGTCCTTACTGCTAGGGGGATCAAGGGGTATGGCGAGAAAGCAGGAATGGGGTACTGAAGTTGAATGTTCAGCCATGAACTCATTGAATGGCGGTGCAGGCTAGAAGGGCCGAATGGCCTACTCCTGCACCTATTTTCTATGTTTCTATGTTTCTATGTAGTGGTGAGGGTGTGGTTGAGCAGATTGGTGGCTGCAGAAATGACACTTAAAAGAGGGTCAAAGATTGGACAGTTTTGAGTTGATGGGGCCGAAATTCATCAGCCCACCACCCACTCCCCCTGTCATTCCTCCTGAAGATCCATCCACTGCCACCTTCGGGGTGGCCCGGAGCGGGCGGGAGGGGCGAGCTGCCAGGAACCGCCCGCTGACGTCAGCGGATGGCCGAGTGGTGCAACTGACCTCCTCCCCATTGAGCTCCCAGATTCTTGTGGGCGGGAGTCGGCAAGACTCGGCGGCAGAACGGGGTGGACCGCTGGCTGCAGGCTGATCTGTCCCTGACGGTAAGTCTGAAGAACCTGAAAAAAAGGTAAGTGAACATATTAAAAAAAAAATTCAACAGCGACTTACCTGCATGGGGTCCTCTGAAGGTCTTCCGATAGTTTTTGTACTTTTTTTTGGTGATTTTTTTTTTTCAGGTCTTCAACCCTCCGTGGGCCTGACTCCATTCTCGACGGCACTTGGGCAGCAAGTGTTTCTGCCACCGAGAATGAGACCTCCCGCCCGCTGCCGCCCAGATTGGCGGTGTACGTCATCCATTTGCTGCCCGCTGATCTTCGAGGGACCTCGGCCATGTATATCCCGCCCAAAGTACCGTCCGGTATCTCGGCAGTACTTTGGGTGGGCGGAGACCTTGATGAAAATCGGCCCGATAAGTTTTAAGAGAGTTTGGAGAGTTTTTTCCAGAGGTGGATGCAGAAGGAAGTAGGTTTGGATTGGGGAAGGGGGATGTGGGTTGAGAGTGATACAAGGAAATGGTCAGAGATGGCTTTATCTTTAATTGACACAGTTGGAATAGCAAGATCGAAGGGGTGGCTGTGAATATGGGTTGAATATATTCAACGACCCAACCTCCACAGCTCTCTAGGATAGAGAATTCCAATGCCTCACGACCCTCTGAGAGAAGATATTCCTCCTCATTTCCGTTTTAAATGGGCAACCCCTTATTCTGAGATTATGCCCTCTAGTTCTAGATTCCCCATTGGAGGAAACTCTCTGCATCTACCGTGTCAAGCCCCCTCAGAATCTTATACACTTCAATAAGATCACCTCTCAGTCTTCTAAACTCCAATGAGTATAGGCCCAATCTGTTCAACCTTTCTTCATATGACAACCTCTTCATCTCAGGAATCAATCTTGTGAACCTTCTCTGAACTGCCTCCAATGCAAGTATATCCTTCCTTAAATAAGGGAGACCAATACTGTGCGCAATACTCCAGGTGTGGTCTCACCAAAGCCCTGTACAATTGCAGCACTACTTCCTTACTCTTGTACTCCAACCCTCTTGCAATAAAGGACAACATGCCATTTGTCTTCTTAATTGCTTGATGCACCTGCATGTTAACTTTCTGTGTTTTGTGTACAAGGTCACCCTAATCCCTTTGAACACTGACATTTAATAGTTTCCCAACATTTAAAAAAATTCTGCTTTTCAATTCTTCTTACCAAAGTGGATAATTTCTCACTTCCCCACATTATACTCCATCTGCCACCTTATCGCCCACTCACTTAATCTGTCTATAATCCCTCTGCAGGCTCTTTCTGTCTCCCTTACAGCTTACTTTCCCACCTAACTTTGGTGTATCGTCAGCAAATTTGGATACATTGCACTCGGTCCCTTCATCTAAGTCATTAATATAGATTGTAAATAGCTGAGAGGATCCAACACTGATCAATGTGACACCCCACCAGTAACATCCTGCCAACCTGAAAGTGACCCGTTTATTCCTATTTTCTGTTCTTTATGTAATCCTCTATCCATACTAATATATTACCTGCAACCCCATGAGCCTTTATCTTGTGTAACAAACTTTCATGTGGCACCTTATGATGCCTTTTGAAAATTCAAATATGCTACATTCACTGGTACCCCTTTATCTACCCTGCTAGTTACATTCTCAAAAAACAAATAGATTTGTAAAACACAATTTCCCTTTCATAAAATCATGGTGACTCTGCCAAACAATGATTTTCTAAGTGCCTTGTTACCACTTTGTTAATAATGAGTGTAAGGGGATAAAATACTGTCACCAAAGTGGAAGTAGACATTCGCTTATATGCATGTGAAGTTCGCTTATAAAACTCACTTACAAATGGGTTTTAAAATGGAGAACAGCTAAAAAGCAAAGCTTTCTGGTAAATGAACCATCATAAGTAACCATCATCATAGGCAGTCCCTTGGAATTGAGGAGGACTTGCTTCCACTCCCAAAGTGAGTTCTTTGATGGCTGAACAGTCCAATACGAGAGCCACAGACCCTGTTACAGGTGGGACAGACATTCGTCGGGGGAAGGGGTCGGTAGGGCTGGTTTGCCGTGCGCTCCTTCCGCTGCCTGCGCCTGGCCTCTTCATGCTCCTTGCGTTGAGACTCAAAGAGCTCAACGTCCTCCCAGATGGACTTTCTCCACCTCGGGCGGTCTGCGGCCAGGGTCTCCCAGGTGTCAGTGGTGATGTCGCACTTTACCAGGGAGGCTTTGAGGGTGTCCTTATAACGTTTCCACTGTCCTCCTTTGGCTCGTTTACCATGAAGGAGCTCCGCATAAAGCATTTGCTTAGCGAGTCTCGTATCTGACATGCTTACTATGGCCTGCCCAGCGAAGCTGATCGAGTGTGGTCAGTGCTTCAATACTGGGCATGTTAGCCTAGTCGAGGACAGTGATGTTGGTGCGCCTATCCTCCCAGGAGATTTGCAGGATCTTGCGGAGACATCGTTGGTGATATATCTCCAGCAACTTGAGGTGCCTTCTGTACATCGTCCATGCCTCAGACCCATACAGGAGGGCGGGTATTACGACAGCTCTGTAGACCATAAGTTTGGTGGTAGATTTGAGGGCCTGGTCTTCGAACACTTTTCCGCAGGCGGCTGAAGGTTGCACTGGTGCATTGGAGACGATGCTGAATCTCCGCATGAATGTCTGCCTTTGTTGATAAGAGGCTCCCGAGATATGGGAACTGGTCCACGTTGTCCAGGACCACACCGTGGATCTTGATGATTGGAGGACAGTGCTGTGCGGCGACGACAGGCTGGTGAAGGACCTTTATCTTACGGATGTTAAGCGCAAGACCCATGCTTTCATATGCCTCAGTGAATACATTGACTATATCCTGGAGTTCAGCCTCTGAATGTGCACAGACGCAGGCATCGTCCACATACTGCAGCTCAATGACAGAGGTTGGGGTGATCTTGGACCTGGCCTGGAGGCGGCATAGGTTAAACAGATTCCCACTGGTTCTGTATAATTCCACTCCAGCGGGAAGCTTGTTGATTGGAGGTGGAGCATGGCTGCGAGGAAGATTGAGAAGAGGGTTGGAGCGATAACGCAACCCTGTTTGACCCCGATCTGGACGTGGATTGGGTCTGTAATGGATCTGTTGGTAAGGATAACGGCCTGCATGTCAACGTGAAGCAGGCGAAGGATGTTGACAAACTTTTGGGTGCATCCGAAACGGAGGAGGACGTTCCATAGACCCTCACGGTTGACAGTGTCAAAGGCCTTTGTAAGATCGAAAAAGGCCATGTATAAGGGCTGGTGCTGCTCCCTGCATTTTTCCTGCAACTGGCGCGCTGCAAAGATCATGTCTGTTGTGCCCCATAGGGGACGAAATCCGCATTGTGATTCCGGGAGGAGCTCCTCAGCCACAGGGAGAAGACGATTGAGGAGAACTCTAGCGACAACTTTCCCAGTGGCTGATAGCAGGGAAATTCCCCTGTAGTTGCCGCAGTCGGACTTGTCACCCTTTTTAAAAATGGTCACAATCACTGCATTTCTGAGATCTCCCAGCATGCTTTCCTCCCTCCAGATGAGAGAGATGAGGTCATGTATCCAATCCAACAGCGCCTCTCCGCCATATTTTAGCGCCTCAGCAAGGATTCCATCCGCACCTGTAGCCTTGTTATTCTTAAGCTGTTTTATGGCTTTGCCACGTTGGAGTTTCACGGAGTTGGTGATGGGTGGCATGCTGCGGGATGGAATCGAGAACACTCAGGTCAAAGGCAGAGTCTTGATTGAGGAGATCTTCAAAGTGCTCCTTCCATCATGCCCTGACAGCCTTGGTGTCCTTGATGAGTGTTTCCCCGTTCTTGGCCAGGAGTGGGGTGGAGCCTTGGGAGTTTAGACCGTACATGACCTTGACTGCAGTGAAGAATCCTTGCATATCGTGGCTGTCGGCCAGTTGTTGTATCTCCTGTGCTTTCTCCATCCACCGCCTGTTCTTTAGGTCCCGAGTTTTTTGTTGGACCTGAGTCTGTAATGTTGTTTTGCAGCTCCCGAATTGGGCTGTTGCTTGAGGCTCAAACGCTTTTGCACTTGCGATCTATTAGTTCTTCGATCTCCTGATCATTTTCATCAAACCAGTCCTGATGTTTTCTGATTGAGTGACCAAGTGTCTCTTCACAGGCATTGGTTATAGAGGCCTGGAGGGCAGACCAAGCGCTATGGGGATTCAGCATCTCAGGGTCGTCAAGGCACGCCAGATTGGCTGTGAGGCGCTGGCTGTATAGGGCTCTCTGAGCTGGGTCTCTAAGTGCCCGGCATTAACTTTTTTGTGGAACTGCTTCTGCTGTCCCTTCTGCTTTGGAGCAATGTTAATGATGATGGATCGGATTAGGTGGTGGTCCGTCCAGCAGTCATCAGCTCCTGTCATAGCACGGGTGATGCGCACATCCTTGCGATCCCTGGCTCGGACGATGACATAGTCAAGCAGGTGCCAGTGTTTGGAGCGAGGGTGTTGCCACGATGCCTTGTATTTGTCCCTCTGGCGGAACAGGGTGTTGGTAATGAGGAGTTCATGTTCTAGACATTTTGTCAGGAGTAGGGTACCGCTGGAATTGGCTTTCCCTACCCCCTCTCTGCCAATCACACCTCCCCAGAGGGCTGTGTCTTTGCCAACCCTGGCATTAAAATCACCCAGGAGGATCAATTTGTCACCCGTGGGGATACGGGACAAGGATGTCTCGAGGTTGGAATTAAAACCCTCTTTAGCCTCAGCCGTTGCATCGAGTGCGTACGCACTGATGACTGTGGCACATTGGTTCCGAGATAGGGTGATACGGAGAGTCATGCGGCGTTCGTTGACCCTACAGGGGGACTTTTTGAGGTGGTCGACCAGCTCATTCTTGACGGCAAAGCCGACTCCATGAAGGCGGCGTTCTGCGTCTGGTTTCCCTTTCCAGAAGAAGATGTAACCTCCACCATGTTCCTTCAACTGGCCTTCCCCTGCCCGCCGAGTCTCGCTTAGGGCGGCGATGTCAATGTCAAAACGTCTGAGTTCCCGGGCAACTATGGCAGTGCGGCGTTCTGGCCTGTTGCTGTTGGGATTGTCCATGAGGGTCCTAACGTTCCAGGTCCTGAACTTCATACTGAAGGAGTGGAAGTAACCAACAATGTGTTAAACCCTAGCACAGACTGATAGAAGATGGAAACAACACATTCAGTACAGAACAACGCTTACTAAGGACAGTAGAGAGTAAGCTGTTTGGGAACATAGATTATAGCAACATGGGAACGGGATAGTATTAACTGATAGTTTTGACTAGAGTTCTTGGGAGAGGGATAAGGAGGCACCACCCTGGGAAACAAGGTTAATCAACACGTCATGAGGAACTGAGGCAAAGTTGACACCACTGAGCAACACATTCCATAAGACTGACAAATGATGGAATATGGAAAGGTTGGGGGAACCACTCAGAGCCAGTCTGGTAAGGGTCAGCGAATCAATGTAACTTCGCTGATAAGCAGTAGGCCAATTGGTGGTTTTGTAGGAGGGCCGCACACCTCAGAAAATGTATAACTGTCGTAGAAATCTCTGTTCTTAGAAAGGTCATTCGTGAACTCTTCCCCTGCATGCTTGAATAAAGATCTGTTGAATCGAGGTTTCATCTGAGTGATTCTGTGGTTGTATTAATGGGCGGGTGTCGATTCCTTATATCAGGGAGTGCACCTTGAAGAAGAGAAGTATTTTTACTCTAACAATGAGTTTCAGCAGTTTCCCGACAAGGGAAAGGAAAATCGTGTTTGACAAACCTACGGGAGTTTTTTGAGGATGTAATTGATAGAATAGTTAAGGGAGAACCAGTGGATGTAGTGTATTTGGATTTTCGGAAGGCCTTTGATAAAGTCCCACAGAAGAGGTTAGTGTGCAAAATTAAAGCACATAGGATTGGGGGTAATATACTGGCATGGATTGAAAATTGGTTAACTGACAGGAAACAGAGAGTAGGAATAAACGGGTCTTTTTCGGAGTGGCGGGCAGTGACTAGTGGGGTACCACAGGGATCAGTGCTTGGGCCCCAGCTAGTCACAATATATATAAATGATTTGGATGAGGGAACCAAATGTAATATTTCCAAGTTTGCTGATGACACAAAACTAGGTGGGATTGTGAGTTGTGAGGAGGATGCAAAGACGCTGCAAGGTGATTTAGATAGGTTGAGTGAGTGGGCAAACACATGGCAGTTGCAGTATAACGTGGATAAGTGTGAAGTTATCCACTTTGGTAGGAAAAACATGAAGACAAAGTATTATTTAAATGGTGATAGCTTGGAAAATGTCGATGCACAAAGGGACCTGGGTGTCCTTGTACACCAGTTATTGAAAGCAAACATACAGGTGCAGCAAGCAGTTAGGAAGGCAAATGGTATGTTGGCCTTCATTGCAATAGGATTTGAGTACAGGAGCAAGGATGTCTTACTACAGTTATTCAGGGCCTTGGTGAGACCACACCTGGAGTATTGTGTGCAGTTTTGCTCTCCTTACCAAAGAAAGGATATACTTGCCATAGAGGGAGTGCAGCGAAGGTTCACAAGACTGATTCCTGGGATGGCAGAACTGTCTGTCGTATGAGGAGAGATTGGGTCGACTAGGCCTGCATTCACTGGAGTTTAGAAGAATGAGAGGGGATCTGATTGAAACGTATAAAATTCTGACGGGGTCGGACAGACTGGATGCGGGGAGGATGTTTCTCTTGGCTGGGAAGCCTAGAACAAGGGGTCATAGTCTCAGGATATGGGATAGGACATTTAGGTCCGATATGGGAAGAAATATTTTCACTCAGGGTGGTGAACCTGTGGAATTCTCTACCACAGAAGACTTTGGAGGCCAAGTCACTGAATATATTTAAGAAGAAGATAGATAGATTTCTAGACTCAAAAGACATCAAGGGGTATGGGGAAAAAGCGGTGTTGAGATAGAGGATCAGCCATGATCGTATTGAATGGCTGTACAGACTCGAAGGACCGAATGGCCTACTACTGCTCCTATTTTCTATGTTTCTATGTTTTTTAACTGATCTCAAGCTAACTGGCCTGATAATATTACTATTGCGTAACCGGGTTTTTTCCAACTGTTGGGCCAAATAGGATGTCTGTTTGTTCTGGGTTGTCCGAACAGCTAAAGCTAATCATTAATATTGTTGGGTTGTTTGAAATATGCATCTATACTAGGGTCAAATATATGGTCACCATTGTGCACGGTGAACATATGAATGACTCAGTTACCTTACTGCTGAGTGTAACTTCTTTGGGGACTGCTGTTCTTAACTGTTTATCGTTCTTTAAAAAAACAACTGTTATACCCTTACCTCTTGAAAATCATAGCAATACACACTGAATGGAAAGTCTAGCTGGAAGCAGAATATACAATTGGTTGCCATTTGGGGATAATCTAGGTCAAACATTTTCACTGACTCCATTTTTTAATTGTAAATAGTGCCAGTTACATGGGGCTAGAAGCTCCACTTTTTTGCATGCTTAACGCCCACTCAACGCCCATTTTACCACTGAAATGACATATAATGCCAATATATCGCTCATTTTGGCACAAAATGGAAACTGATGGGCATTTTTAGGAAACTTAGCTGCGAGCGTTACTTTCCCCATGTGCTTAATGCCGAGAAAAAATATTACCGTCTGCCCACTTTTTTTGGGCGGAATCAGCAGAATGGGCGAAATCAACGCCCATAATATCGCCCAACATTACTTTCCGCACGGAATTAATGCTGAGATTCAATATTAACGCCTGCCCACTGTTTTTTGTCGTAAAGAGCATATTTACCCACACTAGCGGCCATGAGATCGCCCATCGTCAATTTCATCACCTCGCACACATATTGGCCACAATATCGCTCGCCCAAAAAAACGGCCACAAAAAGTGGAACTAACCGGAACGAACGCCAGCGGTGTGGCAGGCATTTGTTAAATCCCACTCTTACGTGAGGAGCTGATCTCTGAAAGATTTGCCTGAAAGAGCGCTGATGTGAGTGACAAAGCTGACACACTGCTGTGTGTGTACAGCTCAGACATCAATGGTGCCCATCACCTTGGTGCCAGTTAAAATTTACGTTGATTGATGTTAAGTTTTATTTAACCCTTTCATGGTAAGGAATCACCAGTGTGTAACGGTCCAGCTATCTGAGACAATGTGCAACAAGGTTATGTTCAATAACAAAAATTTAATACCAACATTGGTCTGAAATCATAAGTATCACAGCCAATAACATCCATAACCCCACCCACAACCTAAATTTTCCACCATTGACATAAATCACATATTCAACATGTCCAGCAACACAGAATACAAAGGCAAAGCAGGAGCGTGGTCCCCAGCCCCCATACATTGCAACAAATTGCATACACCCAGATGGAGATATAACATAGCCATCACCTGCGCACATGTACCTCACTTTCCTTCCCCCCTCCCCTTATTCTCCCCAGCTACCCCTTCCCTCCTCGCTCCACGGCGCCTGGCCGAGGAGCTCCTCAGGCGGTGCCTCATGGGGGGGGGATGAAGGCAGATGCGGTCATTGCACGGGAGCAGGGGGTGCTGAGGAGGCAACATTCTCTGATGCAGAAGCAGGATCTTGGTCCTTGCTCTCATCTGTCGTTTGCAGTGGTGGCGCAGAACCTGGGGTGGAGTGCAACGCTCTGAGACCACTGGGAGGCCTGTGGCAGCAGTGTTCCTGGCTATCATATCCAGGGTACTCTGCCATGCGCGGAATGTACTCGGTCATGGTGGCCAGCTGTTGGGATATGCCCCCCAATGCTTCGATGAGCTGGTCACCAATGTCTACAGTCCTCCTGGACAACTGTACCATCTCTCCGCTCTCATGTCGTGCTCGTGGAACAGACCTGCCACTTCCCTAGGCCTCCGCGGGGTCGGCACCATCCTGGGGACAAAAAGGGTGCCCTGTGGCGAGGTGCTTAGGGCTGGTACCTCCAGAGTGGAGGCGGGAATGACCGGAGGACCACTAGATGGCCTTGGGGTGGAATGGCTTCTGGAGCGTGCCGATGCAGATTCTTCGAAGTCTGCGCGCTCATCCGTGGAGTACAGACCCAGCGGATTGACGGGCGAGAATCGGAGCTCCTCAGAACCAGATGTAGTAGGATCGTCCGCCGACTATTGCCTCGCGCCCCCACCTTCTGGCCTCTGGTCTTGCCTGGGGCCGCGCTGCTGGCTGAGCTGTAAAACACAAATGAGGTTATTAGAGGAAAAGGGTGTGCTAGGGTGACAAGGTGAGTCCACCGCTACACACAGCATATGTATGACAAAAGCACCACCGCTATCAAAGACATCACATTTCATGACCATGAACACATTGTGCATTGCAATGATTTTCATTAGGCCAGCATTATTTATGGACAATTTTAGAAATCATCTATCATATATGATTGTTCAGATATGAGTGGGTGTGGCATCTATAGACTTTACATGACACAATGGTGTAAGCTTTACTCACGTGGCATCGCTTCATGGTCTGCAGATGCGTCTGTGGCTGTCCGGGGATGCTTCCCCATGAGTGCAAGCACATGCTCCTCCATGTCAGTGATGTCGCTGGGACTGGTGGCCCCCCCCACCCGTTCGCCTCTGCATGGACCTCATTGTCGATAGCTTCTTCTGTAAAAGGTGACAGGGCGACATGGCATGCGATCATTGCGCGATATCATTGCTAGGTACTGTCACAGACATTGATACAACATATAACCGACAGATGTAATCATGATTATTATGAAAATTAACATTCTTTACCTAAAGACATACACCATGACCGCAGGCTTTGAGTAAAACATTCCCGGTAATAATGCAAGACCTCACATCTGCTGATAGTCACTGATGACTGTCATAAATCAAATTATATAAATACATAAGTACATGTAAATCAATGTAATACATTCTTGCGGATCCCACAAGGTCGTTCCATCGTTTGCGGCATTGGTTGCCCTCATGCACCTCGTTGGTCGCCGACGAGACCACCTCTGCTATCTCGGTCCATATCTTCTGGTATGCCTTTGGGATGGGCTTCCCAAGTCCTCCCTGTGTCAAATCACCCCAGCGTAACTTGACCTCCTGCAGGATGGAGGCATTTGCCTCTTCCGAGAACCTCCTGGCTCTTTTGCGCCCTCCAATGTGTTCCTCTCCCAGCTCACTGCTCTTCCCAGCGTCAGTCTCCACAGCGTGCTGTGATGCCTCCTCCTCTCTCTCCATTATAGACCAAATTCAGGCAAATATGTGGCTGGTAACACCTACTTTTGGTTTGCCTACCTGCTGTGAAGCTCTAAAGTCTCCCTCCTTCCTCCCAAAGCAGCCACACCACACCCAGCTACGCCTTCAGTCCCTCTGAACTCCCTCTCTCTCTGTCTCCTGCGCATGTCATGGTGACCCTTGACCTCCAGAATCTCGGGAATCGAGTGTTGCCATGCCGTTGCTAAGGACAGCCACTTTATGGCAGAAGATCAAAAAAATTTAACGCTCCTGCCATTTTATATCGCTCGCGATAATGCCCATTTTCAAAAGTGGAGACTAGGTGGTTTGAGAATGGGCGAGAAGCCGGCGATCTGAAAATCCTTTTTTACCGCCCATGCCGGAAATATCGCGCAAAATTCTAGCCCTTAATAATTTACAATCAGACATAGTAGGGTGAAGTTTCGGGCCGCGCCTAGAACGGCGCAGCCCCGACCTGGACGCCCGTTTTTCGCGCCCGAAAATGCGTCAAAAAAATACCTTCAGATTCTCCGGCTCCCTGCAGGTCCTTTGGAGCTTGGCGCGGCGCGCACAGAGCAGCTGGGAGCGGAGCAAGAGAGTTGCGCCAATTCTAGAAGTGGTGGGGGCGGGGCTAATTTAAATGAGACAACATCGGCCGGCAGCCTTGCGCGTGCGCGTTGGAGCATAAACATTGGCACTCGGCCATTTTTAAAGGAACTTGAAGAAAAGTGTTGATTTGAAGGCTGCTTGCTTGCTGTGTCCAGCCACTGACGATGCCCCTATCCCGTGGCCGAATGGCCTCAGTCCCCCTCACAGCTTGAAGGCTGCTTGCTTGCTGTGCCTTCGGCTGCCGTCGCGCCACTGCTGCCGCTCCTATTGCATGGCCGAATGGCCTCAGACCCCTTCGCAGCTCGAAGGCTGCTTGTTTGCTGTTTCTTCGGCGGCCGTCGAGCCATTACCGCCACCCCCTATCGCATGGCTGAATGGCCTCAGTCCTCTTCGCAGCTCGAAGGCTGCTTGTTTGCTGTTTCTTCCTGCCGTCGAGCCACTGCCGCCGCCCCATCACGTGGCCGAATGGCCTCAGTCCCCTTTGCAGCTCGAAGGCTGCTTGTTTGCTGTTTCTTCCTGCCGTCGAGCCACTGCCGCCGTCCCTATTCCGCGGCCGAATGGCCTCAGCCTCCTTTGCAGCTCGAAGGCTGCTTGTTTGCTGTTTCTTCGGCTGCCGTCGAGCCACTGCCGCCGTCCCTATTCCGCGGCCGAATGGCCTCAGCCTCCTTTGCAGCTCGAAGGCTGCTTGTTTGCTGTTTCTTCGGCTGCTGTGGAGCCACTGACGCCGCCCCGTCTCCTAGATGGAAGGAAGGCCTGCCTGAAGCACCGCAGCTCGAAGGCTGCTTGCTGCCGCTGTTGGGCTGCCGTCGAGTCACTGACGCCACCCCTGTCTCCAACATAGAAGGCCTGCCTGAAGCACTGCAGCTCGAAGGCTGCTGCTGCTTCACACAGGTAGGGACATTGAATATTTAGTCATTGCTTTGTTTATAATTTTTTATTCAGGATGGCTCTTTATTTGTATAAGTAAGACTGTTGAATGCTTGTAGAATTTAATTACGTCCCTCCCTCCCCCACTCTCGTTCCCTATGCCTGATTTGTAACCTATGCCTGATTTGTAAAGTGTAGGCAAGGTTTTTCTGAGCGTACAAAAATCTGCACTTACTCCATTTTAAGTTAGTTTGGAGTAAGTTTTCATTGCCTAAACTTTCAAAACAGGCGTAAGTGGCCGGACACGCCCCCTTTTGGGAAAAAAAAATTCTGTTCCAAAGTGAAACTGTTCTAACTGACTAGAACTGGAGCAAACTAAATGCCGAGAATTGCAATTTCTAAGATACTCCATTCTAAACCAGTTGCTCCAAAAAAACAGGAGCAACTCAGGCCGAAACTTGATCCCAGTGTAACTATCAGTAGCTTCTATACATAGGGAAATGGAAGACCAGCTGTACATCCACACGGACAGCATTTGTGTCTTTTTGAAATTCTGCTATATGTTTAATGCCAGTGTAGTTGAACCAATTATTGGTGGAGGGAGCAGATCTAATTAACTTTAGACATTCTGAAAATTATGGAATAGTTATAACTCCAGTCTTGGACCAGGCCTTCATTTATAAATTAGAAATACTGAATTATCCATTTGCTGTGTTTGCAGAACTCTTTTTTGAAAGAAAATATTAAAATATTGATTGATTCAGTTATAGAACAATAAGAAGTGCTAGAAACCCTGTAATTAGCAGCTAAATTTTGCTATGAATACTGGCAGGGATGGTTAGGATGTTAGTTCAGACAGCACATTCATGATGCAACATTTTTTCTTGTAATAAAGATTGAAGAGTATGCCATTAATTTGTGGAACTGGACAGTAACCAAGAGACTCGAATCATCAATTAATGGTGAACAAAGGACAAAATGTGAGTAATTGTTTGAATTGCTAATTATTTATTTCTCCATTTCCCTTTATTTTTTCTTTTCTTTTTGATGCACCACTTCCTGACTGAACTGTGGCCAATTGTCTAGATCCTTGCTGTATGCCAATTATTTTGTATCCAGATGTTAGGATAATTTGATTTATATTCTAATTTTGCTTAATTTTCTGTGGAAACACTTTCGTTACTCGAATGGATGGAGATGAGGAGTGTAATGGTGGAAATCTTTCTGTGCGATATATTGTGAACTCCAACCTGCGTCCTAACTCTTAACTGTGCAATGTATTGCACTTTTGGTACACTGCACCTGCAGGCCACTTAAGAAATATATTTAGTCATGGGATGATTTTCTGCCTTGTAATTCTTAACACTAACATGGAAGTGAAAAAACAGCTGTTCAGTTGCACTTGGGCAGCATTTGTATTTAATGCCAGTGTAGCGAAACAGCAGTTGAATCAATCACTGGTGGAGGGGGCCGACCCATTAACTGCAGACACTATGGCCGGGTATTTTGCCTACCTGTGTGGGTGTGGCCGGTGTCCGTAGCGGGTCGTCACCCTGCTGCTGGCTTTATCCCGCTGTTGAAAATGAACTTGCTTTAATCTGGCCTATTCAGCTCACCCAGCGCGTTACCTGGGCCTATTAGATGGAGCGGATCTGGTGACGTCATTCATGATGCGTTTTCAGCCGGGATTCTTAAAGGGACACTGGCCAAATTACATTTGAAGTTTAATCAAACAAAATGGGTGTTAAATCTTTACTCTACAATAATATAATGAAAGTTATATATGAGTGACAGAAATATTTAAATAATATTATCGTTAAGTAATATGACGCCATCTACAAATACGATCAAGAACATAATTAAAAAAGTACATTTATTGAGAAGTTATTGGTGCTTTAGTCACAAATCTATAGTCATTTGTGTCAGAAACTGGTACAAATAAAATATGTGTGTGTATAGGTAAGATATAAAATTAAACAGATTTTAAATGTAATTGTAAAGGGGTGCATTTACAATCTTATGCAAGTTCAGCGGAAGAGCTGCGGAAACCCTGACAAACATTGTAAGTTTGTTCTTCGACAGCACCTCACACACCCGTGATCTCGACCACCTAGAAGAACAAGGGCAGCAGGCGCATGGGATCACCTTTACGTTCCCCTTCAAGTCACTCACCATCCTAATTTGGAAATATATCGGAGTTCCTTCATAGTCGCTGGGTCAAAATCCTGGACTTCCCTCCTCAACAGCACTATGGGCTGCTCACCACCACCTTCTGGCCAAAACTGGGAATTAAACATACAGGGGTATCTGACGATTCGGAAAGATCGACAAGAAGGGAAAGGAGGTGGGGTAGCTCTGTTAATAAAGGATGATATCAGGGCAGTTGTGAGAGACGATATTGGCTCCAATGAACAAAATGTTGAATCATTGTGGGTGGAGATTAGAGATAGTAAGGGGAAAAAGTCACTGATGGGCATAGTTTATAGGCCGCCAAATAATAACTTCATGGTGGGGCGGGCAATAATCAAGGGAATAATGGAGGCATGTGAAAAAGGAACGGCAGTAGTCATGGGGGATTTTAACCTACATATCGATTGGTCAAATAAAATCGCACGGGGTAGCCTGGAGGAGGAATTCATAGAATGCATACGGGATTGTTTCTTAGAACAGTATGTTACAGAACCTACAAGGGAGCAAGCTATCTTAGATCTGGTCCTGTGTAATGAGACAGGAAAAATAATTGATCTCCTGGTAAAAGATCCTCTCGGAATGAGTGATCACAGTTTGGTTGAATTTGTAATACAGATTGAGGGTGAGGAAGTTGTGTCAGAAACGAGCGTACTATGCTTAAACAAAGGGGACTACAGTGGCATGAGGGCAGAGTTGGCTAAAGTAGACTGGAAACACAGTAGACTGGTGGCACAATTGAGGAACAGTGGAGGACTTTTAAGGAGCTCTTTCATAGTGCACAACAAAAATATATTCCAGTGAAAAAGAAGGGCGGTAAGAGAAGGGATAACCAGCCGTGGATAACCAATGAAATAAAGGAGAGTATCAAATTAAAGACCAATGCGTATAAGGTGGCCAAGGTTAGTGGGAAACTAGAAGATTGGGAAAATTTTAAACAACAGCAAAGAATGACTAAGAAAGCAATAAAGGAAGGAAAGATAGATTACGAAAGTAAACTTGCACAAAACATAAAAACAGATAGTAAAAGCTTTTACTGATATATAAAACGGAAGAGAGTGTCTAAAGTAAATGTTGGTCCCTTAGAAGATGAGAAGGGGGATTTAATAATGGGAAATGTGGAAATGGCTGAGACCTTAAACAATTATTTTGCTTCGGTCTTCACAGTGGAAGACACAAAAACCATGCCAAAAATTGTTGGTCACAGGAATGTGGGAAGGGAGGACCTTGAGACAATCACTATCACTAGGGGGGTAGTGCTGGACAGGCTAATGGATCTCAAGGTAGACAAGTCCCCTGGTCCTGATGAAATGCATCCCAGGGTATTAAAAGAGATGGCGGAAGTTATAGCAGATGCATTCGTTATAATCTACCAAAATTCTCTGAACTCTGGGGAGGTACCAGTGGATTGGAAAGCAGCTAATGTAACGCCTCTGTTTAAAAAAGGGGGCAGACAAAAGGCAGGTAACTATAGGCCGGTTAGTTTAACATCTGTAGTGGGGAAAATGCTTGAAACTATCATTAAGGAAGAAATAGCGGGACATCTAGATAGGAATAGTGCAATCAAGCAGACGCAGCATGGATTCATGAAGGGGAAATCATGTTTAACTAATTTACTGGAATTCTTTGAGGATATAACGAGCATGGTGGATAGAGGTGTACCGATGGATGTGGTGTATTTAGATTTCCAAAAGGCATTCGATAAGGTGCCACACAAAAGGTTACTGCAGAAGATAGAGGTACGCGGAGTCAGAGGAAATGTATTAGCATGGATAGAGAATTGGCTGGCGAACAGAAAGCAGAGAGTGGGGATAAATGGGTCCTTTTCGGGTTGGAAATCGGTGGTTAGTGGTGTGCCACAGGGATCGGTGCTGGGACCACAACTGTTTACAATGTACATAGATGACCTGGAAGAGGGGACAGAGTGTAGTGCAACAAAATTTGCAGATGACACAAAGATTAGTGGGAAAGCGGGTTGTGTAGAGGACACAGAGAGGCTGCAAAGAGATTTGGATAGGTTAAGTGAATGGGCTAAGGTTTGGCAGATGGAATACAATGTCGGAAAGTGTGAGGTCATCCACCTTGGGGGAAAAAAACAGTAAAAGGGAATATTATTTGAATGGGGAGAAATTACAACATGCTGAGGTGCAGAGGGACCTGGGGGTCCTTGTGCATGAATCCCAAAAAGTTAGTTTGCAGGTGCAGCAGGTAATCAGGAAGGCGAATGGAATGTTGGCCTTCATTGCGAGAGGGATGGAGTACAAAAGCAGGGAGGTCCTGCTGTAACTGTATACGGTTTGGTAAGGCCGCACCTGGAGTACTGCGTGCAGTTTTGGTCACCTTACTTAAGGAAGGATATATTGGCTTTGGAGGGGGTACAGAGACGATTCACTAGGCTGATTCCGGAGATGAGGGGGTTACCTTATGATGATAGATTGAGTAGACTGGGTCTTTACTCGTTGGAGTTCAGAAGGATGAGGGGTGATCTTACAGAAACATTTAAAATCATGAAAGGGATAGACAAGATAGAGGCAGAGAGGTTGTTTCCACTGGTAGGGGAGACTAGAACTAGGGGGCACAGCCTCAAAATACGGGGGAGCCAATTTAAAACCGAGTTGTGAAGGAATTTCTTCTCCCAGAGGGTTGTGAATCTGTGGAATTCTCTGCCCAAGGAAGCAGTTGAGGCTAGCTTATTGAATGCATTCAAGTCACAGATAGATAGATTTTTAACCAATAAGGGAATTAAGGGTTACGGGGAGCGGGCGAGTAAGTTGAACTGAGTCCACGGCCAGATCAGCCATGATCTTGTTGAATGGCGGAGCAGGCTCGAGGGGCTAGATGGCCTACTCCTGTTCCTAATTCTTATGTTCTTATGTTCTCCAGGGCAATTAGGGATGAGCAATAAATGCTGGCCTTGCCAGTGATGCCCGCATCCCAGGGACAAATAAAAAAAAAAAGTTGGTGCTTATGTATTTCTGGGATTTCTGCAGCTCTTCCGTTTTGCCTGGAGGAGAAGCCATCACAGCTACCCATTTCAGGCCCCAGGATAAAGTAGCAGCTCAGTCCCCGATGATGATATCGGAGACCGATCTGCATATTTAAAGAGGACCCCACCAGTTTTGAGCGGGTATCCTTGCCACCTGCAGTTTAAAATTGCAGTTTTGCAGATCAGGACGGGAAAGAGGTGGGTAAGTCCCGTGCTCCATTTTAACTGCCCCCTCACTTGATTTCTGTCTGCAATATCAGTGCTCATTGAAGTGCCAGTTGTGCACAGGACTCGATGCCTGCCCAGTGTCCCCCTTTTTTTGTTGCCACCCAGAATCCTCCAGCTATACTACTGGTGCAGATGCGCATCCTGGCTCCTTCTGCTATGCTCCCTCTCCATGTAGGTCTCGCTTGAGGCACTGCTCCCAGATGGCATTCTCTGTATGGTTTTAATGCAGCAAAATTTGAATCATAGCTTAGGTAAAACTCAGTGCGGCAAGGTAGTTTTACTCTACATGGATATCAGAATAAGTAATCATGTTATTTATATTGGAACATATAAATGCTTAAGTTTGCAACAAATGAAGTTTTAAAGCTCTCATTCTAGAATACTCTTCGAGCTAAATCTAGACTGAGAAAAGTCAGCCAATTTGGAATTTTTACAAAGAACTGTGTCCAATACGTGTGAATATTGTGATAATGTGATGCAGGTAAACTGCTACTGAGTAACAGCATATATGTAATACCAGTGCAGTCTTATCAGAACCTGAGAATAAGTAATGTCCTGAAACTGAAAGCAGAGCTTCATTGTATAGAATCTAACAATTAAGTTTGTGAATCCTTTAACATTTAGTGCGTCATGTGGCATGCAAGCTGATCTGTCTGAGTGAATATGCTGATCCCACTGAAGAGACACTGCAAAGACAAATACTGGTGAGTTTGACATGTAGCATTTGACAGATTATTGGAATGGTGCTTTCACTGAATGGAACGGATGTGTGTTTGATTATGTAAGGGTCACTTATGATCACTTATTTAACTACCATTTGTGCAATCTTGTGTGAGCATCATGGTTGCTGTGTTAGTTGCAAAAGAGTTACTTTATTTCCAAGGAATTTATTGAATATGATGCAGTTTGAGCTGTTTCTGAGAGATGTGAAAGGCACTATCTAAATGCAAGTAAGTGCTTATTAATTTTTCATACAAATAAAATAACCTTGATTAAATAAAGTTAGTTGTATTAACATTTAAAATCACTCTAAATATCACAGGATGTTGTTCAATATAATTAAATTATGGTCAAAAAGTTGTTTCTTTTCTGTGCCATTAGGAGTTATTATGTATTATTAACAACTTTATATTCATAAATATATACAATGATATATATACAATTAATATTGCAACTTCCTTAGAAAAGGCTGTTCTGGGTTTTGATAATCTGTACATGTAAGTGGCAGAGGTGCACACATAAGGAAGCCAATTTTAATACTTGGTGCAAAATGGGCAGTCAATGTGTGGATAGTGGACGGAACCTGTTGTTGTTGTGAAGACCCTGCCAATTTAGTGCCCAGACCTCAGCTGCATGGATCCAGTGGACTGTGCGTGCAAAATCGGTGCTCTGAGGCAATTTGCTGATGGGGAAAGGTGGGACATCGGTTAATTCCAAGTGGAGCTGGCTGAGAACCTGTTCCTGGGAGGGGAAAAGTTGATTGCCAGCCTGCCATGCATGGGCCAGTAGCAGGCTGGATAATTTTTGTGGGGCCAGAAGAAACGCTCAATGTCCGTACAAATGGGTGAAGCATGTGTGTCACGTGCTCTGCCCGTTTGCATCTCAAAATTGTAAATGGGTTCCTATGTACATCATAGAACCCTAGTTAGCTCATTAAAAATTTCCCACCTGACACAGTTGGGCAATCTGGCTGCCCATCCAAAGGCCCAACCAAGTTGACTGTGGCCAGAGCCTCAGCGTACACAGGGCACTAAGTGAATTGACGCCATTTTCCGGCTGTTACCAACCCGTTTACTCAGAGTTTCACAGTGAAAATCAGCCACACTTAGTTCATGCAATGTTCAATAGAAGTATGTTTAATTTATGTATCGACTACATTGTAAATCATTATTACTCTCTGTTCTAGATGTTCACAAAAACTGGACGAAGCTGGTTGGATTGTAGGAAGCCGTTACTGGCAGATGGATTTCTGGACTTGGCTGTGACAGTACTTTACTTTTATCATATCAGTTTCCTAAGTTTAATTGGATTTTTTGTTTTACTTGATGCAGCCATTCAATTAATAGTACAGGCTGAACCTCCCTTATCCGGAACCACCCCTTGTTCGGAACCATTTCCGGCTGCTGAATGGCGCATGCACACAACGCGGCCGGTGAAAAATATCAACGAAAACTAAATTTACATATCAATGGCAAGTAAATTTACCCAACTTTGGAGTCGACACCTTTGGGACCCGACGGCCCGCCGACTCCTCGGGGCCTGACGGCCCGCGACACCTAGGGGCCCGACGGCCCGCTGACATCTAGGGGCCCGCCGACTCCTTGGGGCCTGACGGGCCGCTGACACCGAGGGGCCCGACGGCCCACTGACACCTCGGGGCTCGACAGCCTGCCGACACCTTAGGGGCTCGACGGCCCGCCGACACCTCGGGGCCAGCTGGCCCGCCAACACTACACTGACTGACTGAATGTCTGACTGACAGTTGTTCCAGCCAATCAGCTAGCACACACATACTGAAAAAACATGACTTCCCCTTATCTGGAAGTATCCCTCATTCGGACTAGGCCAGATCCCGAGGGTTCCGGATAAGGGAGGTTAAACCTGTATAACTTGCAGTATCTCTTGGGGATTATATTTTATAGTAAAGTGCTAATGAAATGACAGAGGCTGTGTGTCATGTAGTTTGCTTTGCTTACTCCATGCTTATGCATTAACTTGTCTTTGTTTTTACTTTCAATTTTCTTTGCCTGAATTTGGTGAAGAGATTCTTAAAGAAACTGTAACAACATGCTATTATAACATTATAAGGTTGTTTTGGATTTTGCAGCCATCATGATCAATACCTTGGTTGCAAACAAACGAGCAAAGGCAAAATAACAAAGAGCTAGATTTTCCACTTTTGTGCATATCGCCCAAAAATGGCCGTTATTTCTGGCGTGGGCGGTAAAAAAGGGTTTTCAGAATGAGCTTCTCGCCCATTCTCAAAGCACCTAGTCTCCATTTTTAAAAATGGGCGTTACCGCGAGCGATATGAAATGGGCGATAGCGTTAAATCTGGCTGGCCTTCTGCCATAAAGTGTGGTCGTCCTTAGCAACGGCATGGCAACACTCGATTACCGCGATTCAGCAGGTCAAGGGTCATTATGACATGCGCAGAAGAGGAGACAGAGAGAGAGAGCTCAGAGGGACTGAAAGCGTGTGTAGCTGTGGTTTGTGTTTGTGGGAGGAACGACGGAGATTCACCAGCAGCAAAAAGCCTACTAAGCACCAAGAACATAGTTGGCAGCGAGTTTTTGTCCAACAAATAATATATAACATGGAAAGGATGGTGGAGGCCCTGGAGCTGGTAGCCAGGAACACTGGTGGCAGAGGGCTCCCAGTGGTCCCGGAGCGCGGCACTGCACCCCAAGGTGCCGCACTCCCATTGCCAACCACACATGAGAGCCAGCAGCAACATCTTGCTACTGGCTCGGAGCACGTTCCCACCTCAGGACCGTCCTCTCCCGTATCCATCCAAGCAGTGCCTCGGCCTGCACCCGCCCCCCCCCACCCCCCCAATGAAGCATCTCCTGAGGACCTCCTCAGCCAAGCCGCTTGGAGTCAGGAAGGGAAGGGGTAGAGGTGGGGAGGAGAAGCAGGGGGGGTTGGGGGGCGGGAAAAAGGGTTGGTTTGCACAGAAGTACTGATGATTTCAGACAAATGTTCGGCTAAATGTTTTTTATTTAACAAAACTTTGTTGTGCATTGGCTCAGATAGCTGCACGTTGGTGATTCCTTAACATCAAAGGCTATAATAACACTTAACTTCAATCAACTTAAACTTTAACTGTCACCAAGGTGATGCCAATCATTGACTTTTCACCTGCACACCCAGCAGTGTGTCAGCCTTGTAAATAACACCAACGTTCTTTCAGGCAAAGCGATCATTGATGAGCTCCTGACGTAAGGCTCTTGCAGCTATCATGCCACCATGGGTCCTTTAATGCAGTCTACAGTGGGGCGGGGGCATGGCTTCAGCGCCAGCGTGATTGTCTGGGCCGATGTCAGCGTCTGCCTCCTCGTCCTCCTCTTCCTCTCTGGTGAGGTGGACTGTCAGACTCATCAGGCAATTCTTGTCCCCTCCTGATAGCCAAGTTGTGCAGCATGGAGCACACCACCAGGAATTGAACTACCAGCTCAGGGTTGTATTGGGGCTCGCCTCCTGAGTGGTCCAGGCATCTAAAGCGCTGCTTCAGCACTCCAATGGTTTTCTCCACGATATTGCGAGTGGTTCTGCGACTCTCAGTCTATCGCCTCTCGGCTTCAGTGTGGGTGTCACGCAGCGGGGGTCATCAGCCAGATGGCGAGGCCATATCCTTTGTCCCCAAGCATCCAGCATTGACCGTGTGGCTGATTGTTAAACAAGTCAGATACAGTGCTCTCACTCAGGATGTGAGCATCATGGATGCTGCCCGAAAATTGAACATTCATTGCCAGTATAATTTGCTGGTGGTCGACAACGAGTTGGACATTCAGGGAGTGGAATCCGTTGCCGTTCCTGAAAACCTCTGCATCCTGAAAAGGTGTCCGCATCGCGATGTGCGTACAGTTTATTGCTCCCTGCACCTTGGGGAAGTTTGCAATTCTGGAGAATCCTAGAGCCCTCTCACTCTGTGCCTCCCTGGTCATAGGGAAGCTGATCAAGTCCCTCCTGTGTGCGTACAGGGCTTCAGTGACCTGTCTAATGCAGCGATGTGTGGCATGCTGAGAAAGTCCGTAAATGTCGGCAGCTGTGGCCTGAAAAGAATCCGAGGTGTAGAACGACAGTGCTGCGGTGACCTTGACCTCGACAGACAGTGCAGTACTGATGGTGCTGGCAGGCTGCCGATCTCCCCTTATCAGCTGGCATTCCTCCGTGATAACTTCTTTGTGGAAAGCGCAGTCTCCGAAGGCAGGTTGTATCGGGCAAGTTGAGGTAAGACTGCTTCTCCCTGTACTTGCCGGGGATGTAACGTCTGGTCCTTGTCATCAGTTGGGCACGTCTTACATTGGGCACATAATGCTGTGGAACGTACCTTCGGCGATCTCGAGTCTGCTGCATGTAATTGGTCATCAAGAGAGGGTGAGAAAGGACAGGCCCCATTGCAATAGCTCTCTGTTTTCCACCGATTGGTCACAAACAATGAATGTCCCGAAGAAGACGCCTATTCAATTCCAATTGGTCACTGTATGGTCAAGATGTTTGTACAGATGTTCACATCAACTCCAACGACCTCCAGAGTACATCCGAACTCTCCCGAGATTGAAGCACAGCAGCCTTTTAAAGGATGCGACATGTGATGTAGAACATGGCATCCAATACGCTGTGATTAGTTCTGGTTAGTTCCACTTTTTCTGGGCGTTTTTTTGGGTGAGCGATATTGTGGGCGATATGTGTGCGAGGTGATGAAAGTGACGATGGGTGATCTCACGGCTGCTAGTTTCGGTAAATATGTTCTTTATGACAAAAAAAAGTGGGTGGGTGGTATTGAATCTCGGCTTTAATTCTGTGCGGAAATTAACGCTGGGCGATATTATGGCTGTTGATTTCGCCCATTCTGATGATTCCGCCCAAAAAAGTATTATTTTTTCCCGATGTTAAGCACATGGGGAAAGTAACGCTCGCCGATAAGTTTCCAAAAAATGCCCGTCAGTTTCCATTTTGTGGCTAAATGGGCGATATATGGGTATTATACGTCATTTCAGCAGTAAAATAGGCGTTAAGTGGGCATTAAGCATGCAAAAAAAGTGGAGGTTCTAGCCCAAATTCTCACTTCTTTGATCGTCCACTGGATTTAGGCAGCAATCCATTGATTGTGGTATCAGAGTGGTCACAATATTGACCTCTGAGCATCATATATGATGCAAAGAATTGCATGGAATATACAGCACAGAAACAGGCCATTCGGCCCAACCAGTCCGTGCCAGCGTTTAAGCTCCACTCGAGCTTCCTATCCTTCCTCCTCTTAACACCATGAGCATAAGCCTCTATTCCCTTCTCCTTTATATGCTTATCTAATCTCCCTTTAATGCATCTATACTATTTGCCTCAACCACTCTCTCTGGTTGCTAATTCCACAGTCTCACCACTCTCTGGGTAAACAGGATTCTTCTGAATTCCCTGTTTAATGGCCTCTAGTTTCGTTCTTCCTCACAAGTGAAAACACACTCTCTGTGTCTACTCTATCCAAACCTATCATAATTTTAAAAACCTCTATTAGGTCACCCCACAGCCTTTTTTCAAGATAAAAGAAACCCAGCCTGTTCATCCTTTCCTGATGGATATAACCTCGCATTTCTGGTGTCATCCTTGTAAATCTTCTTTGCACCCTCTCTAATGCCTCTATATCCTTTTTATAATACAGCGGCCAGAACTGTACACAGTACAGGTTGAATCTCTCTTATCTGGCACCCTCGGGACTTGACCTGTGCCGGATAAGGGATTTTGCCGGACGAGGAGAGGTCACATTAAATTGGATGGTACAGGTACTGAGCAAGGGGATATCGGGGCTGCTTGGCTTGGGGCTGGGAGTGCAGCAGAGAGATCGTGGCGGATGGGTGGCGGTGGATCGCGGGGTCAGGCCCACGATTGCGGGAGTCGGCAGCGAGGAAGGACTTCAATTTGTTCATGTCGGAGCGGCCGGGAATAGTGCCGGACGAGGTGTGGTGCCGGATAAGGAAGTCCCGGATAAGGGAGGTTCAGCCTGTACTCCCAAGTGTGGTCTAACCAAGGTTCGATAGAAGTTTATCCTAACACTCTACTTTTCAATTCTATTCCTCTAGAAATAAATGCTAGTGTTTGTTTTTATATGGCCTTATTATCCTGTATCGCTACTTTTAGTGATTTGTATATTTGTGCTCCCAGATCCCTTTGCTCCTCTACCCCATTTAGATTCTTATTTTCCAAGTAATATGTGACCTAATTTTTCTCACCATAATTTAATATCTTACTCTTATCAGTTCAGAAATTCATTTGCTAGTTATATGCCCATTCTGCAAGTTTTATTAATGTCTTCTTGTAATTTGTTGCAGTACTCCTCAGTATTGACTATCCCCCAACCCCACTACCCCCCCCCTCACCCCCCAATTTGGTGTCATCTGCAAATTGAGAAATTATGTTTTTGATTCCAATGTCTAAATCGTTAATATAAATTGTGAACAACAGTAGTCCCAGCACTGCTCCTTGTGGAACCGTACTTTCCACCTTCTGCCACTCTGCATAGCTACCCTTTACCCCTACTCTCTGCTTTCTGTCATGCAGCCAGCTAGCTATCCAGACTTGTCCCTAACTCTGCACCTGTTGATCTTAGTCATTTATATAACACTTTACCTTTTGGAAATCTAGATAAATTACATCTGTTGGATTACCTTTGTCTACTCTCTCTGCTACCTCTTCACAGAATTCAATGAGGTTGGCCAAGCAAGACTTTCCCTTTTGAAATCCACGTTGTCTATTCAGTATTATATTTTTGGTTTCTAGATAGTTTTTAATTTTATCCTTTAGTAGGGATTCCATTATTTTTCCTGCCACCGATGTTAAGTTGACTGGTCTAAAATTCTCTGGACATGTTTTATCTCCCATCTTAAATATAGGTACAGGTTGAACCTCCCTTATCCAGAACCCTCGGGACCTGGTCTGTTCCTGATAAGGGACTTTTCTGGACGAGCGGTGGTCACGTTAAATTGGATGGTACAGGTACTGAGCAAGAGGATATCTGGGCTGGCTGGCTTGGGGCTGGGAGTGTGGCAGAGAGATCATGGGGTGGGGGGGGGAGGGGTACGGATTGCAGGGCCAGGCCAGCGATTGCGGGAGTTGGCAGTGAGGAAGGACTTCAATTTGTGCATGTCGGAGTTCTGCACGTACGCCACCCGGTGGTCGGGAATGGTTCTGGACGAGGGGTGGTTCCGGATAAGGGAGTTCCGGATAAGGGAGGTTCAACCTGTATACTGTTGGTTATTCGCTAGTCCTCTGGCACTACACCCTTTTCTAACTAATTATTAAATATGGGTCATAGTGCCTCTGCTATCTCTTCTCTAGATACTTTTAAAATGTGTGGATGCAATCCATCTGGACTAGGGGTTTTATCCACTTTGAGTTTGATTAGTTTATTTAATATTTCTCCTTTTTATTTTAAATGTGAGTATATAATCTCTAATCTCGTGTACTAAATGTCATATCCACCTGATCTGTCTCCCTGGTAAATTCTGAAGCAAAGTATTATTTAATATTTCTGCCATTTCACTATTACTGCCTGTGATTTTTATCCTGTCCATTCCTGTTCCCATCCCAACATTCCTTTTTTATTAATGTGCCTGTAAAATATTTTACTATTTTGTTTTATGTTCCTTGATAATTTAGCGTCATAGTTCCTCTTTGCCTTCCTAATTGTTTTTTTGTCTTCTCTTCTAATCCTTTCTTCCCTTGTCATTCTCTCCCTTGCTGTCCATGTATTTAGTGTTTGCCTATTTGCTTACTCTCAATTTTTCCCTTATGTCTTTATTAATCCATGGTAGCACTGTGGCAATTAAGGCACCCCCAGATCACCCAGGGGTATTCATCAACTGCAAGGGTTTCCACTCCATCAACGTGCAGCTGGTCTGGAACCATAAAAAGATATTTATGCAGGTGTGTGCAAGATTTTCAGATAGCTGCCATGATACTTATGTCTTGCGGCAGTCCATCCGCCCTGATCTCTTAACACCTGGAAGCAGAATTTCCGGCTGGCTGCTCGGAGATGAAGGATACCCACTTAAAATGTGGCTGGTGATACCTCTCAGAAACCCGAGGAATGAGACCTAGGAGTAATGCAATGAATGTCATATCACCACCGGATGTGTCATCGAACAAGCCATCGGCACGATGAAGATCCACTCCAGATGCCTGGACAGATCGAGCTGTTGTTCAGTACACACTAGCCAGGGTCTCCAGAATGGTACTGGTGTGCTGCGCTTTGCATAAGATTATACAGGAGGAACAAGGCGCAAAGCACAGAACCTCTTCGCAGGAATCCAAAGAGATGGAAGACGAGGAGGAGAAAGATGTGAAGGCTGAAGATGATGCGGACAATGCACCACCAGCGGTGCACATTGCTGCCCGGGTTGCCCTCATTATTGCGAGGTTCACTTCGGTTCCACCAGTGCACCCATCTAACAACCACATGCAAAAGCCAGTGTTGCCACTCTTTCTCCACACTCAACCATGCCACGAACACAAAGCAGTCCTGCAAACAACCAAGCATACCTTATATAGCCCTCCATTGGTTGCCATTAATTCATGTCTTCCCATTCATCATCACACAATTGAAAAAGCCACTTGCCAGCCAGCAACCAAGAATGGGAAAGTGGTGCAAAGGAATAATATTTATTATATGTTAATATTGTTGTCTATTTATAATGTGCAACAGACCCTTGTGCAGCTACACGTTTTTACTCTTCCTTTACCTAGCGCTTCTATGTGGTGCAACCCCTGTCTTTGGCAGAGGCAGGCTGCTAAGATCCCTGCTCTGACTGTTGAGTTGCTCTTGGCGACGTCCTCTGGACGTTGGAGCCTGTGAAGGCCCTGCCAAAGAATGCTCAACTTGTACAAGGGCAGACTCAGCCATCGGGACACGAGGCAGCATGCCGGATACTGACTGAGGGGGATAGGGGGGCAATGGATGAGAAGTGGAAGCACTTTGAGCCAAGTCCCCATTTCCATGTCCCCATTCACAATCATCCTTCTCATGGGCCAGCCACACTTCCCTGGTAGCAATGTGCTGGAGAACACTTTACTGCAGATCAGCAGAGGTGATGAAAAGCCAAGGCTAGGGTATCATTCATCCTATTTAAGGTGACATTCATGAGTGTGCAGGCCATTATTGAAGCCTGCATGCACTTGTGTGATTACCGTATTTCATGCTCCATGCATTGACCCACCTCCATTAAAAGTGAAATCATAGGCAGTCCCTCGGAATTGAGGAAGACTTGCTTCCACTCCCAAAGTGAGTTCTTTGATGGCTGAACAGTCCAATACGAGAGCCACAGACCCTGTTACAGGTGGGACAGATATTCGTTGAGGGAAGGGATCGGTGGGGCTGGATTTCCGCGCGTTCCTTCTGCTGCCTGCGCTTGACCTCTTCACGCTTGCCCTTCCGGATGCACTTTCTCCACCTCGGGCGGTCTTCGGCCAGGGTCTCCCAGCTGTCAGTGATGATGTCGCACTTTACCAGGGAGGCTTTGAGGGTGTCCTTTGAACGTTTCCGCTGCCCACCTTTGGCTCGTTTACTATGAAGGAACTCCGCATAAAGCATTTGCTTAGAGAGTCTCGTATCTGGCATGCGAACTATGTGGCCTGCCCAGCGAAGCTGATCGAGTGTGGTCAATGCTTCAATACTGGGGATGTTAGCCTGGACGAGGACACTGATGTTGGTGCGCCTGTCCTCCCAGGGGATTTGCAGGATCTTGCGGAGACATCTTTGGTGATATACCTCCAGCGACTTGAGGTGCCTTCTATACATCGTCCATGCCTCAGATCCATACAGGAGGACGGGTATTACTACAGCTCTGTAGACCATGAACTTGGTGGTAGATTTGAGGGCCTGATCTTCAAACACTTTTCCTCAGACGGCCGAAGGCTGCACTGGCGCACTGGAGGCTGATATGTCCTTACTATACAGTATAAATGCACACGAGGCCCATACTTGAGAGAAGGTCACTCTGTGACCAGTTACCTTTATTACCAAGACCTCAAGTGATGAAGGTGGGTGGAGTTTCCCCTTTTATACCGTAAAGTCCAGGTTAGGAGTGTCTCCCACAAGTTCGCCCCTTGTAGTCAATGTTCTCAAGAAGTACAACTTAGGTCAGCTTATACATGGGTTACAATGATAGTTGAATACATGACATCACCTCCCCCCCACAGGTTAAGTCTCTCTGGTGGTTTACGCTCCCTTGTAGAGCGCCTGAGTTGGGGCTCCGGTTGTTGGGCGCTGGCCTGAGTGTCTGCTGTTTGCGGTGCCTCAGGCCTGTCCGGACTGCCCACAGTGACTGGGCTCTCCTCCACTTGGTTTTGGTGTTTGGTCACCTGTGGTGGAGTAAACTCTATGTCGTGTTCTTCCTCTGCTTCTTCTATGGGGTTGCTGAACCTCCTTTTAGTTTGATCCACGTGTTTGCGGCAGATTTGTCCATTGGTAAGTTTAACTACCAAACCCCTATTCCCCTCTTTGGCAATCACGGTGCCTGCAAGCCATTTGGGCCCTGCAGCGTAATTAAGGACAAAAACAGGATCATGGACATCAATACATCGCGCCCTCACATTCCTGTCATGGTAGTCACATTGTGACTGACGCCTGCTCTCAATAATTTCTTTCATAGTAGGGTGTATAAGGGATAACCTGGTTTTGAGCATCCTTTTCATTAGCAGCTCTGCGGGTGGAACCCCTGTGAGCGAGTGTGGTCGGGATCTATTGGCCAACAGGAGGCGTGATAAGCGGCTTTGTAGGGAACCCCCTTGGATTCTGAACATCCCCTGTTTGATTATCTGCACTGCTCGTTCCGCCTGGCCGTTTGAGGCCGGCTTGAACAGTGCCGTTCTGACATGGTTGATTCCATTGCCTGCCATGAAGTCCTGGAATTCAGTGCTTGTGAAGCACGGGCCATTGTCGCTGACCAAGACATGCGGTAGACCATGGGCGGCGAATATTGCCTGTAGAAAGGACCTGTGTAGTCCACATGGATGCGTGACCATGGCTTGGCGGGCCAGGACCAGGGGCTAAGGGAGGCTTCCCTGAGTGTGTTGCCCAGCTGAGCACACGTGTTGCACCTGCGAACACAAAGTTCCAGGTCTGCATCTATCCCTGCCACCAAACGTGTGACCTGGCAATTGCCTTCATCATGACAATGCCCGGGTGCTCATTGTGAAGTTCTCTGATAAACACTTCTCTGCCCATCTGGGGCATGACTACTTGGTTTCCCCATAGTAGGCAATCAGCCTGAATCGAGAGTTCATCCTTGCACCTATGAAACGGTTTAAATTCCTCAGGGCATGCCCCGGTCCCCATTCAGGACACATTTCTTAACTAAAGACAGTAGCGGGTCTTTAGTTGTCCAGACTTTAATCTGATGGGCTGTCACAGGTGAGCCTTCGCTTTTGAAATCTTCAACAGCCATGACCATCTCAGCATCATGCTCAGTTGTCCCCTCAGTGGTGGCTAGTGGGAGCCTGCTGAGTGCATCGGCGCAGTTTTCAGTGCCTGGTCTGTGCCGAATTGTGTAGTCATAGGCGGCTAACGTGAGTGCCCACCTCTGTATGTGGGCCGATGCATTCGCATTTATGGCCTTGTCAGCCAAAAGGGACGTTAGGGGTTTGTGATCTGTCTCCAGCTCAAATTTCCTGCCGAACAGGTACTGGTGCATTTTTTTTACTGCATATAAACATGCTAGCGCTTCCTTTTCTACCATCCCGTAGCCCCTTTCTGCCTGGGACAGACTTCTGGAGGCATAAGCTACCGGCTGTAACTGACCATTGGCATTCACATGCTGCAACACAACCCCGACCCCATAGGACGATGCATCGCACGTTAAAACAAGTTTCTTACACGGGTCATATAACGTTAGCAGTTTGTTGGAGCAAAACAAATTGCGTGTTCTATCAAAAGCCCTTTCCTGGCTCTCCCCCCAGATCCAATTGCGACCTTTGCATAGGAGCACATGGAGCGGCTCTAATAGCGTGCTCAATTTGGGAAGAAAGTTACCAAAGTAGTTCAGATGCCCCAGGAATGAACGCAGCTCCGTCGTGTTACGGGGTCTGGGTGCTCTCTGGATCGCTTCCGTTTTGGACACAGTAGGTCTGATCCCGTCTGCTGCTACCCTCATCCCCAGGAATTCTACCTCTGGAGCTAGGAAGACGCACTTCGCCTTTTTCAGTCGCAGACCTACCCGGTCCAGTCTGCGCAGCACCTCCTCCAGGTTGTGGAGGTGTTCTTCAGTATCACAACCCATGATGAGGATGTCGTCTTGAAAAACCACCGTCCTTGGAATCGACTTGAGGAGGCTTTCCATATTTCGCTGAAAGATTGCGGCGGCCGAACGAATCCCGAACGGATATCTGTTATACTCAAACAATCCCTTGTGTGTCGTGATGGTGGTCAGCTTCTTTGACTCACTCGCCAGCTCCTGGATCATGTAAGCTGAGGTCAGGTCCAATTTTGAAAACAGTTTGCCACCGGATCGCGTCACAAAGAGGTCCTCCGCTTTCGGTAGCGGGTACTGGTCTTGGAGTGATACCCGATTAATGATGGCCTTGTAATCGCCACGTATCCTGACCGACCCATCCACCTTGAGCACCGGCACGATCGGGCTTGCCCAGTCACTGAATTCGACTGGCGAGATGATGCCTTCCCTCAGCAGGCGATCCAATTCACATTCTATCTTTTCCCGCATCACGTACGGCACCAGTCTGGCCCCCATGAAAGTGCCGATGCCGGGTTGAAATAATGAGTCAAATTTGTCCAGGACCTGTGAGCATGATACTCGCTCCACAGAAGAAGTTGCATTGACATCGCCCCATTTCCAGTTCATGACAGCAAGCCAACTCCTCCCCAGTCATGCGGGTCCGTCCCCCGGACAATCCAGAGTGGCAACCTGTTCTCCGAATCTTTGTGGGTCACGACTACCGTGGCGCTGCCTCGCACCGGAATAAGAACATAAGAATTAGGAACAGGAGTAGGCCATCTAGCCCCTCGAGCCTGCTCCGCCATTCAAAAAGATCATGGCTGATCTGGCCGTGGACTCAGCTCCACTTACCCGCCCGCTCCCCATAACCCTTAATTCCCTTATTGGTTAAAAATTTATCTATCTGTGATTTGAATACATTCAATGAGCTAGCCTCAACTGTTTCCCTGGGCAGAGAATTCCACAGATTCACAACCCTCTGGGAGAAGAAATTCCTTCTCAACTCGGTTTTAAATTGGCTCCCCCGTATTTTGAGGCTGTGCCCCCTAGTTCGTCTCCCCGACCAGTGGAAACAACCTCTCTGCCTCTATCTTGTCTATCCCTTTCATGATTTTAATTGTTTGTATAAGATCACCCCTTATCCTTCTGAACTCCAACGAGTAAAGACCCAGTCTACTCAATCTATCATCATAAGGTAACCCCCTCATCTCCGGAATCAGCCGAGTGAATCGTCTCTGTGCCTCCTCCAAAGCTAGTATATCCTTCCTTAAGTAAGGTGACCAAAACTGCACGCAGTACTCCAGGTGCGGCATCACCAATACCCTGTACAGTTGCAGCAGGACCTCCCTGCTTTTGTATTCCATCCCTCTCGCAATGAAGGCCAACATTCCATTCGCCTTCCTGATTACCTGCTGTACCTGCAAACTAACTTTTTGAGATTCATGCACAAGGACCCCCAGGTCCCTCTGCACCGCAGCATGTTGTAATTTCTCCCCATTCAAATAATATTCCCTTTTACTGTTTTTTTTCCAATGATTTACTTTGTATATGTCCGTAGCTGTGCGTCAATCAGCAATAATTTTGCTCTGCTGGTCTTGGACACCCATAACCTTTTAAACTGTTTGATACTCATTAGGGACTGACTGGCCCCCGTGTCTTGCTCCATTAATACTGGGATGCAATTGAGGAGCACTTTCATCATTATTGGTGGCGTCCTGGTATATGAACTGTATATGTGCTCCACAGGAACTCGTTGAACTTCAGCTTCCAGCGATTTCCCCCAGTATTCATTTGGCCTCGTAGGGCTTACATTGGGCCCGTCCTCCTCCTACATCAACCTGGCTGCAGGCTTCCTGCACATACGCGTCAAGTGACCACTGACGTTGCAGTTTCTGCAGGTACATTGCTGATACCTGCAAGCTCTGGCTGGGTGTTTGCCTCCACACCTCCAGCATGAGCTGGAGGCCCCATTGTTGGGAACAAAAGGTCCATTACCAGTCGATCGTCTCTGACTGTCTCTGTAACTGTCCTTAAGCGCACCATTAACAGGTGTTGATGGCCGCATTACTGGCCGCATTGTCCATTGCGATAGCATGAATCACCGTTCAGCTAGCCATTGTCTCTGTTGAATTCCCCCTTTGGGTTCGATTACATGCTGGAGCATGTCCAATTGCCCTTGTCTGCCTAGAAAACTGTGTGCCGCGTTAACAATGTTGACTCCCTGGTCGTTTGCCGCATTTGAGCCAAAATTTTTGTCATGCATCATTCTGGTCTCTTCCTCCTCTGAGATAAATGTCTGGGCTATCAGAGCCGCCGCTTCCAAGGTCAAGTCTTTGTGGTCTCAATCAGTTTCCTGAAAACCCCAGAGTGCCCGATGCCCTCAATAAAAAAGTCTCGCAGCATCTCCGCTCTGCATGTATCTGGGAACTTACATAGGCTCGCCAGTCGCCGGAGATCTGCCACGAAGTCTGGAACGCTTTGCCCTTCTCGCCGCTGGTGCGTATAAAACCGGTGTGTCGCCATGTGCATGCTGCTCGCCGGTTTAAGGTGTTCCCTGACCAACTTACTGAGCTCTTTGAAAGCCTTGTCCACCGGCTTCTCTGGCACTAGAAGGTCCTTCATCAGGGAGTATGTTCTGGATCCACAAACTGCCAGGAGATGAGCCCTGCGTTTGTCGGCCGAATCCTGTCCCAACCATTCCTTAGTGACAAAAATTTGCTGTAGTCTCTCAATAAAGTCGTCCCAATCATCACCAACACAGTACCTCTCGTCTGTGCTGCTAGTGGCCATGCTCGCGTGGTTTAAATCCCAGTTTTTCGGCGCCAATGATATGTCCTTACTATAAAGTATAAATGCACACGAGGCCCATACTTGAGAGAAGGTCACTCTGTGACCAGTTACTTTTATTACCAAGACCTCAAGTGATGAAGGTGGGTGGAGCTTCCCCTTTTATACCTGAAAGTCCAGATTAGGAGTGTCTCCCACAAGTTCGCCCCTTGTGGTCAATGTTCTCAAGGTGTACAACTTAGGTCAGCTTATACATGGGTTACAATCATAGTTGAATACATGACAGGGGTGATGTTGAATCTCCGCATCAATGTCTGCCTTTGTTGATAAGAGGCTCCCGAGTTATGGAAAATGGTTCACGTTGTCGAGGGCTGCGCCGTGAATCTTGATGATTGGAGGGCAGTGCTGTGTGGCAGGGGCAGGCTGGTGGAGGACCTTTGTCTTACAGATGTTAAGCGTAAGGTCCATGCTTTCATATGCCTCAGTGAATACATTGACTATATCCTGGAGTTCAGCCTCAGAATGTGCGCAGACGCAGGCGTCATTCGCATACTGCAGCTCAACGACAGAGGTTGCGGTGATCTTGGACCTGGCTTGGAGGCGGCGTAGGTTAAACAGCTTCCCATTGGTTCTGTAGTTTAGTTCCACTCCAGCGGGGAGGTTGTTGATTGTGAGGTGGAACATGGCGGTGAGGAAGGTTGAGAAGAGGTTGGAGCGATTACGCAGCCCTGTTTGACCCCGGTCCGGACGTGAATTGGGTCTGTAATGGATCCGTTGGTAAGGATCACGGCCTGCATTTCATTGTGAAGCAGGTGAAGGATGTTGACAAACTTTTGGGTGCATCCGAAACGGAGGAGGACGCTCCATAGACCCTCACGGTTGACAGTGCCAAAGGCCTTTGTAAGATCGAAAAAGGCCATGTATAAGGGCTGGCGCTGCTCCCTGCATTTTTCTTGCAGCTGTCCTGCTGCAAAGATCATGTCCATTGTGCCACGTAGGGGACAAAATCCGCACTGTAATTCCGGGAGGAGCTCCTCGGCCACAGGGAGAACACGATTGAGGAGAACTCTTAACGACAACTTTTCCAGTGGCTGATGGCAGGGAGACTCCCCTGTAGTTGCCGCAGTCGGACTTGTCCCCTTTAAAAAAAAAATGGTCACAATCACTGCATCTCTGAGATCTCCCGGCCTGCTCTCCTCCCTCCAGATGAGAGAGATGAGTTCATGTATCCACGCCAACAGCGCCTCTCCGCCATACTTTAGCGCCTTAGCAGGGATTCCATCCGCACCCGTAGCCTTGTTATTCTTGAGCTGTTTTATGGCTTTGCCTACCTCATGCAACGTTGGAGTTTCACTGGGTTGGTGGCAGGTCGCATCCTGCGGGATGGAGTCGAGAACACTCGAGTCAAAGGCAGAGTCTTGATTGAGGAGATCTTCAAAGTGCTCCTTCCATCGTGCCCTGACAGTCTCGGTGTTTTTTAAGTGTTTCCCCGTTCTTGGCCAGGTGTGGGGTGGGGTCTTGGGAGTTTGGACCGTAGGTGGCCTTGACTGCAGTGAAGAATCCTTGCATGTTGTGGCTGTTGGCCAGTTGTTCTATCTCCTGTGACTTCTCCATCCACCACCTGTTCTTTAGGTCCCGGGTTTGTTGTTGGACCTGAGCCTTGAGCCGTCTGTAATGTTTTGCAGCTTCCGTGTTGGGTTGTTGCTTGAGAAATGCTTAGCGCTTGCGATCTATTAGTTCTTCGATCTCCTGATCATTTTCATCAAACCGGACCTGATGTTTTCTGGCTGAGTGACCAAGTGTCTCTTCACAGGCACTGGTTATAAAGGCCTGGAGGGCAGACCAAGTGCTGTGGGCATTCAGCATCGCGGGGTCATCAAGGCACGCCAGACTGGCTGTGAGGCGCTGGCTGTAGAGGGCTCTCTAAGCTGGGTCTCTAAGTGCCCCGACATTAACTTTTTTGCGGAACTGCTTCTGCTGTCCCCTCTGCTTTGGGGCAATGTTAATGTTGATGATGGATTGGATTAGGCGGTGGTCCGTCCAGCAGTCGTCAGCTCCTGTCATGGCGCGGGTGATGTGCACATCCTTGCGATCCCTGACTCAGATGATGACATAGTCAAGCAGGTGCCAGTGTTTGGAGCGAGGGTGTTGCCACGATGCCTTGTATTTGTCCCTCTGGCGGAACAGGGTGTTGGTGATGAGGAGTTCATGTTCTAGACATTTTGTCAGGAGTTGGGTACCGCTGGAATTTGCTTTCCTGTTTCCCCAGGCCGTCCCGGTTTCCCGCTGTATTTCCTGAGCGGAGCTGGGCTCGGTCCCCAGGGGTGCTCCTCCTCACAGCATGGAGCCTCGAATAGAAGTCGCAGGTCGGTGCAAGGTCCCTTCGGCCCGGGATAGAAGCGGGCCAGTGCGGGTTCCCTTCGGCCCGGGATACAAGTGGGCCGGCGCGGGGTCCCTTTGGCCCGGGATAATTTCTGACTCCCGATAATTTCTGATTCTCCCGCCTCAATTTCCTCTATGCAACAAAAGGGTGTCCATTTTTGAGGGCTGACTGAAGAACAGAAATTTTACCTTGCAGCAAGGCTCCCTCAGATCGGAGAGTTTGAGGAGTCAGGCAGCAAGGCAAAGGTAGGAGCGGGTGACAATTGCCTGACCTGCCCCCAACCCAATGCCGCAATTTTCACAGTGGTCGTCAGTGCATCCGAGTGTGGAGCTACGGAGAGGTAGGAGATGATCAACAGATTTAAATAGGGGTCCTATGATGCATTAAGGACCCCAAATTGAATTTAAGTACTGTAGCAGTTTACCGCTGGTTGCCAAGGAAATGGCCGAGATTGGATGTTTATTTAGGTGCTTAAACTTCCTATATGAAAGCTTCTACACTTGCAGATGCTTCCGTTATTTCATTGTGGGCTATAATTTAGTTGCAATACTTGGCTACAGAGAGTGATTTGGGGACTCTCGAGTTGGTAAGGGAGAGTTCATTATCGGGGCTGCTATTGCTGCAGTGTTTTGGAGGAGGAGGAGGAGGAAGAAGAAGAGGAGCACGAGCAATAAAAGCGAGTTGAGGAGGGAGCTGCAGGTGGGTAGCAGAAAAGGAAACAACATAGGGCGCCTGCTCGCACAAGGCCATACCCACCCAACGGTGTACAGACAGAGGCTCAGTTTCCTTGACTTCTTGGCGGAGCTATGTTTTAAAAGAATCCGAATGACACAACAGGTGGTCGCAGATCTCTGTAGCCTCCTAGAGGAAGAGCTTCTGACTTCTGAACCTGGCCGCAATGCATGTCAGGTGGCAGTTAAAGTAACCACCGCCATGAATTTCATTACTTCGGCTCTCTCCCGGCTGTGACATGTGACATTTTGAGGGTGTCGCAGTCGGCAGCACGCCAATGCACCAGGCAGGTGATCGATGGATTATTCTCCAGGGCCAACAGATATATAATATTTTCCTGTGATGAAGACAGTCAGACAAAGAGCGCGTTGGGGTTTGCATCTCTGGCAGGCTTCCCACAGATGCAGAGTGCCATAGATTGCACGCATATGGCAACCAGAGAACCCGCCGACCAGCCAGGAGCATTTGTGAAAGAGGACCAAACAAGATGCTGGTATTTATGCTGGTTTTCCACAGCTCCAAGTAGCAAACTGACCAGAATATCTATTTACTGAAAAAGCCTGATGGAGCCCTGTTCACCATACATCACTTTTAATATTGTCCAGCTTGTGAGCTTCCATAGTCTAATGCTAAGAGAACTCTAGGATTAAATATCTCTCACTTGTGTTGATATCAGAATTCCTCAAAATGCTTCATCAGTAATTTTCCATTCATCAAACCTTTACACAACTTGACTGATGCTAGAGAGTCATTTTAAAAATGGTTCTTTCTTTTGTTTGAAAAGATTCATCAGACTCAACTTACTGCCATGAACCTGACGTATATTATTGATCTGGACTTTGGTATACCATTTCAAAGTTTGCAGATGACACAAAGTTCAGAAATGTAATTAACAGTGAAGAGGATAGTAACAGACTTCAGGAGGATATAGACAGACTGGTGAAATGGGCAGACACATGGCTTTGTAGTTTTACGCAGAGAAGTGTGAAGCGATGCATTTTGGTGGGAAGAATGAGAAGAGGCGATATAAACTAAATGGTACAATTTTAAAGGAGGTGCAGGAACAGAGATACCTGGGGATGTATGTACACATATCTTTGACGTTAGCAGGACAAGTTAAGAATGCTGTTTTTTAAAAAAAAAGCATACGGAATCCTTGGCTTTTTAAACAGAGGCATAGAGTACAAAAGCAAGGTACAGTTGTACCTCTCTAGTCTGGCACCCTTGGGACCTGACTGATTCTGGACCAGAGAATTTTCTGGACCACGGGAGTTCACGCCGACCCTAGCATTGTCAGCAGTACCCTAGACTTACCGGGTACTGCTGACAACGCTGCTGACAATGACCCGGCCGCATTCTGCGCTGCGCCGAAGCCTACTGCGCAGCATTTCTCAGACCCAGCTTCAGCGCCTCAGTCAGCTGCCACGCTCCTCATTCTCTCTCCGCGCCGACCAGACCAAGGAGGGAACAGCGGAGGCAGCGCGGTGAAGAGGAGCAGCCAGCCCCAGGACATAGCGCGCTGACCCGACCTCTGAGGGAACACTGTGGCAACGGGGAGAAGAGGATCATCCAGCCCCAGGACACAGCGTGGGGCGCAACACCCGCCAGGAACGATGCCGGACCAGGGATGTTACCGGACCAGAGAGTCCCGGACTGGAAAGGTTCAACCCGTAGTTGTGTTAAACCTTTATAAAGTGCTGGTTAGGCCTCAGCTAGAGTATTGTGTTCAGTTCTGGACACCACACGTTAGACAGGATATCAAGACCTTAGAGAGGGCGCAGAGGAAATTTACCAGAATGGCACCGGGGTTGTGGGACTTTAGTTACGTATGGATATGAGAGAACCTGGGGTTGTTCTGCTTAGACCAGAGTAGGTTAAGGGCAGATTTAATAGAGGCGTTCAAAATCATGAATTGGTTTGATCAGAGCAAAGAGTAAACAAGGATAAACTGTTTCTAGTGGCAGAAGTTGGTAATTGGCAAAAGAATCAGAGGTGAGATGAGTGAGTATGATCAGGAATGCACTGTCTGAAAGGGTGGTGGAAGCAGATTTAAGAAATACTTTCAAAAGGGAGATGGATAAATAGTTGAAAGTGAAGACATTGTAGGTCTATGGGGAAAAGGCAGGAAAATGTGACTAGTGGATAGTTCTTTCAAAGAGCTGGCACAGTCAAAATGGGCCGAATGGCCTCCTATGTTGTATCATTCCATGGGCCTGTGAAAGCTAAGTTCTGCCCAAGTACCGTCTAAAGGACCTTTAAGATCCTGACGGTACTTTGGGCGGAAGCTTCATGGAAAAATGTGGGAAAGACCGCCCAGCAACGGGTGGCAGCTCCCATTCTGGGCAGCAAATGCAATCCTCGGCAAAGTATATAAAATAAAACATTTTCAAAACAAAAAGAATCCCATCAGAAATCCCTCAGGGGACCCCAGCCACCTAAATCCCTGCAAAAGAAATAAAGAAAAGAAGTGGATTAACCTTTTTTTGCAGGTCTTCATACTTACCGTTGAAGTAAGACCTGCCTCCACGCGGCAGTCTTTTCTCCTGCTGGAGCGGAGGACTGCCCGGACCAAACTGGCAACGCAGCGGGCAGGAGGACTCTTGTGGGCGTTGCATGCCGGCGCACGCCAGCGGATGGTACCCAGCGGTCTTCTCTCCCCGCCGGCGGGAGGACGTCACTAAACTCGCTCGGAGGGGAGAGCGCCCAGAATCCAGGGAGACCGCTGAGAAAACTCGGCGGCAGCGGACGGTAAGTCCACCAATTTCGGGCCCTATGATATGATGACCTTGTGGAACTGCACCACAATAGAATAGGTCTGTTTTGGAGCGAGTTACTAAAAAATAACTCATTACTATTGCTCACCCATTGCTTTGGTTCTGTTTTGCAGTATGTGAAAACTCATGGAGATTTTTCCATGTTTTCATTGTTCTACAGACTGATTGCTTCCATGTTCCTTTGCTGAAGTCCAGAAACTGATCAACTTCTGATGGTCAGGTGGCATTGCTTGACCCATTGTTGCATTATTATATATGCTCAGCCAGTTACTATTTACAAGTGTCATAAGTTTAAACTTTGTTTCTCACTCTGAGCCACACTTGAAGCTTAAGAATTTTATGACGATGGCTGGCAGGCTTTTGTCTGTGATGACCTCTGTTCTCACTGCTCTAGAGTTCAGGTAACTTTTCATCTCGACTTTACTGAATGTTGCTTGTAGAAAGGTAGTGCTGTATGCTGCACCCGTGCTGATGCTGCTCTGTTTTCTTCACGTTCTCATTAAAAAGAGTCCAGCAGCTTCCTTTTTCTCTTGGCAAGGCACTGAGGTGACTGGAACTCTGATTTCAAGTTGAACTGTACCTCAACTTTGAATTAGAGCCTTCAGGAGAGAAAATTGGTTGTAAAAAGAGGAAGAAATAATTAAAAATATGCACTTGGTGAGGTATTGAAAAGTTGCAGGTGCCTTTGTAAATGTATCTCAAAAATAGTCACTTTCTTCTGGAGAGGAGGGAAGGAAATTGGAAACATAAGTGTGGTTGGGAGTAATAATTTAATTTCCAGTTCTAATTTACCCCAGTGCAAAATAAGTTGTCAGCTCCAATGTAAAGATTTTTCTAACTTATTTTAGGAGTAAGATATTTAATTTTTATATTTTGTGATTAGATTGTAGAGAATATCAGCTGCCTATATCCATGTTATTTCTTCATTATCTTCTACATCTAGGATTCTTCTGACTCTGCTCCAGATGAAAAGCTAATGCCATAATTGGGAGGGTTGTCCTATCTGGAAATGCAACGGGAAGCTTACCACTGGCCTTGGCCAAGAGGGCTTTGTTGATCTGCTTCACACATTGATTAACTGCAGACTGAGAGATGTGAGAAATGTCCCCTGTAGCACCATGGAAAGATCCTGAGTCAAAAAAGTTGATAGATGTAGTCACTTTCACTGCCACTGGCAAAGAATGGCTGCCTGACCCAGAAGTACTTGTTATAGGAGGCTGCAGAGGTCTGTGACTCCCTGCTAGAGAAGTTAAAATTTCTCCAGTTTCAATTCTGTAATCTTGTGCTGATTTATAAAGTCTCGACCTTTAGTGCAGCTGACAAGCAAATTACTGTGGTTGCCTCATATTTCAGGTTTCATTTACCACACTGATCCTGACTTCATTTGATTCTGATTGGTTTTACTGTTGGCTATAGGTTAAGGTCACTTGCAGAAATATACTAGCTTGGGTAAAAATGACATTCAAGAGTGGTATATAAATATGCATACGAATAGGAATTTTCTGTAGATGCAGTACTGTGAGAACTCCTTGTTAAAAATTCTGTGTATTGCACGTGTTTAAGATAAATTTAAATTCCCTGATAGAAAGATTATAACTCTGCATCTTCCACCCTCCCCCGCCCCCCCCCCCCACAGAGTTTGGAGATGTTGTATGCAAAGCTAATTGCTGGATATGATGGTCAATCAGATGTAAATGCTCTTAAGAATAATGTGGAAAAGGACCTTTTCAAACTGCACTCCTATCAGGCAGAATCAGTATGTGCACATCTTGAACTACTATATTTAGAACATAGAGTTAATTTTCTGTCAGATTGTGTTACTATTTCCTGTAGGACTTGTTACCATAGTCATTCCCAGATGGATTTGCTAAAACCTACAGAAATGGTTGGTAACTTCTTGGCAAGTGTGGCCAAACAAGTAACAATGGCTCCTGATCACCATGGCATACCTACTTTCATGCAATACCATGCAAAGCATCTCATGATGCAATTATGATGCTTCTGAAGAACTTTCCAGCATAAGGGTTAGACAGGCAATCATATCTCATAGTGGTGCCATGGCACAGCTGCTTGTGCAGCAGTCATTGGGAAGAGGAGCCTTCATCTGCCAGAGTGAGCTTTGTTACCTCTCTGCAGATGTTGGTCTGTGAGTGAGTGGGCACAAAGCATCTCTTGGGCAGCCTGATCTGCCTGGCATCCTTTTGGTTCCTTTTTCCTTTGTACATGTCAGCTTGAAGGATTCCTGGTGGCAAACCCTCGGTTGCCAATAAAGGGAACTTGAGGCAAAATAAATCTGGAACAAAGGCTCATGAAAGACTAAATGCCAGTTGGAAACAATAAATAAGAAAACAAAACTATAAGAGGCACCTTTTAAAAATCCTAAGTATTGGGCTTTTAAAAGGCCTAGCACCTGCAGGTCTACCCGAGGCCTTGTCTCCCTCCAGTTTTCACCAACATGCTTCAGACTTGGCAGCCAGGTGCCTTTAAGCCCTGCCTGCCCCTGTCTGCATCTATTAATGAAGCTCTTGCCTGCTTTGGGAAAAAGCTTCAGACACCTACCCTAGGCCAACCCAAAGATTGAGTGGAGCCTTAAACAAGTAAGAATCTGTCTGAACTGATTTTTGCTGGATTTCCATATCTCTGCCACCATACCACTGGTTTCCCAAATTGGAGCAGTAGGTAGATGAAAATTGCCCCCATAAGGCATGACTGAAAAATCTTGACACAGGAAATATGATTAAAGTGTACATGAAGTGCACATTGTATCCCAAGACTTTTTAATATGGTATGGATAGATATGTCTATAGAACACCTATCGCCACATGATATTTGAATGTCAGAGTGGTTTACTTGTCGCTATTGGAAGCAAATTCTTGGGTGAGCTGATGGTTGAAGCGCACAGAGTAAACAGAGTTGATATCCAAGAAGCTTATTGTAGTAGGAGTACAATTCTGTTGTGTCATCAAGGGTACTACTTATAATGACACATAGTCCCACATGATCCAGATACATTGATCTTCTCAGCTGAGTGGCCTTGCCAGCACTGAAGAATTTCTGCTGAAGAAGGAAGAATCTTGAATGATGTATAGTGGATCAAGAAAAAAAATGTCACTGTCGTCAATATTCTGTTTTAGTCTATACATTCTATTGACTTTTCTCTCTCTTGTTAGGCTGTGGCTCAGTGTGATCATAAGAATGCAGTGACTTGTATCCAACGCTGTAAAGATATGCTACTCAGAATGCCTAAAGAGGTTTGTTAGTGTGTTTAACATACTGGTTATGGTCACTGTAAAATGCCATTTGTGGTGCTGTTGCAATAGGGTATTCAGTGATGTTTGCTTTGCCTCAGGATGTAATATTTTATTCAAGGTTGAGCCATTTGTACTGCTAACACAAAACTAAACATACTTGAAAGGAAAACTTTCATACACTTTTCAGCTCATAATGAAGTGACATTATATTTCGCTTACTAAGTGCACAGTGGGATACTGAACCAAAATCAAACATGTATTTTCTGGAATATTGTAATGTGTCAAACACCGAGCCACTTTGTAGATATTATAGCATTTAATCTACATGCACATATCTTTCTGTAGATCATTCCAACATCAATCTATCAAATGAATTATAAATCTCTACACTTTGATAGTACTGAAGGAGTACTGATGGAAGCAGCTCCTGTAACTTCAAAATGTTACACAGAAGCCAGTCTTCAGCCAATTCGATTCACTACATGTGATATCAAGAAACGGCTGAGCGCACTGGATTCAACAAAGGCTATGGACCCCAAAAACATCCCGGCTGTAGTGCTGAAGACTTGTGCTCCAGAACTAGACGTGCCTCTAGCCAAGCTGTTTTAGTACAGCTACAACACCGGCAAAGTGGAAAATTGTCCAGGTATGTCCTGGCCACAAAAAGCAGAACAAATTCAATCCTTCCGATTATTGCCCCAATCATCAGCAAATTGATGGAAGGAGTCATCGACAGTGCTATCAAGCAGCACTTACCAATAACCTGCTGCCTGCTGATCCAATAACCACTACCTAGCACAAAGGAAGATGGATTGACAGTCATTTTCCAACATTCCATTGACTCTGGATCAGTTCCTATGGAGTGGAGGGTAGCCAATGTAACCCCACTTTTTAAAAAAGGAGGGAGAGAGAAAACAGGGAATTACAGACCGGTCAGCCTGACATCGGTAGTGGGTAAAATGATGGAATCAATTATTAAGGATGTCATCGCAGTGCATTTGGAAAGAGGTAATATGATAGGTCCAAGTCAGCATGGATTTGTGAAAGGGAAATCATGCTTGACAAATCTTCTGGAATTTTTTGAGGATGTTTCCAGTAGAGTGGACAAGGGAGAACCAGTTGATGTGGTATATTTGGACTTTCAGAAGGCTTTCGACAAGGTCCCACACAAGAGATTAATGTGCAAAGTTAAAGCACATGGGATTGGGGGTAGTGTGCTGACATGGATTGAGAACTGGTTGTCAAACAGGAAGCAAAGAGTAGGAGTAAATGGGGACTTTTCAGAATGGCAGGCAGTGACTAGTGGGGTACCGCAAGGTTCTGTGCTGGGGCCCCAGCTGTTTACACTGTACATTAATGATTTAGACGAGGGGATTAAATGTAGTATCTCCAAATTTGCGGATGACACTAAGTTGGGTGGCAGTGTGAGCTGCAAGGAGGATTCTATGAGGCTGCAGAGCGACTTGGATAGGTTAGGTGAGTGGGCAAATGCATGGCAGATGAAGTATAATGTGGATAAATGTGAGGTTATCCACTTTGGTGGTAAAAACAGAGAGACAGACTATTATCTGAATGGTGACAGATTAGGAAAAGGGCAGGTGCAAAGAGACCTGGGTGTCATGGTACATCAGTCATTGAAGGTTGGCATGCAGGTACTTCAGGCGGTTAAGAAAGCAAATGGCATGTTGGCCTTCATAGCGAGGGGATTTGAGTACAAGGGCAGGGAGGTGTTGCTACAATTGTACAGGGCCTTGGTGAGGCCACACCTGGAGTATTGTGTACAGTTTTGGTCTCCTAACCTGAGGAAGGACATTCTTGCTATTGAGGGAGTACAGCGAAGGTTCACCAGACTGATTCCCGGGATGGCGGGACTGACCTATCAAGAAAGACTGGATCAACTGGGCTTGTATTCACTGGAGTTCAGAAGAATGAGAGGGGACCTCATAGAAACGTTTAAAATTCTGACGGGGTTAGACAGGTTAGATGCAGGAAGAATGTTCCCAATGTTGGGGAAGTCCAGAACCAGGGGACACAGTCTAAGGATAAGGGGTAAGCCATTTAGGACCGAGATGAGGAGGAATTTCTTCACCCAGAGAGTGGTGAACCTGTGGAATTCTCTACCACAGAAAGTTGTTGAGGCCAATTCACTAAATATATTCTAAAAGGAGTTAGATGAAGTCCTTACTACTCGGGGAATCAAGGGGTATGGTGAGAAAGCAGGAATGGGGTACTGAAGTTGCATGTTCAGCCATGAACTCATTGAATGGCGGTGCAGGCTAGAAGGGCCGAATGGCCTACTCCTGCACCTATTTTCTATGTTTCTATGTTTCTATGGTTGTGTTTGTTGTAGCCCTAGGTCATTGCTGCAGGAGTTCCTCCGGGCAGTGTCCTAAGCTCAAATATCTTCAGCTCCTTCAGCAATGATCTTCCCTTCATCATATGGTCAGAAGTGGGGATGTTTGCTGATGATTGCACAGTGTTCAGTACCAGACCTGGCAAGTAACATTTGCGCCACACAAATGCCAGGCAATGACCATCTTCAACAAGAGTCTAACCACTGCCCCATGACATTCAACGGCATTATCAGCGTTGAATCCTCCACCAACACCCTGGACGGGGGGGGGGGGGAGGTCACCATTGACCAGAAACTTAACTGGACCAGCCACGTAAATACTGTGACTCCAAGAGTAGGTCAGTAGCTGGGTATTCTGTGGCAAGCAATTTGCCTGCTGTCTCCTCAAAGCCTTTCCACTATCTACAAGGCACAAGTCAGGAGTGTAATGCAATACTCTCCACTTGCCTGGATGAGTACAGCTTCAACAACACTCAGGAAGTTCAACACCATCCAGTACTTGATTGGCACCCCATCCACCACCTTAAATATTCACTCTTTCCACCACCAGCGCGCCGTAGCTGCCGTGTTACCATCTACAAGATGCACTGCAGAAACTCGCCACGACTTCTTTCGGCAGCACCTCCCAAACCCGTGACCGCTGCCACCTAGAAGGACAAGGGCAGCAGGCGTATGGGAACACCACACCCTCCAAGTTCTCCTCCAAGTCACACACCATCCTGACTTGGAAATATATCGGCGTTCCTTCATCGTCGCTGGGTCAAAATCCTGGAACTCCATTCCTAACAGCACTGGGATTATTTTCACCACACGGACTGCAGCAATTCAAAAAGGCGGCTCATCACCACCTTCTCGAGAGCAATTAGGGATGGGCAATTAATGCTGACCTGCCAGCGGTACCCGCATCCCTTGAATGAATTAAAAAAAATACTCTTACAAGCTGGCTACTACATCTATCAATATGACAAGAGCTAATATAAAAAGCCCCATTTATCTTGCCCAGTGGTTCTGGCTATCATTTGCTACTGCTCTCCTTCTGGTATTGATCACCTTCCAGAAAATTAAATTTCCTTTTAAAAAAAACAAAACCGACAGAAGTTATTGTGAAGGACCCCTCCAAATGGCTTGGTGCGTAAATGTATCGGGACGAAATTCTGCTCCCCAAAAAGGCCGCTTAGCGCCGGAGTTAAGTGGCCGCCGACTTCCGGTCCAATGGCCGCCGCCAGCGAAATTCAGCTCGGGGATTTTTCTGGCGGCCGACGAGTGCATGATTAAAGCGTGCAGTGCCAATCTCCCGCACCTCCAGCCAAATTCAGCAGTAAAAATCCTTGATCCGCCTTTTCTGTTGGTGCACCTTGTCTTCTGTGTGTGGGACTTGGCTGCGCGGTGGCCATTAAAGATGAGGGCCCACTGCCGCGGCCACCATTTCATTTTTTTTGCCGGCCGATTTCTAGGTCGGCCGGACAATGGTGCCCTTGGATTGAATCTTCTGCGTCTGACAGAATGCTCGTCATATCGAGACATTTCTAAATATGGTTTCCTGTCTATATTCAATTTAATGTACAAAAAAATCATGGGCTGCAGATGTGTGATTTCTAGATGTTTGCTCTAGGCGCCAGGAATGCACATTTGGAAAAGTTGACCTTTAGAGTTCCTGAGGCTAGCCGATCAATAAATTGTTAGTGGTGGGAGATGGGAAATGATTGGATTCCAGATGGAGCCAAATGGACTTTTTGTACTTTGGGCTTTCTTGTATTGTTATGAGACTTGAAGAATATGGAATTTATCCCACTTGTGGTTGTTTCCTCTGGAAAAAAAAATCAGTATTCTTCACGTCAGTTTCACTTTCTGCTTATCGTGATATCAGCATGGAGCCAAGTGTTTTGTTTTAGACAGGTTACTTGTCCCTGCTGTGTTACAATTTCGGAGTAGAAACCTATCAGCAGAAGAAATATGAAGAAAGCGCTTTCTGGCTGAGGTAAGGAAGGTTTATTTTACTATGTTTGAAGGATTCCCACTAATGGCTGTTGTGACAAAGATATTAAATGTAATCCTTCTATAAAGTTATATGCAAAGAATTTCCCTGGGACTTCTGCTCTGCTGCCATAACTTTGGTAGATTGTTCAGCAGAAACACCATTTATGCATGTTAACAGGGTTTCTATGTTTCTATGTTTCTGTCCAACTTTTCGCAAAGTTACGGCGGCGGTGCGGGAGAAGCCCCAAAGAAATTCCCAATAATAGTTTTTCTTTAGGAAAGTGGTGTCGATGTATGCAATTTATTTATGGAATATGTTTAGAAAATTAGATTCACAAAGTGGGTTCCTGCAATGGCAGTGGATTGCTTACTATTCCATCCAATACTGCACTACACAATGTGAGTTGTAGAATCCTCCATTCTAGCCGTATGTGATGAAAGCTAGTCCCCAATGACTCCCAACAATTCTTCATGCTGGATCTCAGAGATCAGTGTTCTTCTCCTCACCAGCCGAGGATGGATACAATCTCACATTTCAGCCAGCAGTTTCCTGTTCCATTTCCACCAGCTCTTGCTCACTTGTGCTCTGTTTGTCAAATTCATCTTCTAAATATCCTAGTATGAACATACAAGAGATGCTACTTGCCAAGGTGAGATTGAGTAACATGATGCTCTGTGAGATGCATGGCTGCTTTTAGTCGCAGGGTCCCACCTCAGCTTCTACTGTACCTACAGAAGAGAAAGAGAGAAAAAAAAAATGTCAAATACCTTCTTATTACAACTTCATGGCTAATATGTCCTTACTATACAGTACAAATGCATACAAGGCCCATACTAGAGAGAAGGTCACTCTGTGACCAGTCCTTTTATTAGCCAGCACTGAAGTGATAAAGGTGGGTGGAGCTTCCCCTTTTATACCTGAAAGTTCAGGTTAGGAGTGTCTCCCACAAGTTCACCACCTAGTGGTCAGTGTTCTCACGGTGTACAACTTAGGTCAGTTTATACATGGATTACAATGACAGTTGAATACATGACATCAACCCCCCCCCCCACCAAAGTCATATTGAGATCACAAGTTAAGTCTCTCTGGTGGTTTACGCTCCCTTGTAGAGCGCCTGGGTTGGGTCTCCGGTTGTTGGGCACTAGCCTGAGTGTCTGCTGTTTGCGGTGCCTCAGGCCTGTCCGGACTGCCCACAGTGACTGGGCTCTCCTCCACTTGGTTCCGGTGTTCGGTCACCTGTGGTGGAATTAACTCTACATCGTGTTCTTCCTCTGCTTCTTCTATGGGGTTGCTGAACCTCCTTTTTGTTTGATCCACATCTTTGCAGCAGATTTGTCCATTGGTAAGTTTAACTACTAGAATTCTATTCCCCTCTTTGGCAATCACAGTGCCTGCGAGCCATTTTGGCCCTGCAGCGTAGTTGAGGACAAAGACAGGGTCATTGACATCAATACATCGCGCCCTCGCGTTCCCGTCATGGTAGTCACATTGTGACCGGCGCCTGCTCTCAACAATTTATTTCATGGTGGGGTGTATGAGGGATAACCTGGTTTTGAGCATCCTTCTCATTAGCAGCTCTGCGGGTGGAACCCCTGTGAGCGAGTGTGGTCTGGATCTATTGGCCAACAGGAGGCATGATAAGCGGCTTTGTAGGGAACCCCCTTGGATTCTGCACATCCCCTGTTTGATTATCTGCACTGCTCGTTCTGCCTGGCCGTTGGAGGCCGGCTTGAACGTGGTTGATACCATTTCCTGCCATGAAGTCCTGGAAATCAATGCTTGTAAAGCACGGGCCATTGTCGCTGACCAAGACGTCCGGTAGACCATGGGTAGCGAACATTGCCCGTAGACTTTCTACCGTGTCAGAGGATGTGCTTGAATTGAGAATGTCACATTCGATCCATTTGGAATAGGCGTCTACTACAACCAAAAACATTTTTCCCATGAAAGGACCTGCGTAGTCCACATGGATGAGTGACCATGGCTTGGCGGGCCAGGACCAGGGGCTAAGGGGGGCTTCCCTGGGCGCATTCCCCAGCTGAGCACACGTGTTGCGCCTGCGAACACAAAGTTCCAGGTCTGCATCTATCCCTGGCCACCAAACGTGTGACCTGGCAATTACCTTCATCATGACAATGCCCGGGTGCTCATTGTGGAGTTCTCGGATGAACGTCTCTCTGCCCATCTGGAGCATGACTGCTCGGTTTCCCCATAGTAGGCAATCGACCTGAATTGAGAGTTCATCCTTACGTCTGTGAAATTATTTAAATTCCTCAGGGCATGCCCCGTACGTGGCTGCCCAGTCCCCATTCAGGGCACATTTCTTGACTAAAGACAGTACTGGGTCTCTATTTGTCTAGACTTTGATCTGACGGGCTGCCACTTTCTGCCTGGGACAGACTTCTGGAGGCATAAGATACCGGCTGTAACTGACTCTTGGCATTAACATGCTGCAACACACACCCGACCCCATAGGACGACACATCACACGTTAACACAAGTTTCTTACATGGGTCATATAGCGTTAACAGATTGTTAGAGCACGCAATTTGTTATGCTCCATCAAAAGCCCTTTCCTGGCTGTCCCCCCAGACCCATTCGCGACCTTTGCGAAGGAGCACGTGTAGCGGCTCTAACAGCGTGCTCAATTTGGGAAGAAAGTTACGAAAATAGTTCAGGATCCCCAGGGGTCTGGGTGCTCTCTGGATCGCTTCCGTTTTGGACGCATTAGGTTTGATCCCGTCTGCTGCTACCCTCATCCCCAGGAATTCTAACTCTGGAACTAGGAAGACGCACTTCGCCCTTTTCAGTCGCAGAACTACCCGGTCCAGTCTGCGTAGCACCTCCTCCAGGTTGTGGAGGTGTTCTTCAGAATCACAACCCGTGATGAGGATGTCGTCTTGAAAAACCACCGTCCTTGGAATCGACTTGAGGAGACTTTCCATGTTTCGTTGAAAGATCGCAGTGGCCAAGCGAATCCCGAACGGTCATCTGTTGTACTCAAACAACCCCTTGTGTGTCGTGATGGTGGTCAGCTTCTTCGACTCACTCGCCAGCTCCTGGGTCATGTAAGCTGAGGTCAGGTCCAATTTTGAAAAAAGTTTGCCACCGGATAGCATTGCACAGACGTCCTCCGCTCTCGGTCGCGGGTACTGGTGTTGGAGTGACACCCGATTGATGGTGGCCTTGTAATCATCACATATCCTGACCGACCCATCCGCCTTGAGTACCAGCACAATCGGGCTCGCCCAGTCACTGAATTCGACTGGCGAGATGATGGCCTTCCCTCAGCAGGCGGTCCAATTTGCCTTCTATCTTTTCCCACATCACGTACGGCACCGCTCTGGCCTTGTGGTGTACTGGCCTGACGTCCGGCTTTATGTGAATCACTGCCTTGGTCCCCATGAAAGTTACAAGTTGAAATAGTGAGTCAAATTTGTCCAGGACCTGTGAGCATGATATTCGCTCCACAGAAGAAATTGCATTGACATCGCCCCATTTCCAGTTCATGACAGTAAGCCAACTCCTCCCGAGCAGTGCGGGACCGTCCCCCGGGACAATCCAGAGTGGCAACCTGTTCTCCGAATCTTTGTGGGTCACGACTACTGTGGCACTGCCTAGCACCGGAATGATCTATTTTGTATATGTCTGTAGCTGTGCGTCAATCGGCAATACTTTTGGCCTCCTGGCCTTGGATGCCCACAACTTTTCGAACTGTTTGATACTCATCAGGGACTGGCTGGCCCCCATGTCTAGCTCCATTGATACTGGGATGCCATTGAGGAGCACTTTCATAATTATCGGTGGCGTCCTGGTGTATGAACTGTATATGTGCTCCACATGAACCCGCTGAACTTCAGCTTCCAGCGATTTCCCCCAGTGTCCATTTGGCCTCGTAGGGCTTACTTTGGGCCCGTCCTCCTCCTACATCAACCTGGCTGCAGGCTTCCTGCACATACGCGCCAGGTGACCGCTGACGTTGCAATTTCTGCAGGTATATTGCTGTTACCTGCATGCTCTGGCGGTGTGTTTGCCTCCACACCTCCAACATGAGCCATTGTTGGAAACAAAAGGTCCATTACCAGTCGATCATCTCTGACTGTCTCTGTAAATGTCCTTAAGCGCACCATTAACAGGTGTTGATGGCCCCATTACTGGCCGCATTGTCCATTGCGATGGCATGAATCGCCATTCAGCTAGCCATTGTCTCTGTTGAATTCCCCCTTTGGGTTTGACTACATGCTGGGGCATGTCCGATTGTCCCTGTCTGCCTGGAGAACTGTGTGGCGCGTTAACAATGTTGACTCCCTGTCCATTTGCTGCATTTAAACCAAGATTTTTGTCAAACATCATTCTGGTCTCTTCCTCCCCAGGGCCATCAAAAGCCGCCGTTTCCAGGGTCAAGTCTTTGGTCTCAATTAGTTTCCTGAAAACCCAGCGTGCCCGATGCCCTCAATAAAAAAGTTTCGCAGCATCTCCGCTCTGCATGCATCTGGGAACTTACATAGGCTCGCCAGTCGCCGGAGGTCTGCCACGAAGTCTGGAACGCTTTGCCCTTCTTGCTGCCGTTGCGTGTAAAACCGGTGTGTTGCCAAGTGCATGCTGCTCGCCGGTTTAAAGTGTTCCCCGATCAACTTACTGAGCTCTTCAAAAGTCTTGTCCGCTGGCTTCTCTGGCACGAGAAGGTCCTTCATCAGGGAATATGTTCTGGATCCACAAACCGCCAGGAGATGAGCCCTGCGTTTGTCGTCCGAATCCTGTCCCAACCATTCCTTAGTGACGAAACTTTGCTGTAGTCTCTCAATAAAATCGTCCCAATCATCACCAACACAGTACCTCTCGTCTGTGCTCCTAGTGGCCATGCTCACGTGGTTTAAATCCCAGTTTCTTGTCGCCAATAATATGTCCTTACTATACAGTACAAATACACACGAGGCCGATACTAGAGAGGTCACTCTGTGACCAGTCCTTTTATTAGCCAGCACTGAAGTGATGAAGGTGGGTGGAGCTTCCCCTTTTATACCTGAAAGTCCAGGTTAGGAGTGTCTCCCACAAGTTCACCACCTAGTAGTCAGTGTTCTCACGGTGTACAACTTAGGTCAGTTTATACATGGATTACAATGACAGTTGAATAATCAAGGGAATAATGGAGGCATGTGAAAAAGGAACGGCAGTAGTCATGGGGGATTTTAACCTACATATCGATTGGTCAAATCAAATCGCACGGGGTAGCCTGGAGGAGGAATTCATAGAATGCATACGGGATTGTTTCTCAGAACAGTATGTAACAGAACCTACAAGGGAGTAAGCCATCTTAGATCTGGTCCTGTGTAATGAGACAGGAAAAATAAACGATCTCCTAGTAAAAGATCCTCTCGGAATAAGTGATCACAATATGGTTGAATTTGTAATACAGATTGAGGATGAGGAAGTTGTGTCAGAAACGAGCGTACTATGCTTAAACATAGGGGACTACAGTGGGATGAGGGCAGAGTTGGCTAAAGTAGACTGGAAACAAGGACTAAACGGTGGCACAATTGAGGAACAGTGGAGGACTTTTAAGGAGCTCTTTCATAGTGCGCAACAAAAATATATTTCAGTGAAAAAGAAGGGCGGCAAGAGAAGGGATAACCAGCCGTGGATAACCAAGGAAATAAAGGAAAGTATCAAATCAAAGACCAATGCATATAAGGTGGCCAAGGTTAGTGGGAAACTAGAGGATTGGGAAAATTTTAAGTAACAGCAAAGAATGACTAAAAAAGCAATAAAGAAAGGGAAGATAGATTACGAAGGTAAACTTGCGCAAAACATAAAAACAGATAGTAAAAGCTTTTACAGATATATAAAACGGAAAAGAGTGACTAAAGTAAATGTTGGTCCCTTAGAAGATGAAAAGGGGGATTTATTAATGGGAAATGTGGAAATGGCTGAGACCTTAAACAATTATTTTGCTTCTGTCTTCATAGTGGAAGACACAAAAACCATGCCAAAATTTGCAGGCCACAGGAATGTGGGAAAGGAGGACCTTGAGACAATCACTATCACTAGGGGGGTAGTGCTGGACAGGCTAATGGGACTGAAGGTAGACAAGTCCCCTGGTCCTGATGAAATGCATCCCAGGGTATTAAAAGAGATGGCGGAAGTTATAGCAGATGCATTCGTTATAATCTACCAAAATTCTCTGGACTCTGGGGAGGTACCAGCAGATTGGAGAGCAGCTAATGTAACGCCTCTGTTTAAAAAAGGGGGCAGGCAAAAGGCAGGTAACTATAGGCCGGTTAGTTTAACATCTGTAGTGGGGAAAATGCTTGAAACTATCATTAAGGAAGAAATAGCGGGACATCTAGATAGGAATAGTGCAATCAAGCAGACGCAGCATGGATTCATGAAAGGGAAATCATGTTTAACTAACTTACTGGAATTCTTTGAGGATATAACGAGCATGGTGGATAGAGGTGTACCGATGGATGTGGTGTATTTATTCCAAAAGGCATTCGATAAGGTGCCACACAAAAGGTTACTGCAGAAGATAAAGGTACGCGGAGTCAGAGGAAATGTATTAGCATGGATAGAGAATTGGCTGGCGAACAGAAAGCAGAGAGTGGGGATAAATGGGTCCTTTTCCGGTTGGAAATCAGTGGTTAGTGGTGTGCCACAGGGATCAGTGCTGGGACCACAACTGTTTACAATATACATAGATGACCTAGAAGAGGGGACAGAGTGTAGTGCAACAAAATTTGCAGATGACACTAAGACTAGTGGGAAAGCGGGTTGTGTAGAGGACTCAGAGAGGCTGCAAGGAGATTTGGATAGGTTAAGCGAATGGGCTAAGGTTTGGCAGATGGAATACAATGTCGGAAAGTGTGAGGTCATCTACCTTGGGAAAAAAAACAATAAAAGGGAATATTATTTGAATGGGGAGAAATTACAACATGCTGTGGTGCAGAGGGGCCTGGGGGTCCTTGTGCATGAAACTCTTTTGAGTTTACCTGCGAAAACATAAAACATTAAACGGTGCCACCCGACCTGGGTGACACTCCAGACATTTACAAGGCCCTTTTTTTTCCCCCCCCTTTTTTTGTTTTTTTTTGTGTTTTTCTTTTTTTGGTTTTTTTTTTGGGCACTAAAATCACAATTTTCCCCAGTGCCCCCTATAAAAGGGAAGGGGGACACTAAAAGCACCGGCAATTAAAACAAATTAAACTTAAAAACGTAAAATCAAATTAAAATTTGGTTGCCGGGCGTGATGATGCACTCCAGTCCCTCCGGTGCCCACCTCTCGCGGAAGGCCGCGAGCGTACCGGTGGACACCGCGTGCTCCATCTCCAAGGACACCCTGGACCGGATGTAAGAGCGGAAGAGAGGCAGGCAGTCAGGTTGAACGACCCCCTCGACCGCCCGCTGCCTGGACCGGCTGATGGCACCCCTGGCCGTGCCCAGGAGCAGTCCTACGAGGAGGCCTTCGGACCTACCCGCTCCCCTCCGCACAGGGTGCCCAAAGATCAGGAGAGTGGGACTGAGTACAGCCAGAATTTCAGGAGCAGCCCCTTCAAATAATGGAACAGGGGCTGCAACCTCGTGCACTCAATAAAAACATGGAACACGGACTCCTCCAGACCGCAGAAATTGCAGGCGGCCTGGGAGTCCGTGAACCGGCTTAAAAATTTGTTGCACGGCACTGCTCCGTGCACCACCCTCCAGGCCAAGTCCCCGATGAATAGTGGGAGGACCCCTGCGTAGAGTGCCCTCCATCGGGGACCCCCGCCTCCTCCGGACGGCAAGATGGTACGCCATGGCATGTCCGGACGGCCGGCGAGGATGGCAAAGTTGAGGGTGTGCAGGAGCAGCCCGTACAGGAAACCCCTCCGCGCGGAACTGAAATGCGCGGAGGGGATTTCCCCGAGGCGGCTCAAGTTGTGAGGCGCCGGCCCCCGAGGGAGGTTCCGGGGTTTGGCGCCGATGAGGAATTCCGTCCGGACGGGGGTCAGTTCGGACGGGATCTCCCCACGTGCTTGAGCCTCCTCGATGCACCTAACGGAGTCAGGGCCCAGAGCTGTTTTTAGCGACTCGATGGCATCGGCCGCGTGGCGGACGTTGGCAGAATTTAGGCGCCGCGCCAGCGTGTCTGGCGCCATCCAGCCCGCTCCTCCGCCATCGAGCAGGTCCCTGACCCTGGTCACCTCACCAGCCACAGCCCTCTCTTCCGACCGCCACATAAAACCTCGGCCGTGGAGGTACGGATTCCCGAGCAGCGGTTCCTGCAGGACGGCCGCCACTCCAGCCGGCGGAGAGCTGCGCTTGGTGGAGACTTTGTTCCAGACCCTGATGAGTTCCCTGTAAAAGACAGGCAGCTCCCGGAGGGCGGTCCTGGCACCCCCCAAGTTCACAAACAGGAGCTGCGTGTCATAATTGAGGTCGCGCTGCTGGCGGAAGAAATACCTCGCCAGAGCACACCACCTAGGAGGGGGCTCGACGTAAAGGTATCTCTGCAGGGTCTGAAGACGGAAAGTCGCGAGCTGGGCGCTGACGCACACCAACGACTGACCGCCCTCCTCAAGCGGGAGACTCAAGACCGCAGCAGAGACCCAGTGCTTCCTGTTGTTCCAGAAGAAGTCCACCAGCTTCTTCTGTATCTTGGCGACAAACGCAGGGGGAGGGGTCAAAGTGACCAGCCGGTACCACAGCATTGCGGCCACCAGCTGGTTTATGACTAGCGCTCGACCCCTGTAGGACAGCACTCGGAGCAGTCCTGTCCAGCGCCCTAGGCGAGCGGCGACCTTGGCCTCCAGCTCCTGCCAGTTCGCCGGCCAGGCTCCCTCGTCGGGGCTAAGGTAGACTCCCAGATAGAGGAGTTGGGTCGTGCTCCAGGCAAAAGGCCTGAGCTCCTCCGGCAGGGAGTCCACCCGCCACTGACCCACCAGGAGTCCGGAACATTTCTCCCAGTTGATCCTGGCGGAGGACGCGGCCGAGTAAATCTCCTGGCACTCACGCATCCTCCGCAGGTCAGCGGGATCCTCTATCGCGAGGAGCACGTCATCGGCGTAAGCCGAGAGGACGACCTCCACGCCCGGCCCTTGCAGAGCCAGTCCCGTCAACCTCGTCCGCAAGAGGCGCAGGAAAGTCTCCACGCAAACGGCGTATAACTGGCCGGACATGGGGCATCCCTGGCGCACCCCTCTCCTAAAGCGAAGGGGCGCCGTCAAGGACCCGTTAACCTTAATCAGACACTCCGCGGCGGCATACAAAAGTCGGATCCAGGCGACGAAATGCGTCCCGAACCCGAAAGCGCGCAGAGTTCCGAGCAGATAGTCGTGATCCACCCTGTCGAACGCCTTCTCTTGGTCGAGGGATAGGAAGGCGACCGACAGACCAGCCTCCTGGGAACAATGGATGAGGTCCCGGACCAGATGGATGTTATCGTGGATTGTCCGGCCCGGGACCGTGTAGGACTGGTCGGGGTGGATCATGTGGTCCAGCACGGCACCAAGGCGAGCAGACATCGCCCTGGCGAAGATTTTGTAGTCCGTGCTGAGGAGGGAGACCGGGCGCCAGTTCTTAAGGAGGCGGAGATCGCCCTTCTTAGGCAGCAGGACGATGACTGCCCTGCGCCAAGAGAGGGGCATCTCCCCGGTCGCCAGACTTTCCCCCAGGACCCGCGCGTAGTCGCTCCCCAGGACGTCCCAGAACGCCCTGTGGAACTCCACGGTCAGCCCGTCCAGCCCCGGGGATTTTCCCCTCGAGAGCCGGGCGAGGGCAGCGGAGCTTCCAGATTTTCGGCGCCCTCCGGGCTGACCTTCAGCAGGTCCTCCCACAAAACTCTACGCGCTTCCTCGCTGGACGGATCCGGAGAGAACAGAGCCCCGTAATATTCACGGGCCCTGTTGTTGACGCCCTCCGGATCCGAGACGAGAGAGCCGTCGTCGGCCAGCAGCGTCAAGAGCTGCTTACGGACACTCTGCCTTTTTTCCAGCGAGTAGAAGAAGGGGGAGCCGCGGTCCAGATCCCGCAGGAACCGGATCCGCGACCTCACGAACGCGCCTCGGGACCCGACGAGCTGCAGGTCCTTCAGCGCGGCCTTCTTCGCTTCGTACACCGTCCGCAGGGCCGGGTCCTGGACGACTTGACCGAGACGGGCTTCCAGGCCGAGCACCTCTTTTTCTAGGCGCCCGACTCTGGCCGCCCGCCTCTTGGTCGACCCCCTCGCGTACTCTTGACAGAAGACGCGGACGTGAGCCTTGCCCACGTCCCACCATAGCCTCAAGGAGGGGAAGCCCCCCTGCTTCCTTCTCCAGTCGGACCAGAATCGACGGAACGAGTCCTGGAACCGCACGTCCTCCAGCAGCCGGTTGTTAAAGTGCCAGTACGCGGACCCCGTCCTCGCGCGGAGCGAAGCGAGCTCCGCCCACACCAGGTGGTGGTCCGAACACGGCACCGGCCGCATGGAGGCCGCCGGGACGCAGGAAACGTACGCCCGAGACACGTAAAGGCGGTCGACTCTAGACCATCCAACTCCAGGCCTCACCCAAGTAAAGGCGCTGGAGTCGGGGTGGAGATTTCGCCAGACGTCCACCAAGTCGAAGGACCCGACCAGGTCCCTCAACTTCTCCATCGCCGTCATGCACTGCGGGGCACCGGAGCGGTCCCTCGCCTCGAGGGTGCAGTTAAAATCCCCCCCGAGGACAATGCAGTCGCCGACGTCGACGGAGCCAAGAAGAGCGGACACCTCTTCAAAGAAGCGCGTTTGCTGCGGGCCGGGCTGAGGGGCGTACACGTTCACGAGATGGAGCGTCACATCCCCCAGGCGAACCGTTACGTGCAGCAAGCGGCCTGGCACGGGCTCCTCGACCCCCAAGATCTCCGGCTGAAAATGCGGGCCCAGCAAGACGGCCACCCCACTAGAAATGGCGGTGAGGTGGCTCATGCGGACCTCTCCTTGCCATTCCAGGAGCCACGTGGCTTCGTCTCCCGGAACGGTGTGGGTTTCTTGCAGGAAGCACACCGCATATTTCCCCTCCCGCAGGAGCGAAAAATTGTCAAATCTACGGCGTGCCCCTCTGCCGCCGTTGATGTTGAGGCTGGCTATGGTTATCTTCATGGCAAAAGCATAGTGCAACCTCTACCTTAACCTATTGTGGGGGAGGGAGCGGAGTCTTTTGTTGAACTCCGCTCCCTCCGCAGCCCAGCGAGGAGTCCCACGAGCTCGCGCAGCTCAAGGTGTTGCGCCTTTGTCAAAGGCCCGCCCGCGGCCAAGGTTTTGACGGCGGCGCGGACGGACCCCTTGATCAGCTCTGGCTCGGACCATTTTTCCAGGGCCAGTCGGGCTTGGTTGCAGCGACCCCGGCTCTGGGCCAAAAAGTCCCGGAGTTCCTTTGCAGGAATGAGGATGGTCTCGGCGGCGGCCGCGAGCAGATCCACCGCCTCGCTGGCGGTGGTCTCTAGGTCTTCACCCGCGTCCCCCACCGAGTCCCCGTCCTCCTCCGGGAGGTGGCCGCCAGCAGCCGGCCCATCGACCGCACAAGGTACGGCAAATGACCCGGCCGCTCCAACCGGCCCTGGCTCTGCCCCGATCCCACCCCCAGGATCGTCGGCAGAGGAGTCCCCACTGGGCTCTTTAAAAAATGGTGCTGGGTCGGGAAATGACAGCGGAAGGGGTTCCCCCTCCGCCCCAGGAACCGGGGAACAAGGAGAGACCCGGCCATAGGAAATCCCCAGGCTCTCCAAGTGCTCCAGCTCCACAGCAAGAGGCGAGGGTGGGTGTTCCTCCCCCTCCCCGCTGCCACCGCCCGGCCCAGCATGTACAGTATCATTAAAATCAGTTGTTTCATTCTCTGCCGGGTCGAGCAACTCCCGGGGGAAGTTGGGTATTGGCTGGGCGGGCTCAGGTTCGGCCTTTTTGGCCCCGCCCGCCTCAGTCCCCGGGATGCCCGGCCCGGCGGCAATGCTTTCCTCCGCGGTCCCCACGCCCCCCACGATGGGCAGATCCTCCACGCCATCCGCGGGAGGCTGAGGCTGGGCAGCCTCAACTGTCTCACCCTCCCCGGGGACAGACTCCTCTTGCCTACGGCGCAGCTTGGGGGCGCTGGTGGGGGACGCGGGACACGCGGCGGGCACCGACTCCTCCACGGAGGGATGTTGTTCCCCCTCCGCCTCAACGGAGCGGCGCCTCCTTTTGTTGCTGGAGGTGCGCTGAGGCAGGGAGACCTCCATGTCTGCCGAGGCCTCCCGCACCACCCCCCCCTTTTCCTTTTCTTGCCCGCGCCCGAGCCGCTCTGTGGTATTGGTCAAGGGCTCAGGCACGGGCTCGGGGCACCCCGCGCTCCCCGGTGACTGGGTTGGGCTGAGCGCGGTGGTCAAATTGTCTGGCGCACTGAGGGGACCCGCCTCTGGATGTTTTGCCTTCTTCCGCGCCTTCTTTCCGGTCGGACGCTCTCCCTCCCCCCCGCCGGAGGCCCCGAAAACAAAGGCCTCCGACGATGCCCGCGCACCCATGGCTCCCGGCAGGCGGACGCAACTAGGGGGAGGGGTGGCGGCGGCGCCAGCCTTGGCCGCCTTCGGTGGTTTGGCGGCCTTGGAGGCGGGGCAGTTCTTGCGAACGTGCCCCACCTCCTTGCAGGCATGGCACCGCACGCCGTCCGACGTCCAGAAGACGCGGTAGGCAGTCCCCTCGTGCACCACATTAAAATTTCCCTCCGTCGTGTCCTCCCGCGCCAGCCGGACAAAGAGCTGGCGGCGGAAGGAGAACACGTGGCGCAGGCTGTTCTCCCTGAGGCCGAGCGGTATGGGGTTGATCCCTGACCTTACCTCCCCCAGTTGTTGTAGGTGAGGGAGGAGGAGCTCAGCGGGAACAAAGGGCGGGACGTTCGACACGATGACCCCCTGCGCGGTGGCCTCGAGAGGATCCACCGGCAGGAACGTCCCGCCCACCGTGAGCCCCCTTTCAAGGGCCAGGGACACCGCCCGCTCCGACCCCACGAAGAAAACAGCCTTCCCAGACATCTTGGAGGCCGCGACAATGGCCGAGGGGCCGACTACCCCAGCCATCGCCCGCACGCACTCTTCGATGCTCATTGTGGGGTGAGTGTAGCTCTTGACCCCGTGTTTCTTCGTAATGAGTCTGAATGGTGGCAGGGCAGCGGGTGGCGCAGGAGGTGCCGTGGAAGCGGTTGCCACCTGCGCATATGTCTTCGGTGGCCCTGCCACCGGCGTGGATGGGGTCGCCATCACGGGGTCCCTTTAAGGGCTACACCCACCCCAAAGTCACAGGCCTTAATGGTCTTTATTAGCCTCGTTGTTGTTTGAACAGAGGGAGCTCTGAAAGAGGCACACCTCTCCCCTTGTTAATGATTGGGGAGGGGCCTTGTTCCCTCTGCTCAGTGTCTTAATTGTTTTTTTTTAAATTAGGAGAAAGGGGCCTCAGAGAGAGAGGGGAGAAACAGAGTAACAGAGAACAGAGAAAGAGAGAGGGTGGTGGGAAGGGGGGGGAACTGCGAGGGCAGGTCTCCCCTCGCAGCTGTGGGTGGGTGCAATCCCAGATGGCAAAACAAAAAGTCTTTGGGGTGGTCTTCAGGTGAGGGGAGAAGATGTCTTCACCTGGGGTAGCTAGAGCCACCAGGCACACACTCCTAACGATCTTTAATAGGGTGATTAAGAAAAAATCTTCAGCCTGGTAGCTCCAGCTATCCCAGGCTAGGCAATTGGGGGGGGGGTTCAGTTGTGTGTGGGGCCTAGTTGTAGCAAGGCCCCCACACACACTTCCACACACACACACCCCCCCGCGATGTTCCGGCCCTCAGTGGTCTTCTTTCCTCCCCCCACCGATTCAACAAAGTCTTTTTGGGACTGCACCAACACCCACCTGTAGAATGGTAGAGTCTCCCTCCTTCCACACTGGATGTTGTTGGTCTTTTCCCCCTCTCTCCAACTCTTTGCAGAATGGTAAAAAGATGTTCAAAGTTTTCTGTTCTCCTCCTCTCCCTCTGGGTGAAAGTTGAAGGTGAAGCCCCTTCCTTCCCTCTCTTCCTGGGCTGGTCTCAGGGCTCTCCAGGCAGGAGCTCAAGGTGATAGCAGCTCTCCTCACTGCTCACAGCTCCAACTGAGCAGGACACGCCTCCACTGCTCTACCATTGGTTCCTTGTGCATGAAACTCTTTTAGAGTGTACCTGCAAAACATAAAACATGTATCCGTGCCACCCGACCTGGATGACACACCAGACATTTACAAGGCCCTTTTTTTTTGTTTTTTTTTTGTTTTTTTTTTGGGCACTAAAATCAAATTTTTCCCTTTTTCCAGTGCCCCCTACAAAAGGAGAGGGGGACACTAAAAGCACCGGCAATTAAAACAAAATAAACTTTAAAACATAAAATCAAATTAAAATTTGGTTGCCGGGCGTGATGATGCACTCCAGTCCCTCCGGTGCCCACCTCTCGCGGAAGGCCGGGAGCGTACCGGTGGACACCGCGTGCTCCATCTCCAAGGACACCCTGGACCGGATGTAAGAGCGGAAGAGAGGCAGGCAGTCAGGTTGAACGACCCCCTCGACCGCCCGCTGCCTGGACCGGCTGATGGCACCCTTGGCCGTGCCCAGGAGCAGTCCTACGAGGAGGCCTTCGGACCTACCCGCTCCCCTCCGCACAGGGTGCCCAAAGATCAGGAGAGTGGGACTGAAGTGCAGCCAGAATTTCAGGAGCAGCCCCTTCAAATAATGGAACAGGGGCTGCAACCTCGTGCACTCAATAAAAACATGGAACACGGACTCCTCCAGACCGCAGAAATTGCAGGCGGCCTGGGAGTCCGTGAACCGGCTTAAAAATTTGTTGCACGGCACTGCTCCGTGCACCACCCTCCAGGCCAAGTCCCCGATGAATAGTGGGAGGACCCCTGCGTAGAGTGCCCTCCATCGGGGACCCCCGCCTCCTCCGGACGGCAAGATGGTACGCCATGGCGTGTCCGGACGGCCGGCGAGGATGGCAAAGTTGAGGGTGTGCAGGAGCAGCCCGTACAGGAAACCCCTCCGCGCGGAACTGAAAGGCACGGAGGGGATTTCCCCGAGGCGGCTCAAGTTGTGAGGCGCCGGTCCCCGAGGGAGGTTCCGGGGTTTGGCGCCGATGAGGAATTCCGTCCGGACGGGGGTCAGTTCGGACGGGATCTCCCCACGTGCTTGAGCCTCCTCGATGCACCTAACGGAGTCAGGACCCAAAGCTGTTTTTAGCGACTCGATGGCATCGGCCGCGTGGCGGACGTTGGCAGAATTTAGGCGCCGCGCCAGCGTGTCTGGCGCCATCCAGCCCGCTCCTCCGCCATCGAGCAGGTCCCTGACCCTGGTCACCTCACCAGCCACAGCCCTCTCTTCCGACCGCCACATAAAACCTCGGCCGTGGAGGTACGGATTCCCGAGCAGCGGCTCCTGCAGGACGGCCGCCACTCCAGCCGGCGGAGAGCTGCGCTTGGTGGAGACTTTGTTCCAGACCCTGATGAGTTCCCTGTAAAAGACAGGCAGCTCCCGGAGGGCGGTCCTGGCACCCCCCAAGTTCACAAACAGGAGCTGCGTGTCATAATTGAGGTCGCGCTGCTGGCGGAAGAAATACCTCGCCAGAGCACACCACCTAGGAGGGGGCTCGACGTAAAGGTATCTCTGCAGGGTCTGAAGACGGAAAGTCGCGAGCTGGGCGCTAACGCACACCAACGACTGACCGCCCTCCTCAAGCGGGAGACTCAAAACCGCGGCAGAGACCCAGTGCTTCCTGTTGTTCCAGAAGAAGTCCACCAGCTTCTTCTGTATCTTGGCGACAAACGCAGGGGGAGGGGTCAAAGTGACCAGCCGTTACCACAACATTGCGGCCACCAGCTGGTTTATGACTAGCGCTCGACCCCTGTAGGACAGCACTCGGAGCAGTCCTGTCCAGCGCCCTAGGCGAGCGGCGACCTTGGCCTCCAGCTCCTGCCAGTTCGCCGGCCAGGCTCCCTCGTCGGGGCTAAGGTAGACTCCCAGATAGAGGAGATGGGTCGTGCTCCAGGCAAAAGGCCTGAGCTCCTCCGGCAGGGAGTCCACCCGCCACTGACCCACCAGGAGTGCGGAACATTTCTCCCAGTTGATCCTGGCGGAGGACGCGGCCGAGTAAATCTCCTGGCACTCACGCATCCTCCGCAGGTCAGCGGGATCCTCTATCGCGAGGAGCACGTCATCGGCGTAAGCCGAGAGGACGACCTCCACGCCCGGCCCTTGCAGAGCCAGTCCCGTCAACCTCGTCCGCAAGAGGCGCAGGAAAGGCTCCACGCAAACGGCGTATAACTGGCCGGACATGGGGCATCCCTGGCGCACCCCTCTCCTAAAGCGAAGGGGCGCCGTCAAGGACCCGTTAACCTTAATCAGACACTCCGCGGCGGCGTACAAAAGTCGGATCCGGGCGACGAAATGCGTCCCGAACCCGAAAGCGCGCAGAGTTCCAAGCAGATAGTCGTGATCCACCCTGTCGAACGCCTTCTCTTGGTCGAGGGATAGGAAGGCGACCGACAGACCAGCCTCCTGGGAACAATGGATGAGGTCCCGGACCAGATGGATGTTATCGTGGATTGTCCGGCCCGGGACCGTGTAGGACTGGTCGGGGTGGATCATGTGGTCCAGCACGGCACCAAGGCGAGCAGACATCGCCCTGGCGAAGATTTTGTAGTCCGTGCTGAGGAGGGTGATCGGGCGCCAGTTCTTAAGGAGGCGGAGATCGCCCTTCTTAGGCAGCAGGACGATGACTGCCCTGCGCCAAAAGAGGGGCATCTCCCCGGTCGCCAGACTTTCCCCCAGGACCCGCGCGTAGTCGCTCCCCAGGACGTCCCAGAACGCCCTGTGGAACTCCACGGTCAGCCCGTCCAGCCCCGGGGATTTTCCCCTCGAGAGCCGGGCGAGGGCACCGGTCAGCTCCGCCAGGCTTAGCGGAGCTTCCAGATTTTCGGCGCCCTCCGGGCTGACCTTCGGCAGGTCCTCCCACAAAACTCTACGCGCTTCCTCGCTGGACGGATCCGGAGAGAACAGAGCACCGTAATATTCACGGGCCCTGTTGTTGACGCCCTCCGGATCCGAGACGAGAGAGCCGTCGTCGGCCAGCAGCGTCAAGAGCTGCTTACGGACACTCTGCCTTTTTTCCAGCGAGTAGAAGAAGGGGGAGCCGCGGTCCAGATCCCGCAGGAACCGGATCCGCGACCTCACGAACGCGCCTCGGGACCCGACGAGCTGCAGGCCCTTCAGCGCGGCCCTCTTCGCTTCGTACACCGTCCGCAGGGCCGGGTCCTGGACGACTTGACCGAGACGGGCTTCCAGGTCGAGCACCTCTTTTTCTAGGCGCCCGACTCTGGCCGCCCGCCTCTTGGTCGACCCCCTCGCGTACTCTTGACAGAAGACGCGGACGTGAGCCTTGCCCACGTCCCACCATAGCCTCAAGGAGGGGAAGCCCCCCTGCTTCCTTCTCCAGTCGGACCAGAATCGACGGAACGAGTCCTGGAACCGCACGTCCTCCAGCAGCCGGTTGTTAAAGTGCCAGTACGCGGACCCCGTCCTCGCGCGGAGCGAAGCGAGCTCCGCCCACACCAGGTGGTGGTCCGAACACGGCACCGGCCGCATGGAGGCCGCCGGGACGCAGGAAACGTACGCCCGAGACACGTAAAGGCGGTCGACTCTAGACCATCCAACTCCAGGCCTCACCCAAGTAAAGGCGCTGGAGTCGGGGTGGAGATTTCGCCAGACGTCCACCAAGTCGAAGGACCCGACCAGGTCCCTCAACTTCTCCATCGCCGTCATGCACTGCGGGGCACCGGAGCGGTCCCTCGCCTCGAGGGTGCAGTTAAAATCCCCCCCGAGGACAATGCAGTCGCCGACGTCGACGGAGCCAAGAAGAGCGGACACCTCTTCAAAGAAGCGCGTTTGCTGCGGGCCGGGCTGAGGGGCGTACACGTTCACGAGATGGAGCGGCACGTCCCCCAGGCGAACCGTTACGTGCAGCAAGCGGCCTGGCACGGGCTCCTCGACCCCCAAGATCTCCGGCTGAAAATGCGGGCCCAGCAAGACGGCCACCCCACTAGAAATGGCGGTGAGGTGGCTCATGCGGACCTCTCCTTGCCATTCCAGGAGCCACGTGGCTTCGTCTCCCGGAACGGTGTGGGTTTCTTGCAGGAAGCACACCGCATATTTCCCCTCCCGCAGGAGCGAAAAATTGTCAAATCTACGGCGTGCCCCTCTGCCGCCGTTGATGTTGAGGCTGGCTATGGTTATCTTCATGGCAAAAGCATAGTGCAACCTCTACCTTAACCTATTGTGGGGGAGGGAGCGGAGTCTTTTGTTGAACTCCGCTCCCTCCGCAGCCCAGCGAGGAGTCCTTCGAGCTCGCGCAGCTCAAGGTGTTGCGCCTTTGTCAAGGGCCCGCCCGCGGCCAAGGTTTTGACGGCGGCGCGGACGGACCCCTTGATCAGCTCTGGCTCGGACCATTTTTCCAGGGCCAGTCGGGCTTGGTTGCAGCGACCCCGGCTCTGGGCCAAAAAGTCCCGGAGTTCCTTTGCAGCAATGAGGATGGTCTCGGCGGCGGCCGCGAGCAGATCCACCGCCTCGCTGGCGGTGGTCTCTAGGTCTTCACCCGCGTCCCCCACCGAGTCCCCGTCCTCCTCCGGGAGGTGGCCGCCAGCAGCCGGCCCATCGACCGCACAAGGTACGGCAAATGAACCGGCCGCTCCAACCGGCCCTGGCTCTGCCCCGATCCCACCCCCAGGATCGTCGGCAGAGGAGTGCCCACTGGGCTCTTTAAAAAATGGTGCTGGGTCGGGAAATGACAGCGGAAGGGGTTCCCCCTCCGCCCCAGGAACCGGGGAACAAGGAGAGACCCGGCCATAGGAAATCCCCAGGCTCTCCAAGTGCTCCAGCTCCACAGCAAGAGGCGAGGGTGGGTGTTCCTCCCCCTCCCCGCTGCCACCCCCCGGCCCAGCATCTACAGTGTCATTAACAGCACTCATTTGTGTTTCTGCCGGGTCGAGCGACTCCCGGGGGAAGTTGGGTATTGGCTGGGCGGGCTCAGGTTCGGCCTTTTCGGCCCCGCCCGCCTCAGTCCCCGGGACGCCCGGCCCGGCGGCAATGCATTCCTCCGTGGTCCCCACGCCCCCCACGACAGGCAGATCTTCCACGCCATCCCCGGGAGGCTGAGGCTGGGCAGCCTCGACTGTCTCACCCTCCCCGGGGATAGACTCCTCTCGCCTACAGCGCAGCTTGGGGGCGCTGGTTGGGGACGCGGGACACGCGGCGGGCACCGACTCCTCCGCGGAGGGATGTTGTTCCCCCTCCGCCTCATCGGAGCCGTGCCTCCTTTTGTTCCTGGGGGCGCGCGGAGTCAGGGAGACCTCCATGTCTGCCGAGGCCTCCCGCTCCGCCCCCCCCTTTTCCTTTTCTTGCCCGCGCCCGGGCCCCTCTGTGGTGTTGTTCAAGGGCTCGGGCACGGGCTCGGGGCACCCCGTGCTCGCCGGTGACGGGGTTGGGCTGAGCGCGGTGGTCAAATTATCTGGCGCACTGAGGGGACCCGCCTCTTGATGTTTTGCCTTCTTCCGCGCCTTCTTTCCGGTCGGACGCTCTCCCTCCCCCCCGCCGGAGGCCCTGAAAACAAAGGCCTCCGACGATGCCCGCGCACCTACGGCTCCCGGCACGCGGACGCAACTAGGGGGAGGGGTGGCGGCGGCGCCAGCCTTGGCCGCCTTCGGTGGTTTGGCGGCCTTGGAGGCGGGGCAGTTCTTACGAACGTGCCCCACCTCCCTGCAGGCATGGCACCGCACGCCGTCCGACGTCCAAAAGACGCGGTAGGCAGTCCCCTCGTGCACCACATTAAAGTTCCCCTCCGTCGTCTCCTCCCGTGCCAGCCGGACAAAGAGCTGGCGGCGGAAGGAGAACACGTGGCGCAGGCTGCTCTCCCTGAGGCCGAGCGGTATGGGGTTGATCCCCGACCTTACCTCCCCCAGTTGGTGTAGGTGAGGGTGGAGGAGCTCAGCGGGAACAAAGGGCGGGACGTTCGATATGTTGACCCTCTGCGCGGTGGCCTCGAGAGGGTCCACCGGCAGGAACGTCCCGCCCACCGTGAGCCCCTTTTCGAGGGCCAGGGACACCGCCCGCTCCGACCCCAGGAAGAACACGGCCTTCCCAGACATCTTGGAGGCTGCGACAATGGCCGAGGGGCCGACTACCCCAGCCATCGCCCGCACGCACTCCTCAATGCTCATTGTGGGGTGAGTGTAGCTCTTGACCCCGTGTTTTTTAGTGATTAATCTGAAAGGTGGCAGGACAGCGGGTGGCGCAGGAGGTGCCGTGGAAGCGGTTGCCACCTGCGCATATGTCCTCGCTGGCCCTGCCACCGGCGTGGATGGGGTCGCCATCACGGGGTCCCTTTAAGGGCTACACCCACCCCAAAGTCACAGGCCTTAATGGTCTTAATTGGCCTCGTTTGATTAGACTGAGCAGAGGAGCCCTTAATGAGGTACCTCTCCCCTAGTTGGCAATTGGGGAGGGGCCTTGCTCCGTCTGCTCAGTTGTCTCAATTTTTTTTTTTTTTTTTAAATCGATTTGGGAGGAAAAGGGCTCTCAGAGAGAGAGGGGAGAAACAGAGAGTAACGGAGAAAGAGAGAGGGGGGTGGGAAGGGGGGGTGGGGAACTGCGAGGGCAGGTCTCCCCTCGCAGCTGTGGGTGGGTGCACTCCCCAGATGGCAAAACACACAAACACAGTCTTTGGGTTGGTCTTCAGGTGGGGGGAGAAGATGTCTTCACCTGGGGTAGCTAGAGCCACCAGGCACACACTCCTAACGATGTTAATTGGTGATTTAAAGAAACTTCAGCCTGGTAGCTCCAGCTATCCCAGGCTAGGCAAATGTGGGGGGGTGGGGGGGGTTCCAATTGTGGGGGGGGGCCTAGTTGTAAGCACGGCCCCCACGCACACTACCACACACACACACACCCCCCGCGATGTTCCGGCCCTCAGTGGTCTTCTTTCCTCCCCCCACCGATACAACAAAGTCTGTTTGGGAAATGCACCCACACCCACCTGTAGAAAGTGTAGAGTCCCCCTCCTTCCACACTGGATGTTTGTTGTTGGTTTTTCCCCCTCTCTCCAACTCCTTGCAGAAATGGTAAAGTTGTTAAAAAGTTTTCTGTTCTCCTCCTCTCCCTCTGGGTAAAAGTTGGTGGTGAAGCCCCTTCCTTCCTTCTCTTCCTGGGCTGTTCTCAGGGCTCTCCAGGCAGGAGCTCAAGTTGATAGCTGCTCCTCTCTGCAGCTCAGCTCCAACTGAGCAGGACACGCCTCCACTGCTCCACGATTGGTTCCTTGTGCATGAATCCCAAAAGGTTAGTTTGCAGGTGCAGCAGGTAATCAGGAAGGCGAATGGAATGTTGGCCTTCATTGCGAGAGGGATGGAGTACAAAAGCAGGGAGGTCTTGCTGCAACTGTATAACGTATTGGTAAGGCTGCACCTGGAGTACTGCGTGCAGTTTTGGTCACCTTACTTAAGGAAGGATATACTAGCTTTGGAAGGGGTACAGAGACGATTCACTAGGCTTATTCCAGAAATGAGGGGGTTACCGTATGATATAGATTGAGTAGACTGGGTCTTTACTCGTTGGAGTTCAGAAGGATGAGGGGTGATCTTATAGAAACATTTAAAATCATGAAAGGGATAGACAAGATAGAGGCAGAGAGGTTGTTTCCACTGGTAGGGGAGACTAGAACTAGGGGGCACAGCCTCAAAATACGGAGGAGCCAATTTAAAACCGAGTTGAGAAAGAATTTCTTCTCCCAGAGAGAGGGTTGTGAATCTGTGGAATTCTCTGCCCAAGGAAGCAGTTGAGGCTAGCTCATTGAATGTTTTCAAATCAAACATAGATAGATTTTTAATCAATAAGAGAATTAAGGGTTACGGGGAGAGGTCGGGTAAGTGGAGCTGAGTCCACGACCAGATCAGCCATGATCTTATTGAATGGCGGAGCAGGCTCGAGGGGCTAGATGGCCTACTCCTGTTCCTAATTCTTATGTTCTTATGTTCTTATGACAATGGCCTGTAGCATTCTCCGACGATACTGGCATAAATCTACTGTTCATAGAAACATAGAAACATAGAAAATAGGTGCAGGAGTAGGCCATTCGGCCCTTCTAGCCTGCACCGCCATTCAATGAGTTCATGGCTGAACATGCAACTTCAGTACCCCATTCCTGCTTTCTCACCATACCCCTTGATTCCCCTAGTAGTGAGGACTTCATCTAACTCCTTTTTGAATATATTTAGTGAATTGGCCTCAACAACTTTCTGTGGTAGAGAATTCCACAGGTTCACCACTCTCTGGGTGAAGAAATTCCTCCTCATCTCAGTCCTAAATGGCTTCCCCCTTATCCTTAGACTGTGTCCCCTGGTTCTGGACTTCCCCAACATTGGGAACATTCTTCCTGCATCTAACCTGTCTAACCCCGTCAGAATTTTAAACGTTTCTATGAGGTCCCCTCTCATTCTTCTGAACTCCAGTGAATACAAGCCCAGTTGATCCAGTCTTTCTTGATAGGTCAGTCCCGCCATCCCGGGAATCAGTCTGGTGAACCTTCGCTGCACTCCCTCAATAGCAAGAATGTCCTTCCTCAGGTTAGGAGACCAAAACTGTACACAATACTCCAGGTGTGGCCTCACCAAGGCCCTGTACAATTGTAGCAACACCTCCCTGCCCTTGTACTCAAATCCCCTCGCTATGAAGGCCAACATGCCATTTGCTTTCTTAACCGCCTGCTGTACCTGCATGCCAACCTTCAATGACTGATGTACCATGACACCCAGGTCTCGTTGCACCTCTCCTTTTCCTAATCTGTCACCATTCAGATAATAGTCTGTCTCTCTGTTTTTACCACCAAAGTGGATAACCTCACATTTATCCACATTATACTTCATCTGCCATGCATTTGCCCACTCACCTAACCTATCCAAGTCGCTCTGCAGCCTCATAGCATCCTCCTCGCAGCTCACACTGCCACCCAACTTAGTGTCATCCGCAAATTTGGAGATACTACATTTAATCCCCTCGTCTAAATCATTAATGTACAGCATAAACAGCTGGGGCCCCAGCACAGAACCTTGCGGTACCCCACTAGTCACTGCCTGCCATTCTGAAAAGTCCCCATTTACTCCTACTCTTTGCTTCCTGTCTGACAACCAGTTCTCAATCCATGTCAGCACACTACCCCCAATCCCATGTGCTTTAACTTTGCACATTAATCTCTTGTGTGGGACCTTGTCGAAAGCCTTCTGAAAGTCCAAATATACCACATCGACTGGTTCTCCCTTGTCCACTCTACTGGAAACATCCTCAAAAAATTCCAGAAGACCATGTGCATATTTCGATGTCAGTGAATGCATGACTTGATGGGATGGAGATTAATGGAAGGATCAATCACTATCTCCTGCTTCCTCTTCAAGGTCATGCTCCTGTATCTGCCTGTTCCTTCAAAGTGAAGAGAAAATTCAGGTTTGCTGGTTCTCCACTTGTTCCAATAGTTGACATCGATAGCATGATGCATATCAGAACGTTAACCATGGATGTTGGGAAAACAGAACTGTGCATGATGTAGGTGCTGTGCATAGAAGAAGGTGGTTGTACAGTTGAGGTTTGTACTGGTACTGGGAAAGGGAGGTGCTTAGAATTGTACAGTAATGCCTAATGAACAACCATGAAAAGTTAGCCAATATTGTAAGAATGTGTGTGTAGAAGGGAACACCTTGCCAGCAATAGTTACTGCACTGCATTGCTTGTCAGGTCATAGTAAGGTCCGCTACCATGCCACTGCTGGTGAGGTCATTGAACATATTCTGGTATTTAATCCAGGTTTTCTGGATAGTGACACCGGCATTATTCAGTGAGCTTGTGCCAAGCCCCTTGATTGATACTTGTGTTGATCCATGCATCCGTGGAGAAAGAAAAGAACCCTTTTCTGCTATACTTCATGGAGCAAGACTTCCATGAAACGAGGTGCCATGTTACTGGCATGACCATGTGCTAATATTTTCCTGTACTTCTTGTTATGTCTTTAATACTCTTCTGAATGACTCCACGAGGTCTAGTATTGTACTTGAGCTGTTGTGACCTTAGTCCCATTTATTGTAACTCCAGAGTGAGGCACAAGCATGGTGGGAAGCCTTTTATACTGGGCCCTGCACACCTATGCAGGTGACCCTCAGGTCTCCCACCGCAGTGCCCTCTGATGGCACACCTTATGTGACTTTACATTTAGTATACATGTTCTACATACATGACATTATTTCCCCCCAAGTCTTTTATGCAAATTGACTCGTACATTGACGGTGGCCTGGGCTTTGCTCTTCCTAGTTGACTATTGGAGGGTCGTTTCTAGCTTGGTGGGTTGGTAGTGAGTATTGTTGCCAGTGGAGGTCCCAGTGGTTTCTGGTTGTGAGTCCATGACTACTCCATTCTCCCCCCCCCCCCCCCCCCCACACACACACAGAGATCATGCTAATGGCCTGTTACATGTGAGTTGCATTCAAGTTCATCACATAGGTTTTACATTTACATCTTGGTACATTTGTTGGATGGATTACAGTTGCGTTTCTTTTTGTGTGGTACAGTTACATGATCAGTGCAGGTATATCAGTACAGGTACACAAGGACAGTCTAGTTCCAACACGGCTGGATGAGATCCGGATCGTCTGGTGGCAGTGCAGCGCCCCATGCTAGTGGGTCTGTGGGCAAGCTGAGCTCATTTTGCTCGAGTTGCCGGAACTCAGGGCTCTTGCCGTTACTCCTAGTGTCAGGCAGGCCCAAAGACAGCTGATGTGTCTCTGACCACCCTGTCCTTTTCATTTGCAGTGTCGCTGCTCCCTGGGAAGCGGTCTGAGCGAGTGAGTGTTTCGTCTAAGAGACGGTGGGGCTGCCTCGTCTTGTCTAGCAGTTCGCAGGAGACTGCTGACTCGCTTTCCTTGAGGGCACCATTGTGAGCACTCTCTAGTTTGGGATCCTGGCTGGTCCAGGTCCCATTCGGAGGAGCCGTTGCGGGTGACCCTTCACTCTTAGGCATTGCCGTGGTGGCGAGTGGGTTTGTGGGCTGCGCCTTTCCACACGGGTGGTGGACGACGGTCGCCGACTGCGAGCATAGGCGCAGTTTACTGTTTCTGGCCTGTGGCGGTTCATGTTATCGGGTGCCTGCAATGTTAAACCGATCTGAGGCAGGGTATCTATCATAGAAACATAGAAAATAGGTGCAGGAGTAGGCCATTCGTCCCTTCGAGCCTGCACCGCCATTCAATGAGTTCATGGCTGAACATGCAACTTTAGTACCCCATTCCTGCTTTCTCGCCATACCCCTTGATCCCCCTAGAAGTAAGGACTACATCCAACTCCTTTTTGAATATATTTAGTGAATTGGCCTCAACAACTTCCTGTGGTAGAGAATTCCACAGGTTCACCACTCTCTGGGTGAAGAAGTTTCTCCTCATCTTGGTCCTAAATGGCTTACCCCTTATCCTTAGACTGTGACCCCTGGTTCTGGACTTCCCCAACATTGGGAACATTCTTCCTGCATCTAACCTGTCTAAACCCGTCAGAATTTTAAATGTTTCTATGAGATCCCCTCTCATTCAGGGGAAGTCATAACGGGGAACAAAGAAATGGCGGACCAATTGAACAAGTACTTTGGTTCGGTATTCACGAAGGAGGACACGAACAACCTTCCGGATATAAAAGGGGTCAGAGGGTCTAGTAAGGAGGAGGAACTGAGGGAAATCCTTATTAATCGGGAAATTGTGTTGGGGAAATTGATGGGATTGAAGGCCGATAAATCCCCAGGGCCTGATGGACTGCATCCCAGAGTACTTAAGGAGGTGGCCTTGGAAATAGCGGATGCATTGACAGTCATTTTCCAACATTCCATTGACTCTGGATCAGTTCCTATGGAGTGGAGGGTAGCCAATGTAACCCCACTTTTAAAAAAAGGAGGAAGAGAGAAAACAGGGAATTATAGACCGGTCAGCCTGACATCGGTATTGGGTAAGATGATGGAATCAATTATTAAGGATGTCATAGCAGCGCATTTGGAAAGAGGTGACATGATAGGTCCAAGTCAGCATGGATTTGTGAAAGGGAAATCATGCTTGACAAATCTTCTGGAATTTTTTGAGGATGTTTCCAGTAGAGTGGACAAGGGAGAACCAGTTGATGTGGTATATTTGGACTTTCAGAAGGCTTTCGACAAGGTCCCACACAAGAAATTAATGTGCAAAGTTAAAGCACAAGGGATTGGGGGTAGTGTGCTGACATGGATTGAGAACTGGTTGTCAGACAGGAAGCAAAGAGTAAGAGTAAATGGGGACTTTTCAGAATGACAGGCAGTGACTAGTGGGGTACCGCAAGGTTATGTGCTGGGGCCCCAGCTGTTTACACTGTACATTAATGATTTAGACGAGGGGATTAAATGTAGTATCTCCAAATTTGCGGATGACACTAAGTTGGGTGGCAGTGTGAGCAGAGAGACAGACTATTATCTGAATGGTGACAGATTAGGAAAAGGGGAGGTGCAACGAGACCTGGGTGTCATGGCACATCAGTCATTGAAGGTTGGTATGCAGGTACAGCAGGCGGTTAAGAAAGCAAATGGTATGTTGGCCTTCATAGCGAGGGAATTTGAGTACAGGGGCAGGGAGGTGTTGCTACAGTTGTACAGGGCCTTGCTGAGGCCACACCTGGAGTATTGTGTACAGTTTTCGTCTCCTAACCTGAGGAAGGACATTCTTGCTATTGAGGGAGTGCAGCGAAGGTTCACCAGACTGATTCCCGGGATGGCGGGACTGACCTATCAAGAAAGACTGGATCAACTGGGCTTGTATTCACTGGAGTTCAGAAGAATGAGAGGGGACCTCATAGAAATGTTTAAAATTCTGATGGGTTTAGACAGGTTAGATGCAGGAAGAATGTTGGGGAAGTCCAGAACCAGGGGTCACAGTCTAAGGATAAGGGGTAAGCCATTTAGGACCGAGATGAGGAAAAACTTCTTCACCCAGAGAGTGATGAACCTGTGGAATTCTCTACCACAGAAAGTTGTTGAGGCCAATTCACTAAATATATTCAAAAAGGAGTTAGATGTAGTCCTTACTACTAGGGGGATCAAGGGGTATGGTGAGAAAGCAGGAATGGGGTACTGAAGTTGCTTGTTCAGCCATGAACTCATTGAATGGCGGTGCAGGCTAGAAGGGCCGAATGGCTTACTCCTGCACCTATTTTCTATGTTTCTATGAAAATGACACAATTGCCATTTTAAGCCTGGAGATACAGCTGGCTTCTGCAAAATGACAGGAGTGTGCACCTCCTGACTTAAGCTCGGGTCCTGGGCCGACATGAAAATTGATCATGTGGAGTCTTTGATATGATATGATCCCTATTCATCACATACAAATCCCAACATTTTATGTATTTTTGCTTTTGTCAACAAAGAGTTCAATTTGAAGCATCTCCTTACCCTGGTGTCAGTGTCATGATTAAAAATAGCTGCCAAGATAATTAACTCTTTTTGACCATGAATAAACGGGTGCTTTTCAGAATGGCAGGCAGTGACTAGTGGGGTACCGCAAGGTTCAGTGCTGGGACCCCAGCTATTTACAATATACATTAATGATTTAGACGAAGGAATTGAATGTAATATCTCCAAGTTTGCAGATGTCACTAAGCTGGCTGGCAGTGTGAGCTGTGAGGAGGATGCTAAGAGGCTGCAGGATGACTTGGACAGGTTAGGTGAGTGGGCAAATGTATGGCAGATGCAGTATTATGTAGATAAATGTGAGGTTATCCACTTAGGTGGCAAAAACAGGAAGGCAGAATATTATCTGCATGGTGACAGACTAGAAAAAGGAGAGGTGCAATGAGATCTGGGTGTCATGGTACATCAGTCATTGAAAGTTGGCATACAGGCGGTGAAGAAGTCAAAAGGCATGTTGGCCTTCATAGCGAGAGGTTTTGAGTTTAGGAGCAGGGAGGTCTTCCTGCAATTGTACAGGGCCTTGGTGAGGCCACACCTTGAATATTGTGTACAGTTTTGGTCTCCTAATCTGAGGAAGGACATTCTTGCTATTGAGGGAGTGCAGCGAAGATTCACCAGACTGATTCCTGGGCTGGCACGACTGACATATGAGAAAGGGTTGGATCGACTAGGCTTATATCCACTGGAATTTAGAAGAATGAGAGGGGATCTCATAGAAATATATGAAATTCTGACAGGTTAGATGCGGATGAATGTTCCCGATGTTGGGGAAGTCCAGAACCAGGGGTCACAGTCTAAAGATAAGGGGTAAGCCATTTAGGACCGAGATGAGGGGAAACTTCTTCACTCAGAGAATTGTGAACCTGTGGAATTCTGTACCACAGAAAGTTGTTGAGGCCTGTTCGTTAGATATATTCAAAAGGGAGTTAGATGTGGCCCTTACGGCCAAAGGGATCAAGGGGTATGGAGAGAAAGCAGGAATGGGGTACTGAAGTTGCATGATCAGCCATGATCTTATTGAATGGTGGTGCAGGCTCAAAAGGCTGAATGGCCTACTCCTGCACCTATTTTCTATGTTTCTATTTGAATGTGAACAGTGGCACAGTGGATCACCTAGAGTTTGTTTTAATTTTAAAAGCTTACTTTGATGGGGTTTCACACAAGTTTCTTCTAGCCAACAGCTGTTGCCCATCCTTCCTGGTATTTGGCAATTTTTTTTAGGTGATTGGTTGAAAATGTTTTTTCCTGTAATTACCAGAAGTTGTGACTTGGCACTCTAATGTTAACTGAAGAAAATCAGTTACATGGAACAGCCTTATCACTGGTAATAGAACAGTGCACATGGCTTAAAGTACAGGCAGCTCATCTGATAAATGCAGTTTCTCCACATTTATGTTTTTGACATGGGGCAACACTTTGGGTATATAGCCAACTTGCAAAGAACATCTCACAACTAGTGGTTTGTCCAAAGTTGATAGCTCTGAACCTTTGCCTATTGTTTCTTATACTACAAGGGTGAACTTGGCTGGCCTGATGGCAGAGGATTTGAAGAAAGAAGGCGACCCTACTGGGTAGATCAGTTTTTTTGTTGTACGTATTTTTAATATTGCTAAAAGTATGTTTTCTATCACCAGTCAGAGCTACGACATTGGAAAAATGGATAAAAGATACTCCCCAGGTTCTCCTGTGCAGGTATGTATAATTTATATAGTGTATGTATAAGTAGTATTTGCAGATGTGAAACAGCTTATCGTTTAACTGTACATATGTGTAGATGTGTAAGGAGTATCTATACTGTACATAGGATCATGCAGATGTGTTGGGATGTTATAAAGCATTTGTAGAATCACTTAAGCTGGTAAGATGTTTTTATATTGAGTTACATGAATAAAATAGGAAAGGAACTAATTAAATCAGTGCGATGGCTCTTTTTTAACAAATTTTTTCAGGTAGGTTGTGGGTCACCTTCTAATCTTGTGTCAATAAAACTTCCTTTCAAGTCTTGCAGTTCTTTCTGATGCATGTTAATGCACAATTGCAAAGTCTAATTGATAAAACTGAATCTTAAATTTGTTTCATGACCCTGATTATAAGCCAACTGGGTCAAATTTCCAAACGGTTTAATTTCAAACACAATATTGTAATGAATTATTTTGTTCCCCAAGTGAGCCACCTATAGTGGTTTTCCCTCAAGGTTTACGAACTCTGCTATGATGAGGTAAAGGATTCTCCTTTGTAATGTCGTCTTCTGTGGACTGTGTTGTTGAGAAGGATCTGGAGGAAAGAGAAATGGGGCAATAATTAGGATGGCACCAAAAGGCTGGACAGTAGCAGGTGACTGGCAATACAATGCAGCTTGATGTAGTAAAGCTGTGCATGATTGTAAATTTTTCAGAGGTTCATGAAGGGATATAAGTAATAATCAGAAACCTTGTTCACGGAAGCCTCCGGCCTCAAAATCAGTCATACACACACTGAAACAGAATAAGAAGGGGAAGAAGTCACTGCTGGGCATAGTCTATAGGCCTCCTAACTGTAGCTACACAGTTGGACGAAGTATAAATAAAGAAATAATGGAGGCTTGCAAGAAAGGTACGGCAATAATCATGGGCGATTTTAATCTTCATATTGATTGGGCAAATCAAATTTGCCAAGGTAGCCATGAGGAAGAGTTCATAGAGTGAATCCGGGATGGTTTACTTGAACAGTACATTGCGGAACCAACCAGGGAGCAGGTTATCTTGGATCTGGTACTGTGTAATGCGACAGGATTAACAAATGATCTCATAGTAAAGGATCCTCGAGGAAAGAGTGACCCCATAGCATGGTTGAATTTCAAATTCAGTTGGAGGGTGACAAAGTTGGATCTCAAACCAATGTCCTGATCTTAAACAAAGGTGTGAAAGCAGAGTTGGCTAAAAGTGGACTGGGAAAATAGATTAAAGTGTAAGACAGTATAAGATTCTGCAGCATCCCTTTAAATATGGCGCCAATTGCGCCCACTGCACCCTGGGACTGTCTGTTTTTTTTGGTCGGGTCCTGGGGCGGACTCAAAATCAGGCGTAATGCACAAAAGTTCCACCCATGTTCTAGCGCAGCCTTGCACGATGATTGATGACACCTTGACGGTCAAAATGGAGGGTGGGGCGGTAAGTTTTTGCGCTGCCACATAACCATTGCCGAAACCTCCGGCCGGGCGCTAAATCTTAAGACATCCAGAAACACCTTTTTCCACCCCGCCGAGGCGCTAACTGGGGCGCAAATTAGCGGAAAGTCCACCCCCTTGACATGATGCTAGAGTAGTGCTGTGCCCAAATATGCTTTATTAATGTATGCATGTGTAAGTGATTCTGTGCTATACGTGATTAGAGGGCCTGTAAATGATAACATATGAAGACAGAAATGACTAGAAGAATTATAGAAAATACTGTGCCAGAGACATACAATAGAAAATTTTACAACTGACTGATACTGTTCTGTTTTAGGCAAAGGTTTTGCGTTTATTGGCCAATGTGTATCTAGAGTGGGACATCAAGCAACACCAGGAGAGAGCTCTCAATGCTGTCATTCTGGCGAATGAAGTAAGGCATATTATGCAGTGCTTTAGGCACACGGACCATGGGCTGAATTTTCGCCACCATTTTGCGCTCGTTTTTTTGACCTACGTTGTTTTTTTTTGGAGCAGACTAAAATCTGCAATTTTCGTCAAAAGTTTCTGCGCCATTCTAAAGTAGGTACGTCTGATTTTTTTAAATTCCCGATTTTTTTTACGTCACTGGGGACGGAACCTGCCGGGTGTGCCATTTCTGGCCATTTAAGCGAGTTTGGCCAAGTACGATTTTTTTCTAAAACAGCATAGTGCACCCTTCTGAAAAACCTTTCCTACACTTTAGGAAATCGGCGCAGAGAAGAGAAAATCGATGGAGAGAAGACGCCATTGTTTAAACGGAGCTGAAGACACAGCAGGGAGGAGGGTGCGGGGTCCTTTTGGCCCGGGATGGCAGCGGGCCGGTGCGGGGTGCTTTTGGCCCGGGATGGCAGTGGGCCGGTGCGGGGTGCTTTTGGCCCGGGATGGCAGTGGGCCGGTGCGGGGTTCTTTTGGCCTGGGATAGGTGCAGCCCGGTGCGGGGTCCTTTTGGCCCGGGATAGGTGTGGGCCGGTGCGGGGTCCTTTCTGCCCGAGATAGGTGCGGGCCGGTGCGGGGTCTTTTCTGCTCGGGATAGGTGTGGGCCGTTGCGGGGTCCTTTCGGCGCGGGATAGATGCGGGGTACTTTCGGCCCGGAATAGGTGCGGGCTGGTGCGGGGTCCTTTCGGCCTGGAATAGGTGCGGGGTCCTTTCAGCCTGGGATAGGTATTGGGTCCTTTCGGCCCGGGATAGCAGCAGTGCAGTGGGGGTGGGGGTCGGGGTCCTTTCAGCCCGGGATAACTGCAGCACCGGCACTGTAGAGATGAAAAAAAATATATAAATACTAAAAAGGAATAGAGAAATTTCATATTGTTTCATGTATTGAGATTTCAGTCTGTTGTCCCAAGTCTCACTTAGTGATCTATTTTACAATGCTTTATTTGTGTCTCAGAGTGTCCCTTGTTACCCTGGCAACCTCAGTTTTTCGGCACAGACCTTAAGCTCCACCCACAGAGCTTAAGGACAATCTGCGCCGCTCCAAAATGAAAGGTTATGCTAGCGAAACTTGGAACTTTTTTGGGGGCGCAATTGTATCTCTACAACTTCGACAAAAAAAGTCCATGTGGAATTTTGGGGCCCATGTGTTTTGCCAATTTAGCTGGCACAACATTCTACAGGTATATGATTACAATCGTGGCTTGCTGTCACTATTTATCCTCCTCAGCTTTTTCACTGTCTTTTACACTGTTGCAAACATCGTCCTTCTTAAATGTCTCTCTTCCACAGTCCACCCCATGATTACATTCCTACTTGTCTCATTGTATGCATTACGAGGGAAATTTTAATTTTTGGTGCACAAAGCCTCCAGCAGATGCTCTTCCTGTGCCTAGATGCTCATCTTTTCTTTAACCCAGAGCTCCATCCTTGGCTCATTCCTCCTCTTCATTTATATGCTATCCATTGCTGACATCATCTGAAAGCTTGGGTTCAGTTGCCACTTGAGTGCCAACAAAATCCAGTTCTACAACTCTGCTTCATCCATTGACCCAGTGCTGTGGTCACTTTCTTCAACCGGCTGTTCAACATCAAGAGCTGGATGAGCTTAAACTTCCTCCAGCTAAATGTTGTCAAAAATAAAATCTTTTGCTTCAGATACTGCAAATATGAATGCATCACTAGCCTCAACTTCATTAACCTCCCCAGCTTCTATCAGGCTCGGTCCAAAAGGGCAGAACCTTGGTGTCTTTTTTTTTTAACCTGGAACACAGCTTCCTCCTCTATATCTAAACTATAACCCAAATTACTTTTTTTCATCTCAGTAACATTGCCAACTTCCACTCCTACCTCACCCCCATGTTGCCATAACTCTTATCCATGCCTTTATTACTTTTCAGCTTGACTTTTTTCCCAATGTTCTCCTTGATAGCCTTCCAGCCTTCACAATGACAACTCATTCAAAATACTCAAGGGGAAGAGGGTGCAAAGCATGAGGCATGGGGAGGCTTGGAGAGAACTTAGAATGCATAGCCCACAATCTCACTCACACCAAATCTCACACCCCTATTGCCCTTATCTTTCATAAGCTCTATTGGCTTCCTGAGCCCATTAAATTGGTGTAAAATCCTCTTGACCTTCACTATATGGCCTCACCATACTCAACCACAGCAATCTTCCCCAAGTCTTATGTTCCTTCATGTACCTTTCAGTTCAGCCTACTCCTTCTTCCCTGTTTCCATTGTTTCATCGTTGGTGGGCTTTCCTTCAGCTATTGTGCCTCTGCAAACTCACACCCAATACCCTGCCTTGTCACTACACACTCTGCCTTCCAAAGCCTCCAAAATACCTTTCTCTTCCACTATGCTTTCACCCCCAACCCTCTGGATTTCCCATTGGATTTCCCTTTACCTACTACTACTACTGCCTGCCACATTGTAAAGTTCTTTGAGATGTCTCTCTGCGCATGAGGAACACTATAGTAATACAAGTAGTTGTTGGTTGTATATTTCAATATTCTAGTCTTGTCTCAACTGGGGATATCTTTGCGTACTTCTCAGGTAGCCTGTGCGGGAGCGAGAGGAGCTGAACATAGGAAGAGGGGGACGAGCCAAACGTAGGGAGAGAGCCAGGTACTCTGCAGTGGCTACATAAAAGTCTGTTTTAGACACTCAAGGGGAAGAGGTTTCAAAGCATGAGGCATAGGTGCTCTGAGAGAGAACTTGGGATACAGAGGGCATCACTGTTAGGGGTGGGGGAAGCGAGGTACAGGGACTCCAGTATGGGAAATGGCAAAAACAGTGTTGATGGGTGGGAGAGTATAAATTAGAACACAAGAAAAACTTTTCAAATAAAAATTCTACATGTTTTGTGATGAACAGTTCTAGTTACTTAATCCAACAGGAGAATCCCCATCCAGCTGGATTATTCTTGAAGATTAAAATCCTTTTGAACTGTGCTTGTCCCGATGAAGCTGTTTCTGTAGGTAAGAAGCAGAGTTTGAAACAAGTTCAGCATGTACCAGAATGAGTTACAATGCATCATTTAAAAAATAAACAAGTTCATGGCACCATGATGTTGAAACAAACACTACACAAATGTCATGAATATTTTTATTATTGTAATATATTAACCTTTCATTGTACCCAAAAAACAGAAAATGCTGGAACATCGAAGTAGATCAGTTAGCTTCTTGTTAGCACTACGGCTGAAAGTGGAGGAGTCCGCTTCCAGCCTCTGTGGTGTCATTTCGCATGGCATCAGAACTCTGCAGTGTGCCCATCTCCAGGGACGATGCAGTCGAGCCCTCACTAAGGGATTTAGTGTCACTGGTCTTTGTAGCTTTGGCAGATGCACAAACGGCTGCCATGCAGAATCTGATGAAATTTCTTGATGGATCTTATAGATGACCTGGAAGAGGGGACAGAGTGTAGTGTAACAAAATTTGCAGATGACACAAAGATTAATGGGAAAGCGGGTTGTGTAGAGGAGACAGAGAGGCTGCAAAGAGATTTAGATAGGTTAAGCGAATGGGCTAAGGTTTGGCAGATGGAATACAATGTCGGAAAATGTGAGGTCATCCACCGTGGGAAAAAAAACAGTAAAAGGGAATATTATTTGAATGGGGAGAAATTACAACATGCTGCGGTGCAGAGGGACCTGGGAGTCCTTGTGCATGAATCCCAAAAAGTTAGTTTGCAGGTGCAGGGAGGTCCTGCTGCAACTGTACAGGGTATTGGTGAGGCCGCACCTAGAGTACTACGTGCAGTTTTGGTCACCTTACTTAAGGAAGGATATACTAGCTTTGGAGGGGATACAAAGATGATTCACTAGGCTGATTCCGGAGATGAGAGGGTTACCTTATGATGATAGATTGAGTAGATTGGGTCTTTATTTGTTGGAGTTCAGAAGGATGAGGGGTGATCTTATGGAAACATTTACAATAATGAAAGGGATAGACAAGATGAGGCAGAGAGGTTGTTTCCACTGGTCGGGGAGACTCGAACTAGGGGGCACAGCCTCAAAATACGGGGGAGCCAATTTAAAACCGAGTTAAGAAGGAATTTCTTCTCCCAGAGGGTTGTGAATCTGTGGAATTCTCTGCCCAAGGAAGCAGTTGAGGCTAGCTCATTGAATGTATTCAAATCACAGATAGTTAGATTTTTAACCAATAAGGGAATTAAGGGTTACGGGAAGCGGGCGGGTAAGTGGAGCTGAGTCCACGGCCAGATCAGCCATGATTTTGTTGAATGGCAGAGCAGGCTCGAGGGGCTAGATGGCCTACTCCTGTTCCTAATTCTTATGTTCTTATGTACAGGTTGAACCTCTTATCTGGGACTCTCTTATCAGGCACCGCCCCTCGACCAGCACCATTCCCGTCCGCCGGGTGGCGCATGTGCAGATAATTTTTTTCCGTACTCACCAATATTCTCTGCTCTCCTGAAGATGGAGACTCCTTCCTTGGTCCGATTCTGAAGGCACTAAGTGGCCTTGAGGGTGGGTATTCAAGTCGGTGGGTGGGGGGGTGGGGGGGTGGGGAGGGGGTGAGGGAAGAGAGGTTCAACCTGTACTAATATTAATTATATTTTGAATTAAATTATAAATAAAAGCTTGATGAAAGTTATTCAAAAAAAAAATATATGTTTAAACCCCCCCGGCTAGTTTTTCGCATTGCCGCGCTTGGACACTATCTTCTCGATGCCCGGAACTCCTGCAACCACAGAGCTGCCATAGCTCCGCTTAACGCTGGGTGGGTTTGCTCTTAACGCGATCCCGGCTCAGCACACGGATGCACTGAGTCCCATCGACCTGCCTCCCGCGCGTTGGCCGGGGTCGAGACGTTGGGCCGTGTCTTCGGGCTGGCCGCTCCTCCTCTCCGCTCCCTGCTGCCGTCGGTGCTCCCTCTGGGGTCGGGTCGACGGGCTGTGTTCTCGGGCTGGACGTCCCTCCCCTCCCCGCTGCCCTCGGCGCACTGCCAAACAAAAAGAAAATAGCTCTTCATTACTTTCAATCAGTCTTGGAGATCGTTGGGGGGCGGATTGTGGGGTTGGGGATATCTGTATCGGGGCTGGCTGGCTGGGGCTGGGGGCTGGCAGTTGTAAAAGACGGTAGAACACGTGACCTCCCCTTGTCCGGCAAAATCCATTATCCGGCACAGGCCAGGTCCCGATGGTGCCGGATAAGGGAGGTTCAACCTGTACCTCATATAATTGAAAATGGTCGGGCTTCCCATTCCCAACGTTATCAGGTGGGAAACGTGCAAATCAAATTTAATGAGGCCAAGGACCAGTTAGCCTGGGCTTGAAATCTGGGCCAGCAAGTATATTTTGCATCTGCCTTGCCCACTGCCCACCTGAAACCTGCTGAGAATTAAAATCGACCTCATTGTTTTGTTGAATTTTAAATGTCACATTGATATTCTGCTGCAGTGCCAGGAAGGAATGATGTTGCACAGCGCCGTTTCTTATAATTACCATCCTTGCTGATCCTCAGAATTCAAGATACTACCAGTTAAATCGTTATTTTTGTAATTTTTTTGTATAGAAATATTAGGGAGTCTGTGTAGTCATCTTTAGTGTGGTATTAAAATTAAAATGTCATTGCTGATGTTGTGTTAAAGCTTGTTGGTCGTTACAGTTTTTACAGTGATGCTATTGCTACTGGTGGGAGAGTATTAAACAGTATTCCTTGACAATATATTAACACTACATAGTGATCCAATGTGTCAGCTGTATTTAAATAGATTAAGTACTGTAATGTATGTACATAAGGTCTGCCCACCAACAGGGGACACTACCGTCGGAGGTCCTAGGGTCATAGGTACACTCGTGCTGGGCCCGGTATATAACCTGAACTTCACCTTTGTATCTTCACTTCTGGAAACCATTAAAGACTGACCAGGTTACTCAGTGGCTCACAGTATGGAGTTCATTGTATCATTTCATACACCACAACTGGCGACGAGGCAAATACGAACCCACACAAAAGCATGGTGAGCACAGCACGATCGAGTACTGTTGGAATTCTCAAGAGATTCAATGAGGGAGAAGATTGGGGAGACTTCACGGATCATCTTGACCAGTATTTGTACGGGAATTACATAGTAAGCATCACGGTATTGTCATGATGAAGGCCATCGCCAGGTCCCATGTTTGGTGGGCTGGCATTGACTCGCACTTGCATGCAGTTAAGCAATGCCCCAAAGGAAGCTCCGCTCAGCCTGTGATCATGGTCATCCAAACCGTGGTCTAGAATCCACATTGACTTTGTGGGCCACTTCCTCGGTAAAATGTTTTTTGTGGTGGTGGATGCATACTCTAAATGGATAGAATGTGTGATCATGTCATCCAGCACTTCCACTACCACCATTGAGAACCTGAGAGCCATGTTTGCCACACATGGTCTGCCAGACATCGTTGTCAGCGACAACGGACCGTGTTTCACGAGCCTGGAGTTTCAAGAGTTCATGAAACGCAACAGCATAAAACATGTGAGGTCAGCCCCGTTCAAACCCGCGTCCAATGGTCAAGCGGAGCAGGCAGTTCAAACCATCAAGCAGAGCCTGAAATTCGTAACTCACGGTTCCTTGTAGACACGCTTGTCACGCATGCTGCTCAGTTACAAGACAAGGCCACACACGCTCACCGGGGTCCCGCCTGCGGAACTATTGATGAAGAGAGGCCTCAAAACCAGGCTCTCTCTAGTCCAGCCTGACCTTAACGATCATGTCGAACTCAACACCAGCGGTAGTATCGCGTACCTGCCGCAGTGTCACGTGACATCTGTAAATGACCCAGTGTATGTACTTAACCATGATCAAGGGCCCAAGTGGCTCCCGGGCAATGTTACAGATAAGGAGGGTAACTGGGTGTATATGGTTAAGCTCAAAAATGGGCAGATGTGCAGGAAACACATTGATCAAATCAAGTTAAGACACACTGACAAATCGAAACAGTTGGAAGAAGACACCGCAATGCTTAGACGACCAACCAACTCATGTCCAGCCATCAGAAGAACCCACTGTGGTCAACGCCCAGCCCCAAGTCGTGAGAGACTCGGAAAGCACTGGGATTGTACTGAGACAGTCAACCAGGGAGCGAAGGGCTCCGGATCGTCTGAACTTGTAATATGGACTTGTGCCAAGATCTGGGGGGGGTGGGGGAAGGGGAATGATGTAATGCATGTACATAGAAACATAGAAAATAGGTGCAGGAGTAGGTCATTCGGCCCTCCGAGCCTGCACCGCCATTCAATAAGATCATGGCTGATCATTCCCTCAGTACCCCTTTCCTGCTTTCTCTCCATACCTCTTGATCCCCTTAGCCGCAAGGGCTATATCTAACTCCCTCTTGAATATATCCAATGAACTGGCATCAATAACTCTGCGGCAGGGAATTCCACAGGTTAACACTCTCTGAGTGAAGAAGTTTCTCCTCATCTCAGTCCTAAATGGCCTACCACTTATCCTTAGATTATGTCCCCTGGTTTTGGACTTCCCCAACATCGGGAACATTCTTTCCGCATCTAACCTGTCCAGTCCCATCACAATCTTATACGTTTTTATGAGATCCCCTCTCATCCTTCTAAACTCCAGTGAATAAAGGCCCAGTTGATCCAGTCTCTTCTCATATGACAGTCCAGCCATCCCTGGAATCAGTTTGGTGAACCCTCGCTGCACTCCCTCAATAGCAAGAACGTCCTTCCTCAGATTAGGAGACCAAAACTGAACACAATATTCCAGGTGAGGCCTCACTAAGGCCCTGTACAACTGCAGTAAAACCTCCCTGCTTCTATATTCAAATCCCCTAGCTTTGAAGGCCAACAGACCATTTGCCTTCTGCACCACCTGCTGTATCTGCATACCTACTTTCAGTGACTGATGAACCATGACACCCAGGTCTCATTGCACCTGCCCTTTTCCTAATCTGCCGCCATCCAGATAATATTCTGTCTTCGTGTTTTTGCCCCCAAAATGGATAACCTCACATTTATCCACATTATACTGCATCTGCCATGCATTTGCCCACTCACCTAACCTGTCCAAGTCACCCTGCAGCCTCTTAGCATCCTCCTCACAGCTCACACTGCCACCCAGTTTAGTGTCATCCGCAAACTTGGAGATATTACACTCAATTCCTTCATCTAAATCATTAATGTATATTGTAAAGAGCTGGGGTCCCAGCACTGAGCCCTGCGGCACTCCACTAGTCACTGCCTGCCATTCTGAAAAGGACCCGTTTATCCCGACTCTCTGCTTTCTGTCTGCCAACCAGTTCTCTATCCACGTCTGTAAATTACCCCCAATACCCTGCGCTTTGATTTTGAGGTCGACAAACCTTACTACCAGTTGTCATAAGGTCTGCCCACCACCAGGAGGCATTACCGTCAGAGGTCCTAGGGTCATAAGTATACTCGTGCTGGGCCTGGTATATAACCTGAACTTCACCTTTGTATCTTCACTTCTGGAAGCCATTAAAGACTGACCAGGTTACACCTGGTCACTGACTCACATTACGGAGTTCATTGTATCATTTCATACACAAGTACAAACTCGAGTATTTTGAAACAATCTAGTTTACAGGATTTAACATTTTCTGATGCTGTTTTTTTTATTGTTTGGCAATTTGGTTCATTTTAGCAGTCAAAGATCTCCTTGGAAAAGTATCGCTTGATGTTTGTCTTGAAGCTGCAAAACTACTAATGGAACATGACCGGTCAGTGCAATCCCTTTATCGTAATTTGTACCTTATTTAAAAATCACGCGGTAGATTTTTGTTTTTATTACCTGGGCATTTAGCAGCAGGTGGTTTCTGTAAGGGGTGTGTGATCCTCGCTGCCACATTTTTCTTTCTGTGCTCCACTCAGGTGATGCTTAACACTTGGGCGCTAAAGCTGAAAATAAACCCACATATGTCTGTCTGCATTTCCTGTCTACAAACTTTACTACCAGTTGTCATTTTTCTTTTGGTCACAGGCTTGTAGGAAATGTTCCCATTGCAAATTTTTGTGTCCACATTTCCCATTCAGTATTTCTATATCAATTTCACGTTTGTTGATGAACCAATTGAATCGCTCTGAATCCGTTTTCAAACATTTTCATTTGTCATTTGTCCCAGTAACTTAAATTTCTAATGTCCCAGATATAATTTTAAGCAAAATAAAACAAATTCAAAATATATACATCTAAAATTGATTACATTTACCTTTGTAGCTTTTAATACCTTCATTTAAGATTTTCCTTTGCATTGGGGTTGTGTCCCTCTGCCGCACTTTCTCTATGGCCCAGATTCTCCTGAATACTTGCGCTATAGTAATAGCGCAACTAATGCATTTGCTGTAATTTTAGTACAGAAGTTCCAAGAAATTATGGTATAAGTGAGCTTTGCTAGTTTTAATCCCACACCAAAATGTCCTGGGCCATTTGCACCCCTCTTTTGGGAACCTTTGCTGAAACAGGTAAAAGTTAGTTATAATAGCTCCATCCCTCATTGAAAACTTAGTTTTCTGGTCACTTGCAGGCATGCTGATGAAGAAAGGTGTACACACACCTGGCTGAATCTACTTCGATTATAAGAGAATTCAGGGTTTAGTAAATTTCCAGGATGTCATGTGTACTGGTTTGTGATAACTACAAGGAGTGCTTATTGCTGAAAACATCAATGTAACACTGACTTACTAACTAATGCCATGGCTTTCCGCAGAGATGCACTGTCCTTTGAATTTCTGACAACTCTGTCCAAACAGTTTGAAACCTGTCATGACATTGGGAAGGTTTTATTGATGCATCTTATGCAGCTACTGCAGAGAAGCAAGGAGTTCCTTGCCAAGCAGAAAATAGAAGACATTATTGCAGGTAGGAAATTGTCAAGAGGATTGTGGAATCTTATGGTAATAATTGGTAATAATATATTAATCACTTTTCAGGTACATGCTTTTCACTGTTCTTTTCTCCCTTGGAGAGCACTTGTCACCATTGGGCTGGTTTCAGTCTGACAAAATTGGTCCTGTTGATACGATTTTGGAATGTACCATCAGGAAACGGTGCAAATTCCATTTTAGCTACCTCACTGTTGAATTCAGACTCTGCATTATTTTCCAGCTGACTTTAGACATAAACAGGGTGATTTTCCATTAAGAGTGTAGGGGCAGCTTGCGCAGTGCATTTCGTGTCACAGGCACAGGAAGAGAACCTGCTGGAATTTTTCAATGTTCTCTCATTTAAATAATTAGGCCATGTGCTGGTAGCATGTAGGCAATGAGGGTGGGGAGGAGGGGGTTATGGAAAGAGATCTGGGATAGCAGCGTAACAAAGCAGCTGCTGTACCTTAGAGGGGCACCTGCATCTCCTGCTCATTATGAGGGAACTATCTTGCACTATTATGAGGAAACACATTTTCACATATGATACACCAGCCAAGGAAAAATGTTAGTCATATTGATTAGAGCTATAAAAGATGTACCAATGCACACTTGCATGTTGTTGTTCCACTTGTTTTGGGAGGCACAGTAGGAAGTGGCCAAATTTCAGGCTTTTTGCTCAAATTTGGAGGAAATCATTTTTTTACTGATACGCCGCTTGAAAAAAATCTTAACACAGATAAACACAAATCCATAAAACTCTTTAAATGTTTGTTGCCTTTGTTCATTACCAAAAATATATATATGTGTTGAGTTTTTATTAATTAAAGCCATTATATCTGTCTTGCCCTTTTATCCTCTTCGAAATAATGGGGGGAAAATTCCGGTCTGAGGCTTCCTTCGGACGAATGCTTTTGACCCCCAAAAATTTTGCGAAAATACCTGGTGGTCACGGAGACGCCGTCGATTCCGGTCGGAGGCCTTCATTTGAAGCGCAGCATACAGGGAGGTGACTTCCCCGTACGTACGGAAATGCTGAGTTACATGGGCCTGGACCACCAATCACTAGGTAGTATTCTCATTGATAATAATGGGAACTTACGAGTTCCCATTACTATTAATGAGAATAACCCCCTAAAACAAGAAACACAACATAATAAATTAAAAAAACACCTCACATATTTAAAATTAATTAAAGTTAAAGTTAATTAAATGTTTTAGAAAAAATTATTTTTTTTTTGGAACTTTTTAAAAATGTGTTTTAATAGGGTTTAAAATGAACTTGCCTTAATGGACAGGCTTTTTAACATAAAAATGTATGATTACATTTAATTTTTATGGGCTAAACTTTCCTATCATTTTCGGTGGGCTCTCGGCGATTTTCTTGACAGTAGAGCTCATTTCTGCCCGGCGAAAGTTTCCCCATTATTTTTTTAGTGGTATCGCCCAATTCTGAAAATGCCCGCTGGGACCAATCTGACAACGTGCACTGCTGAGAAAATCGCCAGGGTGTAAGTTTGGCCTCGACGGAAGCCCGTCCAGATTGCCGAGGGAAACGCCCTGTAAAAGCTGCTTAAACAGAGCAGAAGGGGAGTACTCTGCCAAGAAAGGTAAGTTAAAGGTTCTTTATTTTTTTTAGTTTAAAACGGCGATTAGATGTGAAAGTGTCTTGGGAATGCTTTTTATTTTTATTTTTTATTTTTTTAGTGACTTTTTAAAGTTTTCCTCCCTCCCTAGGCCCAACCGCAGTCTCCGACTAAATTTGAAAAAAAACGCCCGTTTTACTTAGTTTCCCCTTAACTGCCGAGAAAACCGGCAAGAATAAAGGTGCAAGACCTATTTCCTCGCCGGGCGATTAGTTTTAACATAAAAATATAAATTTTCACCAGCGTTACTTACCAAACGTTAGTGGTTTTTCTGGGCGGGCAATTGGGCGTTGAGGGGCTCTCAGGAAAGTCTAGCCCTATAGATTTTAAAACTCTTAAGCTGGCAAATGTAAAAGTTTGAAGGACATTCACTGGGCAAGAGATGGGCAAATAGCCTTCTCCTGGGGATGCGGAGGATCCGTCAAGAGAAATCTTGACAGATTGGAAAAGCCGGTTTTCAGTGCATGCGCATCGAGCCCCGAAAACCGGCTTTTGCAAGACCTCGCCGGGTCAGTACGCACCTGGCGAGGTCGGAATTTCAGGCCCAATGTGTCCTGCAGTTCTGGCTCCTTACAGGGCTCCTTCAATCAAACCATTTTCTTTTCCAGTTAGTTTGTACATTTAGTTTGTACATTTCCTATTTCTAATATTTTGGATAATGAATTGGATTCAGGCAAGGGCATAAACTAAAGAGCAAATTGGAAAGGATTATTTTTATTGAGGAACCAATGTGAAGGGCCAACACACAGTGCAGGACAACACCAAGGTTTCAAAGAATGGAAATAATGTAAAGTCAAGTAAGGAAGTTATGGGGGTCGAACTTGGTGGAAGTTGCACCCGCATCCACCGAGGTTCTGCCGGAAGTGTAGTTTTTTTGGTCGATTCCTCCGGAACCGCTCATCTGCCGTCCACGTTCCACCCGGCGGGAGATTGGTGGTGAAGGGTTCCACCGATGTGAGGTCGGGCCGCCCGCCCATGCCGGATGCTCCAAATGGCCCATATTGGTCAGTTATGCTGGCCTCCGGTCGACCTGTTGCCCCCCCCCCGCAACCGCCCCTCCCCCCCCCACCCCCAGAAGGACTGCTCGGGAAAATCAGGTCTGACCTGGACGGCAGTCGGGCGGCAGGGAGAACAGGTGGCAGGGAGGCCATCAGATCACGGCAGTTGGGCAGCACGGAGAATGGGTGGGAGGGAGTGCTGGAGGCCATAAGATCACGCCAATCGGGCGGATGTTGGACCATTATGAGTGGGACTGCTGGAAAAAAGTTAAGGTGCATGTTGCATTACTTTACTGCTGATGGTGATATTTAATTGGGATGTCATAAAAGCGAGTGAAATGTGTCTAAGCTGATAGAGGATTTTTTGTTGGACCTTGCTGAAAGTCCTTCATTGAGAAGCCCAATGGTGAAAGGAAAATAATTATGAATAAGTGAAAACTCTTCAACATGTCACATTTTGAACATCCAAGCTGATTCATTAATTGTGTGACACAATGTAGCACAATTAGTACAATGTAACTGATGACCATGTCATCTGAGGAGTGGCACTCCTCCATGTTTGGCCTCGGAAAAAGAGGGTTGAAGTGCAAGCCTTAAGGTCTGCCCTGCAAGTAGGTAAAGTGGGAATAATTGAATGGCAGCCTTCCTGCATTGGTGATCCTTCTTTGTCATCTTGCGATTTTGTGCAGTGCAGTCAGATATTCCTGATAAAGTAGATGACCTGAGGGACAGATGTGTGTTTCTCACAATGCACCACACATGTCACCAAGAGAGGGTCAGCAATATGAACGTATTTACAAGTGCACAATAACAAAGGTTACATAAGATTATTAAATGTGAAAAAATTTACAGGAGCAACACCCACCCCTCCACCCGACACCACCATCTCTCATCTCCCCCCCCCCCCCCCCCCCCCCGGCCACCCCCCACTTGCAGGGATGCCCAATGTCCTCTTCCTCTCCCCGCCTACACGATGGTGTGGCGCTCCCCTGCCTCTGGATGAGAAAGTTGTGCAGGACGGCAGCTGGATGTCTGCAGACGTGTGCATCTTGGTGAAAAGGTAGGGGGCGGGACCGAAGGCGCCGGGACCTCCTGCTTCTCCGGATCTGTCTGCCTTGAGGGTGTGGAGTCGGGGGCTTGCGCTACGTGTGCAGAAGTCATCTCTTGCCCCATGGCCTCAATGCCCTTCATTGTGTGCTCCCACACTGTAATGAGCCGGTCCATCCTCTGATCATACTGCTGGGTAAAGGTGGTGATGATGCTGCCAGCTATCCCAGCCATGGACCGCAGCATATTGCGACCTATCTTCACACTGGTGCGTGATAGCTGCAGCATCTCGTTCAGTGCAGAGAACCGTGCTGCATCTGCAGGTGGTTGCCTTCTCCTGGTGGGTGCTGGCGCCTTGCTTGCCTTTGAGCCACGGCCTCTGTGCTTGGTAGAGCTTGCATCTGTGGAGTCCATTGGAAAGCCCAGGAAATCGGAGCCCGACGCCGAGGTTCTGTGGACTCTTGCCTGACATGGCAGGAGGCTGCTGTCAGCCACTTTCAGCTCCTCCAGGTCAAGGGGTAGAAAGACTGGCCTTTCTCCCTCCTCACTCCTGTTCTTCCTGGCCCTGGGTGGCAGAGGTGGGAGCGGTAGAATTAGGTGGTGCGGTGGGGTGGTGGTGGAAGGATCCACTGCCTTCGGGTGTGGAGAACGTCGGGGTGGAAGATGCTGGGGTCTGACGGCTTCTCTGAAGGCCAAAGGTCGGCGATCTCCCTAGATCTGTCCTGTTCAAGTCATCATCTGCAAGTAGAGGACAACATTTCAGTCTGTGGGGGGGGGGGGGTGGGGGTTGGTGGGGGAGAGGTGTTGGTCAAGCTGAGATGTGAGCTGTTCCATCTCACATTATGCCAGTAAGGAGTTCCATCTCTACATGTCCACAAAGTGTATGTTCAACTGCAAGTGCCTTAACTTTTATGTACTTTCATGCCATGAGCGTCGCTGACACAGAGATTAGTATAACCTCACCACGCGGTAGCAGCAGATCTGCATCAATGTGTGTGGTTGGATGGTGGCGATCACCCACTAATGCCAACGCACGCTCCTCCAGCCTGGTCAATTCAACCACCTGTTCTGGGCCCCCCTTCAGTTGCACGCAGCCTTACCTCATTGGTTGCTATTTTTTTCTGCACAAAAAAATGTTGTGGCCTTTAGCCCCTTTGCTGATGCCCCCCACACACATTCCCACACACATCTGGCGCACAACTTTTTGGGCCTTGGACAGGAGGGGGCGAATAAATATGTACCACTCTAGCTGCCACCAGCAAATCGTTCCAACGTTTGCGGCATTGGTCCCCATCCCGCTCAACATTGCCCATCCATCCAAATTCGTCACTGTTATGTCTTGAATAAAGAGTCAGATTAGATACTTCAAGCTCAAAGTAAGGTGTGACTATAGTCCTATATTACAGATCTCAGAGTGCCTCTCAAACCTGTGAGGCCTCCTTATATATAGGTGCTCCCAAGGGATTGTGGGATCCCTTGGGATTCCAGGGGATAAGGCCTCTGGTGGTTAGACATGGTATTTACAGATTTACATACATAACAAACATTCCCCCCCACCCCCAAGTCAATAGTGTAACTATGTACAACGTGAGTCGATCTGGGGCATTCCTTTCCCTGGTTGATTGGCTCGTTGCAAATACTGGTTTTGGTGAGTCGTTTGTTGGGCCCTCGCTGGGCTGCTGCGTTGCTGGGCTGCTGGGGTTGGTGAGTCCTGCTGGGCTGCTGCGGGTGACGGGTTCTGCTTCGTGGTCAACCGCTGGGTCGGTTGCCACTTGTTTGTATGCTGGAGGGTCGAAAAAGGTAGAGTCTATTGTGGGTTGTTCTGGATAGTCCGTAAATCTGAATTTGGTTTGGTCCAAGTGTTTCCTGCAGGTGAGTCCATTTGAGAGTTTGACCACAAACACCCGACTCCCCTCTTTGGCTAAAACCGTGCCAGGAAGCCACTTGGGACCTTGTCTGTTAAATCATTACACACTACTATGAGGCACATTCTGCAGACAAGGTCATTCTGTGACCCTAACCTTTATTCACAGGATCAAGAAGTGATGACCCTGCGTGGGACCTCCCTTTATATACCTGGATGACCAGGTGAGGAGTGTCTCCTGTCATGTATTTCACCATCTTGCAATGACTATAAGTATGTAACTGTAACTCATGCATACTGTACCTGTACCCTTGTAATGCACACCCTGACCACAGGGAATGAGCTCCTCACTTGGGTTTCCAGGTATAAAAGGGGAGGTCCCACCCAGGATCAGCACTCTTTAGTCCTGGGAATAAAATGAAGGTCACAGAGTGATCGTGTCTGATATATCCATGCCTCGTGTGACTTTGTAACAAGGTGCAGAGACACAACATCTGGTGACAAGGAACGGGAATCACCGAACCACGAGGATGGCCACCGGCAGCACAGAGGAACGCTACTGTGTGGGTGAGGGCTGGTACGACTTTGTGGAAAGACTCCAGCAGAGCTTTGTCACAAAGGACTGGCTGGAAGAGGCAGCGGCTGACAAGCAGAGGGCGCAACTACTGACCAGCAGTGGTCCACAGACGTATGCGCTAATGAAAGACCTGCTCGCACCCCAAAAGCCAGCAGATAAGTCCTTCGAAGAGCCCAGCCAGCTGATCAGTGAGCATCTCAAGCCGGCAAGTAGTGTACACATGGCCCGGCACTGGTTCTACTCTCACCGGCGTCGGGAGGGTCAAAACATCTCGGACTTCGTGGCGGAACTGCGGCGTTTGGTCAGTCTCTGTAAGTTCTCTGATGCCTGCAGGGGGGAAATGTTATCGAGGGCATTAATCATGCCGGCATTTTCAGGAAGCTCATAAAGACTAAGGATTTGACTTTAGAAGGGGCGGCGTTGATAGCTCAGACCTTTATTGGAAGGGGAAGAGGAGACCAAGCTAATCTACGCACACAGCCCTGCGTTGAACCAGGGAATCAATGTTATAAAAATGGCACAAAACTCCACAGGCAGGCAAGGGCAATTCGAAACCGTCCAGGCAGGCAGGCAAGGGCAATTTGACACCACCCAGGTAGCAACAAGCTCCTGGCAACAGGGACAATGGAAAGGGGATCGGCAATTCACGCCATCACGAGAAACAATGCATCCTGTGATGGGACAATTAACACCCTCCATCAGAGTGATTAGAAACAGCCAAAAGGGCCATCAGAGAGGAATGCCTGGGAATAGTTCTTTTGTTAACAGCAATCTCAGCTCAAGTTGGAGATGTGGGAGCAGACACATTGCAAAAATCTGCAGGTTCCAACTTTATACCTGTAGGATTTGTAATGTCAAGGGACACCTGGCCAGGATGTGCAAAAAGGCAGTAGCGAGGCTAGTCTGCGAGACAGAGGAACCAGACGAGGGGTCTGAAATGCAGGATGAGGCCTGGGGAATAACCATGGATGCTGAAGTTCAGAGAGTTATGTGGCTGACATCCACAGCTCATACACCAAAACGCCACCCATGATGATGAAAGTCTTACTGAATGGCATCCCCGGTGCACATGGAGCTGGATACCGGAGCTAGCCAGTCACTCATGTGCGTCCAACAATTTGAGAGACTATGGCCACACAGAACTAGCAGGCCCAAATTGGAACGCATTGAGACGCAGCTACGTACGTACACCAAAGAGATCATATCAGTGCTGGGCAGTGCAAACTTGATGGTAACGCATAATGGATCACAGAACCGGCTGCCACTCTGGATTGTTCCGGGAAATGGCCCCGCGCTCTTGGGGAGGAGTTGGCTAGCTGAAATGAATTGGAAATGGGAGGATGTGCACGCCATTTCATCAGTGGAGCGACGTTCATGCTCGCAGGTGTTGCAAAAATTCGAGTCACTCTTTCAACCTGGTGTCGGAACGTTCAAGGGCACCAAAGTAGTGATACACATCATTCCGGACGCCAGACCAGTGCATCACAAAGCCAGAGCGGTGCCGTACATGATCCGTGAAAACATTGAAAGTGAACTGGACAGGCTGCTCAGAGAGGGCATAATTTCGCCCGTTGAATTCAGCAACTGGGCAAGTCCCATTGTTCCCGTCCTCAAAGCAGATGGCTCGATCAGGATTTGTGGCGACTACAAAGCCACCATCAACCGAGTGTCGCTGCAAGACCAATACTCGCTCCTGAGAGCAGAGGACCTTTTTGCCACACTGGCAGGTGGTAAGCTGTTCACGAAGCTGGACCTCACTTCGGCCTACATGACTCAGGAACTGGCTGAAGAATCCAAGTTTCTGACCACCATCACGACACACAAAGGATTATTTGTTTACAATAGGTGCCCATTTGGCATTCGTTCGGCAGCGGCTATCTTTCAGCGAAACATGGAAAGCTTGCTCAAGTCCATCCCTGGAACGATCGTGTTCCAAGACGACATCCTTATAATGGGTCGAGACACTGAGGAACACCTCCGCAACCTGGAGGAGGTGCTACGGGGATTGGAACGGGTAGGCCTGCGGCTGAAAAAGGCCAAGTGCGTGTTTTTGGCCCCAGATGTCGAGTTCCTGGGCAGGAGGGTTGCTGCAGACGGGATCCGGCCCACTGAATCAAAAACTGAGGCGATTCGTTGGGCGCCCAGGCCCGGCAACACGTCGGAGTTGCGATCATTCCTGGGACTCTTGAACTATTTTGGGAATTTCCTGCCAAACTTAAGCACATTGTTGGAGCCGTTATATATGCTCCTCCGTAAAGGTTGTGAATGGTCTTGGGGGGGATTGTCAAGAACGGGCTTTCAATAAGGCGAGGAACCTGCTGTGTTCCAACAAACTGTTGACTTTGTATGACCCCTGTAAAAAACTGGTTTTAACATGCGATGCATAATCCTACGGGGTTGGGTGTGTTTTGCAGCAGGGTAACAATGATGGCCGAATCCAACCAGTGGCTTATGCCTCCAAGTCGCTCTCCCAGGCAGAGCGTGGATACGGTCGAGAAGGAGGCACTTGCGTGTGTGTATGGTGTGAAAAAGATGTACCAGTACCTTTTCGGTAGACAGTTCGAGCTAGAGACGAACCACAAGCCGTTAACATCCCTGTTGTCCGATAGCAAGGCTGTCAACGCTAATGCGTCAGCTCGCATACAGCGATGGGCCCTCACGCTGGCTGCGTATGACTACACCATACGGCACCGGCCAGGCACCAAAAATTGCGCTGACACGCCCAGCAGGCTCCCACTGGCCACCACCGAGGGGGCGTCGGAGCAAAGCACTGAGATGGTCATGGCCGTTGAGGCTTTTGACACTGCGGGTTCCCCCATCACAGCCCGCTAGATCAAACTCTGGACCAACAGGGACCCCCTCCTATCCATGATAAAGAAATGTGTCCTGACTGGGGACTGGGCGCCCGCACATAGGGCGTGCCCCGAGGAAGTCAGGCCATTTCAGAGACTGATGGATGACCTCTCCGTCCAAGCCGACTGCCTGTTATGGGGTAGCCAGGTAGTCATGCCCCAGAAAGGAAGGGAAGCGTTCATCAGGGAACTCCAAAGCGAGCACCCTGGCATCGTGTTAATGAAGGCCATTGCGCGGTCACACGTGTGGTGGCCGGGGATTGATTCAGGCTTGGAACACTGGGTTCGCAGGTGCATGACATGTGCTCAGCTGGGCAATGCCCCCAGGGAGGCCCCACTCAGCCCGTGGCCCTGGCCCACCAGACCATGGTCACGTATTCACGTGGACTATGCGGGCCCGTTCATGGGAAAAATGTTCCTGATCGTTGTCGATGCATACTCGAAGTGGATCGAGTGCATCATATTGAACTCGTGCACGGCATCCATCACTGTGGAGAGTCTGCGTACGGTTTTCGTGACCCACGGCTTGCCGCACATCCTGGTCAGAGATAATGGCCCGTGTTTTACCAGCCATGAATTCCAGGAGTTTATGTCGGGCAATGGGATCAAGCTCACCCGGACAGCGCCGTTCAAGCTGGCATCCAATGGCCAGGCGGAACATGCGGTCCAAGTCATAAAGCAGGGCATGCTACGCATCCAAGGACCCTCCCTTCAGTACCGCCTATCGCGTCTCCTGCTGGCCTACAGGTCCCGGCCACAGTTGCTCACGGGAGTCCCGCCAGCGGAACTCCTCATGAAACGCACGCTCAAGATGCGGCTGTCCCTTATTCACCCAGCCCTGGCAGACATTGTTGAGGGCAAGCGCCAGTCCCAAACCGAGCTCCATGATCGAGGCTCAAGGGGGAGGTGTATAGAAATAGATGCCCCGGTATTTGTTCTTAACCATGCTTTGGAACCCAAATGGCTTGAGGGCACCGTAATTGGCAAAGAAGGAAACAGGATCATGGTGCTCAGACTAAACAATGGGCAGATATGCCGCAAACACTTGGACCAAGTAAAGACAAGGTTCAGTGCAGACATGGAGGAACCGGAAGAAGAGCATGATGAGATAACACCCACACCACTGCCAGCGCACGAGCAACAAAGACAGCCCTCAGCATGCACAGTCCCTGCGGCCAGCCTGGATAGGCCGGAATCACCTCAAGTGACAGAGACGCGTGCTGAGGCTCAGCCACCAGAGCCACAACTGCGGCGCTCCACGAGAGAGCGGCGACCACCCGATAGACTTAACATCTGAAACTAAAAGACCTAAGGGGGGAGGTGATGTCATGTATTTCACCATCTTGCAATGACTATAAGTATGTAACTGTAACTCATGCATACTGTACCTGTACCCTTGTAATGCACACCCTGACCAGAGGGAGTGAGCTCCTCAACTGGGCTTCCAGGTATAAAAGGGGAGGTCCCACCCAGGATCAGCACTCTTTAATCCTGGGAATAAAGTGAAGGTCACAGTGTGACCGTGTCTGATATATCCATGCCTCGTGCGAGTTTGTAACAAGGTGCAGAGACACAACATCTCCCGCAAGTTCGCCCCCTGTGGTCAAGGTGTGCATTTCTTAGGTGTATACAGTATGCAGTGTTGTTACATGAAGGTTACAAACATGACATCACCTCCCCCTCAACTTCTTATGGGGTCAAAGATTAAGTCTTTCGGGCGGTCGACGCTCTATCGTGGAGCACCGCAGTTGGGGCTCTGGTTGTTGAGCCTCGGCATGAGTCTGTCACTTGTGGCGATTCCGGCTCGTTCGGGCTGGCCGCAGGGACTGTGCATGTTGCTGAAAGTTCTTGTTGCTCGTTCTCTGGCGGTGGTGTGGGCAGCATCTCGTGATCTTCCTCAGGTTCCTCAGTGTCCATGCTGAACCTTTTTTTTTACTTGGTTCAGATGCTTGCGGCAAATCTGTCCATTGTTAAGTCTGACCACTATGACCCTATTCCCCTCTTTGCCAATTACAGTACCCTCAAGCTACTTGGACCCCAAAGCGTGATTAAGAACAAATACAGGGTCATCGATTTCTATACATCTCCCCTTTGAGTTACGGTTATGGCACTCATTTTGGGACTGGCGCTTGCCCTCAACAATGTCCGTCAGGACTGGATGAATGAGGGACAGTCGAGTTTTAAGTGTAGGTTTCACGAGTAGTTCCGCGGACGGGACTCCCGTGAGCGAATGCGGTCGGGACCTATAGGCCAGCAGGAGGCGCGATGGGAGGGAGGGTCCTTGAATCCGGAGCATGCCTTGTTTTATGATTTGGACCGCACGTTCCGCCTGGCCATTGGAAGCCGACTTGAACGGTGCTGTCCTGACATGTTTGATGCCATTACCCAACATGAACTCCCGGAATTCATAGCTAGTGAAGCACGGGCCGTTGTTGCTAACCAGGATGTCCGGCAAGCCATGGGTCGCAAAGACCGCACGTAGACTCTCCACAGTGGTGGATGCCGTGCACGAATTCAATATGATGCACTCGATCCATTTTGAGTACGCATCAACAACAACGAGGAACATTTTTCCCATGAACGGACCCACGTAGTCTACGTGAATACGTGACCATGGCTTGGTGGGCCAGGGCCACGGGCTGAGTGGGGCCTCCCTGGAGGCATTGCCCAGCTGAGCACACGTCGTGCACCTGCGAACACAGTGTTCCAGGTCTGAGTCAATTCCCGGCCACCATAAATGTGACCGGGCAATGGCCTTCATTGGCACAATGCCTGGGTGCTCGCTGTGGAGTTCCCTGATGAATGCTTCCCTTCCCTTCTGGGGCATGACTATTCGGCTGCCCCATAGGAAGCAGTCGGCTTGGATGGAGAGCTTATCCATCCGTCTGTGAAACGGTCTGACGTCCTCAGGGCATGCTCTGTGTGCGGGCGCCCAATCCCCAGTCAGGATACATTTCTTAATCAAGGATAGGAGGGGATCTCTGTTGGTCCAGATTTTGATCTGGCGGGCTGTGATGGGGGAGCCTGCGCTATCAAAAGCATCGACAGCCATGACCATCTCAGCGCTTTGCTCCGCTGCCCCCTCAGTGGTGGCCAGTGGAAGCCTGCTGAGCGCATCAGTGCAATTTTCGGTGCCTGGCCGGTGCCGAATGGTGTAGTCATACGCAGCATGAGAGCCCATCGCTGTATGCGAGATGACGCATTGGCATTGACAGCTTTGCTGTCTGACAACAGGGATGTTAACTGCTTGTGGTCGGTTTCTAACTCGAACCTTCTGCCAAAAAGGTACTGGTGCATCTTTTTCACCCCGTAGACACATGCGAGTGCTTCCTTTTCAACCATCCCATATTCCCTTTCTGCTTGGGAGAGCGACCTGGAGGCATAAGCCACATTACTCATCATTACTCTGCTGCAACAAGCACCCAACCCCATAGAATGATGCATCACATGTCAAAACCAATTTCTTACAGGGGTTGTATAGGGTCAACAGCTTATTAGAACAAAGCAGGTTCTGTGCCCGATTGAAAGCCCGTTCCTGACAGTCCCCCACAAAACTAATTGCAACCCTTACGCAGGAGCACGTGTAGCGGCTCCAACAATGTGCTTAAGTTCGGCAGAAAGTTCCCGAAATAGTTCAAGAGTGCCAGAAATGAACGCAACTCCGATGTGTTGCCGGGCCTGGGCGCACGACGAATCGCCTTCGTTTTGGATTCGGTAGGCTGGATCCCGTCTGCGGCAAACCTCCTGCCCAAAAACTCGACCTCTGGGGCCAAACACACACACTTGGACTTCTTTAGTAGCAGGCCTACCCGGTCCAGTCGGCGTAGCACCTCCTCCAGGTTGTGGAGGTGTTCCTCGGTGTCTCGACCCGTGATAAGGATGTCGTCCTGAAATACGATTGTTCCAGGGCTGGACTTGAGCTGGCTTTCCATGTTCCTTTGAAAGATAGCGGCTGCTGAACGAATGCCAAACAGACACCTGTTGTAAACAAACAGCCCCTTGTGCGTGGTGTATTTGGACTTTCAGAAGGCTTTCGACAAGGTCCCACACAAGAGATTAATGTGCAAAGTTAAAGCACATGGGATTGGGGGTAGTGTGCTGACGTGGATTGAGAACTGGTTGGCAGACAGGAAGCAAAGAGTAGGAGTAAATGGGTACTTTTCAGAATGGCAGGCAGTGACTAGTGGGGTACCGCAAGGTTCTATGCTGGGGCCCCAGCTGTTTACATTGTACATTATAGATTTAGACGAGGGGATTAAGTGTAGTATCTCCAAATTTGCGGATGACACTAAGTTGGGTGGCAGTGTGAGCTGCGAGGAGGATGCTATGAGGCTGCAGAGTGACTTGGATAGGTTAAGTGAGTGGGCAAATGCATGGCAGATGAAGTATAATGTGGATAAATGTGAGATTATCCACTTTGGTTGTAAAAACAGAGAGACAGACTATTATCTGATTGGTGACAGATTAGGAAAAGGGGAGGTACAACGAGACCTGGGTGTCATGGTACATCAGTCACTGAAGGTTGGCATGCAGGTACAGCAGGCGGTTAAGAAAGCGGAGTCAGAGGAAATGTACGCGGAGTCAGAGGAAATGTATTAGCATGGATAGAGAATTGGCTGGCGAACAGAAAGCAGAGAGTCGGGATAAATGGGTCCTTTTCGGGTTGGAAATCGGTGGTGAGTGGTGTGCCACAGGGATCGGTGCTGGGACCACAAATGTTCACCATATACATAGATGACCTGGAAGAGGGGACAGAGTGTAGTGTAACAAAGTTTGCAGATGACACAAAGATTAGTGGGAAAGCAGGTTGTGTAGAGGACACAGACAGTCTGCAAAGAGATGTAGATAGGTTGAGCGAATGGGCTAAGGTTTGGCAGATGGAATACAATGTCGGAAAATGTGAAGTCATCCACCTTGGAAAAAAACACAGTAAAAAGGAATATTATTTGAATGGGGAGAAATTACAACAATCTGCGGTGCAGCAGGACCTGGAGGTCCTTGTGCATGATCCCCAAAAAGTTAGTTTGCAGGTGCAGCAGGTAATCAGGAAGGCGAATGGAATGATGGCCTTCATTGCGAGAGAGATGGAGTACAAAAGCAGGGAGGTCCTGCTGCAACTGTACAGGGTATTGGTGAGGCCGCACCTGGAGTACTGCGTGCAGTTTTGGTCACCTTACTTAAGGAAGGATATACTAGCTTTGGAGGGGTTACAGAGACGATTCACTAGGCTGATTCCAGAGATGAGGGGGTTACCTTATGATGATAGATTGAGTAGACTGGGCCTTTAATCGTCGGAGTTCAGAAGGATGAGGGGTGATCTTATAGAAATATTTAAAATAATGAAAGGGATAGACAAGATAGAGGCAGAGAGGTTGTTTCCACTGGTCGGGAGACTAGACCTAGGGGGCACAGTCTCAAAATACGGGGGAGCCAATTTAAAACCGAGTTGAGAAGGAATTTCTTCTCCCAGAGGGTTGTGAATCTGTGGAATTCTTTGCCCAAGGAAGCAGTTTGAGGCTAGCTCATTGAATGTATTCAAATCACAGATAGATAGATTTTTAACCAATAAGGGAATTAAGGGTTATGGGGAGCGGGCGGGTAGGTGGAGCTGAGTCCACGGCCAGATCAGCCATGATCTTGTTGAATGGCGGAGCAGGCTCGAGTGGCTAGATGGCCTACTCCTGTTCCTAATTCTTATGTTCTTATGTTCAAATGGTGTGTTGGCCTTCATAGCGAGCGGATTTGAGTACAGGGGAAGGGAGATGTTATTACAGTTGTACAGGGCCTTGGTGAGGCCACACCTGAAGTATTTTGTACAGTTTTGGTCTCCTAACTTGAGGAAGGACATTCTTGCTATTGAGGGAGTGCAGCGAAGGTTCACCAGACTGATTCCCGGGATGGCGGGACTGATATATCAAGAAAGACTGGATCAACTGGGCTTGTATTCACTGGAGTTCAGAAGAATGAGAGGGGATCTCATAGAAACGTTTAAAGTTCTGACGGGTTTAGACAGGTTAGATGCAGGAAGAATGTTCCCAATGTTGGGGAAGTCCAGAACCAGGGGTCACAATCTAAGGATAAGGGGTAGGCCATTTAGGACCCGAGATGAGGAGAAACTTCTTCACCCAGAGCGTGGTGAACCTGTGCAATTCTCTACCACAGAAAGTTGTTGAGGCCAATTCACTAAATATATTCAAAAAGGAGTTAGATGTAGTCCTTACTACTAGGGGGATCAAGGGGTATGGCGAGAAAGCAGGAATGGGGTACTGAGGTCGCATGTTCAGCCATGAACTCATTGAATGGCGGTGCAGGCTCGAAGGGCCGAATGGCCAACTCCTGCACCTATTTTGTATGTTTCTATGTGATGGTGGTCAGTAGCTTGGATTCTTTGGCCTGTTCCTGGGTCATGTAGGCTGAAGTGAGTTCCAACTTGGTGAACAGCTTGACGCCTGCCAGCGTGGCAAAAAGATCCTCCGCTCCCGGAAGTGGGTATTGGTCTTATAGTGATACTCGGTTGATAGTGGCCTTGTAGTCGCCACAGATCGTGACCGAGCCATCCGTTTTTAGGACAGGGACGATGGGGCTTACCCAGTCGCTGAATTCAACGGGCGAAATTATGCCCTCTCTTAGCAACCTGACCAACTCCCTCTCAATTTTCTCCCGCATCACATCCGGCACAGCTCTGGCTTTATCGTGCACTGGTCTGGCATCCGGGGTGATGCGTATCACTACTTTGGTACCTTTGAAAGTCCCGACACCTGGTTGAAATAGTGACTCAAATTTCTGTAGGACCTGTGAGCATGAACTTCGCTCCGCAGATGAAATGGCATGCACATCCCCCCCATTTCCAGTTCATCTCGGCTAGCCAGCTCCTCCCCAAAAGCGCGGGACCATTTCCCGGGACAATCCAGAGTGGCAGCCGGTTCTCTGATCCATTATGTGTGACCACCAACATTGCACTGCCTAGCATTGGAATGATCTCTTTGGTGTACGTCCGTAATTGCGTGTCAATGCATTCTAGTTTGGGTCTGCTAGCTCTGAGTGGCCATAGTTTCTCGAATTGTTGAACACTCATAAGTGACCGGCTGGCCCCTGTGTCCAGTTCCATGCGTACTGGGATGCCGTTTAACAGTACTTTCATCATCAGACATGGCGTTTTTGTATATGAGCTGTGGATTTTTGCCACCTGAACCCGGTGAACTTCAGCGTCTATTGCCGTGTCCCAAGCATAAACCTGCCTTGCAGACCCCTCTTGTGGTTCATCTGCCTCCCTGCGGGCTTTCTGCACATTCTGGCTAAATGTCCACTGAAGTTGCAATTTCTACAGATGAATTGTTGAAACCTGCAGGTTTTTGCAGCACGTCTGCCCCGCACCTCCAGAATGAGCTGAGATTGTTGTGAACAAAAGAGCTGTTACCAGGCATTCCTCTCTGATTGTCTCTTTGATTACTCTTGAGCACTCTGTTAGTGGGTGTCAATGGCCCCATCCCGGGACGTATTGTCCCTTGTGATGGTGTAAATGTCCATTCAACCTGCCATTGCCTCTGTTGAGGACCCACTCTAGAGTCTGCTACTGCCTGGGTGGTGTCGAATTGCCCTTGCCTGCCTGCGGGGTTCTGAGTCGCGTTTACAATGTTAGCAGAGTTGCGCGTATATCGTCTTGATTTCCTCCTCCCCCGCCATGAAGTTTTGAGCCATCGACGCCGCTGCTTCCACGGTCAAGTCCTTGGTCTCAATTAGCTTCCTGAAAATCCCGGCATGACCAATGCTCTCAATGAAGAAATCCCGTAACATCTCCCCCTGCAGGCGTCTGTGAACTTACAGAGGCTGGCCAAGCGCCGAAGGTCTGCAACGAAGTCTGGTATGCTCTGTCCTTCCCGACATCGGTGCGTATAGAATTGGTGTCGGGCCATGTGTATACTGCTCACTGGTTTGAGGTGCTCACCGATCAGTTTGCTGAGCTCCTCAAAGGTTTTGTCCGCCGGCTTCTCGGGTGCGAACAGGTCTTTCATCAGCGCGTACGTCTTAGGTCCACAGCTGATCAGTAGATGCGCCCTTCGCTTGTCAGCCGCTGCCTCTCCCAGCCAGTCCTTCTTAACAAAGCTCTGCTGGAGCCTCTCAACGAAATCGTCCCAATCCTCACCAACGCAGTACCGTTCCTCTGTGCTACCGGTGGCCATTCCTGTTTCTCATTGCCAAATGTTAAGTCCTTACACACTACTATGAATTCGCACGAGGCACATTCTGCAGACAAGGTCACTCTGTGACCCAACCTTTATTCACAGGACCAAGAAGTGATGACCCTGCGTGGGACCTCCCTTTATAAACCTGGATGACCAGGTGAGGAGTGTCTCCCACAAGTTCACCCCCTGTGGTCAAAGTGCGCATTTCTTAGGTGTATACAGTATGCAGTGTTGTTACATGAAGGCTACAGTTACATGAAGGTTACAAACATGACATTGTCCATAGTTCAACACAAATACAGGATCATTTATCTCAATTTCGCATGACACATTTGCGCGATCATGATATGTAGTCTGTTGAAGCCGCCTGTTCTCTACTGTGCGTGTAGATCAGGGTGGACTAACGAGAGCGTTGTCTTAAGTGCTCTTTTCATGAGCAGTTCAGCGGGAGGGACCCCGGTGAGCGAGTGGGGTCTTGTGCGGTAACTAAGCAGGACTCGGGATAAGCGAGTATGCAGTAGGCCTTCCGTTACCCTTTTCAAGCTCTGCTTGATTGTTTGAACTGCCCGTTCTGCCTGACCGTTGAACGCTGGTTTAAACGGGGCAGATGTGACATGTTTGATCCCATTGCGGGTCATGAACCCCTTGAACTTGGCACTGGTAAAGCATAGCCCATTGTCACTTACAAGGACATCAGGCAGGCCGTGCTTGGCAAACATGGCCCGTAGGCTTTCAATGGTGGCAGCGGACGTGCTTGCCGACATTATCACACATTCAATCCATTTGGAGTACGCATGTACAACCACTAAGAACTCTGGGTGGTAACGGGCAATGGCTCCACGATGTTCAACAGGAGCTAGCTGGGAAAGATACGCTAGAACTGGGAGGACGTCCGAGCGCTTTTGTCCGTCGACGACATCTCATGTGCCCAGGTCCTAAACAAGTTCCCCTCGCTGTTCGAACCAGGCATCGGGAAGTTCCAAGGAGCAAAAGTGCAGATCCATTTGATTCCAGGGGCGCGACCCATCCATCACAAGGCGAGAGCGGTACCTTACATGATGAGGGTGGAGATCGAGCTGGACAGGCTACAACGAGAGGGCATCATTTCGCCGATCGAATTCAATGAGTGGGCCAGTCCGATTGTTCCAGTCCTCAAAGGAGATAAGACTGTCAGAATCTGTGGTGATTACAAAGTAATTATCAATTGTTTCTCACTGCAGGATCAATACCTGCTACCAAAGGCAGACAACCTATTTGCGACGTTGGCGGGAGAGAAAACATTCACAAAGCTGGACTTGACCTCGGCCTACATGACGCAGGAGCTGGAGGAATCATCGAAAGGCCTCACCTGCATCAACACGCACAAAGATCTCTTCATTTACAACAGATGCCCGTTTGGGATTCGATCGGCCACGGCGATTTTCCAGAGGAACATGGAAAGCTTGCTGAAGCCCGTGGTCTTCCAGGACAACATCTTGGTTACAGGTATTGGGCTGGCGGAGGCTTGCCACGACCATCCCGGGGGAGGTCGTTGTACCTGCGCTCCACCTCCGTCACTAGCTCCTCCAATTCCTGTTCATTGAACCACGGAGCTCTGGGCCTGGTTTTGCCAGTCTTCATAGAAGATTTCTGGCCACTCATCCTCAATGATGAGAGGAATGGCTGCTGAAGAGTTTGTGGGTTTAAATTTCTCACACTATCCCCTCTGCAACTCAGACTGCCCCCTCTCCAATGCCATCTCTCCGCTCTCCAACCTTCAACTCTGTCCTCTGCAATGCCACCACTCTGCTCTCCGGGCTCCAACTCTGTCCTCCGCAATGCCACCACTCTGCTCTCCAGGCTCCAACTCTCTCCTCTCCCCTCTCACACTCACAGGTGGAATAAAGTGGTCTGCTTTTATGCACATGCGCAGTTCACCAATCAGCCTCCAACAGCCACAAAATGACAGCAGAAGAAAACTACAGTTAAAAATAACTGCGTGAAGTCTCGCACATGTGCAGTGGAGGCCCTCCGAAGATCCCCAAGTGGAGAGGCCTCCAACTGACGCACAGTAGTGACGCTGGCTGGACGTTCCCGACTGCCACTGCCACCCACGCAACGGAGCCGAAAGTGGCTCCCTACAGGACCCGGCGGCAGCGGGCGGCGAAAACGTAGCCCCCGCCCGGGGACCGCCGAGAAATGGGTGGTGACCAAATTCGGCCCCATGATTCCTCAAGATTCCAGATAGATGATTTGGTTCACCTTAGCCCATCCATTCAGAAAATAATTTACAGCAAAGTCTCATCTAACTTAGAATAAGGAGCCGTCCATTTAAAACTAAGATGAGGAGAAATTTCTTCTCCGAGGGTTGTGGATCTGTGGAATTCGCTGCCTCACTGAGCTGTGGAAGCTGGGACATTGAATAAATTTAAGACAGAAGTAGATAGTTTCTTAACGATAAGGGAATAAGGGGTTATGGAGAGTGGGCAGGGAAGTGGACCTGAGTCCATGATCGGATCAGCCATAATCGTATTAAATGGAGGAGCAGGCTCGAGGAGCCGTATGGCCTACTCCTGCTCCTATTTCTTATGTTCTTATAACTTCTCATCCCCCATCACACTATTAGTTTCTTCAACAATTCCAGAGTTTTTGCCTCCTCTACCTTACCCGGAAGTCTGTTCCATGTATTGATTAATCTTGGTGTGAAGAAGAACTTCCTGATGGCAGTCCTAAATTTGCCCTTTACGAGCATGAGCTGCGCTTTCTACTATCGGCACAATTTGAAGCATATTTCTGGATTTACCTTTCAGTGCCATATGCACCTCTAATCTCTCAATCACTACCTTTCATGACTTAGGAGCTCAAGTTCTCCAGTCTTTCCTCATAACTTGCTCCTCTGATGCTAGCTGTTGGCCTTAACGTGCTTTGCTAGTCTGCCTCCAAGGCTTGAATGTCTCTCTTGTGCCTCTTTAATCAGAACTGGATACAGTAGTCAAGGAGTGGTCAGACCAGAGCACTGTATGATCTTTGCAGCACAACAACTGCAGGAAAAATGCACGGAGCAGCGCCAGCCCTTATACATGGCCTTTTTCGATCTCACAAAGGCCTTTGACACTGTCAACCGTGAGGGTTTATGGACCGTCCTCCTCCGTTTTGGATGCCCCCGAAAGTTTGTCAACATCCTTCACCTGCTCCACGACGACATGCAGGCCGTGATCCTTACCAGCAGATCCATTACAGACCCATTTCACATCCGGACCGGGGTCAAACAGGGCTGCATCATTGCTCCAACCCTCTTTTCAATCTTCCTCGCTGCCATGCTCCACCTCATTGTTGACAAGCTCCCCGCTGGAGTGGAACTAAACTACAGAACCAGTGGGAAGCTGTTTAACCTACGCCGCCTCCAGGCCAGGTCCAAGATCACCCAAACCTCTGTCGTTGAACTGCAGTACGCGGACAATGCCTGCGTCTGCGCACATTCTGATGCTGAACTCTAGGATATAGTCGATGTATTCACCGAGACATATGAAAGCATGGGCCTTATGCTTAACATCCATAAGACAAAGGTCCTCCACCAGCCTGCCCTTGCCGCACAGCACTGCCCCTCATGTCATCAAGATTCACGGTGCGGCCCTTGAGAACGTGGACCACTTCCCATACCTCGGGAGTCTCTTGTCAACAAAGGCAGACATTGATGCGGAGATTCAACATCGCCTCCAGTGCGCCAGTGCAGCTTTAGGCCACCTGAGAAAAAAAGTGTTTGAAGACCAGGCCCTCAAACCTACCACCAAGCTCATGGTCTGCAGGGCTGTAGCAATACCCGCCCTCCTATATGGATCAGAGGCATGGACAATGTACAGAAGACACCTCAAGTCGCTGGAGATATATCACCAACGATGTCTCCGCAAGATCCTGCAAATCCCCTGGGAGGACAGACGCACCAACATCAGTGCCCTCGCCCAGGCTAACATCCCCAGCATTGAAGCACTAACCATACTCGATCAGCTTCGCTGGGCAGGCCACTTAGTTCGCATGCCAGACACGAGACTCCCTAAGCAATTGCTCTACGCGGAGCTCCTTCATGGCAACCGAGCCAAAGGGGGGCAGCGGAAACGTTACAAGGACACCCTCAAAGCTTCCCTGGTGAAATGCGACATCACCACTGACACTTGGGAGACCCTGGCTGAAGACTGCCATAGGTGGAGAAAGTGCATCCGGGACAGCGTTGAGCTCTTCAACACTGCGAGGCATGAAGAGATCAGGCGCAGGCAGCGGAAGGAGCGTGCAGCAAATCAGTCCTACCCCCCCTTCCCCCGACGAATGTCCGTCCCACCTGTGACAGGGTCTGTGGCTCTCGTGTTGGACTGTTCAGCCACCAAAGAACTGAATTTAGTAGTGGAAGCAAGTCTTCCTACATTCTGAGGGACTGCCTATGATGATGATGATAGGTTAAGTATAACTTCCTCCAATTTATACTGTATTGTTTGGACTAAACAATTCAGCATTCTATTTGCTTTATCGATTGTGGCTCCACAGTTTTATACATATTTTTTATGAGGAATGTTCAGAAACAACTTTGCACTAAAGCTAATGGTCTAACACTACTTCAGATGAGACAGCTCATAGGCTGGTTTGCTGGGGATTAAGTGCTTGAGAAACACCTTTACACCAAACAGCATCAGTGGGTCAAGGTATAAATGCATATTTTTCGATAAGTATTGTAGTTGAATGGTAATGTTATTCAAAGCTTGTATTCCATTGTTGTCAGCCGTTTCTGTTTAATTTCACTGTGGTCATTCTCTTCTGATCACTATCTTTAGGTCATTACACGGGGAAACGACTTTCATCAGATATTCTGATTCGATTTCACATTGTTCTCTGGGAAAGAGCTGCCAAGAATTTTGAGGTGAGACAAATACTAGAAGCGTCATGTGAAATCCAATCAAAAGGTATACACCATGCAACCTCTACTTAAGTTACCTTTATAGGGTGGTCACCTCTATTGCGACCACTGTTCTTGAAGTCAATGTAAATTGTCCTCCTTAAAACATTCAATTGATACTCTGCATTGAGCTCACTTCATTCAGCTGTTTTGTACTCCGGGGGTAGAGTTTCCACTTTGGGTGCAATCGATGAACGGGCGAAATTTTGAAAAGTGTTTTCTTTTCTCGAGTTTCTGCTCAAACTCATTTACATATCGGCAAATGCAAAATCTGCCATTAATCAGCGCATTTGGGCAGTGTTTTAAAACATAATTAAAAAAAATATTTTGTTTTAAAAAAAATAATAATTCTTGATATATTTAAGAGTGGTAACTAGATTTGATTAATTCAGCTGAAAATGGGTTTATCACAAAAAAATAGCATTTTTAATCACAGTGTCTAGTCCATCACCTGTGAATAACCTGATTTTAAATGAGTGAAGATGACTTAAAAAAATATACAGAATCATTTCCTAGTCAGTTTCTTCGCAAATTAAAAAAAATTACATTCAAAAACTTTTGAAATGTTCCTACTGTATTAGTATCCTGGGGCCCAAAAGAACCAGCTTGATTTTTAGAGCCTCCACAAAGGCCCACATACGAGCGCAATGAGCAGAAACTCTCAATGGTGATTTATTCATCCTAGGGGTGTGGCCGGTTTTGTGGGCGGGGTCTGCTTCTAGTGTGATTTTTTTTTCAACTAGAGCAAATTCAGGTTGCGCTGAATGTAATTTGCGCTTAAAAATCTGGCTTCTTTTGCACAAATGACACCGAAAAAACAGTGCAACTGAGCAGAAACTCAGGCCCATATATTTTTTCTGTATATAAAGATCCAGATCCGGAAGGAGAACCGAGTTTTTGATTTAACTGTTGTTGTCCGATATGAAGTTGATATTCATAGCAATCGTTTTGCACAGAAAATGGTTCTGTAACAGTAGAGGGGTAATATTTCAAGGCTCTACTTCCAGTGTGGAGCCTAACAGAATGGGAACATGTGTCACAGAATTGCTCCTGTTGTGCTGCAGCCCTTTGTCAGATGCGTACTCCTGCCCAGCAAAGCTCTAGGGACAGAGTCTTGTAAGATTGTTCCTTAGAAGTACTTGTAACGGTTCCCCATAATTAGAATTGATATGCTTCATACACCACCTCAAAGTTTCGGGCAGTGTGACCTTCCTGTGTGTCATGTTTTGAAAGTTCTTACTTTATAAATATTTTGGGCGGGAACATTGCCTACTGACTATTCCTTCAATGGCAATCTTCTGATATGGGGCCTTCATTTTTTTCTCCCTTATCCAATCATCAAAAGCCAATATAATTTAATTAGGACCATCTGTCCATCAGCATTTTAGATGAAGAAAAAGAGGTGGAGCAGAGGGAGACCAGGGACCACAGGAGGTATATGCCACCCATCAGCCATTACCCCGTCCTAGAACTTGCAGACCAAGGTGCCCCAATCTCCAGCTGATCTAGTATCAGTGCGTGAAGAAGATGCAGTTAAGCCCAGTTATCAGCAGGCAGGCCATAATAGAGTGTATGAACTAAACATTTATTGATCATGTGAGGATTCGAGTGGGGTACATGCTTTTAAGGCTGTATTTTGACGTAACATTTACACGTGAAAGTTGGAACTGCAAAATACCCTGTGGAACCTTCTGAGTAGTAAAGTAAAGGGGGTCGAAATTCAGGTTCACCAGAAAGCTGGTGCACCTATGATTTTTGAGTGGTACTTAACGCTGGAATTCCTGGTACGGTAAGTAAATCCATTTTCAAGACTTCGACATTTTTTCAAAGTCCTACAAGAAATGGATCATAATGAGGCGGGCCTTAGATTCAAAGCCAGGCTGACTGGCAGAAAATGGGTTGGTTGGTGCCTCAGCTGCTGTCAATCAGCAGTGGAGTCGTGGTGACATCACAGCGCGTGTGCGTCAGCACACTCTCTCCCTTCCGTTAAAGGGGAGAGATTCTATCATTTTTTAACTTTGGCCAAGAGGGGGTGCCAGGCTGCCTATTGGCGGCCCGGCCCAACCTGGTGTCAGTATTTTGCCGGCCGATCGACAAGTTGGCCGGCAAAAAATTTTGCATTGCGGCAGTGGGCCTCCCCTTTAAGGGTGGCCGTGCTGCCGGGCCGCACTCCATGCGGAGATGTGCACCGGCAGAAAAACCTGCCGGGGGCACCTCGCGGTGGAGGATTGAGAAAATCAGCTGAAAATGGCTGGTAAGTATTTTTTTATTCCTTTAAATTGGTGGTGCAACTACTTGGGTGGAATGGGGTCCAAGCCGAAAAATCCCCGATCTGAATTTAGGTCGGGTAGGCCTGTTGACCCCAAAGCGGCAGCCATTCGTTTGTTAGGAATGGTCGCTGCAAACGTGCATTAACGGGTTTGAGACCCTGAATTTCTCCCCCAAGCTCTTTGATCCTTCAACTCAGTGAGAGGAAGGTGGTTGCAGCTGGCAAACCTGGTTTAGGACGATGTGGCTGAGTCCACTTGCCTTGTTGACCTGGTCAGGTCATTAAAATTCTTCCAGCAATGAGTAGTCATCTGGAGATTTATGATGGAGCACTTACTGCCAAGTCCTTTCTGCTTCACTGTACCTGGGTGGTTCCTTTGGCCAGTCTCTTCCTAACCCTTCCCAAACAGCAACTTCCCCTTTATCCTGATTTGTTGCAACAACCTTGATTGCAAGCTCTGAAAAATGCAGATCTCTTCACCTTTAGTCAAGCTGGGAGGTGAAGTGAATGGAAATCACTTTCTTTTAACGCCACATTTTTCTTCCTATTTTGAAGGTGCAGAATTATGCAGAGGCCCTCCAATGGTACAGTTATTCTTTAAGTTTTTATTCTGCTGGACAACTGGATCAGAATCTGGCTAGACTGCAGAGAAACAGGGCATCTTGCTACCTGCATCTGAATCAGCAGGAAAAGGTAATATCTCTCATGATTCCAATATATATACTTTACAAGTGGGGAAGATAATGCCCCTCGTTCCCAAGGTTATAGCAATGTATGTGTACTAGCAGATCTCCTGTAGCATTGCTAAGTTGGGGCTATGCTGTTAGAAGACAGAGACGGCTAAATTGGTCCCGAAAATGGGCATGGGGATTGCGATGCGTGATTCCCCCGTGCCCATCTTCGTGCTGCCTACTCATTATAATGTTTACTGTGTGCAGCCAGCGCTAACTGCATTGTTCATTGGCTGCACACATTAGCAGGGCGCCCAGTATTGTTACTTGCTAGCACTACTTAAAGCTAGCCTACTGCTTAAAGCTAGCCTGCACCTCTTAAAGGAAAGGTACATTGTGGCTGTTAGAGGTACTGAGATAATAAGGAACAATGTGCTGTGCAACCATCAACAATAGTTGACCATGGGAGAGCGCGTGTACCAAGGCTTTTGGACGCTGCGCTGGAGGTTTTGGTCAAGGAGGTAGAAAGGAGGAAAGATGTCTTGTATCCATGGTGGCATGCGACCCTCTAGACACATGGTGAAAAGGAACAGATAGCTGCAGAGGTCAATGCCAGGATTTTAGCCCCGAAGACCTGGATGCAGTGCTGCAAGAAGTTTAATGACCTCACCCGAGCAGTCAAGATCAGTGAATGCATCTTCAAATGTCATATCCTACCAACTGCATCACTAGTCTCACTGCTCAAATCACCACACCTCCATCACTCACCTACCAGCAATCTCTATCAATCAGGACTCATACGAAACATTAATATACTTCACCCCACCTCACACAATTGGCACTGTTGCAGCTTGCACACACTACTAGCTATTCAACCACAACAGCCACATCACCCAAACATATTGCACGACACTCACGGACACACTTCCCTCTCTCTTGCAGGAGATCGTGGTGCACAACCGGAGGCAGCAGGAACTAACCAGAGGGTGAGAGACACGCTGCATGTTTTAAATTCCATGGAGAAAACTGTACTGCCCATTATTGGAAGGGCCATTGCTGAGGCTGTGGTAAGCGGCTGAGGCTGAATCCATTGAAGTTGACGGTATCCTCATACCGAATCCTCCTTCTCACATCCCACTTCCCCCTCATCCCGCAATCTCTTCTGACTTACAAGCCGCAGATGGTGTAAGCATGTACTTCTTACTTTTCCTCTCCCCTCACCACAACCTTACCCTTGTCCCTTTTTCCTTTCAGAAACTCAAGATGAATACACACTAGCAGCTACTAGGTCAAATACTGACACTGCACGTAGAGGATAGCATAGAGGCAGGATCTGCACGTGGTGAGGGTCTGGGTATAATTGTGCTGCAGCCAGGAGGGGGCAAGGAGAGCGCAGGTGCCAGCTTGCCAGCGGACGAGGTCGCAGGCGAATTCTGCTGCAGACGACTCAGATGAGGACTTTGATGGGCCAGGCTACAACAAAATGCTTAGTGCATTGGAAAGACTGACAGAAAGCCTGGGTTCAATGTCAAGGAGCATGGAGGAGTCCGGCACTAACTTGGCACAGGGCTTTGTGTAGAGCTTATGAGTGCTACAGTGGAAGCTCAGACTGATGTCATGGAAGGTCAGCTGCTGCCATGCAAGCTCAGACTCCTGCCATCACGGCTCTGGATACCAGTATTCAAAGGGGATTCCAGGGTGTCACAGCAACAGATTACTAGGATTGCTGAGGAACCACCCCAGGAGAGTGGCAGTGGCTCCATGGGATATGAACTTGCTGTCCTCTCTCAGGATGACTGCACCCCTGCCACTCTGCCGGTGCCCTTGCTCTTGCCTGTCAGCCAGCCAGTCCAGACTGCTGCCGCCCATGCCGAGATGGTGTAGCCCATCTGGGCCCAGAGCTGCTTGAGGTCGCCCTCCAAGGTGATCTGCACTGTCCTCCACTGAAAGTCAGCAGCCTTTCACCAGCCATGCTGCAGCCATTGGAGTAGCACTTTGTAGGAGCAATAGGACAGGCATAGGCACGTGGAAGATAGACATTAAGAGAATGCACAAGGATGATTAGTTTGAGTTTGTATGCAATATGGCATCATTTAGTTTATAAATTTTGATTGGAATGTGTATTTTGTTTTGGCTTTTACTATTGCATTGTGGCCAAGAGAAATCAGGACTTGGAATTAAACATTGCAGGTTACAACATATTTAGAAAAGATAGAGAGGGGAAAAGGGGAGGTGGAGTAGCTGTATTTATTGTGGATAACATAATGGCAGTAGAAAAAAGTGACACAGCTATCAGCAAGACAAAATAGAATCCATATGGATAGAGATAAAAGATAATAAATGATCAATCACACTAATAGATGTAGTCTACAGACCATCTAATAGTGGAAGGGAGATGGAGGAAGAAATATGCAGACAAATTAGGGAAGTGAGTAAAAAACATAGAATAATAATCATGGGGGATTTCAGCTACCCTGATATTACTTGGACAGAAGAGGTAGGTAAAGGGGATAAGGGAATGTAGTTCCTACAATATGTACAGGACAACTTGCTAACCCAATATGTAAAAAGCCCAACAAGGGAGGATTCGCTATTGGATTTAGTAATGGTGAATGAACCAGAGTAGATAAGAAAAGTAAAAGTAGGGGAACTTCTAGACAATAGTGACCATAATATAATATGCTTTAAGATGATAATTGAGAATGACATACATATGACGAAAACCAAGGTAATAGATTGGAGAAAAGCTGATTTTGAGGGGCTGAGAATAGAACTTGGGAAAATAAAATGATTGACAAAAAACAATGTAGAACAGCAATGAGAATCATTTAAAACAATGTTCAACAGCGTGCAGGAACAATATATTCCACTAAAAGGAAAGAACAAAAGCTAATTTTGCTAAGTTAAGGAGTGATTTGGCCACCGTGGACTGGAAACAGTCGGAACAGTGGGAGGCATTCAAGAAGGAGATCCGGAAGGCTCAGGCCAAACATGTGCTCTTTTTTTAAAAAAAAGGGTGTGAATAATAATTCTAGAGCCTTCTGGATGTCTAGGGACTTACAGGGGAGGATAAAGAAAAAAGAGATGCTTATGTCTGATACCAACAGCTAAATACTATAGAATCTTTAGAGGAATATAGAAAGTTAAGAGGCAAAATGAAAAAGGATATTAGAAATGCTAAGAGAGAGCACGAAAAATTCTTGGCTAGTAAAATTAAGGAAAACCTTAAGATGTTCTATAAATATATTAAGAGTAAGAGGGTTCTCAATGAATACTGCTATCGAGGAGCAGTGTGATATTCTGGATTAAATAAATATAGTGAGAGAGGAAGTATTAAGGGGTTTAGCAGCTTTGAAAGTAGATAAGTCCCCAGGCCCGGATGAAATGCATCCCAGGCTGTTGAACAAAGTAAAAGACGAAATAGAGGCCTTGACCATCATTTTTCAGTCCTCTTTGAATTTGGGCATGGTTCTGGAGGATTGGAGGACTGCTAATGTAGTACCCTTGTTTAAGAAGAGAGAAAGGGATAGGCTGAGTAATTACAGGCCTGTCAGCCTAACCTCAGTGGTGGGAAAATTTTGGGGAAAAGTCCTGAAAGACAGGATAAATCTACATTTGGAAAGTCAAGGATTAATTAGGGACAGTCAGCACAGATTTGTTAAGGGAAGATCGTGTTTGACTAACCTGCTTGAATTTTTTGAGGAGGTAACCAAGAGGGTTGATGAGGGTTGTGCGTACGATGTAGTGTATATGGAATTTAGCAAAACTTTTGATAAGGTCCCACATGGTAGACTGGTCACGAAGGTTAAAGCCCTTGGGATCCAGGGCAAAATGGCAAGTTGGATCCAAAATTGGCTTGGAGGTAGGAAGCAAAGGGTAATGGTTGATGGATGTTTTTGTGACTGGAAGGATGTTTCTAGTGGGGTTCCGCAGGTCTCAGTACTGGGCCCTTTGCTTTTTGTGGTATATATCAATGATTTAGATTTGAATATAGGGAGTATGATTAAGAAGTTTGCAGACGACACTAAAAGTGGCTGTGTGGTTGATAATGAAAAGGAAAGTCATGGGCTGCAGGAGGATATCAATCTACTGGTCAGGTGGGCAGAGCAGTGGCAAATGGGATTTAATTTTGAGAAGTGTGAGGTAATGCACTTTGGGAGGACTAATAAGGAAAGGGTATACACATTAAGAGGTAGGCCACTTAATAGTGTAGATGAACAAAGGGACCTTGGAGTGCTTGTCCACAGATCCCTGAAAGTTGCAGGCCAGGTGGATAAGGTGGCTAAGAAGGCATACGGATAGCTTGCCTTTATTGGCCGAGGCATGAAATATAAGAGCAGGGAAGTTATGCTTAAATTGTATAATACTTTGGTTAGACCACAGCTGAAATACTGCGTGCAGTTCTGGTCACCGTATTATAGGAAGGATGTGATTGCACTAGAGAGGGTGCAGAGGAGATTTACTAGGATGCTGCCTGGAATGGAGAATCTTAGTTATGAGGACAGATTGGATAGGCTGGGTTTGTTCTCTTTGGAACAGAGGAGGTTGAGAGGAAATCTTATTGAGGTGTGAAAAATATTTAGGGGCTTGGACATAGTGGATAATAAGGGCCTATTTCCATTGGAGGAGGGGTCTATTACGACGTGGCATACTTTTAAGGTGGTTGGTGGAAGGTTTAGAGGGGATTTGGGGGGGGGGCTTCTTTATGCAGAGGGTTGTGGGGATCTGGAACTCGCTGCCTGGAAGAGTGGTGGATGCAGAAACCCTCACCACTTAAAGTGCCTTAACCTGCAGGGTTATGGACCTAGAGCTGTTAAGTGGGATTAGACTGAATAACCTCTTGTTGGCCGCCGCAGATATAATGGTAAGTACTGCAGGGAATCAAATACGGCCAGGGTGATCTCCTGGACTAGTTTCGATCGCCTGGTGGGTCGGAGAGGAATTTTCCCAGATTTTTTTTCTCCCTAAACTGGCCTGGGTTTTTATCTGGTTTTTACCTCTCCCAGGAGATCACATCCCTCCGGTTGGGGTGGAGTGTGGAATATTTCAGTGTCGGGTGTCACAGTTGTGTGAGGCGGACTGGTTGGGCTGGGTGCTCTTTGAATTTCCGCCATTGTTCATTGTTCATAGGTTTCTATGTAACCTTCAGGGCTGCTGACCGAGGGCCGTGCGACTCTTTGTCGGCCGGGGTGGATACGATGGGCTGAAATGGCCTCCTTCAGCGCTATAAATTTCTATGTTTCTAAACACTAGTGAGACGCCATGGATGAATAAAGCCATAAGGGAACAATTGAGGGTAAGGAAAGAGACATACACTAAGTACATAGACAGCAGGGGAGTGCATGATAAGGGCGAATATGAAAAGATTAGGAGAGAAGTCAAAAAAACAATTAGGAAGGCAAAGAGGAGCTATGAAATTAAATTATCAAGGAACATAAAACAAAATGGTAAAATATATAACAGATACCTCAATAAAAAAAGAAAGGTTGGGATGGGAATAGGGCCATTAAGGGATAGACAGGATAAAACCACAGGTATAGAGAGATGACAGAAATATTAAACAAATATTTTGCTTCAGTATTTACCAGGGAGATAGAACAGGTCCCAGCAGATTGGAAAACTGCAAATGTAACGCCCCTATTTAAAAAAGGAGGCAGACAAAAAAAAACATGAATCTATAGACCAGTTAGCCTAACATCTGTGGTTGGGAAAATGTTGGAGTCCATTATTAAAGAAGCAGTAGCAGGACATTTGGAAAAGCAAAATTTGGTCAGGTAGAGTCAGCATGGATTTATGAAGGGGAAGTCATGTTTGACAAATTTGCTGGAATTCTTTGAGGATGTAACGAACAGGGTGGATAAAGGGGAACCAGTCGATGTGGCGTATTTGGACTTCCAGAAGGCATTTGACAAGGTGCCACATAAAAGGTTACTGCACAAGATAAACGTTCATGGGGTTGGGGGTAATATACTAGCATGGATAGAGGATTGGCTAACTAACAGAAAACAGAGAGTCGGGATAAATGGTTTATTCTCTGGTTGGCAACCAGTAACTAGTGGGGTGTTGTAGGGATCAGTGCTGGGACCCCAACTATTTACAATCTATAGTAACGACTTGGAAGAAGGGACTCAATGTAACGTAGCCAAGTTTGCTGACGATACAAAGATGGGAGGAAAAGCAATGTGTGAGGAGGACACACAAAATCTGGAAAAGGACATAGACAGGCTAAGTAATTTGTCAGATGGAGTATAATGTTGGAAAGTGTGAGGTCATGCACTTCGGCAGAAAAAAATCAAAGAGCAAGTTATTATTTAAATGGAGAAAGATTGCAAAGTGCTGCAGTACAGCGGGATCTGGGGGTACTTGTGCATGAAACACAAAAGGATAGTATGCAGGTACAACAAGTGGTCTGGAAGGCCAATGGAATCTTGGCTTTTATTGCAAAGGGGATGGAGTATAAAAGCAGGAAAGTCTTGTTACAGCTATACAAGGGTATTGGTGAGGCCACACCTAGAATACTGCATGCAGTTTTGGTTTCCATATTTACGAATGGATGTGCTTGCTTTGGAGGCAGTTCAGAGAAGGTTCACTAGGTTGATTCCGGGGATGAGGGGGTTGACTTATGAGGAAAGGTTGAGTAGCTTGGGCCTCTACTCATTGGAATTCAGAAGAATGAGAGGTGATCTTATCGAAACGTATAAGATTATGAGGGGGCTTGACAAGGTGGATGCAGAGAGGATGTTTCCACTGATGGGGGAGACTAGAACTAGAGGGCATGATCTTAGAATAAGGGGCCGCCCATTTAAAACAGAGATAAGGAGAAATTTCTTCTCTGAGAGTTGTAAATCTGTGGAATTCGCTGCCTCAGAGATATGTGGAAGCTGGGACATTGAATAAATTTAAGACAGAAATAGACAGTTTCTTAAACAATAAGGGGTTAGGGGTTATGGGGAGCGGGCAGGGAGGTGGGGCTGAGTCCATGATCAGATCAGCCATGATCATATTGAATGGTGGAGCAGGCTCGAGGGGCCGTATGGCCTTCTCCTGTTCCTATTTCTTATGTTCTTATGTAACAGGCGGACATGATATTGGATGATGAGACTAGTAATGAGACAAGTATATTTAAAATAAAAAGAGGGGATATATTAAATAAACAAATCAAACTCAAAGAGGATAAAACCTTTGGTTTGGATAGATTGCATCGATGCATTTTAAAAGGATCTAGGTAAGCGATAGCAGAGGCATTACTACACATATTTAATAATTCATTAGAAAAAAGTGTAGTGCCAGAGGACTGGTGGATAGCGAACGTAATACCTATATTTAAGAAGGGGGATAGAACATGTCCAGAGAATTATAGACCAGTCAGTTTAACATTGGTGGTAGGAAAATAATGGAATCCCTACTAAAGGAGAAAATAGAAGAACATCTTGAATGCAAAAATATAATACCGAATAGTCAGCACGGATTTCAAAAGGGAAAGTCTTGCTTGACCAACCTCATTGAATTTTTTGAAGAGGTAACAGAGAGAATAGACAATGGTAATGCAGTAGATGTAATTTATCTAGATTTTCAAAAGGCCTTCGATAAGGTACCCCATAATAGACTGATGAACAAGGTCAGAGAATGCGTTGTCAGGGAACAAGTAGCAGAATGGATAGCTATCTGGCTTTAAGACAGAAAGCAGAGAGTAGGGGTAAAAGGTGGCAGAAGGTGGATAGTGGTGTTCCACAAGGATCAGTGCTGGTACCACTGTTGTTCACAATTTACATTAACGATTTAGACTTTGGAATCAAAAACATAATTTCTAAATTTGCGGATGACAGCAAATTGGGGGCAATAGTCAATACTGAGGAGGACTGCAACAAATTACAGGAGGACATTAATAAACTTGCAGAATGGGCATATAATTGGCAAATGAAGTTCAACACAGATAAATGTGAGGTATTACATTTTGGTTGGAAGAATAGGGAAGTCACTTATTACTTGGAGGGTGCGAGTCTAGGTGGGGCAGAAGAACAAAAGGATCTTGGAATACAAATACACAAATCCACTTGGGTGGTAAAAATAGAGAGACAGACTATTATCTGAATGGTGACAGATTAGGAAAAGGGGAGGTGCAACGAGACCTGGGTGTCATGGTACATCAGTCATTGAAGGTTGGCATGCAGGTACAGCAGGCGGTTAAAAAAGCAAATGGCATGTTGGCCTTCATAGCGAGGGGATTTGAGTACAGGGGCAGGGAGGTGTTGCTACAGTTGTACAGGGCCTTGGTGAGGCCACACCTGGAGTATTGTGTACAGTTTTGGTCTCCTAACTGAGGAAGGACATTCTTGCTATTGAGGGAGTGCAGCGAAGGTTCACCAGACTGATTCCCGGGATGGCGGGTCTGACCTATCAATAAAGACTGGATCAACTGGGCTTGTATTCACTGGAGTTCAGAAGAATGAGAGGGGACCTTATAGAAACGTTTAAAATTCTGATGGGTTTAGACAGGTTAGATGCAGGAAGAATGTTCCCAATGTTGGGGAAGTCCAGAACCAGGGGTCACAGTCTAAGGATAAGGGGTAAGCCATTTAGGAGATGAGGAGAAACTTCTTCACCCAGAGAGTGGTGAACCTGTGGAATTCTCAACCACAGAAAGTTGTTGAGGCCAATTCACTAAATATATTCAAAAAGGAGTTAGATGAAGTCCTTACTACTAGGGGGATCAAGGGGTACGGCGAGAAAGCAGGAATGGGGTACTGAAGTTGCATGTTCAGCCATGAACTCATTGAATGGCGGTGCAGGCTAGAAGGGCCGAATGGCCTACTCCTGCACCTATTTTCTATGTTTCTATGTAAATCACTAAAGGTTGCGACACAAGTTAGGAAGGCCATTAAAAAAGCAAACCAAGCACTAGGGTTTATTTCTAGAGATATAGAATTGAAAAGTAGAGAAGTTATGCTAAACCTGTATCATACCTTGGTTAAACCACACTAGAGTACTGCATACATTTCTGGTTGCCACATAAAAAGGATATAGACGCACTGGAGAGGGTGCAGAGAAGATTTACAAGCATGATACTAGAAAAACGAGGGTATACATATCAGGAAAGGATGAACAGGCTGGGTCTCTTTTCTCTTGAGAAAAGAAGGCTGAGGGGTGACCTAATAAAGGTCTTTAAAATTATGAAAGGTTTTGATTGAGTGCATACAGGCAGAATGTTTCCACTTGTGGGGGAGGATAACTAGAGGCCATCAATATAAGATAGTCACCAAGAAATCCAATAGGGGTTCAGAAGAAACTGCTTTACCCACAGAGTGGTGAGAATGTGGAACTCGCTACCACAGGGAGTGGTTGAAGCGAATAATATAGATGCATCTAAGGGGAGTCTATACAAGCATATGAAGGAGAAGGGAATAGAGGGTAATGCTGATCGATTTAGATGAGGAAAGGCAGGAAGAGGCTTGAGTGGAGCATAAACGCCGGCAAGGTCTGGTTTGGCCGAATGGCCTGTTTCTGTGCCGTATATCCTATGTAAGAGGAGGATGTGATGGTCAGTGACAGAGGGAAGGTAAGAAGTTTGGGACTGTTGATGAATGCACAATTTGAGTTGAGGTTACTGGTATCGCACTTGAATTCGTTCTTCACCTACAGGACAGGCAAAAAGGGGCTGTCTCGGTTTCAGCCTCCCTTCCTCTTCTGCTTCCTTCCCTTGTGCTCTTGCTCCTTAGTTTCTCACCTGATAGGTGGAGGCAAGGGCTGTTCCCTCATGATGGCAAGGTTGTGCAGCATGTAGCATAGTACCACAAATCTTGAGATCCACTCAGCCAAGGACTCCTCTAGAGCGGTCCAGGCAGCGGATTCGTTGCTTCAGCACACTCATCATAGGCTGTCCCTCGAGCGTGGATAACTTGCTTCCGCAAGAGTTCACCGATGTTTCAAATGAAGAACCTGATATTCCAGTCCTGAACTCCAATTGAGGGGGTGGAAGATGCCTGTGCGTGGATTTTTTCAACATGTGGTGACTGTTGCACATCAGCCACCACACGGGCTCGACAGAGCTAGGCCTTTATCCAGTGGCACGGGTTGAAGCAGAACGACTGGAGACCTTTTTTGCTGCACGCACCTAGTGCGCACACATATCGCAGTGTGGGCAGGCCCGTGCTGCCCCTGCGCCCTGGGCTCTTCTGGGTCCCGTACCCTCATTCGCCCACAATGTTCCAGGGCCCGGCGCTCCAGCTCTATTTATAGCCCCGACCTGCGGTGGTGTTCTCACACAAGTCGGGATGGTCTTCAGCACACTAATGGTCTGTTCTATCATATTACTTGTGGCAGCATGGCTCTCATTGTATGTATGCTGCGCATGTGTGTGTGGGTTGCGAACCGGAATAATGAAACATGTCGTATGCGGATAGCCCTTGTCGCCCAGTAGCTACCCTTTAGTTTGCCATGATGGCTAAAGTACAGCTGGCACAGCAGTCTGCCATAAAATGATAGCATCATTACTGCTGACAGGATACTGGGTATTGATCTGCATGATGCACTGCTTATGGTCACATAACAGCTTGAGGAAGTGGAATCCCTTTTGGTTCCAGTACATGGCAGGGATCGCATACAGCCCCTGCAAAGCAATGTGGATGCAGTCAATGGCTCCCTGCACTATGGGGAAGCCTGCAAACATTGCAAACCCTTGTGCTCGCTCCACCTGCTTCTCTCTGGCAAGAGAGAATGAAATAAAATTATCTCTTTGAATAAAGAGCCTCTGTGACTTCCCTTATGCATTAGTGGACTGCAAACTACAGATATTGTTAATATCTCCAGCACCAGCCTGAAAGTAGCCAAGCACATAAAACTTGATAACCACGGTCACCTTCACAGCCACTGGCAATGCGGTCCTTGCCCTGCTCCAAGGTTGGCATTGTGGCTGCAGCAGTTGGTAGATTTCAGCGATGACTTCTTTATTGAAGTACAGACGTCTCAAACATTGGTCGTCACTGAGGTTCAGGTAGGAGAATAGCTCCGTGAACACCTTGGGCGTTTATGGCTTCCTGCTGAGAGCCCTTTTCCCCCTTCTCCATCTTCTAGCAGCTTGTCCTGCTCTGTGTGGCCTCTGATCATTCTCCCAATCATGCTTGATTGCAAGAGGAAAGCCCACTAGTACACCCATGTCTGGGAGCAACTGGTTTGTACAAAAGCCTTGACTTCAGTAAAAAGTATTTCACCACCTGCTGTCTATCTCTTTCTTCTCTGCCCTCTCCCCCTTTCTCTCTCTTCACCCCCCACGTCTCTCTCCTCCCATCTCTCTCTCCCCGCCATCTCTCTTTCCTCCCCCCCATCTCTCTCTTCCCTCCACCCCCATCTCTCTCTCCCCCCCCCCCAACTACCGTGTCTCCTCCCCATCTCTCTCCCTCTCTCCTCACCATTTCTCTCTCGCTCTCTCTCTCTCTCTCTCTCTCTCTCTCTCTCTCTCTCCCCCCTACCACCTCTCTCCTGCCCGCCGCCTCTCTCTCCCCTGCCCGCCGCCTCTCACCCCTGACCCGCCGCCTCTCTCTCACCCCCCCCTCGGCCCACTGCCCCTCTCTCCCACTATCTCCGATGTTTTCTCTCACACAGAAGGCCGCAATAATGCAAAGACTGGAAGCAATGTTTCAGCCGCGGACTGCATGTGGACTCGTTGGAGCCCAGAGGACGCAGGCGCAGAAAAAACACAGTGCATATAGTCACTCTGATTATTTATAGTGACTGAATAAATAAAATACCATTTTTATTACAAGATTCTGGAATTTATACTAGTGTTTCTGGGATTGAATTAAGTAAAACTGTTCATTTTGCCCTGAAAACTGTAAATCAGTGGCTATTATTATTAGCTGTTTATTTATCAATCCTTATGTCTCATCTTTTAACAGCCCAAATTACACAGCAAGATGGTAGGCAATCTACACTAGGTTGAAGAGCAGCCGCTCATATTTGTCCAAATGCTCAGTCACTCTGTCCCTAATCACAGGTTCTAATAACTTCCCTACAACTTGCATAGAAACATAGAAAATAGGTGCAGGAATAGGCCATTCGGCCCTTTGAGCCTGCACCACCATTCAATAAGATCATGGCTGATCATTCATCTCAATACCCCTTTCCTGCTTTCTCTCCATACTCCTTGATCCCTTTAGCCGTAGGGGCCATATCTAACTCCCTCTTGAATATATCTAACAAACTGGCATCAACAACTCTCTGCGGTAGAGAATTCCACAGGTTAACAACTCTTTTAGTGAAGAACTTTCGCATCATCTCAGTCCTAAATGGCTTACCCCTTATCCTTAGACTGTGTCCCCTGGTTCTGGACTTCCCCAACATCGGGAACATTCCTCCTTCATCTAACTTGTCCAGTCCCATCAGAATTTTATATGTTTCTATGAGATCCCCTCTCATCCTTCTAAACTCCAGTGAATACAGGTCCAGTTGATCCAGTCTCTCCTCATATGTCAGTCCTGCCATCCCAGGAATCAGTCTGGTGAACCTTTGCTGCACTCCCTCAATAGCAAGAACGTCCTTCCTCAGATTAAGAGACCAAAACTGAACACAAGATTCCAGGTGAGGCCTCACCAAGGCCCTGTACAACTGCAGTAAGACCCTCCTGCTCCTATACTCAAATCCCCTAGCTATGAAGGCCAACATGTCATTTGCCTTCTTCATCGCCTGCTGTACCTGCATGCCAACTTTCAACGACTGATGTAGCCCATGACACCCTGGTCTCGTTGCACCTCCCCTTTTCCTAATCTGACGCCATTCAGATAATATTCTGCCTTCGTGTTTTTTGCCCCCAAAGTGGATAACCTCTCATTTATCCACATTATACTGCATATGCCATGCATTTGCCCACTCACCTAACCTGTCCAAGTCACCCTGCAGCCTCTTAGCATCCTCCTCACAGCTCACACCGCCACCCAGCTTAGTTCATCTGCAAACTTGGAGATATTACACTCAATTCCTTCATCTAAATCATTGATGTATATTGTAAATAACTGGGGTCCCAGCACTGAGCCCTGCGGCACCCCACTAGTCACTGCCTGTCATTCTGAAAAGGACCCATTTATCCTGACTTTCTGCTTCCTGTCTGCCAACCAGTTCTCTATCCACATTAGTACATTATCCCCAATACCATGTGCTTTAATTTTGCGCACCAATCTCTTGTGTGGGAGCTTGTCAAAAGCCTTTTGAAAGTCCAAATACATCACATCCACTGGTTATCCCTTGTCCACTCTACTAGTTACATCCTCAAAAAATTCTAGAAGATTTGTCAAGCATGATTTCCCTTTCATAAATCCATGCTGACTTGGACCGATCCTGTCACTGCTTACCAAATGCGCTGCTATTTCATCTTTAATAATTGATTCCAACATTTTCCCCACTACTGATGTCAGGCTAGCTAGTCTATAATTACCAGTTTTCTCTATCCCTCCTTTTTAAAAAAAAATGGTGTTACACTAGCTACCCTCCAGTCCATAGGAACTGATCCAGAGTCGATAGACTGTTGGAAAATGATCAATGCATCCACTATTTCTAGGGCCACTTCCTTAAGTACTCTGTGATGCAGACTATCAGGCCCTGGGGATTTATCGGCCTTCAATCCCATCAATCTCCCTAACACAATTTCCCGACTAATAAGAATATCCTTCAGTTCCTCCTTCTCACTAGACGTCACTTGTGTAAGACTAATTTATCTCTCTTGCCCTTCTTAAACAGTGGAGTGACATTGGCAATTTTCCAATCTAAGGGGACAATTCCTGAATCGAGATAGGTTTTGAAGATTAAGACGGACGCATCAACAATTTACTCACCTACTTTTAATATCCTGAAGTGGAAACCATCAGATCCTGGAGATTTGCCTATCTTTAATAATAATAGTTTCTCCACCACATTAATTGAATCTAATCCTCCCCTTGATTTATTTTTAGTTTTCCTTGACTGGCCTTTATGTTGAAGCGTACCATCAATGTTGGAATGCCATGGGCTAGTACCTCCACTTTTTCTGCCTGCTTAACGGCCACTTAACGCTCATTTTACCCCTGAAATGACGTATAACGCCCAGATAGCGCCCATTTTGTCACAAAATGGAAACTGACGGGCTTTTTTAGGAGACTTATCGCTGAGCGTTATTTTCCCAAGGGGCTTAACGGCGAGAAAAAATATTACCGTCTGCCCACTTTTTTTGGCCGCCCATATTATCGCCCAGCGTTGCTTTCCTCATGGAAGTAACGCCGAGATTGAATATTAACGCCTGCCGACTGTTTTTTGTCGTAAAGAGCATATTTAACCAAACTAGCGGCCATGGAGATCGCCCACCGTCAATTTCACCACCTCGCACACATATCGCCCAGAATATCGCTCGCTCAAAAAAAACGCCCCAAAATAGTGGAACTAACCGGAATGAATCACAGCGTTATGTACGCCATGTTGTAGATCACATGTTGCGTCCTTTAAAAGGCTGCTGTGTTTCAACCTCGGCGGAGTTAGGATGTACTCTGCAAGTCGTTGAAGTTGATGTGAACATCTCTGAAAACATCTTGACCACACTGTGACCGATTGGAATTGAAGAGGTGTGCTTGTCGGGGCATTCCTTGTTTGTGTGCAATCGGTGGCAGGCAGAGAGCTACTGCAATGGGGCCTGTCCTTTCTCACCCTCTCTTGGTGACCAAATACATGCAGCAGACTCGACATCGCCGAAGGAACGTTGCACTGCATTATGTGCCCAATGAACGAAGTGACAGACAGATGAAGAGGACCAGACGTTACACCCCCTGCAAATACAAGGAGAATCATTCTTACCTCGACTTGCCCGACACCACCTGCCTTCGGAGACTGCGCTTCCACAAAGAGGTTATCACTGCGGTATGTCAGGTGATAAGGACACACCTGCAGCCTGCCAGCACCATCAGAACTGCACTGTCCGTCGAGGTCAAAGTCACCACGGTACTGTCGTTCTACGCCTCAGGTTCTTTTCAGGCCACAGCTGCTGACATTTGCGGACTTTCTCAGCATGCCACACATCGCTGCATTAGACAGGTCACTGAAGCCCTGTACACACGCAGGAGGGACTTGATCAGCTTCCCTATGACCAGGGAGGCAGAGAGTGAGAGGGCTGTAGGTTTCTTCATAATTGAAAACTTTCCCAAGGTGCAGGGAGCAATAGACTACGCACATCATGATGCGGGCACCTTTTCAGGATGATGAGGTTTTCAGGAACTGCAAGGGATTCCACTCCCTGAATGTCCAGCTGGTTGTCGACCACCAGCAAATTGTACTGCTCAATTTCCGGGCAGCATCCATGACGCACACATCCTGCGTGAGAGCACTGTATCTGACTTGTTTAATAATCAGCCACAAGGCCAATGCTGGATGCTTTGGGACAAAGGATATGGCCTCGCCACCTGACTGATGACCCCCCAGCTTGACACCCACACCGATCTCATGATCTGAGAGGCGATACAAACAGAGCCACAGAGCAACTTGCAATATCGTGGAGAAAATCATTGGAGTGCTGAAGCAGCGCTTCAGATGCCTGGACCACTCACGAGACGAGCTTCAATACCACCCTGAGCAGGTAGCTCAATTCGTGGTGGTGTGCTCCATGTTACACAACTTGGCTATCAGGAGGGGACAAGATTTGCCTGATGAGTTTGACAGACCACCTCACCAGAGGTCGAGGAGGCGGACGCTGACATCGGGCCAGACAATCAGGCTGATGCTGAAGCCATGCCCCCGCCCCCCTGTAGACCGCATGAAAGAGCCCATGGTGGCATGATAGCTGCAAGAGCATTACATCAGGAGCTCATCAATGATCGCTTTGCCTGAAAGAACGTTGGTGTTAGTTCCATGGCTGACACACTGCTGGGTGTGCAGGTCATACATCAATGGTGGGCATCACCTTGGTGACCGTTAAAGTTTACGATGATTAAAGTTAAGTGTAATTATACCCTTTGATGTTAAGGAATCACCAGCCTGTAATGGTACACCTATCTGAGACAATGTGCTGCAAGGTTTTGTTAAATAAAAAACATTTAAATCGAACAGTAGTCTGAAATCATCAGTATTTCTGTACAAACCAACCCTTCCCCCACCCTCCCGCTTCTCCTCCTGACCTCTACCCCTTCCCCATACGCTCCTGACTCCAAGCCTCCTAGCCAAGGAGGTCCTCAGGCGATGCTTCATTGGGCTTGATGGGGGGGGAGGGGAGTGACGGCCGAAGCACTGCTTGGACGGATACGGGAGAGACGGCCCCGAGGTGGGAACGTGCTCCAAGCCAGAAGCAAGATGTTGCTGCTGGCTCTTGTGTGGTTGGCAATGGGGGTGCGGCACCTTGGGGTGCAGTGTGGCGATCCGGGACCACTGGGAGCCCTCTGTCACCAGTGTTCCTGGCTACCAGCTCCAGGGCCTCCTCCATCCCTTCCATTTTATATTTGTTGGACAAAAACTCGGTGCCAACGATGTTCTTGGTGCTTAGTGGGCTTTTTGCTGCTGGTGAATCTCCGTCGTTGCTCCCACAATAGCCAAACAAGCACAAACCACAGCCACACACGCTTTCAGTCCCTCGGAGCTCTCACGCTCTGTCTCCTCTTCTGTGCATGTCATGATGACCCTTGACCTCCAGAATTGCGGGAATGGAGCGTTGCCATGCCGTTGCTAAGGCCGGCGATACTTTACGGCAGAAGGTGAAAAAGATTTAACGCTACCGCCCAGTTGATAACGCTCGCGGTAACGCCCATTTTCAAAAATGTAAACTAGGTGTTTTGAGAATGGGCGAGAAGCCGGCGATCCGAAAACCCTTTTTTAACGCCCATGCCGGAAATAACGCCCCTTTTTGGGCGCTAAGCTCAAAAGTGGAGGTTCTAGCCCATAGTACCAGTAATTGACGACATTCTCTTAATATAAATAAAGCCTTAGTAGAAAACAGTCTCTGAATAAGCCAACTGCCTTTCACTCTTACAACTTGACACCTTCCTCACACGACACATCTATTAGCAGTGTGACATAATTGCGAAAAGTTGTACTTGCATCTTATAGGAATTAACAATGGAGGATAGTCAAGCTGTTTTAAACTGGGTTAATGAGCTTTCCTCAAACTTTTTATATCTAGGCAAAAGAGGCTATAAAAGAAGCAGAACGCATTGACCCAGATAATATCTTCACCCAATTCAGTGTATACAAAATTGCCATTTTGGAAAGTGATATACAAAAAGGTAGATGCCATATTGTTAATTGTTGCACATTAAAAGATCCATTGAAATGTCACTTGTGCATTTTGCATAGAATTTATGATGCTACTAATATCCAACAGCTCATTGGCAATGTTGACTCCTGCCTTATTTCTTGCTTTGTTAAAATTGCACTAAGGACTGTAAATCATGGGGTGAGTCAAACCTCCACTGAAGCTATGAAGATGTTTGGTTGCCAACCCATGTTGGAATAGTGTGTCAGTCTTTATAGTACCCCCTCTTTATCAATTTTTAGCCCATCCAGTATCTCAACTATCTCCTCTTTCACTTTGACTTTGGTAGCATCTTCTTTCTTGGTAAAGACAGGACTAGAGAATTTTAGCTATGAGGAAAGATTGGATAGGCTGGGGTTGTTTTCTTCGGAACAGAGGAGGCTGAGGGGAGATTTAATTGAAGTGCATAAAATTATGAGGGGCCTAGATAGAGTGGATAGGAAGGACCTATTTCCCTTTGCAGAGAGATCAATTACCAGGGGATATAGATTTAAAGTAATTGGTAGAAGGATTAGAGGGGAGTTGAGGAGAACTTTTTTCACCCAGTGGGTGGTGGGGTTCTGGAACTCACTGCCTGAAAGGGTGTTAGAGGCAGAAACCTTCATTGCATTTAAAAGCTACTTGGATATGCACTTGAAGCACCGTAACCTACAAGGCTACGGACCAAGGGCTGGAAAGTGGGATTAGGCTGGATCGCTCTTTTTTGGCTGGCACAGACACGACGGGCCAAATGGCCTTGTTCTGTATCATAACTTTCTATGATTCTATTTCTATGATTCTTTCTGATAAGATCATGCGGGAAATATTATTTTCAGAGAGAAAACATGTGCATCCCAAGTTAAATAATATGGAATTATTTAGTGTAATGGTAACAAAATATGACTGGAAAGATTTAATTTTCATAGCTTTCTTCTACTTATGTTTCAGCTGTGCAGGCAATTAAAACCATAGGGAAGCTTGCAGAAAAACCTGTAGAGTATGAAGATGGTATGCTAACCAGTAGAATCCCAGTGACAGATTTTCTGAGTCTCGCTGCACAGATTGCACTGGAGGTAAAGAGTGATTTTTTAGAGGTTCGGAAGATTGTTAATAATTTAGAAGATTTTTCTTTTAATAATTTTTGCCTGTCGGAAATGTTCTAAGTTATCTGAAATGACTTCAACGAAACGATGCACCATAATAATCAGCATATTGAAGTAACCAACACATCTGTACTTGAGTTTATAAATACCACAGTTTGGAAATTGTATTAATTGTCTTGCTATATCTTGGTGAGTGGAGTTGTTGAAGCCTGCAGCCTTAGATATAAGCATTCCCAAAATTATTTAAGAAAAAATAGTGCAGTACGCTTTCACTACCATGACTGGTACACTTCACACATTCTGTACAGTGTTCTGCACTAACCCTCATTATAACATACAACAACAACGTATTTATATAGCACCTTTAACGTAGTAAAACGTCCCACGGCACTTCACAGGAGTATTATGAGATAAAAAATTTGACACTGAGCTATATAAGTAGAAATTAGCGCAGGTGACCAAAAGCTTGGTCAAAGATGTATGTTTTAAGGAGTGTCTTGAAGGAGGAAAGAAAGGTAGAGAGGCGGAGAGGTTTAGGCAGGGAGTTCTAGAGCTTGGGGCCTAGGCAACAGTAGGCATGATTACCAATGGTTGAGCGAGTATAATCATGGATGCTCAAGAGGGCAGAATTAGAGGAGCGCAGACATCGCGGGGGGCGGGGTTGTGGGGCTGGAGGAGATTACCGAGATAGGGAGGGGCAAGGCCATGGAGGGATTTGAAAATAAGGATGAGAATTTTGAAATCGAAGCGTTGCTTAACCAGAAGCAAATGTAGGTCAGTGAGCACAGGGGTGATGAGTGAGCGGGACTTGGTGCAAGTTAGGGCACGGGCAGCCGAGTTTTGGATCACCTCTAGTTTACGTACAGTAGAATGTGGGAGGCCAGCCAGGATTATGTTGGAATAGTCAAGTCTAGAGGTAGTAAAGGCATGGATGAGGGCTTCAGCAACGAATGAGCTGAGGCAGTTATTGTGTCTCTAAGCACTCTAGTAATGACTCCACGAGGTAAGGTATTGTACTTGAACTGTGGTGACCTTAGTCCATTTGTTACAGCTCCTGAGTGAGGGTACAGCATGGTGAGCTCCCTTTTATACCTGGTTACCTGTCGTGTACAGGTGACCCCTAGGTCTCCACCAGTTGCACCCTCTGGTGGTACAAGCATAGTGTATACAGTGTGAAGGTACATCCAGTAGTCTTGTGTAACTGTACATTGAGTGTACAGGGAGTATACTTGTATTATACATACACAACATCACTCTCCCCTAAGTCTTGTGCCACTGGCCTTTGCATTGTGTGCTCTGGCCCTAGACTTGAGTGCCCAAAGCCCTTGTACCTTGTCTATGCTTTGGCTTGGCTCTTTCCCTGTTGACTCCCAAGTCCTTATTGCCACAACATTGGGAACTGGTCAGCAGTGGGCGGTTCGAGGTTGCAGTGGGGGTTGAGTGGGTTCTGGTGTGATCCATGTGCGTCCATGGCTACATACATCTATTTCCCCCCCCCCCCCCCCATGCATAGACCATGAGTGTGGCTCAACACCTGCATGTGCATACACGTACAGAAAGAAAGAACAAAAAAACATAGTATTAATTACATCACGGTTTGGTTTCTGCAGTCGTGGAACAAGTACGTTTTACAGATAAGGCACAAAAGTGGTATCACAGAGGTGGATGAGGACGCTAGTTCCAGAATGACCAGACTGTGTCCAGGTTGTCTGATGGCGACGTTGCGCCCACTGCCAGCTGGGTGGGCTTGGATCACTCACCTGGTTGAGTCTCAGGGCCTTTGCTGTTGCCTAGTGGTGGGCAGAGCCACAGGAGTGTGTGGCCTCCCTGTCCTCCTTTGAGGGCTGCGGTGTCTCCCTGCTGCCCTTCAGTGATAGTGGGAGCCTGGTCATCCTAGGTCCCGTTGGGCGAGCTGGAGGGTGCTAGCCTCTTGCTCGCAGTTCGGGCCCTGGTGGCCAGAGAGGTAGAGCCGATCAGGGGCAAGGTACCGATAGTGATGCCTTTGCCATTTGCTGATCGCTGGCCCTGCAGCTGGTATGCTCCCTCTGTATGTGGCCACGCTCCCGGGGCATCATATTGGTCCCGGAGGTGCAGGATCGGGCAGCCCGTTGGACCTGGGTGCTCCCGACAGGAGGCTGTCCTTGGTTTTATCGGCGTACATGTAGAACCCGGCATCGCACATCATTACTTCATTTACTGTCATAATACATTGGTTCCGACCACAATCGCCCGACTTAACATGGTTAGTCACATTTACATACTTACATTTGTCAATTACATCGCTTACATGTGTATCACTGGCATCGCTGTATAAAGAGTGGAACTGTTGCTTTAAGTGTGATGGGTTGCCAGTCTCCTTTAAGAGGGCCTTGCAATCTTTACCCCAATCCGGTTCGCTGCTCAGCATCATGTGTTGCTCCATCAATGCTGCCCCTCGTGGTCTGGCTGCTGCCATCTTTACATCAGGCACTTCACCTTGTGGTGCGGGCGCCATCTTCTTTCTCTCCACGAGATAGGCTGCGGTGATCCTTTTTTCCCCAGGTTCTGCCACGGAAGCAGGAAAGTTGTCTTCTGCGCTAATTTTCTTCTTCCAGAGTCCTGCCACTGGAGCCTGGGAGATGAGGTCGGGTCGTTTCGGCTGGATCATCTCGCCGTTGGGTTGAGCGGTCTGTGTTGTCTCCACGCAGTTGAGTTGAGCGGCTGGTTTCTCAGTGTTGTGCTGGATCCAAATTCGGGGCCGCGTAGGATATCGATCGCCGGAGGCTGGAGGTTTTCCCAGCTCCAAAGGATCTTTATTCATCCATCTTCTTCCTAGCAGCATTGGACCATCACCAGCAACGATCCACAAAGGTAACTTATGCATTGCGCCGTCATGGGACACCTGGACATCCACGCTGTCAACGATGGGGAAGGTGCCATTTGTGTAGATGAGCAGCTTCACTTGGATCAGGATCATTTTAGGTCGTTCGATTGGATTGTCTGAAAGTTTCTCAAAGGCCACCTGATTCATCAGTGATTGGCTCGCCCCTGTGTCTACCTCCATCATGAGTGGAACATCGTTGATTTTGACTTCCATTTTCAATGGGAAACTCTCGGTAGTGCAGGTAAACACTCCATACACCTCATCATGGGGCTGAGCTGCCTCATGGACTCTCTCTTCATCGTCGTTGAAGTCCAGATGATCGGCCAATTCTTTATCGACTCAGTGAGTACAATTTCTCTTGCACATTCGCTGGAGGTGGCCCTTCGTGTTACAGCCTTTGCAAGTATAGTCTTTGTAGCAACACTGGTGGGCCCTGTGATTTCCTCCACAGCGCCAGCATGGGGTTGGCCCCATGTGGCGGACTCAGGGTTGCGGGACTCAGGGTTCTGTTCTCTCTACCCTGAGAGAGACAGCTAGCAGCAGCCTTGCCTCTAAAAGGCATCAGTCAGTTCACAGTACTTGCCGGGTTAGAGTCCGGGGGGGAGTGAGTCATCCGCTTGGAGTCGCAGGCCGAGACCATGAACGCCTGGCTCACGTTAATTGCCTTCTGCAGGGTGACCGTGGTGTCCGCAAGAGCAGCCTGTGGAGAAGGCCCTCATGGCCGATTCCAATAACGAAGATGTCCCGCAGCGCTTCGGTGAGGTGGTTGCCAAAATCACATGGTGCAGCCAATCGTCTGAGGTCTGCAGCATATTTCGCGATTTCTTGGCCTTCAGGCCGCCGGTGGGTGCAGAACCGGTGTCTGGCTGTGAGAATGCTCTCTTTAGGTTTGAGCTGTTCCTGTATCATCATTACGAGCTTCGCATATGTTTTGGTTGTTGTCTTCTCTGGGACTAGCAAGTCCCTGACGAGGCCATAGACAGTGGGTCCACAACTGCTGAGCAGGATGGCTCTGCGCTTATCAGCCAGCGAGGTCGGGTTGTCTCCCGCCAGGTTGTTCGCAATGAAAAAGTGTTCGAGCCTTTCCACAAAGGCCTCCCAATCTTCCCCATCAGCGAATTATTGAAACGTGCCTTGGTTAGCCATTTTCGCATGGAAATTCGTAATCTCGTCGGAAGTTATTGTGTCTGTAAGCACTCTAGTAATGACTCCACGAGGCAAGGTATTGTACTTGAACTGTGGTGACCTTAGTCCATTTATTACAGCTCCTGAGCGAGGCTACAGCATGGTGAGCTCCCTTTTATACCTGGTTACCTGTCGTGTACAGGTGACCCCTAGGTCTCCACCAGTTGCACCCTCTGGTGGTACAAGCATAGTGTATACAGTGTGAAGGTACATCCAGTAGTCTTGTGTAACTGTACATTGAGTGTACAGGAAGTATACTTGTATTATACATACACAACAGCAATGGCAGAGACGAGAGATGTTACGGAGGAGGAAATAGGCAGTCTTAGTCATGCTGTGAATATGTGGTTGAAAGCTTATTTCAAGAAGGTCAAATATGACACCAAGATCGCTAAAAAGATATATTGCTTATAACTGCTCCCCTGATAGAAAAATACATACAAAACTACCTCTTAATAGCCCATATTTTCTGCTGGGTGTTAAAGTTAGCAACCTTGGAATAATGGATTAATGAATAATGTTTGTATCTGAAAACTAGGTAAGGAACCTCCCGTCTGTTTCCGGTGGATGTAATGTGTGTGCATTTACAGGCCTAACTAAAAGTTGCATCAGGTGAGTTTTGGGTATCCAAGGGGCGGCTGCGGTGCCCCAATTTATTACTGCCAGCCACCTGACTAACAGTTGAAAATCACCAGCAAGGGTCTTGAGGTGAATGTGACTGCAGTTGCTCGGTGAAATAGAGAGTTGGGCAGGTGGAAGATATGACTAACATTTCTTTAATGTCAGAAAAATAAGTGCTTTTATGTGGGTAGATGTTGATTTTATATATTTATATATTTATCGGCATATTTTGATGCAGTGAAATAATACTCTTATGAGCACTGCCTATCAATATTTGTACCGACCTCCCACAAGAATAATTACCCCAAAGACACTCTTGAAGACATTAAACTAGCGATGTTTAGTCTACTCTTATAAAGTTCTCCCTCTGTTTGTAGACTACTTGAATTGTAGTACAACTTACCCTATAATGAACAGGTCAATGCTGATTTAGTTAACCACTGATTACAGTGCTAGGATTTCTGCTACAGCAATTTGATTAAAATAAATGGGTAATAAATGGCAGTACTTTGTATTGTTCCGCACAGGTGCCATTCATTCACTATTTTGGGCCAATGCTTCATAAATAAGAAATACGGTGGCTGTTAGAAAAATTTTTCCTACTATTCCCTGAAAACTTGTGAACTAAATTTTCCTGAGAGTGAGATGGAGGCACTGCTGCTGAAAATCAAGCAGATGGATGTGGGTTCCTTGGTATTGATGGACAGAAACCAATGAGGTTGATGTTGGTAGCTCAGTGGAGCGAGGTGGCAGTGGTGGTTAGTGCCACCTCCACAACAGCCTGGATGACTGTACGGTGCCGGAAAAAGTTTAATGACCTTGTGCGGCTTGGCAAGGCAAAATTAATTACCCACCAATCATCTCTGGATGTCCTCAATGTGTCCCGTAATGTGTGTACTTCACCAAAAATCTTAGTGATGCACATTTTAAAACTAGCACTCAGCAGTGTGCCCATATGGCGGAAGGATCTGGGAGTTCAAAAGGAGCGCCCAACCAATGCGAGAACAGACTGGAGCGGGAGGATAAAAGGAGCCGCGAGAGCGGGAGAATCCGGGAGTTCAAAAGGAGCGCCCAATCAACGCGAGAACAGATCGGAGCGGGAGGATAAAAGGAGCGCGACCAGAGCTAAGAGCAGGAGAATCTGGGAGTTCAAAACAAGTTAGCTGTGAGCAACACAAACAAACCTGTGAGGGGAGAGGAAAATAAAATCAAAGTGTGACGTCAACGGAAACCAGGTTCATGATTGGTTGGTGAGTATTTTTCTCTTTTTTTCTAAACTTGGACAGGGGTTTAACTTAAGAGCTGGGATTACAGATTAAAACTAAACACAGATATTTAAAAATTCATATCTTGAAAAACTGATTAATTAAATAAATATATTAGAGATGGCGGGGAGGCTGCAGCATGTGGGAGCTGGTGGACAGCAGTGTGATCCATGGCGACCACATCTGCAGTAAGTGTTGGCTGTTCGAGGGACTTCGGCTCTGTGTTGATGAGCTGGAGACTGAGCTTCAAAAACTGTAACACATCAGGGAGAAGGAGAGTTACCTGGATGCTGTGTTCCAGGAGCAGGTCACACCTCTTAGGTTAAATAATTCAAATTTGATCTGTGGTCAGGGACAGGAGGGTGTGACTAAGAGTGAGGCAGGTATGGGGACCCAGGATGTAGTGATGAAGGAGCCTCAGCCCATGCTCTTGTCCAACAGGTACGAGGTTCTTGTTCCCTGTGTAAACGAGAGCAGGGACTGTAGGGAAGATGAGCAAACTGACCACAGCACCATAGTACAGGGGCCATTCAAGTTGGGGGAGTAAAAAGAAATGTTGTAGTAGTAGGGGACAGTATAGTTAAGGGGATAGATACTGTTCTCTGCAGCCGAGAGCGTGAGTCCCGAAGGCTATGTTGCCTGCCCGGTGCCAGGGTTAAGGACATCTCCTCTGGGCTGGAGAGGAACTTGTAATGGGAGGGGAAAGATTCAGTTGTCATGGTCCACGTAGGTACCAACGACATAGCTGGGACAAAGAAAGAGGTTCTGTTTGTAAAGTCCTTACTCTACAGCATGAAACCACACGAGGCACATTCTGGGGACAAGGTCACTCTGTGACCTTAACTCTTTATTCACAGGACTCCAAAGACAATGACCCTGCGTGGACCTCCCTTTTTATACCTGTGTGATCAGGTAAGGAGTGTCTCCCACAAGTTCACCCCTTGTGGTCAAAGTGTGCATCTAGGTTGAGTGTATACAGTAATACAGTGGTGTTACATTGTGGTTACAGACATGACATCACCTGCCCCCCCCCCCCCCCCAAAGTCTTATTGGGATCATAGGTTTAGTCTTTCAGGTGGTCTACGCTCCCTCGTGGAGCGCCACAGTTGGGGCTCTGGTTGTTGGAAACTGACGTGAGTGTCTGTCACCTGTGGTGATTCTGGCCTGTCCGGGCTGACCACAGGGACTGTGCATTCTTCTGATTGCTCTTGTTGCTCGTTCACTGGCAGTGTTGTGAGCTCCATCTCATGGTCTTCTTCAGGTTCCTCCGTGTCGATGCTGAACCTTTTTTTTACTTGGTCCAGATGCTTATGGCATATCTGACCATTGTTGAGTTTTACCACGATGACCTATTCCCCTCTTTGTCAGTTACAGTGCCCTCAAGCCATTTAGGCCCCATGGCATGATTGAGGACGAATACAGGATCATTTATTTCTATACATCTCCCCCTCGAATTACGGTCATGGTACTCGTTTTGTGACTTGCGCTTGCCCTCAACTATGTCGGTCAGGACTGGGTGAATGAGGGACAACTGAGTTTTGAGTGTCCGTTTTATTAGTAGCTCTGCGGGCGGGACCCCCGTGAGCGAGTGCGGTCAGGATCTATAGGCCAGCAGGAGACGCGATAGGCGGCATTGTAGGGAGGGTCCTTGAATCCTGAGCGTACCTTGCTTAATGATTTGGACCGCACGTTCCGCCTGGCCATTGTAGGCCGGCTTGACGTGGTTGATGCCATTGCCCGACATAAACTCTCGGAATTCGTAGCTTGTGAAACATGGGCCATTATCACTAACCAGGATGTCCGGCAAGCCATGGATTGCAAAGATCACACGTAGGTGTTCCACGGTGGTGGATGACGTGCATGAATTCAGAATGATGCACTCGATCCATTTCGAGTACGCATCTACCACAATAAGAAACATCTTACCCATGAACGGGCCCGCGTAGTCAACATGAATGCGTGACCATGGCCTGGTGGTCAGGGCCACGGGCTGAGCGGGGCCTCCCTGGGGCCATTACACATTGTGCACCTGCGAACACAGTGTTCCAGGTCTGAGTCAATTCCAGGCCACCAAACGTGTAACCGGGCAATGGCCTTCATCAGCACAATGACTGGGTGCTCGCTGTGGAGTTCCCTGATGAATGCCTCCCTGCCCTTCTGGGGCATAACTACCCAGCTGCCCCATAGTAGGCAGTCGGCTTGGATGGAGAGCTCATCCATCCGTCTGTGGAACGGTCTGACCTCCTCAGGGCATGCTCCGTGTGTGGGCGCCCAATCCCCAGTCAGGACACATTTCTTAATCAGGGATAGGAGGAGATCTCTATTTGTCCAGATTTTGATCTGGCGGGCTGTGATGGGGGAGCCTGCACTGTCAAAGGCATCGACAGCCATGTCCATCTCGCCCCCTCAGTGGTGGCCAGTGGAAGCCTGCTGAGCGCGTCAGCGCAATTTTCGGTGCCGGATGGAGTATTCATAAGCAGCCAGCGTGAGAGCCCATCGCTGTATGCGAGCTGATGCGTTGGCATTGATAGCCTTGCTGTCTGACAACAGGGATGTTAATGGCTTGTGGTCCGTCTCTAATTCAAACTTCCTACCAAAGAGGTACTGATGCATTTTTTTTACACCATAGACACATGCAAGCGCTTCCTTCTCGACCATCCCATATCCCCATTCTGCTTGAGAGAGCGACCTGGAGGCATAAGCCGCAGGTTGTAGTTGACCCTCAGCATTGCCCAGCTGCAACACGCACCCAACCCCATAGGACGGTACATCACATGTCAGAACCAATTTTTTTTTACAGGGGTCGTACAGTGTCAACAACTTGTTTGAACAAAGTAGGTTTAGCGCCCGATCAAAAGCCCATTCCTGACGGTCCCCCCAAAATCAATCGCAACCCTTACGCAGGAGCACATGTAGCGGCTCCAACAACGTGCTCAAGTTCGGCAGAAAGTTCCCAAAATAGTTAAACAGTCCCAGGAATGAACGCAACTCCGATGTGTTGTAGGGCCTGGGTGCTCGTCGAATCGCCTCTGTTTTGGATTTGATGGGCCGAATCCCATCTGCAGCAACCCTCCTGCCCAGAAACTCAACCTCAGGAGCTAAAAACACACATTTAGACTTCTTGAGTCGCAGGCCTACCCGGTCCAGTCGGCGTAGCACCTCATCCAGGTTGTGGAGGTGTTCCTCGGTGTTTCGACCCGTGATGGGTAGTCGTCCTGGAATACGATCGTTCCAGGAATGGATTTAAGCAGGCTTTCCATGTTTTGTTGAAAAATCGCGGCCGCTGATCGAATGCCAAACGGGCACCTGCTATAAACAAACAGTCCCTTGTGCTTGGTGACGGTGGTCAGTAGTTTAGATTCGTCGGCCAGTTCCTGGGTTATATAGGCTGAAGTGAGGTCCAACTTGGTGAACAACTTGCCGCCTGCCAGCGTGGCGAAGAGGTCCTCCGCCCTCGGGAGCGGGTATTGATCTTGTAGGGACACCCGATTGATGGTAGCCTTGTAGTCGCCACAGATCCTGACAGAGCCATTCGCTTTTCGGACGGGAACGATGGGGCTCGCCCAGTCGCTGAATTCAACAGGCGAGATGATGCCCTCTCTCAACAGCCGGTCCAATTCGCTGTCGCTCTTTTCCCGCATCACATACGGCACCGCTCTGACTTTGTAGTGCACTGGCCTGGCGACCGGGGTGATGTGTGTCACTACTCTAGTGCCTTTGAAAGTCCCGACGCCAGGTTGGAATAGTGAATCGAATTGTTGTAGGACTTGTGAGCACGAACCTTGCTCCACAGATGACATTGCGTGAACACCCCCCCATTTCCAGTTCATCTCGGCTAACCAGCTCCTCCCCAACAGTGCGGGACCATTGCCCGCGACAATCCAGAGCGGCAGCCGATTCACTAACCCATTGTGTGTGACACCCAACATTGCACTGCCTTGCACCGGAATGTTTTCTTTAGTGTAAGTCCGTAATTGTATCTCAATATGTGCTAATTTGGGTCTACTAGCTTTAAGTGGCCATAGCTTCTCAAATTGCTGAACACCCATGAGTGACTGGCTGGCCCCAGTGTCCAGCTCCATGCGTACAGGGATACCGTTTAATAAAACCTTCATCATCATTGGTGGCGTTTTGGTGTATGAACGGTGAACATTCGCCACATGGATCCGCTGAACCTCGGCGTCCATCGATTTGCCCCAAAAGTCATCCTGCCTCAAAGAACCCTCTTCTGGTCCATCCGCCTCATATATTAGTCTGGTTGCAGGCTTCCTGCACATTCGAGCTAAGTGAGATTGCAGTTCCTGCAGACAAACTGTTGAAATCTGCAAAATCTAGCGGAGTGTTTTCCCCCACACCTCCAGCATGAGTTACGGTTTCCATTGTTGGGAACAAAGGGACTATGGCCAGGCATTCCGCGCTGACTGTCCCTTTGACTGCTCTTAAGTACCCTATTAGTGGGTGTGAATGGCCCCATCCCGGGCCGCATTGTCCACTGTGATGGCGTGAATGTCCATTCAGCCTGCCATTGTCTCTGTTGAAGTCCTACTCTGGGGTCTATTGCTGCCTGCGTAGTGTCGGACTGTCCCTGCCTGCCTGCGGGGCTCTGAGTTGCATTGATGATGTTGACTCCCTGATCCATTGCCGCGTTAAGAGGCAGAATTGCGCGCGTATATTATTTTCGTCTCTTCCTCCCCCGCCATGAAAGTTTGAGCTAACAACGCTGCCGCTTCCAAGGTCAAATCCTTGGTCTCAATTAATTTGCGGAAAATTCCCGCATGACCGATGCCCTCGATAAAGAAGTCCCTTAGCATCTCCCCCCTGCAGGCATCTGTGAACTTACAGAGGCTGGCCAAATGCCGGAGGTCCGCTACGAAGTCTGGTATGCTCTGTCCTTCATGACGTGGGTGGGTGTAGAATCTGTGTCGGGCCATATGTATGCTACTCGCCGGTTTGAGGTGCTCCCGAATCAACTTACTAAGTTCTTCAAAGGTTTTGTCCACCGGCTTTTCGGGTGCCAGTAAGTCCTTCATGAACGCGTAAGTCTTTGGTCCGCAACTGGTCAAAAGATGAGCCCTTCGCTTGTCGGCCGCTGCATCCCCCAACCATTCTTTTATAACGAAGCTTTGCTGAAGCCTCTCGACAAAGTCTTCCACAACTCAGTACCGTTCCTCTGTGCTATCGGTGGCCATTCTCTTGGGTCGTGAATTCCCATTTATCGTCGCCAATGTAAAGTCCTTACTCTACAGCATGAAACCACACGAGGCAAATTCTGGGGACAAGATCACTCTGTGACCTTAATTCTTTATTCACGGGACTCCAAAGACGATGACCCTGCGTGGGACCTCCCTTTTTATACCTGTGTGATCAGGTAAGGAGTGTCTCCCACAAGTTCACCCCTTGTGGTCAAGGTATGCATCTAGGTTGAGTATATACAGTAATACAATGGTGTTACATTGTGGTTACATACATGACACTATTGAGGGAGTATGAGCAACTAGGAGCTAAATTAAAAAGCAGAACCACGAAGGTAATAATCTCTGGATTACTACCTGAGTCGTGAGCGAATTTGCATAGGGTAAATAAGATCAGAGAGATGAACGCGTGGCTCAAAGATTGGTGTGGGAGAAATGGGTTTCGATTCTTGGTGTTAAGTATGGAAGAACTCCACAAGACTGAGTACTGTGAGCTAAAACTGATGTGACCTTAGTCTCTTTAATACAACTCCAGAGTGCTTAAGCAGCATGGCAGACAAACTTTTATACTCAACTTGCACGAGATGGGCAAGTGACTCTTGGGCTTCTAACAGTTCCGCCCTCTGGTGGCAAGTCTTACACAGTTACAATGTTTACATACATAACATCAGTTCCCCCCTCCCACCCGCCGCAAAGCCTTTGATACAAATTATTTACAAGTTGAGACGATCCGGGGCCCTACGCTCCCTGGTTGATCGTCTGAGTTCAAACTCTGGCATGGGTGAGTTGGTCGGACTATTGCTGCACTGTGGCGCGGCAGGTCTGACAGGACTGTTGGGAATGGTGGGTTTATCCTCTTGATTGACAGCGAGGCCGATTGTTGATTGGGTGTGCGTTGCTGGATCGATGATGATGATGTCCTCTCCTCCTCTCTAGGTTGTTCCTGGTTGTTGGTGAACCACAGTTTGGTCTGATCCAAATGCTTTCTGCACGTTTGTCCATTCAATAGTTTGACTATAAACACTCTATTCCCCTCCTTGGCCAAGACAGTGCCAGCAACCCATTTAGGACCATGGCCGTAATTCAAGACAAACACAGGGTCATTAACATCAATGTCACTCGATACAGCCGCGCGATCGTGGTACATATTTTGCCCGGTGACGCCGGGTTTCCACATAATCATTTAGATCCGGATGGACTAGGGAGAGCCTGGTTTTGAGTGCTCTCTTCATTAACAGTTCTGCAAGGGGAACCCCAATGAGTGAGTGAGTCATGTCCGGTAGCTGAGCAGAACCCGAGATAAGCGGGTCTGCAAGGAGCCTTCCGTCACGCGTCTCAAGCTCTGCTTGATAGTTTGGACTGCCCGTTCCACTTGACCGTTGGATGCGAGCTTAAACGGGGCAGACCTAACATGCTTGATGCCATTGCAAGTCATAAACTCGTTGAATTCCGAGCTGGTGAAACACGGTCCATTGTCACTGACAAGGACGTTGGGCAAGCCATGGGTGGCGACCATAGCCTGGAGCCAGTGGATGTGCTGGATGACAGGATTACGCATTCAATCCATTTAGAGTAAGCGTCCACTGCAACTAAAAACATCTTTTCAAGAAAGGGGCCGGCAAAATCTACGTGGATCCTGGACCACGGTTTGGAGGGCTATGACCACAGACTCAGTGGAGCCTCCCTTGGTGCATTGCTCACTTGCGAGCAAGTGTTGCACTGATGCACGTATGACTCTTGTCCAAGTCAATGCCGGGCCACCATTCATGCAACCTGGCTATAGCCTTCATCATGACTATGCCTGGGTGGGTATTATGTAGGTCGCATATAAATGTTTCCCTGCCTGCTTTTGGCAAAACCATGCGATTACCCCATAAGAGACAATCCGACTGGATGGATATTTCACCTTTGCGTTGGTGAAACGGCGTAATTTCATTTTGCATTTCGCCGGAAACAGCCGAGCAGCTCCCATTGAGGACGCAGCTTTTTACTAGTGATAGCACAGGATCCTGGCTGGTCCAGGTCCTGATCTGGCGAGCAGTGACGGGTGACCCCTCGCTCTCAAAAGCATCCATAACCAGAAGCAAGTCTATGGGCTGTGCCATTTCCATCCCAGTAGTGGCCAACTGAGGGTATCAGCACAGTTCTCCGTGCCTGGTCTGTGGCGGATAACAGTCATACGCAGGTAACGTTAGTGCCCATCTTTGGATGTGGGATGAAGCATTGGTGTTTATACCTTTGCTTTCTGAAAACAGTGAAATGAGCGGTTTTGTGGTCGGTTTCAAGCTCAAACCGAAGTCCAAATAGGTATTGGTGCATTTTCTTAACCCCCATATACACATGCTAACGCCTCTTTCTCGACCATACTGTAGGCTCTTTCAGCCTAAGACAGACTTCTAGATGCGTATGCAACCGGTTCATGTTTGCCTGATACATTGGTTTGCTGTAACACACAACCGACCCCATACGAAGATGCATCACAAGCTAGCACTAATCGTTTACACGGGTCACACAGTACAAGTAACTTATTAGAACAAAATAGGTTTCTGGCCTTCTCAAAGGCTGTCTCTTGAGATTTACCCCAAACCCAGTCGTCACCCTTGCGTAGCAACATGTGCAACGGTTCCAGCAAAATGCTTAACCCGGATAGAAAGTTACCAAAATAGTTTGAGGAATCCCAGGAACGAACGCAGCTCCGTCACATTCTATGGTCTGGGTGCATTCTTGATGGCCTCTGTCTTTGAGTCCGTGGGTCTGATGTCATCTGCCGCAATCGTTCTCCCCAAAAATTCGACCTCTGGCGCCAGGAAAACACATTTGGAGCGTTTCAGCTTGAGTCCCACTCTGTCTAGTCGACTTAGAACCTCTTCCAGATTGTGCAGGTGTTTGGTGGTGTCACGACCGGTGATCAGGATGTCGTCTTGAAACACAACGGTGTGTGGAACCGATTTCAGCAGACTTTCCATGTTTCTCTGGAAGATGGCAGCAGCCGAGCGAATCCCAAAAGGGCACCTGTGGTATATAAACAGACCTTTGTGTGTATTGATGCCCGTCAATCTTTTTGAAGATTCAGCCAACTCCTGTGTCATGTAGGCGGAGGTTAGGTCCAACTTGGTGAACGACTTCCCCCCCTGCTAACATTGCGAACAGGTCACCCGCTTTGGGTAGCGGGTACTGCTCCTGTAACGAGACTCTGTTGATCGTTACCTTGTAGTCTCCGCAGATTCTGACCGTGCCATCGCTTTTCAACACTGGAACAATCTGACTGGCCCACTCGTTGAACTCGACTGGTGATGCGATTCCCTCTCTTTGACGTCTGTCCAGTTCGATCTCGACTTTCTCACTCCTCATATATGGAACCGCTCGAGCCTTGTGATGAACGGACCTTGCATCGGGGACTAGATGAATCTGCACCATGGCGCCTGTGAAGTTGCCGATGCCTGGTTCAAATAGCGACGGAAACTTGCTCAGCACTTGGGCGCACGAGGCATCATCCACTGAAGATAGTGCTTTGATGTCGTCCCAGTTCCATCGAATCTTTCCCAGCCAGTTTCTGCCGAATAGCGTTGGGCCATCGCCTTGCACAATCCACAGTGATAAATTATGCACAGCTCCATCGTACGATTCCTTAACTGCTGCACTACCAATGACTGGTATGAGCTCTTTGGTGTCGGTGTGCAGCTTTGTCTGAATCGGGCCTTTGTGCCTTGTTGCCCCACAGTTGCTCAAAAGCCGTCTGGCTCGTAATTGACTGACTCGCCCACGTGTTCAACTCCATTGATACCAGAATACTGTTCAATTTGACTTTCAGAATGATAGGAGGGCTCTTGATGGTGAAGGTGTGTACCCTATACACTTCTTCCTTGGGTTGAGTTGTCTCTCTTTTTTGTTCTGTGTGATCCGCGCCGGATTGATCATCCTCTGCTGACTCTGCCACGTGGTGAGTCGCAGCACTCTTGCACATTCTCTGGAGGTGCCCCATTGTTTCGCAGTCTTTGCACACGTAGTGCTTGAATCGACATTGATTACCCCCCCGCAGCACCAACATGATGCTAATGGATTTACATTCACGCCCAATGATGGACTCTTGAGTCATCCTAGGTCTTGCAGCTGCAGACATGTAGGCCCTGCCATATGCAGTTTTGCCTGCTTGCAACATTATTTTATGCACACTAATTGCCGGTGAGCTTCGATGCTGGAGGATATCTGTCTAGTATTATCGCTCGTGGATATGAATGCCTGGGCTATCGTGATGGCCTTGCTCAGGACTGGGGATTCGGCGGACAGCAGTTTGCGAAGAATGACCTCGTGGCCGATGCCAAGCACAAAAAATGTCCCGTAGCATTTCCCCCCAAAATCCAGCAAATTCGCAAGTTCCCGCAAAGCATTTCAGGTCGGCGACATAACTCACCACATCCTGGCCCTCGGAGCGGTGGTGCGTGTAGAAGCGATACCTGGCCATTAAGATGCTCTCCTTGGGCTTGAAGTGTTCCCGAACCAGCATACACAACTCTTCTCCGTTGGTTTCTCCGGTGCTAGCAGATTCTTGATGAGGCCTTATATTGTGGACCCACACACGGTGAGGAGAATCGCCCTGTGCTTGATCGCTTTATCGTCCCCATCTAGCTCATTAGCCACGAAGTACTGGTCGAGACGCTCAACGAAGGCTTCCCAATCATCACCCTCTACAAATCTCTCTAGAATACCAACGGCAGCCATGACCATGTGAAAGTTCGTAATCTGTTACTCATCGCCAATTGTTAAGTATGGAAGAACTCCACAAGACTGAGTACTGCGAGCTAAAACTGATGTGACCTTAGTCTCTTTAATACAACTCCAGAGTGCCTAAGCAGTTTGACAGACAACCTTTTATACTCCTTTGCACAAGGTGTACAGATGATCCTTGGGCCTCCAACAATTGCGACCTCTGGCGTCAAGTTTTGCACAATTACAAGGTTAACATACATAACACTGGGATAGGAGGGAGCTGTTCCGTTGGGACGGGCTTCATTTGAACCAGGCTGGGATCAGTGTCCTGGCGAATCGATTAACTAGGGCTGTAGAGAGGACTTCAAACTAAATAGTCGGGGGGAGGGTACAGGTGAGCAGAAATTTAAAAAGTAAAAAAGAAAGGACAAGGCAATAGTGCAGGGTAACGATAGGGGTACTGATATCCAGAGTGTGACAGGAAGGAACAGAGCATATAAACAAGAGTGCATCAGAAACTGGGGTCAGAGTAGGGAAAAATGGTAAAAAGACAAAATTAAAAGCTCTTTATCTGAATGCACACAGCATTCATAACAAGATAGATGAATTGACGGCACAAATAGAAATAGGTATGATCTGATAGCCATTACAGAGACTTGGTTGCAACGTGACCAAGGCTGGGAACTGAATATTCAAGGGTATTCAAAAGGATAGGCAGAAAGGAAAAGGAGGTGGGGGAGCTCTGTTAATAAAGGATGAGATTTGTGCAATACTGATAAATGATATTGGCTCACAAGATCAAGATGTGGAATCAGTTTGGGTGGAGATAAGAAATAATAAGGAAAATAAGTCACTAGTATGAGTGATCTATAGGCCCCCTAACAGTAGCTACACTGTGGGACAGAGTATAAATCAGGAACTAATTGGGGCTTGTAAGAAGGGTACAGCCGTAATCATGGGTGATTTCATATTGATTGGACAAATCAAATTGGCAAAGGCTTCTTTAGGAAGAGTTCATAGAGTGCATTCGGGATGGCTTCTTAGAACAATAAATTGTGGAACAAACCAGAGAGCAGACTATTTTAGATCTGGTAATGTGTAATGAGACTGGATTCATTAATGATCTCATATTAAAGGATCCTCTTGGGAAGAATGATCATAGCATGGTAGAATTTCAAATTTAGTTTGAAGATGAGAAAGCTAGTTCTCAAACTAGTGTCCTGAACTTAAATAAAGGCAATTACAAAGGTATGAAGGCAGAGTTGGCTAAAGTGGACTGGAAAAATACACTAAAGGGTAAGACGGTAGATGAGCAATGGAAAACATTTAAGGAGATAGTTCATAACTCTTAGCAAAAATATATTCCAGTGAGAAAGAAAGGCTCTAAGGGAAGGATGAAACATCCGTTGCTAAAGGATGACATCACATTGAATAAAGGCAGTAAAGGAAGGTATCAAATTGAAAATAAAGGCATACAATATTGCGTAAAATAGTGGAAGGTCAGAGGATTGGGAAATTTTTAGTAAACAGCAAAGCATGACTAAAAAAATAATGAGAGAAGATAGTTCATGGGAGTAAATTAGCAAGAAATATTAAAGCAGATAGTAAGGCCTTTCTTCAGGTATTTGAAAAGGAAGAGAGTAGCTAAATTAAATGTTGGTCCCTTAGAGGATGAGACTTGGAAGTTAATAATGGGAAACAGGGAAATGGCAGAGATTTTGAACAAATATTTTATATCGTTCTTCACGGTAGAAGACACTAAAAGCATCCCAATAATTGATAATCAAGGGGCTATTGGGAGGGGGGAGCTAAAAACAATCACTCACTAGAGAAAAACTAATAGGATTAAAGGTGGACAAATCCCCTCGACCCGATGGCCTGAATCCTAGGGTCTTAAAAGAAGTATTTGCAGAGATAGTGGATGCATTGGTTGTAATCTACCAAAATTCCCTGGATTCTGGGGCGGTCCCAGTGGATTGGAAAAGCGCAAATGTCACACCCCTATTTAAAAGAGGAGGCAGACAAAAAAGAGGAAACTATAGACCAGTTAGCCTAACATCTGTCATTGGGAAAATGCTGGAGTCCATTATTGAGGAAGCAGTAGAGGGACATTTGGAAAAGCATGATTCAATCAAGCAGAGTCAGCATGGTTTTAGGAAAGGGAAATCATGCTTGACACATTTGCTGGAGTTCTTTGAGGATGTAACAAGCATGGTGGATAAGGGGAACCAGTGGATATGGTGTATTTGGATGTCCGGAAGGCATTCGATAAGGTGCCACATAAAAGGTTACTGCACAAGATAAAAGCTCACTGGGTTGGGGGTAATATAGTAGCATGGATAGAGGATTGGTTAACTCACAAAATACAGAGAGACAGGAGAAATGGGTCATTTTCCGGTTGGCAAACAGTATCTAGTGGGGTACCGCAGGGATTGGTGCTGTGTCCTCAACTATTTACAATCTATATTAATGACTTCGATGAAGGGACTGCGTGTAATGTAGCCAAGTTTGCTGATGATACAAAGATGGGTGGGAAAGCAAATTGTGAGGAGGACACAAAAAAATCTGCAAAGGGATGTATAGACAGGCCAAGTGAGTGGGCAACAATTTGGCAGATGGAGTATAATGTCGGAAAAATGAGAGGTTATCCACTTTGGCAGAAATAATAGAAAAGCAAATTATAATTTAAATGGAGAAACATTGCAAAGTGCTGCAGTACAGAGAGAACTGGGAGGTCCTTATGCATGAAACACAAAACGTTAGTATGCAGGTATAGCAAGTAATCAAGAAGGCAAATGGAATGTTGGCCTTTATTGCAAGGGGGATAGAGTACAAAAGCAGAGAAGTCCTACTACAACTGTACAGGGTATGGGTGAGGCCACACCTGGAGTACTGCGTACAGTTTTGGTCTCCGTATTTACGGAAGGATATACTTGCATTGGAGGCTGTTAAGAGAAGGTTCACTAGGTTGTTTCCGGAGATGAAGGGTTTCACTCATGAAGATAGGTTAAGTAGGTTGGGCCTATACACATTGGAGTTCAGAAGAATGAGAGGTGATCTTATTGAAACTTATAAGATAATGAGGGGCCTCGACAAACATAGAAACATAGAAAATAGGTGCAGGAGTAGGCCATTCGGCTCTTCTAGCCTGCACCGCCATTCAATGAGTTCATTGCTGAACATGCAACTTCAGTACCCCATTCCTGCTTTCTCGCCATACCCCTTGATCCCCCTAGTAGTAAGGACTTCATCTGACTCCTTTTTGAATATATTTAGTGAATTGGCCTCAACAACTTTCTGTGGTAGAGAATTCCACAGGTTCACCACTCTCTGGGTGAAGAAGTTTCTCCTCATCTCGGTCCTAAATGGCTTGCCCCTTATCCTTAGACTGTGACCCCTGGTTCTGGACTTCCCCGACAAGGTGGATGCAGAGAAGATAGTTCCACTCGTAGGGGAAACTAAAACTAGGGGTCATGGGCCTAGAACCTCCACTTATTTTGCATGTTTAAGAACATAAGAACATAAGAATTAGGAATAGGAGTAGGCCATCTCGCCCCTCGAGCCTGCTCCGCCATTCAACAAGATCATGGCTGATCTGGCCGTGGATTCAGCTCCATTTATCCGCCCACTCCACATAACCCTTAATTTCCATATTGGTCAAAAATATATCTATCTATCTGTGATTTGAATACATTCAATGAGCTAGCCTCAACTGCTTCCTTGTGCAGAGAATTCCACAGATTCACAACCCTCTGGGAGAAGAAATTCCTTCTCAACTCGGTTTTAAATTGGCTCCCCCGTATTTTGAGGCTAGTTCTTGTCTTCCCGACCAGTGGAAACAGCTTCTCTGCCTCTATCTTGTCTATCCCTTTCATTATTTTAAATGTTTCTGTAAGATCACCCCTCATCCTTCTGAACTCCCAGTCTACTCAATCTATCATCATAAGGTAACCCCCTCATCTCCGGAATCAGCCTAGTGAATCGTCTCTCCAAAGCTAGTATATCCTTCCGTAAGTAAGGTGACCAAAACTGCACGCAGTACTCCAGGTGCGGCCTCACTAATACCCTGTACAGTTGCAGCAGGAACTCCCTGCTTTTGTACTCCATCCCTCTTGCAATGAAGGCCAACATTCCATTCGCCTTCCTAATTACCTGCTGCACCTGCAAACTAACTTTTTGGGATTCATGCACAAGGAACAGAAGAAGCTGGTGGACTTCTTCTGGAACAACAGGAAGCACTGGGTCTCTGCTGCGGTCTTGAGTCTCCCGCTTGAGGAGGGCGGTCAGTCGTTGGTGTGCGTCAGCGCCCAGCTTGCGACTTTCCGTCTTCAGACCCTGCAGAGATACTTTTACGTCGAGCCCCCTCCTAGGTGGTGTGCTCTGGCGACGTATTTCTTCCGCCAGCAGCGCGACCTCAATTATGACACGCAGCTCCTGTTTGTGAACTTGGAGGGTGTCAGGACCGCCCTCCGGGAGCTGCCTGTCTTTTACAAGGAACTCATCAGGGTCTGGAACAAAGTCTCCACCAAGTGCAGCTCTCCGCCGGCTGGAGTGGCGGCCGTCCTGCAGGAGCCGCTGCTCGGGAATCCGTACCTCCACGACCGAGGTTTTATGTGGCGGTCGGAAGAGAGGGCTGTGGCTGGTGAGGTGATCAGGGTCAGGGACCTGCTCGATGGCGGAGGAGCGGGCTGGATGGCGCCAGACACGCTGGCGCGGCGCCTAAATTCTGCCAACGTCCGCCACGCGGCCGATGCCATCGAGTCGCTAAAAACAGCTCTGGGCCCTGACTCCGTTAGGTGCATCGAGGAGGCTCAAGCACGTGGGGAGATCCCGTCCGAACTGACCCCCGTCCGGACGGAATTCCTCATCGGCGCGAAACCCCGGAACCTCCCTCGGGGGCCGGCGCCTCACAACTTGAGCCGCCTCAGGGAAATCCCCTCCGTGCCTTTCAGTTCCGCGCGGAGGGGTTTCCTGTACGGGCTGCTCCTGGACACTCTCAACTTTGCCATCCTCGCCGGCCGTCCGGACACGCCATGGCGTACCATCTTGCCGTCCGGAGGAGGCGGGGGTCCCCGATGGAGGGCACTCTACGCAGGGGTCCTCCCACTATTCATCGGGGACTTGGCCTGGAGGGTGGTGCACGGAGCAGTGCCGTGCAACAAATTTTTAAGCCGGTTCACGGACTCCCAGGCCGCCTGCAATTTCTGCGGTCTGGAGGAGTCCGTGTTCCATGTTTTTATTGAGTGCACAAGGTTGCAGCCCCTGTTCCATTATTTGAAGGGGCTGCTCCTGAAATTCTGGCTGCACTTCAGTCCCACTCTCCTGATCTTTGGGCACCCTGTGCGGAGGGGAGCGGGTAGGTCCGAAGGCCTCCTCGTAGGACTGCTCCTGGGCACGGCCAAGGGTGCCATCAGCCGGTCCAGGCAGCGGGCGGTCGAGGGGGTCGTTCAACCTGACTGCCTGCCTCTCTTCCGCTCTTACATCCGGTCCAGGGTGTCCTTGGAGATGGAGCACGCGGTGTCCACCGGTACGCTCGCGGCCTTCCGCGAGAGGTGGGCACCGGAGGGACTGGAGTGCATCATCACACCCGGCAACCAAATTTTAATTTGATTTTACGTTTTAAAGTTAATTTGTTTTAATTGCCGGTGCTTTTAGTGTCCCCTTCCCTTTTATAGGGGGCACTGGGGAAAAATTGCGATTTTAGTGCCCAAAAAAAAAACAAAAAAAAAAAAAAAAGAAAAAACACAAAAAAAACACACAAAAAAGGGGGAAAAAAAAAAGGGCCTTGTAAATGTCTGCTGTGTCACCCAGGTCGGGTGGCACCGTTTAATGTTTTATGTTTTCACAGATAAACTCAAAAGAGTTTCATGCACAAGGAACAGAAGAAGCTGGTGGACTTCTTCTGGAACAACAGGAAGCACTGGGTCTCTGCTGCGGTCTTGAGTCTCCCGCTTGAGGAGGGCGGTCAGTCGTTGGTGTGCGTCAGCGCCCAGCTTGCGACTTTCCGTCTTCAGACCCTGCAGAGATACTTTTACGTCGAGCCCCCTCCTAGGTGGTGTGCTCTGGCGACGTATTTCTTCCGCCAGCAGCGCGACCTCAATTATGACACGCAGCTCCTGTTTGTGAACTTGGAGGGTGTCAGGACCGCCCTCCGGGAGCTGCCTGTCTTTTACAAGGAACTCATCAGGGTCTGGAACAAAGTCTCCACCAAGTGCAGCTCTCCGCCGGCTGGAGTGGCGGCCGTCCTGCAGGAGCCGCTGCTCGGGAATCCGTACCTCCACGACCGAGGTTTTATGTGGCGGTCGGAAGAGAGGGCTGTGGCTGGTGAGGTGATCAGGGTCAGGGACCTGCTCGATGGCGGAGGAGCGGGCTGGATGGCGCCAGACACGCTGGCGCGGCGCCTAAATTCTGCCAACGTCCGCCACGCGGCCGATGCCATCGAGTCGCTAAAAACAGCTCTGGGCCCTGACTCCGTTAGGTGCATCGAGGAGGCTCAAGCACGTGGGGAGATCCCGTCCGAACTGACCCCCGTCCGGACGGAATTCCTCATCGGCGCGAAACCCCGGAACCTCCCTCGGGGGCCGGCGCCTCACAACTTGAGCCGCCTCAGGGAAATCCCCTCCGTGCCTTTCAGTTCCGCGCGGAGGGGTTTCCTGTACGGGCTGCTCCTGGACACTCTCAACTTTGCCATCCTCGCCGGCCGTCCGGACACGCCATGGCGTACCATCTTGCCGTCCGGAGGAGGCGGGGGTCCCCGATGGAGGGCACTCTACGCAGGGGTCCTCCCACTATTCATCGGGGACTTGGCCTGGAGGGTGGTGCACGGAGCAGTGCCGTGCAATAAATTTTTAAGCCGGTTCACGGACTCCCAGGCCGCCTGCAATTTCTGGCGGTCTGGAAGAGTCCGTGTTCCATGTTTTTATGGAATGCACAAGGTTGCAGCCCCTGTTTTATTATTTGAAGGGGCTGCTCCTGAAATTCTGGCTGCACTTCAGTCCCACTCTCCTGATCTTTGGGCACCCTGTGCGGAAGGGAGCGGGTAGGTCCGAGGGCCTCCTCGTAGGACTGCTCCTGGGCACGGCCAAGGGTGCCATCAGCCGGTCCAGGCAGCGGGCGGTCGAGGGGGTCGTTCAACCTGACTGCCTGCCTCTCTTCCGCTCTTACATCCGGTCCAAGGTGTCCTTGGAGATGGAGCACGCGGTGTCCACCGGTACGCTCGCGGCCTTCCGCGAGAGGTGGGCACCGGAGGGACTGGAGTGCATCATCACGCCCGGCAACCAAATTTTAATTTGATTTTACGTTTTAAAGTTTAATTTGTTTCAATTGCCGGTGCTTTTAGTGTCCCCCTTCCCTTTATAGGGGGCACTGGGGAAAAATTGTGATTTTAGTGCCCAAAAAAAAAACCAAAAAAAGAAAAACACAAAAAAAAACAAAAAAAGGAAAAAAAGGGCCTTGTAAATGTCTGGTGTGTCACCCAGTTCGGGTGGCACGGTTTAATGTTTTGTTTTACAGATAAACTCTAAAAGAGTTTCATGCACAAGGACCCCCAGGTCCCTCTGCACCGCAGCATGTTGTAATTTCTCCCCATTCAAATAATATTCCCTTTTACTGTTTTTTTTTCCAAGGTGGATGACCTCACATTTTCTGATATTGTATTCCATCTGCCAAACCGTAGCCCATTCGCTTAACCTATCTAAATCTCTTTGCAGCCTCTCTGTGTCCTCTACACAACTCACTTTCCCACTAATCTTTGTGTCATCTGCAAATTTTGTTACACTACACTCTGTCCCCTCTTCCAGGTCATCTATGTATATTGTAAACAGTTGTGATCCCAGTACCGCCCTGTGGCGCACCACTAACCACCGATTTCCAACCCGAAAAGGACCCATTTATCCCGACTCTGCTTTCTGTTAGCCAGCCAATTCTCTATCCATGCTAATAATTTCCTCTGACTCCGCGTACCTTTATCTTCTGCAGTAACCTTTTGTGTGGCACCTTATCGAATGCCTTTTGGAAATCTAAATGCACCACATCCATCGGTACACCTCTATCCAACATGCTTGTTATATCCTCAAAGAATTCCACCTAATGTGCATTTTACCACTGAAATGACGTATATCGCCCATTTTGGCACAAAATGTAAACTGGCGGGCATTTTTCGGAAACTTATTGCCGAGCGTTACTTTCCCCATGTGCTTAACGCTGATGAAAAAATATTACCACCCATCCCCCTTTTTTTGGCTGAGTCAGCAGAATGGGCGAATTCAACGGCCATAATATTGCCCAGCGTTACTTTCCACACGGAATTAACGCCGAGATTCAATATTAACGGCCGCCTGCTGTTTTTTGGCATAAAGAGCATATTTACCCAACTAGCGGCCATGGAGATCGCCCATTGTCAATTTCACCACCTTGCACACATTTCGTCCACAATATTGCTCGCCTAAAAAACCACCCACAAAATGTGGAACTAACCGGAACGAATCACAGCGTTATGGACGCTATGTTGTAGATCACATGTTGCATCCTTTAAAAGGCTGCTGTGCTTCAATCTCGGCGGAGTTCGGATGTACTCTACAGGTCGTTGGAGTTGATGCGGACATGTGTAAAAACATCTTGTCCATACTGTGACCGATTGGAATTGAAGAGGTGTGCTCGTCGGGACATTCCTTGTTTGTGTGCAATTGATGGCAGGCAGAGAGCTACTGCAATGGGGCCTGTCCTTTCTCACCCTCTCTTGGTGACCAAATACATGCAGCAGACTCGACATTGCCGGAGGAACGCTCATTGCATTATGTGCCCAATGTAAGACGTGACAGACAGATGAGGAGGACCAGACGTTACACCCCCCGCAAGTACAAGGAGAAGCATTCTTACCTCGACTTGCCTGACACCACCTGCCTTCGGAGACTGCGCTTCCACAAAGAGGTTATCACTGAGGTATGCCAGCTGATAAGGGGAGATCTGCAGCCTGCCAGCACCATCAGTACTGCACTGTCTGTCGAGGTCAAAGTAAACACAGCACTGTCGTTCTATGCCTCGGGTTCTTTTCAGGCCACAGCTGGCGACATTTGCGGACTTTCTCAGCATGCCACACATCGCTGCATTAGACAGGTCACTGAAGCCCCGTCCGCACACAGGAGGGACTTTATCAGCTTCCCTATGACCAGGGAGGCACAGAGTGAGAGGGCTCTAGGATTCTCCAGAATTGCAAGCTTCCCCAAGGTGCAGGGAGCAATAGACTGTACGCACATCGCGTTGCGGGCACCTTTTCAGGATGATGAGGTTTTGAAGAACCGCAAGGAATTCCACTCCCTGAATGTCCAACTGGTTGTCGACCACCAGCAAATTATACTGGCAGTGAATGCTCAATTTCCGGGCAGCATCCATGATGCTCACATCCTGTGTGAGAGAACTGTATCTGACTCGGTTAACAATGCTGGATGCTTGGGGACAAAGGATATGGCCACGCCACCTGGCTGATGACCCACCTGCGTGACACCCACACAGAGGCCAAGAGGCGATACAACGAGAGCCACAGAGCAACTTGCAATAGCGTGGAGAAAACCATTCTGTGCTGAAGCAGCACTTTAGATGCCTGGACCACTCAGGAGGCGAGCTCCAATACTACCCTGAGCAGGCAGCTCAGTTCGTGGTGGTGTGCTCCATGCTACACAACTTGGCTATCAGGAGGGGACAAGAATTGCCTGATGAGTCTGACAATCCACCTCACCAGAGAGAGGATGAGGAGGCAGACGCTGACATCGGCCCAGACAATCAGGCCTACGCTGAAGCCATGCCCCCGCCCCCCTGTAGACCGCATGAAAGGGCCCATGGTGGCATGATAGCTGCAAGAGTCTTACGGCAGGAGATCATCAATGATCGCTTTGCCTGAAAGAACCTTGGTGTTATTTACAAGACGGAAACACTGCTGGGTGCGCAGGTCATATATCAATGGTGGGCATCACCTTGGTGACCGTTAATGTTTGAGTTGATTGAAGTTAAGTATGATTATACCTTTGATGTAAAGGAATCACCAGCGTGTAATGATGCAGCTATCTGAGCCAATGCGCTACAAGGTTTTGTAAAATTAAAAAATTTAAACCGAACATTAGTCTGAAATCATCAGTATTTCTGTACAAACCAACCCTTTTTCCCGCCCCCCCAACCCTGCTTCTCCTCCCCACCTCTACCCCTTCCCTTCCTGACTTCAAGCCGCTTGGCTGAGGAGGTCCTCAGGCAGTGCTTCATTGGGGGGGGAGGTGAAGGCCGAGGAACTGCTTGGACGGATACGGGAGAGGATGGTTCTGAGGGGGGAATGTGCTCCGAGCCAGAAGCAAGATGTTGCTGCTGGCTCTTGTGTCTGGTTGGCAAAAGGGGTGCGGCACCCTGGGGTGCAGTGCGGCGCTCCGAGACCACTGGGAGCCCTCTACCACCAGTGTTTCTGGCTACCAGCTCCAGGGCCTCCTCCATCCCTTCCATGTTATATCTTATTTGTTGGACAGAAACTCGGTGCCAACTATGATTTTGGTGCTTAGTAGGCTTTTTGCTGCTGGTGCGTCTCCCTTGTGCCTCCCACAACAGCCAAACAAGCACACACCACAGCCACACACACCTTCAGCCTCTCTGAGCTCCCTCTCTCTGTCTCCTCTTCTGCGCATGTCATGATGATCCTTGACCTCCTGAATCACGGGAATTGAACGTTGCCATGCCGTTGCTAAGGACGGCCACACTTTACGGCAGAAGGTCAGAAAAATTTAACGCTACTGCCCATTTAATATCGCTCATGGTAACGCCCATTTTCAAAAACGTATTCTAGATGTTTTGAGAATGAGCGAGAAGCCGGCGATCTGAAAACCCTTTTTTAACGCCCACGCCGGAAATAACGGCAATTTCTGGGCGATAAGCACAAAAGTGGAGGTTGTAGCCCATAGTCTTAGAATAAGGGGCCGTCCATTTAAAACTAAGATGAGGAGAAATTTCTTCTCTCACAGGGTTGTAAATCTATGGAACTCTATGCCCCAGAGAGCTGTGGAAGCTGTGTCATTGAATATATTTAAGGTGGAAATAGACAGATTTTTGAGCGAGTAAAGGGTTATGGGGAGCAGGCAGGAAGGTGGAGCTTAGTCCATGAGCAGATCAGCCATGATCTTATTGAATGGTGGAGCTGGCTCGAGGGGCCAAATGGCCTACTCCTGCTCCTATTTCTATGTTTCCACATCCACGCCTGCACCCCATAACCTTCGACTCCCTTATCATTCAAAAATGTGTCTATTTCGACCTTAAATATATTCAATGACGCAGCTTCCACAGCTCTCTGGGGAAGAGAATTCCAAAGATTTATGATCATCTGAGAAAATAAATTCCTCTTCATTTCCGTTTTAAATGAGCGACCCCATATTCTGAAATTGTGCCCCCTAGTTCTAGATTCCCCCACGAGGGGAAACATCCTCTCTGCATCTATCCTGTCAAGCCCCTTCAGAATCTTATGTTTCAGTAAAATCCCCTCTCCTAAACTCCAATGAGTATAGGCCCAACCTGCTCAACCTTTCTTCATAAGACAACCCTTTCATCTCAGGAATCAACCTCATGAACCTTCTCTGTACTGCCTCCAATGCAAGTATATCCCTCCTTAAATAAGAAACATAAGAAATAGGAGCAGGAGTCAGCCATTTGGTCCCTTGAGCCTGCACCACCATTCAATATGATCATAGCTGATCATGCAACTTCAATCCTGCCTTCTCTCCATACCCACTGATCCCTTCAGCTGTAAGGGCCACATCGAACTCGCTTTTGAATATATCCAACGAACTGGACTCAACAACTTTCTGTGGTAGAGAATTCCATTGGTTCACAATTCTCTGGGTGAAAAAGTTTCTCCTCATCTCGATCCTAGCTGGCTGACCCCTTATCCTTAGACTGTGACCCCTGGTCCTGGACTTCCCCAACATTGGAAACATTCTTCCTGCATCTAACCTGTTCAATCCCGTCAGAATTTTATATGTTTCTATGAAATCCCCTCTCATTCTTCTAAATTCCAGTGAATATAAGCCTAGTTGATCCAGTCTTTCTTAATATGTTAGCCTTGCCATCCTGGAAATCAGTCTGGTGAACCTTCGCTGCATTTACTCAATAGCAAGAATGTCCTTCCTCAGATTAGGAGACCAAAACTATACACAATACTCAAGGTGTGGTGTCACCAAGGCACTGTACAACTGCAGCAAAACCTCCCTGCTCCTACACTCAAATCCTCTCGGTATGAAGGCCAACATGCCACTTGCTTTGTTAACTGCCTGCTGTACCTGCATGCCCACTTTCAATAACTGATGTACCGTGACATCCAGGTCTCGTTGCGCCTCCCCTTTTACTAATCTGTCACCATTCAGATAATAATCTGCCTTCCTGTTTTTGCCACCAAAGTGGATAACCTCACACTTATCCACATTATACTGCATCTGCCATGCATTTGTCCACTCACCTAACCTGTCCAAGTCACCCTGCAGCCTTTTAGCATCCTCCTCAGCTCACACTGCCACCCAGCTTAGTGTCATCTGCAAACTTGGAGATATTACATTCAATTCCTTCGTCTAATTCATTAATATATATTGTAAATAGCTAGGGTCCCAGCACTGAACCTTGTGGTACACCACTAGTCACTGCCTGCCATTCTGAAAAGGACCCGTTTATTCCCACTCTTTGCTTCCTGTCTGCCAACCACTTCTCTATCCACATCAATACATTACCCCCAGTACCATGTGCCTTAATTTTGCACACTAATCTCTTGTGTGGGACCTTGTCAAAGGCCTTTTGAAAGTCCAAATACACCACATCCACTGGTTCTCTCTTATCCACCCTACTAGTTCCATCCTCAAAAAATTCTCGATGATTTGTCAAGCATGATTTCCCTTTCATAAATCCATGCTGACTTGAACCGATCCTGTCACTGCTTTCCAAATGCGCTGCTATTACATCTTTAATAATTGATTCCAACATTTCCCCCACTACCGATGTCGGGCTAACCGGTCTATAATTCCCTGTTTTCTCTCTCCCTCTTTTTTTAAAAAGTGGGGTTACATTAGTACCCTCCAATCCATAGGAACTGATCCAGAGTCCATGGAATGTTGGAAAATGACCACCAATGCATCTACTATTTCGAGGGCCGCTTCCTTAAATACTCTGGGATGCAGACTATCAGGCCCTGGGGATTTATCGGCCTTCATCCCATCAATTTCCTAACACCATTTCCTAACTAATAAGGATCTCCCTCAGTTCCTCCTTTTCGCTAGACCCTCGGCCCCCTAGCATTTTCGGGAGGTTATTCGTGTCTTCCTTAGTGAAGGCAGAACCAAAGTATTTGTTCAGTTGGTCTGCCATTTCTTTGTTCCCCATTTTGAATTCACCTGATTCTGACTGCAAGGGACCTACATTAGTCTTCACTATTATTTTTCTCTTCACAGTTTTTATGTTCCCTGCAAGCTTACTCTCATAATCTATTTTCCCCCTCCTAATTAAACCCTTAGTCCTCCTCTGCTGAATTCTAAATTTCTCCCAGTCCTCAGGTTTGCTGCTTTTCTGGCCAATTTATATGCCCCTTCCTCGGATTTAACACTATCTCTAATGCCCTTGTTAGCCATGATTGAGCCATCTTCCCCGTTTTATTTTTGCGCCAGACAGGGATGTACAATTGTTGTAGTTCATCCATGTGATCTTTAAATGTCTGCCATTGCCTATCTACCGTCAACCCTTTATAAGTATCATTCGCCAGTCTATCCTAGCCAATTCACGTCTCATACCATCGAAGTTACCTTTCTTCAAGTTCAGGACCCTAGTGTCTGGATTAACTGTGTCACTCTCCATCTTAATGAAGAATTCTACCATATTATGGTCACTCTTCCCCAATGGGCCTTGCACGACAAGATTGTTATTAATCCTCTCTCATTACACAAGACCCAGTATAGGATGGCCCGCTCTCTAGTTGGTTCCTCGACATATTGGTCGAGAAAACCATCCCTTATCCACTCCATGAAATCTTCCTCCACAGTATTGCTACCAGTTTGGTTATCCCAATCTATATGTAGATTAAAGTCACCCATGATAACTGCTGTACCTTTATTGCACGCATCCCTAATTTCCTGTTTGATGCCAGCCCCAACCTCTCTACTACTGTTTGATGGTCTGTACACAACTCCCACTAACGTTTTCTGCCCTTAGGTGTTTCGCAGCTCTACTCATATAGATTCCACGTCATCCAAGCTAATGTCCTTCCTTACTATTGCGTTAATGTCCTCTTTAACCAGTTACGCTACCCCACCTCCTTTTTCTTTCTGTCTATCCTTCCTGAATGTGGAGTTGAGGCCAGGATCAGATCAGCCATGATCTTATTGAATGGAGGAGCAGGCTCGAGAGGCCAAATGGCCTACTCTTATTTCTGATATTCCTTTGTTCATACTAATGAACACCATTGCCCTGCAACTTGCCACCTGCAAATGGGCCTGCTCTTACAACTTTACTTACATCTAGCCTGTTCAAAAGCACATCTGGAATGTCTCCGTAAACTTGCATAATATGTACTTACCCTTACGTGCTCTACTTGCTCATCTGGCCTTCACAATGTCTTCACTTCCAGAAGAAGGCATAAAAGGGCAGGAAACAAGAGGCCAATGGGGAATGGAGTGCAATCAAATCATAGGGCTTTGTCTCCCCTTTCCCCTCTCCGCCAGCCGTCCCCCCCGCCTCCAAGAGGAGGAAGTCTTAGATGTTCAATGTGCAGCAGAGGCAGAAGAAGTGGAAGACTGAGGCTGACATTCTTACCTCAGTGGGTCCAGAGCTGGTGACGTCGGTGGCAGGTCCAAATCCCGCTGCTAGCTCCATTGCATTGTCCAAAATGATTTTCCCTTGAGAGGGCTTGTTAATCCCATGCAGCGCGTTTCCCAGTCCAATTAGAGGAAGTGAGTCTCATTCATGACAGCTGATCAGCCGGTTTCCATAAAGGGACCATGGCCAACGTTATTTTGACATTTGTGCTCTGTGTTCTACAGCATTGAAGTGCTGCAAACATTGACAGTAACTGCACAAAGCCTATATCGAAGGGCTAGACCAGTACTTTGTAGCCAATGAGCTGGACGGAGAAGGAAGTGCTGCAAAAAGGAGAGCGGTCCTCCTCACGGTCTGCGGGGCACTGACCTACAGCCTCCTGAAGAATCTTCTGGCTCCGGCGAAACCCACAGATAAGTCGTATGAGGAGCTGTGCACACTGGTTCAGGAGCATCTTAGCCCGAGGGAGAGCGTGCTGATGGCGAGGTATTGGTTCTGCACGTGCCAGCGATCTGAAGGTCAGGAAGTGGCGAGCTACGTCACCGAGCTAAGGCAACTTGCAGGACAATGTAAGTTTGATGGCTACCTGGAGCAGATGCTCAGAGACTTTTTTGTACTGGGCATTGGCCACGAGACCATCCTACGAAAACCTTTGACGAAAGAGACACCGACACTCGGTAAGGCCATTGCGATAGAACAGGCGTTTATGTCCACCAATGATAACACCAAACAAACCTCTCAGCACACAAGTGCTAGCAATATTCATAAATTAACTGGAACTGTGTTTGCGAGCAGAAATGTACAGGGCAGAAGCCACGAGTCTGCAACTGCCAGCAGGTCTCCGGTGACCCCAGATGACTCAGAGTCCGCAACAAAGGATGAATGCAAGGCAATTCACACCTTGTTGGCATTGTGGAGGCTTCCATTCACCCTATTCATGCCGCTTCAAAGGGACAAGAGCTGTGGAACAATGGGGCACCTCCAACGAGCTTGCAGACTAGCTGCAAGCTCTGCAAAACCTGCTAACCACCACGTGGCAGAGGAAGATCGGCCCAGGGTGGATCAAAGCAATTTCGAGCCTCAGAGAGAGAAGGCAGATGCTGAAGTACATGGGGTGCACAAATTTTCGACGAAATGTTCACCTATAATGCTAAACGTAAAATTGAATGGCTTACCCGTAGCCATGGAACTGTACACTGGCGCTAGCCAATCCATCATGAGTAAAAAGATGTTTGAGAGACTGTGGTACAACAAGGCACTCAGACCAGTCCTAAGCCCCATCCACACGAAACTGAGAACGTACACCGAAGAGCTCATCATTGTCCTGGGCAGCGCCATGGTCAAGGTCACCTACGAGAGCACGGTGCACGAACTACCACTCTGGATTGTCCCGGGCGATGGCTCTACACTGCTTGGAAGGATCTAGCTGGGCAAAATCCGCTTGAACTGGGCTGATATCTGAGAGCTATCACATGTCGATGAGGCCTCATGTACCCAGGTTCTTAACAAATTTCCTTCTCTTTTTGAGCCAGGCATTGGAAACGGGGCGAAGGTGCGGATCCTATTGGTCCCAGAGGCACGACCCATTCACCACAAGGCACGTGCGGTACCTCACATGATGAGGGACAGAGTGGAAATTAAACTGGACAGGCTGCAACGCGAGGGCATCATCTCCCCAGTGGAATTCAGCGAGTGGGCCAGCCCGATTGTTCCAGTACTCAAAAGTGATGGCACGGTCAGGATTTGCGGCGATTATAAAGTAACTATTAATCGTTTCTTGCTGCAGGACCAATACCCGTTACATAGAAAATAGGTGCAAGAGTAGGCCATTCGGCCCTTCTAGCCTGCACCGCCATTCAATGAGTTCATGGCTGAACATGCAACTTCAGTACCCCATTCCTGCTTTCTCGCCATACCCCTTGATCCCCCTAGTAGTAAGGACGACATCTAACTCCTTTTTGAATATATTTAGTGAATTGGCCTCAACAACTTTCTGTGGTAGAGAATTCCACAGGTTCACCACTCTCTGGGTGAAGAAGTTTCTCCTCATCTCGGTCCTAAATGGCTTACCCCTTATCCTTAGACTGTGACCCCTGGTTCTGGACTTCCCCAACATTGGGAACATTCTTCCTGCATCTAACCTGTCTAAACCCATCAGAATTTTAAACGTTTCTATGAGGTCCCATCTCATTCTTCTGAACTCCAGTGAATACAAGCCCAGTTGATCCAGTCTTTCTTGATAGGTCAGTCCCGCCATCCCGGGAATCAGTCTGGTGAACCTTCGCTGCACTCCCTCAATAGCAAGAATGTTCTTCCTCAGGTTAGGAGACCAAAACTGTACACAATACTCCAGGTGTGGCCTCACCAAGGCCCTGTACAACTGTAGCAACACCTCCCTGCCCCTGTACTCAAATCCCCTCGCTATGAAGGCCAACATACCATTTGCTGTACTTGCATGCCAACCTTCAATGACTGATGTACCATGACACCCAGGTCTCGTTGCACCTCCCCTTTTCCTAATCTGTCACCATTCAGATAATAGTCTGTCTCTCTGTTTTTACCATCAAAGTGGATAACCTCACATTTATCCACATTATACTTCATCTGCCATGCATTTGCCCACTCACCTAACCTATCCAAGTCGCTCTGCAGCCTCATAGCATCCTCCTCGCAGCTCACACTGCCACCTAACTTAGTGTCATCCGCAAATTTGGAGATACTACATTTAATCCCCTCGTCTAAATCATTAATGTACAGTGTAAACAGCTGGGGCCCCAGCACAGAACCTTGCGGTACCCCACTAGTCACCGCCTGCCTTTCTGAAAAGTACCCATTTACTCCTACTCTCTGCTTCCTGTCTGACAACCAGTTCTCAATCCATGTCAGCACACTACCCCCAATCCCATGTGCTTTAACTTTGCACATTAATCTCTTGTGTGGGACCTTGTCGAAAGCCTTCTGAAAGTCCAAATATACCACATCAACTGGTTCTTCTTTGTCCACTTTACTGGAAACATCCTCAAAAAATTCCAGAAGAGTTGTCAAGCATGATTTCCCTTTCACAAATCCATGCTGACTTGGACCTATCATGTCACCTCTTTCCAAATGCGCTGCTATGACATCCTTAATAATTGATTCCATCATCTTACCCACTACCGATGTCAGGCTGACCAGTCTATAATTCCCTGTTTTCTCTCTCCCTCCTTTTTTAAAAAGTGGGGTTACATTGGCTACCCTCCACTCGATAGGAACTGATCCAGAGTCAATGGAATGTTGGAAAATGACTGTCAATGCATCCGCTATTTCCAAGGCCACCTCCTTAAGTACTCTGGGATGCTGTCCATCAGGCCCTGGGGATTTATCGGCCTTCAATCCCATCAATTTCCCCAACACAATTTCCCAACTAATAAGGATTTCCCTCAGTTCCTCCTCCTTACTAGACCCTCTGACCCCTTTTATATCCGGAAGGTTGTTAGTGTCCTCCTTAGTGAATACCGAACCCAAGTACTTGTTCAATTGGTCCGCCATTTCTTTGTTCCCCGTTATGACTTCCCCTGATTCTGACTGCAGGGAACTTACGATGGTCTTTACTAATCTTTTTCTCTTTACATATCTATAGAAACTTTTGCAATCCGTCTTAATGTTCCCTGCAAGCTTCTTCTCGTACTCCATTTTCCCTGCCCTAATCAAACCCTTTGTCCTCCTCTGCTGAGTTCTAAATTTCTCCCAGTCTCCGGGTTCGCTGCTATTTCTGGCCAATTTGTATGCCACTTCCTTGGCTTTAATACTATCCCTGATTTCCCTTGCTAGCCACGGTTGAGCCACCTTCCCTTTTTTATTTTTACGGCAGACAGGAATGTACAATTGTTGTAGTTCATCCATGCGGTCTCTAAATGTCTGCCATTGCCCATCCACAGTCAACCCCTTAAGTATCATTCGCCAATCAATCCTAAGGCAGACGACCTATTTGCGACGCTGGCAGGAGGCAAGGTGTTCACCAAGCTCGACCTGACTTCAGCCTACATGACGCAGGAGCTGAAGGAGTCTTCGAAGGGCCTCACATGCATCAACATGCACAAGGGACTGTTCATCTTCAACAGATGCCCGTTTGGAATTCAGTCGGCTGCAGCGATCTTCCAGAGAAACATGGAGAGCTGACTCAAGTCGGTACCACGCACGGTGGTTTTTCAGGACGACATATTGGTCACAGGTCAGGACACCGTCGAGCACCTACAAAACCTGGAGGAGGTCCTCCAGCGACTGGATCGCGTAATGCTGCGGCTGAAGAGGTCGAAATGCGTCTTCATGGCAACAGAAGTGGAGTTTTTGGAGAGAAAAATCGCGGCGGAAGGCATGCGGCCCAGGCCACAGACCGTCATGGAGCTGCGGTCGTTCTTGGGACTCCTCAACTATTTTGGTAACTTCCTACCGGGGTTAAGCACCCTCTTAGAGCCCCTACATTTGTTATTGCGTAAAGGTGAGAACTGGGTATGGGCAAAGAAAACAAGTAATTGCTTTTGAGAAAGCCAGAAACATTTTATGCTCCAACAAGCTGCTTGTATTGTATAACCCTTGTAAAAGACTTGTGCTAGCATGTGATGCGTCGTCGTACAGAGTCGCGTGTGTATTACAACAAGCTAACGTTGCGGGGAAGTTGCAGCCTGTCGCCTATGCCTCCAGGAGATTGTCTAAGGCCGAGAGGGCCTACAGCATGATTGAGAAAGAGGCATTAGCGTGTGTGTTCTGGGTAAAGAAAATGCATCAGTACCCGTTTGGCCTCAAATTTGAGCTGGAAACCGATCACAAGCCCCTCATATCCCTGTTCGCTGAAAATAAGGGGATAAATACTAATGCCTCGGCCTGCATATAAAGGTGGGCACTCGCGCTATCAGCGTATAACTATACCATCTGCCACAGGCCAGGCACCGAGAACTGTACGGATTCTCTCAGTCGGCTATCATTGCCCACCACGGGGGTGGAAATGGCACAGCCTGCAAACTTGTTGATGGTGGCGCAGCCTGCAGATTTGTTTGATGGTCATGGAAGTGTTTGAAAATTATAAATCAGCTGTCACGGCCCGCCAGATTAAGACTTGGACCAGCCAAGATCCTCTGCTGTCCCTAATAAAAAACTGTATACTACATGGGAGCAGGGCTAGCATCCCTGTTGAAATGCAAGAGCTAATCAAGCCGTTCCAGCGACAAAAGGACCAGCTGTCCATTCAGGCAGACTGCCTGTTGTGGAGTAACTGCGTAGTGCTACCCAAAAAGGGCAGGGAGACGTTCATCTCGGATCTCCACAGCACACACCCGGGTATAGTAATGATGAAAGCGATAGCCAGATCCCACGTGTGGTGGCCTGGTATCGACCCAGACTTAGAATCTTGTGTACGGCAATGCAGCGCGTGCGCTCAGCTGAGCAACGCGCCCAGAGAGGCACCACTAAGTTTGTGGTTCTGGCCCTCCAGACCATGGTCGAGGAACCATGTCGACTATACGGGCCCGTTTCTCGGTAAAATATTCCTGGTGGTGGTGGATGCTTTTTCAAAATGGATTGAATGTGAAATAATTTCAGGAAGCACCGCCACCATTGAAAGCCTGAGGGCCATGTTTGCCATCCACGGCCTGCCTGACATACTGGTCAGTGACAACGGGCCATGGTTCAACAGTGCCGAATTTAAAGAATTCATAACCCGCAATGGGATCAAACATGTCACCTCGGCCCCGTTTAAACCAGCCTCCAATGGGCAGCAGAGCGGGCAGTACAAACAATCAAACAGCCTTAAACGAGCCACAGAAGGCTCACTCCAACCCCGCCTGTCCCGAGTACTGCTCAGCTACCGCACGAGACCCCACCTGCTTACAGGGGTGCCCCCGGCTGAGCTACTCATGAAAAGGACACTTAAAACCAGGCTCTCACTGGTTCACCCCAACCTGCATGATCAGGTAGAGAGCAGGTGGCAGCATCAAAATGTAAACGATGGTCGTGCCACTGTGTCACGGGAAATTGATCTGAATGACCCTGTGTATGTGCTAAACTATGGACATGGTGCCAAGTGGATTGCGGGCACGGTGATAGCTAAAGAAGGGAATAGGGTGTTTGTAGTCAAACTAGACAATGGACAAATTTGCAGAAAGCACCTTGACCAAATGAGGCTGTGGTTCACAGACTGCCCTGAACAACCCAAAACAGACACCACCTTTTTCGAGCCCAGAACACACACCGAAACGATCTACGACACCACCCCGGACCAGGAAATCGAACCCATCATGCCCAACAGCCCAGCAAGGCCAGCCTCACCCAGCAGCCCTGCAGGGCCAACAACACGCCAGGCCAGCGAGGACACAGCCAACACACCAGAACAGATATTTGCACCGAGGCGGTCCACCAGGGAAAGAAAGGCTCCCGACCGCCCCACCTTGTAAATAGTTTTCACTTTGATTTTGGGGGGGGGAGTGATGTTGTGTGTCTGTAAAGCGTGCACTCCCTTGTTCCGCCATCAGGGAGCGCATCCCCTGAAGTCCCAAGGGATCCCAGCATCCCTTGGGAGCACTGTATATAAGCCAGCCCCTCAGGCCTGTTCCTCACTCTGGAGTGTCTTAATAAAGACTGAGGTCACTGTTACTTTAACCTCCCTGTGTGCAGTCTCATCTGTGTTAGAAACACTATATAGGGCCCAAGTTTCCACAGGATAAAAAACGGGCGCCCCTCCGAGCTGGGTGCTCGTTTTTCGCGCCTAAAACGGCACAAGAAAAAAAACGCGCTATTCTCGAGCGCTTTGCAGCTCCTTGTCTGTTTGGCGGGCGCCCAGGGGGGCGGAGCCTACACTCGTGCCGATTTTGTAAGTGGGAGGGGGCAGGTACTATTTAAATTAGTTTTTTTCCTGCCGGCAACGGTGCGCATTGGAGCGTTCGCGCATGCTCAGTGTGAAAACAAACATTGGCACTCGGCCATTTTTGTAGTTCTTTGTAGCTGTTTAATTTTTGAACATTTTTTAATAAAATCACATTGCCATCAGCACTGAGGCTTCCCTTCTCACTGTCTCCTTCCCTTCCCTCCCCTCCGCGGCAACAAACGGCTGTCTCCTTCCCCTCCCTCCCCTCCGCGGCAACAAGCCTCTGTCTCCTTCCCCTCCCTCCCCTGTGCGGCAACAAGCCGCTGTCTCCTTCCCCTCCCTCCCCTCCCTCCACGGCAACAAGCCGCTGTCTCCTTCCCCTCCCTCCCCTGCGCGGCAACAAGCCGCTGTCTCCTTCCCCTCCCTCCCCTGCGCGGCAACAAGCCGCTGTCTCCTTCCCCTCCCTCCCCTGCGCGGCAACAAGCCGCTGTCTCCTTCCCCTCCCTCCACGGCAACAAGCCGCTGTCTCCTTCCCCTCCCTCCCCTGCGCGGCAACAAGCCGCTGTCTCCTACCCCTCCCTCCCCTGCGCGGCAACAAGCCGCTGTCTCCTTCCCCTCCCTCCCCTCCGTGGCAACAAGACTCTGTCTCCTTCCCCTCCCTCCCCTGCGCGGCAACAAGCCGCTGTCTCCTTCCCCTCCCTCCCCTAAGCGGCAACAAGCCGCTGTCTCCTTCCCCTCCCTCCCCTGCGCAGCAACAAACGGCGGTTTCCTTCGAACGATGGCTGAAGCACTTTCACACAGGCAGGAAGATGGTTTATTTAATCTTTTCTTTGCTTATAAATGTTTATTCAGGTTGGATTTATTCGTATAATATTTGTAGAAGTATAAATAAGGATTTATTGTAGAATTTAATGAGTTCCCTTCCCCCCCCCCCCCCCCCCCCACCTCGTTCTGGACGCCTAATTTGTAACCTGCGCCTGATTTTTTAATGTGTAGAACAGGTTTTTTCAGTTCTAGAAAAATCTTCACTTGCTCCATTCTACTTTAGTTTGGAGTACGTTTTCACTGTGGAAACTTTGAAATTAGGCGTCAGTGGCCGGACACGCCCCCTTTTGAAGAAAAAATTCTGTTCTAAAGTAGAACTGTTGTACCTGACTAGAACTGCAGAAAAAAAAATGTGGAGAATTGCGATTTCTAAGATAGTCCGTTCTCCACCAGTTGCTCCTAAAAATCAGGCGCAAATCATGTGGAAACTTGAGCCCATAGATAGTAATGAGTATAATTGGATTGTCCACTCCCTCTTAGCGGGACATTGGGAAAGGCGCGTCATAGTGGGTTGACAAAGGGTCTCGACCCACTGTCAAAAAAAAATCAAATTTCCCACTTGACCCGCCACCGATTCCACCCGCTGACTGAAATCCTATTGGGAGTTCACAATGCATTGCAAATGACCCTTACCCAGGTAAATGGTTTGAGGGTGGGGCAGGTTTGGAGGGGTGTTTGGAACCCTTGTGCTGCTGGAACTTTGTTCTAAGCAATGTTCCCGTTAATTTTTTTTGGATGCACGGCCCCTTAAACTGGAAGAACTGGAAACACCAGGTAAAGTTAGAACGCATTCACTTTATGGTCCAAGCTGTGGAGGGATTCTCTCAACACTAGCTGCAAGACTGCTGCCTGGCGTAATTTGCGTGCTCCCACCATGCATTATTGTCTTGATCGGAGAGTTAAGGACAAGATGCTGCAGTGCTCATAGCGAGCCTGAAAATTTATGTTTCAGTATCCAATGTCAGTTTCTGTACTACATTATGCAATCCTTATTGTTTGTGTAAATTGAACGAAAATAGAAGGATTTAAAGTTTCTCTTGTTTTGAGTACTACCACTTTGCAAAACGTAGACCTGTCTTTTTTTGTTATTTTCTACTCATAAAATATCTGCAATAAATGACCAATCTGTTAACGGTACTGGTACAACGTCCTGAATCCGAAATTCTAAAAACTGAAATGGTTGAAAACTGGACATTTTTGACAAAAGCGCATTTCAGATCGAGTAGCCCGGAATCTGGAATCATTGTCCGAAAACTGGACATTTTGGACAAAAATGCGTTTCAAATCGAGTAGTCTGCTGTGTGATTGGTCCGAGCCTTACCGAATGACCCTCGACCCTGACCCACGTGCGACCCGACCTGACCTGACCCACGTGTGACCCGACCTGACCCATGTGTGACCCGACCTGACGCGTGTGCTCCCTCGACCCGGCCCGACCCGACCTGACTCGCGCGCTGTGGTGTTGCGATTTACAGGCATCGTGAATTTGTGTTGTTTGCCACTGCAACCATGTCAAAAAAGCCAACAGATACCCCAATGGGTAATACAGGTAGTGCAAAGAGAAAACATAATTTGTTGTCAATTGGCAAGAAAGTGGAGGTACTGCAGAAATTAGATAGATGTGCTTCAGTGAGAAGACTGAGTGAGGAGTTTGGTGTCCTCCACCATTTATGATATAAAAAGAACAGAAAGAACAGATCATGATGTTTTATGCAGAAAGTAACGTTCAGAAAAAAATTAATAAGTGAAAAAGTATGCATAAGCCTAAAAGTGATGAGTTGGATCGAGTAATGATGGAGTGGCGGCGACAGAGGAGAAGTGATAAGGTTCCTTTGTCTGGCCCAATGGTGACGCAACAAGCCAAGATATTCCATGCAGAACTGGAGATTGAAACTCCATGCGACTACTCTTCAGGTTGGCTAACCAAATTTAAAAGGTATCATGGCATCAGACAATAGAAAGTGTGTGGTGAAAAAGCCTCAGCAGATCATGAGGCAACTGAAAGTTACATAGATTAGTTTGTTAAACTAATTGCTGATGAAAACCTTCCGGCTGAGCAAATCTATAATGCCAATGAGACATCACTATTTTGGCGCTATATACCAAGAAAGACATTAGCAACAGCAGAAGAATCGCAACCAACATGTGTAAAAGACGCAAAAGACAGATTGATTGTGGTTGCTTGTGCAAATGCGGCTGAGACACATAATTGTAAGCTGATGGTCAACGGGAAAAGCCAGCATTCAAGATGTTTCAAGGGCGTGAGAATGTTCCCAGTGCATTATTATGCTAATAAGAGAGCATGGGTAACCAGGGTAATTTTTTTGAACTGGTTTGAAAAGCATTTTCTTTCCGAGGCTCGTACTTATTGTAAGGCAGCTGGCCTTGATGAAAACTGCAAAATATTCTTGCTGTTAGACAATTGCTCAGCATATCCTGATGCTGAACTTCCAGTAAAGGATAATGTCTGTGGAATTTATTTACTTCCCAATGTAACTTCACTGGTACAGCCAATGGACCAAGGAATTTTGAGATCAATGAAGTATCTCTACAAAAATGAATTCATGAGGCATTTACTTAGTGCTGTGAACAGAGAAATGGGGATAACAGCGTTCTCAAAAGATATTTCTGTGAAGGATGCCATATGTACATTGCGGAACCAACCAGGGAGCAGGCTATCGTAGATCTGTGTAATGAGACAGGATTAATAAATGATCTCGTAGTAAAAGACCATCTAGGAATGAATGACCATAACATGGTTGAATTTTAAATTCAGTTGGAGGGTGAGAAAGTTGGTTCTCAAACCAGTGTCCTCAGCTTAAATAAAGGAGACTACCAAGGTATGAGGGCAGAGTTGGCTAAAGTGGACTGGGACAATAGATTAAAGTATGGGACGGTTGATGAGCAGTGGCAGACATTTAAGGAGTTCCAGGCAACTCTCGATTATCCGCACACAGATGCAACGGGAAACTGTTGTATCGGCATTTAAAATTCCGTGTGTGTGACATCACTTTGAAACTCTGATGTTCCTTTTGAATGTTGTCTGTTGAGTCTTGCTTTTAAGCGATCTGCCTTGCCTCAGCTCCCGCTGATGCTCGCACACAGGTCCACTGCCTCTGTCGAGCCTGCACTTGCCACGCTGCTTTTAAGTGCTCTGCCTTGCCTCAGCTCCCGCTGCTGCTCGCACACAGGTTCACTGCCCCTCATAATTCATTAAAATGCCATGAACAGTTACAGAAAGTCATCAACAGATCTAGAGGACTAGAATTCAAGGATTAGAAGATACGCTACAGCTCTTGGTTAGAGCACATCTTCAGTACTGTCAGGATTAACTTTAATGTCAACTCGCTCTAATGGAGAAATCGTTTACCCGGCATAGCCCAATCCCCGAGGGACCCGGATAATTGAGAGTCGCCTGTATTTCATAACTCGCAACAAAAATATATCCTAATGAGAAGGAAAGACTGTAAGTGAAGGGATAACCATCCGTGGCTAACTAAGGAAATAAGGGATGGTGTCAAATTGAAAACAAGGGAATACAATGTGGCCAAGAGGATAGGGTAAACTTTTAAAAGCCAGCAAAGAGCGACTAAAAAAATGATAAAGAGAGGGAAGATAGATTATGAAAGTACACTAGCACAAAATATAAAAACATAGTAGGAGTTTCTACAGGTACATAAGAAGGAAAAGAGTAACTAAAGTAAATGTTTGTCCCCTAGAGGATGAGACTGGGGAATTAATAATGGAGAACAGGGAAATGGCAGAGACATTGAATAAATATTTTGCATCAATCTTCGCTGTAGAAGACACTTAAAAACATCCCAATAATGGATAATCACGGGGCTATATAGGGAGGAAGGAGCTTAATACAATTACTGTCACTAATGAAGTAGTACTTGGTAAAATAATGGAACTAAAGGCGGACAAGTCCCCTGGATCTGATGCCTTACATTCTCAGGTCTTAAAAGAAGTGGCTGCAGAGATAGTGGATGCATTGGTTGTAATCTACCAAAATTCCCTGGATTCTGGGGCGGTCCCAGCAGATTGGAAATCAACAAATGTAACGCCCCTATTTAAAAAAGGAGGCAGACAAAAAGCATGAAACAATAGACCAGTTAGCCTAACATCTGTCGTTGGGAAAATGCTGGAGTCCATTACTAAGGAAGCAGTAGCGGGTCATTTGGAAAAGCATAATTCAATCAAGCAGAGTCGGCATGGTTTTATGAAAGGGAAACCATGTTTGAAAAATTTGCTGGAGTTCTTTGAGGACATAACGAGCAGGGTGGATCAGGGGAAACCAGTGGATGTGGTGTATTTGGATTTCCAGAAGGCATTCGATAAGGTGCCACAAAAGGTTACTGCACAAGATAAAAGTTCACGGGGTTGGGGGTAATATATTAGCATGGATAGAGGATTGGCTAACTAACAGAGTCAGGATAAATGGGTAATTTTCCGGTTGGCAAACAGTGACTAGTGGGGTGCCGCAGGGATCGGTGCAGTGTCCTCAACTATTTACAATCTATATTAATGACTTGGATGAAGGGACCGAGTGTAATGTAGCCAAGTTTGCTGATGACACAAAGATGGTTGGGAAAGCAAATTGTGAGGAGGACACAAAAAATCTGCAAAGGGATATAGACAGGCTAAGTGAGTGGGCAACAATTTGGCAGATGGAATATAATGTGGGAAAATGTGAGGTTCTCCACTTTGGCAGAAAAAATAGAAAAGCAAATTATAATTTAAATGGAGAAAAATTGCAAAGTTCTACAGTGTAGAGGGACTTGGGGGTCCTTGTGCATGGAATGCAAAAAGTCAATATACAGGTACAGCAAGTAATCAGGAAGGCAAATGGAATGTTGGCCTTTATTGCAAGGGGGATAGAGTATAAAAGCAGAGACTATTGCGTACAGTTTTGGTCTCCGTATTTAAGGAAGGATATATTTATATTGGAGGCTGTTCAGAGAAGGTTCACTAGGTTGATTCCGTAGATGAGGAGGTTTACTTATGTAGATAGGTTGGGCCTATACACACTGGAGTTCAGAAGAATGAGAGGTGATCTTATCGAAACATATAAGATAATGAGGGGGCTCGACAAAGTGGATGGAGAGAGGATATTGCCACTCAAAGGGGAAACTAAAACTAGGGGACATAGTCTCAGAATAAGGGGCCACCCATTTAAAACTGAGATGAGGAGGAATTTCTTCTCTCAGAGGGTTGTAAATCTATGGAATTCTCTGTCCCAGAGAGCTGTGGAGGCTGGGTCATTGAATATATTTAAGGCGGAGATATTTGTGCGATAAGGGAATAAAGGGTTATGGGGAGCGGGTAGGGAAGTGGAGCTTAGTCCATGATCAGATCAGCCATGATTTATTAAATGGCGGAGCAGGCTCGTGGGGCCAGGTGGCCTACTCCTGCTCTTACATAAGAACATAAGAAATAGGAGCAGGAGTAGGCCACCTGGCCCCACGAGCCTGCTCCGCCATTTAATAAATCATGGCTGATCTGATCATGGACTAAGCTCCACTTCCCTACCCGCTCTCCATAACCCCTTATTCCCTTATCGGTTAAGAAACTGTCTATCTCTGTCCTAAATTTATTCAATATCCCAGCTTCCACAACTCTCTGAGGCAGTGAATTCCCCAGATTTACTGAGAATAATTCCACTGAGAGAAGAAATTCCTCCTCATCTCAGTTTTAAATGGGCGACCCCTCATTCTAAGATTATGCCCCCTAGTTCTAGTCTCCCCTATCAGTGGAAGCATCCTCTCTGCATCCACCTTGTCAAGCCCCTTCATAATCCTATACATTTCGATAAGATCACCTCTCATTCTTCTGAACTCCAATGAATAGAGGCCAAGCCTACCCAATCTTTCCTCATAAGTCTTATTTCTTATGTTGTTATGGGCCGCTGTGGATGCGTGGAATGAGCTAACTAAAAACACCTTGACTAATGCTTGGCATAACCTGTGGCCAGCAACTATGTTTAATGAAGATGACAATGATGTTAATGATGACTTTGAAGGTTTTCATGTGTCCAAAGAGAAGAAAATGATTTCTGAACTTTTAGAATATGCAAAAGATATGACTTGTGAAGCTGTGCTAGCATTGAATGAAAACGATGTCACAGAAGTCATGGACATAGACAATGATGCTCTCGTTGTGCATACAGTGACAGATGATGAAATTGTGGGCATGATTTTGTGTCCAGAGGAAAAGGATGATAGCCATGAGGATGACAATGCTGATATTGGTAATCAAGTGGAAAAAGTGTCCATTGACAAAACTATCAATCTTTGTCATGAATTAATTAACGCTCTAGAGCAACGAAACTTCGTAAGTGAAGAGGAAATAATGCAGGTGTATAAAATTCAGGAAAAATTAATCAAAAAGCCCAAATTACTTAAACACTTAAAATTAGTTAATGGCATAGAAATTCAGGCCCACCGGAAACCTGTCGCACGTACCGTTCTTAAAGTTTTTTCCGTCGCACTGAATGAGGTGGCCTCTTTCACGAAATGTAGCTCTTTGTAATTTTTTTCCAGGCGGACCGGAAGTTGGTGATAATGGGGACGGAAGTGGAGCGGTAAGCAGAAGATCGACAACGAGAGGGGCGGAAGTGGAGGCAGGATGGAGTCACCGCTGCTGTCAATCATCAGTGGAGTGGTGATGACGTCATGACACATGTGCGTCACCACGGCTCTCCCCTTCACTTAGTAGAGCCTTCGCTATTTTTAAAACTTCGGTCCACTGGGCCACCCAGGAGGGTTTCGGTCGGGCCAGCTGTCTTGTACCCAAGAGGGGGTGCCAGGCTGTCTGTTGGCGGCCCGGCAGAACCTGGGGGCATAATTGTCGGCCCGACCTGGCAGTTGGCCGACAAAAAAGAAAACATGCCGGCCGCGGCCTTTAATGGCTGCCGTGCTGCCATGTCTCACACACTTGCAACAAAGTGCACTGACAGAAAGCTGTTGAGGACACCGCGCGGCGGATCAAAGATTTTTCACGGTGAATTTGGTTGGAGTGCGGGAGATTGGCTGCGCGCGCTTTGATTACGCACTTAGGACGGGTCGGCAGCAGCGGGGCAGAAGTGGGGACTGCCAGAAAAACCCCAAGGTGAATTTCGCCATTGTCAGCCATTGGACTCCGCTGCGTGGCTGCCGCTTTCCACCAGTTAGTGGCCTTTTCGGGCGGCTGAATTTCGGCCCTGATATGTTTAAGAGGGTATCGCAGCAGAGTGCCCAAGGCCTACAGCCTACAACTACACCAGCAATCTCCACACTTGAAAAACCTATGGCTGGCACATCTTCAACCCCAGACATCATAGCTGAGCCCTCTACCCCAAGCTCTCCTTCAAGCACAACCTCCAGCTAATTGTAACGTGTACCTATTTCTGTGCAGCTTACAGGAAGAATATTCTTTATACATTACCTGTATTCTGTGTCATACCTGTACTCTGTTTACCAAATAAAAACCTTTATTCTATTTCATGTTTTATGAATACATTCCTTTTCATATTTTAAGCTTGGGTTGTGCTAAGCCGTTTTAATTTCCGACCCGAATTCCGGAAAAATACGAAAACCGGCACAGTCTCAGCCTTGAGGTTGTCGGATTTGGGACATCTGATTTTCTTCTCCGAAATCCGGAAAAATACGAAAACCGGCACGGCCTCCGCCCCGAGATTGCCGGATTCGGGACGTTTGATTTTCTTCTCCGAAATCCAGAAAAATACAAAAACCAGCATGGCCTCGGTCCCGATATTGCCAGATTCGGGACGTTGTACCTGTACTGTTAAAAAGCACAGTAGAGAATAAAGTACCTACAGGATGATTCATAATGAGTGTTTTTAATTAACTGGTGTTTCTTTTTTTCAAAATGTCTAAATGCATACTGTGGTGGTTCAACATTTAAAATGTGATTAATGGGCTAACACTTATAATCTTGTATGTGTATATCTTTAGAATGACCAGGAGGATGCTGCGAGAAAGGCATTTGAGTATTTATGTGAATACTCCCAAGACTGTTGTCAATTGTTCACAGCTCTCAGGTACAGAACTCGTGTTAATGATGCATAGTAAATGGAACATCCTATTGCTCACACTGATAACTTTAAAACAAAATTAACTTTGCAACACTTTCTCACAATGACAGTGTTATAGATCATAATTCACTGTCAGAAGGAGCTTCTACTTAATTTCTGGCTTAACTCCGCCTCCCCCCTCCCGCCCCCCAACACACACACACACTGTTAATTTTTGGTCACCAAGTGAGATCTCCTACGATGCAAATTATCACCAGGGACGGTCTTTGCAACTGCTTGCCCGTGTTCACTCTCTGTATGTACCCAGGTACACATGAATGATGACCACAATTTACTTGAATCATTCTGCTGCCAATGGAAGCCACAAGATGCCAGGTAACTGGGGGAACTCCCCTGTTTTCTTGCACTAGTCAAAAATGATTGAGTTGTAATTTGAACATTTCTTCTGCCCAATGCCATTATATTGGCCTGGACGAAAGTGGTGACTGTCCATAAACCCAGTTAAAGTAAATATAAAGAATGTGTGCAAAATAAATCTTTCAGATAAAATGTTAAACTGAGGTCCTGCTTACCTGTTCAAATGGTTGTAAAAGATCCCATGGCACTATTTGAAGAAAACAGGGGAGTTCCCTCAGTAAGCTGGCCAACGTTCACCCCTCAACCAACATCACCAAAAGAAAAGCAGATTAATTAGTCATTTATCTCATTGTTGTTTGTGGGACTTTGCTGTGCACAAATTGGATGCTGTGTTTGCCTATAAAACAGTGACTACACTTCAAAAATAATTCATTGGCTGTGAATCACTTTGGGAAGACCTGAGGAAGTGAAAGGTACTATATAAATACATGTTTTTTAAAATTTATTTTGGAAAGCAGCTAATACTTGAGTTGACAGGTCAGTGAATTATTGCAGCTTTATTATAAAATGCTGTTTTATTTTTTTCTTGGGGCTTAAAGGAGATTTCCTGAGTGTAGTTCCACTGCTAACAATATCAAAATGTAACCATCTTTGTTTTCCTTAGAAAATTCTAATTTGCGTTTTGGAAAAAAACACAAAAGGATAAAGTATTATAAGCCAGGGCCAGTATTGTAGTACCACTGGACCTCTGACCTCCCCAATGCCTGCCCCCAACCAGGCCTCGGCTCACTTATCAACTCACCGAAGGGCGCTGCTCAGCGCTGAGCTTACGGCCCGCATCTCGCCGTAGGCAATTAGACTCATACAGAAGTGCCTGGTTTCCAGTCGTCTTGGACCCTCTTGCCACTGGACCAAGACCTTGCTCAGCTAAACCCGTGTGGTAGCTGGTGTACAGTGGCCACCCCATGTTAAAAGAACTCACGCACAGGCATCTTCCACCCTTCAATATGAAGTTCGGGACCTAGAAGGTCAGGACCCTCATGGACAACTCCAACAGTGACAGGCTGGAACGTCGCACCGCCATAGTTGCCCGGGAACTTAGACACATCGATGTTAATATTGCCGCCCGAAGCAAGACCCGGCAGGCAGGGGAAGGCCAGCTCAAGGAACAAGGTGGAGGTTACACCTTCTTCTGGAAAGGCGAACCAGAGGAAGAACGGTGCCTCCACGGAGTTGGTTTTGCTATCAAGAACGAGCTGGTCGACCGCCTCAGAGACTCTCCCTGCGGGATTAGCGAACGTCTCATGACTCTCCGACTCACCCTATTCCGGAACCAGTGCGCCACAGTCATCAGTGCACACGCCCCAACACTCGATGCAACAGATGAGACCAAAGAGGGTTTTTACTCCAGCCTCGAAAAATCCCTGTCCCGCGTCCCTACAGACAACAAACTGATCCTCCTCGGCGACTTCAACGCCAGGGTCATCAAGGACACAAACCTCTGGGGAGACGTAATCGGCAGAGAGGGGATAGGGAAAACCAATTCCAGTGGTACCCTGCTCCTGACAAAATGTCTAGAGCACGACCTTGTCATCACTAACTCCTTGTTCCGCCAGAGGGACAAGTACAAGGTTTCGTGGCAGCACCCTTGCTCCAAACACTGGCACCTGCTCATAATTTGAGCCAGGGATCGCAAGGATGTGCGTATCATCCGCGCCATAACAGGAGCTGACAACAGCTGGACGGACCACTGCCATCAACATCAACATAGCCCCAAAGCAGCGAAGGCAGTAGAAGCAGTACCACAAAAAAAATCAATGTCGGGGCACTCAAAGACCCAGCTATGATAGCTCTATACAGCCAGCACCTCACTGCTAACCTGATGACCCTTGATGACCCCGAGATGCAGAATGCCCACAGCGTTTGGTCTGCCTTCCAGGCCACCATAACCAGTGCCTGCGAAGAGACGCTCGATCACTCAAGCAGGAAACATCAGGACTGGTTTGATGAGAATGACCAGGTGATCCAACAGCTAATAAATCGCAAGCGCAGGGCATTTCTGAATGTAAAACAACCCAACTCGGGAGCAGCAAAGCAGTATTACAGACGGCTTACGGCTGAGGTCCAACAAAAAACCCATGACCTAAAGAATAGATAGTGGGTGGAGAAAGCACAGGAGATTCAGCAGCTGGCTGACAGCCATGATGTGCGAGGATTCTTCACCGCAGTCAAGGCCACCTACGGCCCAAGCACCCAAAGCCCCACCCCGCTGCTGGCCAAGAGCAGTGAGACACTCATCAAAGATGCCGAGGCAGGCAGGACCCGCTGGAAGGAGCACTTTGAAAATTTCCTTAACCGAGACTCTGTCTTTGACCCGAGTGTCCTCGACTCCATCCCGCAGCATGCTACCCGCCATCATCTCAGCAAAACCCCAGCCCTGCACAAGGTAGAAAAGGCCATCCTCCAGCTGAAGAACAACAAGGCAACGGGAGCGGATGGAATTCCCGCTGAGGAACTAAAGTATGGCAGAGAGGCACTATTGGCACGTATGCATGACCTCATCTCTCTCATCTGGAAGGAGGAGAGCATGCCGGGAAATCTCAGAGATACAGTAATCGTGACCATCTTTAAAAAAGGGGACAAGTCCGACTGCGGCAACAACAGAGGAATCTCCCTGTTATCAGCCACTGGGAAAATTGTCGCTAGAATCGTCCTCAACTGTCTTCTCCCTATGGCTGAGGAGCTCCTCCCAGAGTCACAATGTGGATTTCGTCCACTACGGGGTACAATGGACATGATTTTTATGGCGCGACAACTGCAAGTAAAATGCAGGGAACAGCACCAACAAAGGCCTTTGACACTGTAAGGGACTATAGAGCATCCTCCTCTGTTTTGCCTGCCCCCAAAAGTTTGTCACCATCCTCCACTTGCTCCACGACGAACATGCATGCCGTGATCCTGACCAACGAATCCATCACAGACCCAATTCACGTCCGGACCGGGGTCACGCAGGGCTGCGTCATCGCGCTAATCCTCTTCTCGATCTTCATCGCTGCAATGCTCCATCTCACACACAACAAGCTCCCTGCTGGAGTGGAACTAAACTACAGAACCAGTGGGAACCTGTTCAACCATCATCGTCTCAAGCCCAGATCCAAGATCGTCCCAATTTCTGTCGTCGAACTACAGTACGCGGACGACGCTTGCGTCTTCGCACATTCAGAGACTGAACTCCAAGTCATAGTCAACATCTTCACTGAGGTGTACGAAAGCATGGGCCTTACACTAAACATCCGTAAGACAAAGGTCCTCCATCAACCTGACCCCGTCACACAACACTGTCCCCCAGTTATCAAGATCCACAGCGTGACCCTGGACAACGTGAACCACTTTCCATACCTCGGGAGGCTATTATCAGCAAGGGCAGACATCGCCGACGAGGTTCAACACCGCCTCCAGTGCGTCAGCACAGCCTTCAGCCGCCTGAGGAAAAGAGTGTTCAAAGATCAGGCCCTCAAATCTACCAACAAACTCATGGTCTACAGGGCTGTAGAGATACCCGCCCTCCTGTATGACTCAGACGTGGACCATATACAGTAGACACCTCAAATCGCTGGAGAAATACCACCAACGATGTCTCTGCAAGATCCTGCAAATCCCCAGGGAGGACAGTCGCACCAACGTTAGCGTCGTCGATCAGGCCAACATCCCTAGCATTGAAGCACTAACCACACTCGACCAACTCCATTGGGCGGGCCACATTGTTTGCATGCCTGACACAAGACTCCCAAAGCAAGGCTCTACTCGGAACTCCTACATGGCAAGCGAGCCCAAGGTGGGCAGAGGAAACGTTTCAAGGACACCCTCAAAGCCTCCTTGATAAAATGCAATATCCCCACGACACCTGGGAGTCCTTGGCCAAAGACCGCCCTTAATGGAGGAAGTGCATCCGGGAGGGCGCTGAGCACCTCAAGTCTCGTCGCCGAGAGCATGTAGAAAACAAGCGCAGGCAGCAGAAGGAGCATGCGGCAAACCAGTCCCATCCACCCTTTCCTTCAACGACTGTCTGTCCCACCTGTGACAGAGACTGTAATTCCAATATTGGACTGTTCAGTCACCTTAAGAACTCACTTTTAGAGTGGAAGCAAGTATTCCTCGATTCCGAGGAACTGCCTATGATGATGATGACCACCGTTGCACTCACCTGCAACCTGATCCTGTTTTCAGTACAGCACTTGCTACAGAGACATATGTAAAAGGCTTACTACTATAAAGAAACTCTACGGTGTCCAAATAGGTACAGACATTAACAAAATTTGGTGAGGTTTTTGGCTCTATTTACAGCAAAAGTAAGCAGGACATCTACTTGAATTTTTAATCTTTAATTTTTTGATGCTTCTGACCATAACATTATGCAGAATTGATGCTTAAAGGAGTGGCAACCTTTTAACAATGTGAAGAATTGTAAACATATATTTCTCTAAATTGTTAAGCAAGTTTATATCTGCAGAAATTCTGAAGTAATTCCAGGTTTTTCACGATCCCTTTATCTTAAACAGATGTTTAATTCGTCTTGTGCCATCTATTGCAGATACAGATGATAAAGACAGAAGGTAACTTCGCTGCATCTATATTCTGATTGTATCTATGTTCGAGTTGCATCCTTTCTTTTGAAGTACTGTGTTAAAGGTGGTTGCAGTTTTATTGTGATATGAATAAATGCTGCTTACAATGCTTTATATTGAAGCATGATATAGTTTCTTGTTTCTAGCTGCTGAGACCAATTGCAGTGTGCTACTACCCACTGATGAAAGGTGTAGATACATTTCCATGCTGGTTCCCACTGATTTATGCGTCAGTGGAAATTCCATCAGTACAATCAAGATGGATATTTTTCCATTGTTGATCTCACTAGTGAAGTTCTTGTTAGAAATAGCTGGTGCCGACCAACCAAAGAAAAATGCATGGTCCTTGAAAATCTACAGTCATTCAGGCAGACTTCCACCCTAACATTGGGTTCTGGCCTTGCGCCCATGTTTTTGGGATGGCATTGTGGGGGTGTAGCCTCTGTCCATCACTTATAAGGAGGGGGCAGGCGCTCCCTGTGTCTCACAAAATTGCACCCTGCCTCAGCATCAGACTTTGGGCCACCAGCTTTTTTCTGACATTGGAGGTCTGCAGTGCCTCCAACCTACGCGCCTAACTTTATTAACAAAATCACTCACCCACACAAGCACCTGGAGCACACCAAACCAGACTTTGGGAAGCTTCTCTCCACCGTTTCTCTTTTTAAAAGAAAATACAGTTCTCGTGCAATTTTAAACAAAATTCCCTTGTCTTCTTTTAAAATAAGCTTCTCTCTTGTTTTTTAAAATAAAAACTCAGTTCCGGTGTTCGTTTTTAAACTGACCCCATTATGTCCCTTATTTTCAAAATTGTTGTTGTGTTCCTTATTTGAAAAAGTCCCCCAACTGATTATTTGAAAATTATTCCTGTTCTGCTTGTTCACAGCCTCAGTTATGTTGCCTTTTTAAAATAACCCCAGTTGTGTTCCCTCCCACCTCTGCCCCCCACCTCCCCATTTGGTCCCAGTTCTGCTTTTTAAGTAGTCCTAGTTCTGGTCTCATTTCATAGCTTTGGTTGTGTTTCCTTTTTTAAGACAGCCCGACCTCTTTTTCTTCTATACTCATGCTTCTGCTAACTTTACTTTTCAAAAAAATTTCAGTTCTGCATGGTTAAAAAAGATCCATATGCAGTGGCACAGGAAATCAACTAGCTGTACTATGTATTTGATTTATAGAGCTACAATAATAATTAATAAGCTGCTGTAGCTCATATCAGCAGCCATTTGCTTGAATATTAATTCATTGTAGAGAAAGTTTAAAAACTTACTGGCAGATCTCCCAAAGCATTATCCATGGTGAGTTAGAGGTTTTATAAGAACAGGGCTGTTATGCCAAGTAGTATTACTAGGACACGGACGTCAGCAGAGAGCATTGTGAAGGAGGTTCCTGGTTGTGGACCTGTAATAATCTCTTAGTATTTTGAGGCTGGGGGTCCCAGGGTCTGCAGCACTGGGGAGGAGGGTTCCAGGGTTCCAAGACTACTGGAGAAGGAGGTTCTGGGAATATAGTGACACGTTCTGGCATGTGGGATCACTGGGAGAGCAGTGGCAGGCATTCAAGGAGGAGAATATGTGCGCTTAAAGAAAAAGGGTGGGACGAACAAATCTAGAGCCCCCTAGATGTCTAGGGACATACAGGGTAGGATCAAAAAAAGGGAGGCTTATGATAGATATCGAGGGCTAAATATTGCAGAATCTCCAGTGGAGTATAGAAAGTGCAGGGGTGAAATTAAAAAGGATATTGGGAAAGCAAAGAGAGGGCATGAAAAATTATTAGCAAGTAAAATCAAGGGAAACCCAAAGATGTTTTATAAATCTATCAAGAGCAAGAGGAAAACTAAAGAAAGGGTAGAGCCTATTAAGAGACCATGAGGGTAATCTGTGTGTGGAGGCGGGAGACGTGGGTATGGTTCTTAATGAATACTTTGCGTCTGTTTTCAGAAAAGAGAGGGCCGATGCAGGCACTACTATCGGGGAAGAGGAATGTGAAATATTAGATGAAATAAACATCGTGAGAGATGAGGTATTGAGGAGTTTAGCAGCTTTGAAAGTGGATACGTCCCCAGGCCCAGATGAAATGTATCCTAGACTGTTATGAAAAGCAAAAGAGGAAATAGCAAAGGCTCTGACCATCATTTTCGTCAGAGGACTGGAGGACTGCTAATGTGCTACCTTTGTTTAAGAAGGGAGAAAGGGATAGACCAAGTAATTACAGGCCAGTTAGCCTAACCTAGGTAGTGGAAAAATTATTGGAAAAACCTTAATTTAGAAAGACACGGATTAATCAAGGACAGTCAGTATAGATTTGTTAAAGGAAATTCGCGTCTGACTAACTTGATTTAATTTTTTGAGGAGGTAACAAGGACGGTCGATGAGGGTAGTGCGTTTGATGTAGTGTATATGGATTTTAGCAAGGCTTTTGATAAGATCCCACATGGTAGACTGATCACGAAAGTAAAAACCCATGGGATCCAAGGCAAAGTGCCAAGTTAGATCCAAAATTGGCTCAAAGGCAGGAAGCAGAGTGTAATGGTTGATGGGCATTTTTGTGACTGGAAGGCTGTTTCCAGTGGGGTTCCGCAGGGTTCAGTATTAGGTCCCTTGCTTTTTGTGGTATACATCAATGATCTAGACTTGAATATAGGGGGTATGATTAAGAAGTTTGCAGCTGATACTAAAATCGGCTGTGTGGTTGATAAGAAGAAAGCTGTAGACTGCAGGAAGATATCAATGGGCAGAACAGCAGCAAATGGAATTCAATCCAGAGACGTGTGAGGTAATGCATTTGGGAAGGGCTAACAGGGAAAGTGAATACATATTAAATGGTAGGACACTGAGAAGTGTAGAGGAACGAAGGGATCTTGGAGTGCAAGTCCACAGATCCCTGAAGGTAGCAGGCCAGATAGATAAGGCGGTTAAGAAGGCATACAGAATGCTTTACTTTATTAGCCGAGGCATAGAATACAAAAGCAGGGGGATTATGTTTGAACTGTATAAAACACTAGTTAGGCCACAGCTAGAGTACTGCGTACAGTTCTGGTCACCACATTACAATAAGGATGTGATTGCACTGGAGAGGGTACAGAGGAGATTTACGAGGATGTTGCCGGGAGTGGAGAATCTTAGCTATGAGGATAGATTGGATAGGCTGGGTTTGTTTTCCTTGGAACAGAGGTGGCTGAGGGGAGACCTCATTGAGGTGTATAAAATTATGAGGGGCCTAGATATTGTAGATAAAAAGGGCCAATTTCCCTTAGCAGAGGGGTCAACAACCAGGGGGCATAAATCTAAAGTAATTGGTAGAAGGTTTAGAGGGGTTTTGAGAGGAAATTTCTTTATCCAGAGGGTTGTAGGTGTCTGGAACTCACTGCCTGAAAGGGTGGTAGAGGCAGAAACCCTCACCACATTTACAAAGTACTTGGATGTGCACTTGAAGTGCTGTAACCTGCAGGGTTATGGACCTAGAGCTGGAAAGTGGGATTAGGCTGGATAGCCTCTTGTTGGCACCGAAATGACCTCCTTCTATGCTGTAAATTTCTATGATTCTATGAGGAGATGTCCTTGAATCTGGGGGTGTTGGGGAGAGAGGTCTCCGGACCTAGGAGAGTTATGATAATTCTAGAATTAAGGAGCACTGGGAGTAATCTAGTGAGATCGACGCCTCGAATTTGGAAGTTGGAAGCAGGATCGTGGAGGGGGTTTTGGAGCATATTTTTAAATGTAAGTTATTATTCAATATTGTACAAATCATGATTCTACCTGACTCAAAAGCAATTTCATCATATGCAAGTCACTTATGAGTTCCAGTACGTGGTTTTAACCCTACTGCTCCACAAAATTGAACATTCCTGACCTAGACAAGCATATTTAAAATTACACAGATAGTCTTGGTTATGTTTCTAACAAATTTTTACCATCGACATCTAACTATATGCCTTGTTTCTTTTGGCAGACATGAACGACTGGACTCCCTTTTATCATATTTGAAGACTGGTAGGCACAATAATGGGCTCTTATGTTCAGAGGCTATTGCAACTCTATTGTAACTTTTCAACCATTTCAGTTAAATTACTTAAGTCGTTAAAATATTCACGCGACATTAACCGGTGAACACAACGCGTTATACAAAATTCTGTTGCTATTTTAATGGAGTTAGTGAGCCATTAAATGGTTAATATCAGCCAGTATAATTTCAGTGCCTAAGGCCGGAATTTTCCTTACCTTGGGGGCGGGGTCCAGTGTGGCTGGTGTCTGTGCGGGTCCCGACCCTGCTGCGGGCTCCTTCCTGCTGTACAGAATGAACTTGCCTTAATGGGGCCTATTAAGCTTGCCCAGAGTGTTACCCAGCCCAATTAGATAGAGCAGGTCTTGTGATGTCACTCATGATGCATTTTAAGCCGGAATCCTGGCCACATTTCATTTTAAGTTCAATCTAACATAGTGGGTATTGAATCTTTACTGTACAGTCATATAATAAAAGTTATATGTATGCGTGACAAAGAAGTATTTAAATAAAATTATCATTAAGTAATATGACTCCATCTACAAATACGATCCAGAACATAATTTAAAAAGTATATTATTTGGGAAGTTATTGGTGCTGTTGTCACAAATCTATAGGCTTTTTTTTATCAGTAACTGGTAGAAATAAAAGATGAGTATATAGATAATACATAAAATTAAGCATATTTTAAAAGTAATTGTAAAGGGGTGGATTTACAATCTTGTGCAAGTTCAGCGGAAGAACTGCAAAATACCTGACAAACAGTATAAGTGGTGCTTACAATGTATTTCTGGGATTTCAGCAGTTCTTCCATTGAAGTTAACAATGGACAAGTGAGAGAACCTCTGCAGAAATTCACCCTAAAGTCTCAGACTGAAAAATGTAATTAGTCATATTCAGGGACTGAAAGAAAATTGAACCAGTGGAATGAGTGATGAGAATGAAATGGTTACAGTTGATGACTTGATTTACTGTGTAACTGGACAATCACAGTATACCGTGAGAAACACTTGACCAGAAGCAACACAAAAATGTATTTAAATGGTATGTCATTTTTTATAGTGCAGATCAATTCACTGCAATTACTGTTCAGTTGCAAGGCAACAGCCGAGAATGGCCAGTGAAAAATTAACATTTTCCAGGAACTTTTCAAGTAGTGCAGAATCTCCATCTCCATCAATTCCATGCTGTCAAGTATTCAGCTGGAGCAATGGCCACGGAACTTATGCTTCAGGTTGCCAGACGTGGTTCCCAAGCTGTGTGAATCCTGTAGCAATGCAGGGAAATTTAATAAGTAGAAGAGGTGGGGGGGAGGGGGACGGTGTGACAGGCTCTTAAGTGCCTGTAAAGTATCTTATAATGATTTCAATTGAGTCCCCCGCCGTTGCAGGTCAGATCGGCTCCATGATGATAGATGCACCTGTGGGAAAGGTGCGTGGGAGCAAGTTGACAGCAGGTTCCCGCGTGTCAAAAAAAACAGCTTTCCCACCCAACCCATCACCAATCGCGCCCGCCATCACCACAGAAAATTCAGCCCTAAGTGTTCCACTCCAACAGGTGCACATTTTCACTCTAGTTTCTTATTCTCTTATGTGTTTCATTGTAAGTTTATATACATTTCACATAGTTACATTTTGCACTCCTTTTACAAGCTGAACAGCATTGGCTCAGTTGTTAGCACTCACGCCTCTGAGTCAGAAGGTCGAGCGTTCAAGCCCCACTCCAGTGCAATACTGGGGGAGTCATATCATCATAATCATAGGCAGTCCCTTGAAGTGAGGACGACTTGCCTCCACATCAAAAAGGGATGAGTTCACAGGTGTTTCAATGAAGGCCCTAATATTCCAGATCCTGAACTACACCGTGAAGGGTGGAAGATGCCTGTGCATGGATTTTTTTAACGTGTGGTGACCGTTGCACACCAGCCACCACACGGGCTTGGCAGAGCTAGGCCTTGGTCCAGTGGCAAGCATTAACCAGGACGACTGGAGACCAGCTCTGCTGCACGGAATTAGTGCGCCCACATATTGCAGTGTGGGCTGGCCCGTGCTGCCCCTGGGCTCTCGGCTCTTCTGGGCCCTGAACTCTCACCTCGCCTGGGCCCGGTCACTTCCCTCTACAAACTCTTGCTGCTCCTTCACCCCTCCTGCTGTGCCTACCCGCACTGCAATCAGCGACCTGGCTTCGTAGCAGTCGCCCTCCTGCAGCAGCACGCGCTGCTCCCTGCAGTGGTATGCTGCCGCACGCTGCTCCCTCCAATGACTCCGGCCTGCTGATGGTCTTGCAGGCCGGGACCGCGCCGATTTCCAGTCTGGGCCCACCGCACACTGCTCCCTCCAATGGCCCCGGCCTGCTGATGATTCCTTACAATGGTCCCACAAGTGCCCGCAAGGTGACTGGCCTGATTTTTTGGTGCTGTTGGTCGAGGAAGGGAGGGAGGGGCGAGAGCGAGAGCGAGATAGGTGGCCCAGGACGCCACAGGTGGAAAACACTTCAAATGGTGCCATTGGGATCTTTAACCGTGAGAACTAGGGGTGGGGCCACGGTTTATCCCAATCCAGCCACCTGGATTCTGTCCCCTTGAGCACCGAGAATCTTCTGCCCGCATGTCCCCAAGGCTCATCCGGGAGCTTGGGTCCCAGGACTGCGACCGACGGGAAAAAGAGAGAAAATGTTGGCCAGCTATTTAACCATAAAACAGAAAGAACTTGCATTTATATAGTGCCTCTCACCACCTCAGGACGTCCCAAAGCGCTTTACAGCCAATGAAGTACTTTTGCAGTGTCGTCACTGTTGTAATGTGGGAAACGCGGCATCCAGTTTGCGCACAGCAAGCTCCCACAAACAGCAATGTGATAATGACCAGATCATCTGTTTTTTTGTTATGTTGATTGAGGGATAAATATTGGCCCCAGGACACCAGGGATAACTCCCCTGATATTCTTGGAAATAGTGCCATGGGATCTTTTACATCCACCTGAGAGAGCAGTACTGAGGGAGTGCCGCATTGTCGAAGGGGCGGTACTGAGGGAGCGCCGCACTGTCGGAGGAGCAGTACTCGGGGAGCCCCGCACTGTCAGGGCAGTGCTGAGGGAGCGCCGCACCGTCGGAGGGGCAGTACTGAGGGAGTGCCGCACTGTCGGAGGGGCAGTACTGAACGAGTGCCGCACTGTCGGAGGGGCGGTACTGAGGGAGTGCCGCACTGTTGGAGGAGCAGTACTGAGGGAGCGCTGCACTGTCGGCGGGGCAGTACTGAGGGAGCACTGCATTGTCGGAGGGGCGGCGCTGAGGGAACACTGCACTGTTGGAGATGTTAAATGTTGTTTGATGATGCTCCTGTGAAGCGCCTTGGAACGTTTTACTGTGTTAAAGACAATGCTGTACTGCTGTCTTTCGGATGCGACATTACATTGAGGCCCTGTCTGCCCTCTCAGATGGATTTAAAAAATCCCAAGCACTATTTCAAAAAGACAAGGGGAGATCTCCTGCTGTCCTGGCCAATATTTATCTCTCAACCAACATAACTAAAACAGATTATCTCATTTCTGTTTGCGGGAACTTGCTGTGCAGAAATTGGCTGCTGCATTTCCTATGTTACAACTATGGCATCTGCTAGACTACTTCATCATCCAGCGAGGGACATGCGCATTACCTGCGTCATGACAGGAGCTGACGACTGCTGGATGGATCACCGCCTAATTCGCTCTGTCATCACCATCAACATTGCCCCAAAACAGCGATGGTAACAGAAACAATGCCGCAGGAAAATCAACGCCGGAGCACTCAAAGATCCTGCTAAGAAAGCCCTATTCAGTCAGCGCCTCGCTACCAACCTGACGACTCTCAGTGGCCTAGAGATGCAGAGTGACCACAGTGCCTAGTCTGCCCTCAAGGCTTCCATAATCAGCACTTGCGAAGAGACGCTCGGTTACTTGACCAGGAAACACCAAGACTGGTTTGACGAGAACGACCAGGAGATCCAGGAGCCAATATGCCGTAAGCGCAAGGCATTCTTGGACTGGAAGCAGCAACACAACTCGAGGGCAAAAAAGCAGGCCAAGGTCCAACAGAAAACCCATGACCAAAAGAACAGATGGTGGGTAGAGAAAGCTCAAGAAATCCAGCAGCTAGCCGACAACCACGACGTGCGAGAATTCTTCAGTGCAGCCAATCACCCAAAGCCCTACCACACTACTGGTCAAAAATGGAGAGGTGCTCAACAGAGAAGCAATCAGTGCCAGCTGGAAGGAGCACTTCGAGGATCTCCTCAACCGAGACTCTGTCTTCAACGTCTTCTTCGACTCTATCCCACAACATGCCACCCGCCACCATCTCAGCATAACCTCAGCCCGGCACGAGGTTGAAAAGGCCATCCAACAATTGAAGAACAAGTCATCAAGAGCAGATGGAATCCGCGCCAATGCACTAAAATATAGCGGAGAAGCACTACTGACGTGGATTCATGACTTCATCTCCCTTATGTGGAAGGAGGAGATCATGCCAGGAGATCTCAAAGACGCTGTAATCGTGACCATTTTCAAGAAAGGTGACAAGTCCGACTGCGGTAACTACAGAGGAATCTCCTGCTGTCGACCACTGGGAAAGTCATCGCAAGAATCCTCCTCAATCGCCTCCTTCCTGTGGCTGAAGAGCTCCTCCCTGAGGCGCAATGCAGATTCCGCCCACTAAGGGGCACAATGGACATGATCGTCACTGTGCGGCAGATACAAGAGAAATGCAAGGAACAGCACCAACCCTTGTACATAGCCATCTTTGTCTTCACAAAAGCCTCCGACACTGTCAACTGTGAGGGATTATGGAGCATCATCCTCAGATTTAGCTGCCCTCAAAAGTTTGTCACCATCCTCCGCCTGCTCCACGATGACATGCAAGCCGTGATCCTGACCAACAGATCCACCATAGACCCATTCTACATTTGGACCGGGGTCAAGTAAGGCTGTGTCATCGTACCAATGCTCTTCTCGATCTTCCTTGCTGCAATGCTCCATCTCATCGTCAGCAAGCTCCCCGCTGTAGTGAAGCTAAATTACAGGACAAACGGGAATTTGTTCAATCTCTGCCGCCTTCAGGCCAGATCGAAGGTTGTCCCATCCTCCGATTTCGAATTATAGTACACAGATGAAGCATGCGTCTACGCACACTCAGAGGCCGAACTCCAAGCTATTGTCAACACCTTCACCGAGGCGTACGAGAGCATGGGCCTTACACTAAACATTCGTAAGACAAAAGTTCTCTACCAGCCTGCCCCCGCCACGCAGTACTGACCCCGGTTATCAAAATCCACAACGAGGCCTTGGACAATGTGGACCATTTTCCATACCTCGGGAGCCTACTGTCATCAAGGGCAGACATCGACGATGAGTTCCAACACCGCCTTCAGTGTGCCAGTGCAACCTTCGGTCACCTGAGGAAGAGTGTTTGAAGACCAGGACCTCAAACCCGGCACTAAGCTCATAGTCTCCAGAGCAATGGTGATACCTGCTCTCCTACATGGCTCAGAGACATAGGGCTAGATTTCACACTTCTGTGCTTATCGCCCAAAATTGGACATTATTTCCGGCGTGGGCGGTAAAAATGGGTTTTCAGATCACTGGCTTCTCGCCCATTCTCAAAGCACCTAGTCTCCATTTTTGAAATTGGGCGTTACCGCAAGCGATATGAAATGGGCGATAGCGTTAAATCTTGCTGACCTTCTGCCGTAAAGTGTCGACGTCCGTAGAAAAGACATGGCAACGCTCGATCCCCGCGATTCAGGAGGTCAAGGTTCATCATGACATGCGCAGAAGAGGAGACAGAGAGAGAGGAAGCTGAGAGGGACTGAAAGCATGTGTAGGTGTGGTGTGGCTGCTTTGGGAGGAAGGAGGGAAAGTTTAGAGCTTTACAGCAAATAGGGAAACAAAAATGAGCTGTTACCAGGAACATATTTGCCCGAATTTGGCGTATAATGAAGGAAAGGAAGAGGCGTCGCAGCATGCTGTGGAAACTGACGCTGGAGAGAGCAGTGAGGTGGGAGAGGAGCACATTGGAGGGCGCAAAAGAGCGAAGAGGTCCTCAGATGAGGCAAATGCCTCCCTCCTGCAGGAGGTCAAGTTAAGCTGGGATGATTTGATACAGGGAGGGCGTGGGAAGCCCACCCCAAAGGCCTACCAGAAGATATGGACCGAGATAGCAGAGGTGGTCTCGTCGGCAACTAACGAGGTGCGTGAGGGCAACCAATGCCGCAAACGATGGAACGACCTTGAGGGATCCGCAAGAGTAAGTATTACATTTATTTATATATACTTATGTATTTATATAATTTGATTTGTATCAGTCATGAGTGACTATCAGCATATGTGAGGTCTTTCACTTTTACCGGGAATGTTTACCGGGGCCACCAGTCCCCAACGACATCACTGAGATGGCGGAGTGGGTGCTTGCACTTGTGGGGAAGCACACCCGAACAGCCATGGAAGCATCTGCAGACCCTGAAGTGATGCCACATGATTAAAGCTTACACCATTTTGTGATGTAAGGTCAATAGATGCCACACCCACTCATATCCGAACAATCATATTTGATAAATGACTTCTAATATTGTCCTATAAATAATGCTGGCCTAATGAAAATCATTGCAATGCACGATGTGTTGATGGTCATGAAATGTGATGTCTATGATGATTTTAATAGCGGTGGTGCTTTTGTCGCGCATATGCTGTGTGTAGCGCTGGACTCATCTTGTGACCCTAGCACCCCCTTCTCCTCTATTAACCTCATTTGCGTTTTGCAGCTCAGCCAGCAGCACGGCCCCAGGCAAGACCACAGAGGCCAGAAGGTGAGGACGCGGGGCCCGACTCTCCGGACGATCCTACATCTGCAGAGGAGCTCCGATTCTCGCCTGTCAATCCGCTGGGTCTGTTCACTATAGATGAGAGCGTGGACTTTGAGGAACCTGCATCGCCACGCTCCAGAAGCCATTCCATCCCAAGGCCATCTAGTGCTCCTCCGGTCATTTCCGCTTCCACTCTGGAGTTCCCAGCCCCAAGCATCTTGCCACAGGGCACCCCATTTGCCCCCAGGACGGTGCCGACCCCGCGGCGGCCTCGTGGACGCAGCAGGTCTGGTCCACGCGCGCCACATGAGAGCGGAGAGATGGTACAGTTGTCCAGGAGGACTGTAGAAATTGGTGACCAGCTCATCGAAGCATTGAGGGGCATATCTCGACAGCTGTCCACGATGACTTAGTACATTCCGGGTATGGCTGAGACACTGGATGCGATAGCCAGGAACGCTGCTGGCACAGGCCTCCCAGTGGTCCCAGAGCGCGGCACTCCACCCCTAGGTTCCGCTCCACCACTGCAAACGATAGATGAGAGCAAGGACCAAGATCCTGCTTCTGCTTTAGAGACTGTTGTCCCCCTCGGCACCTACCGTACCCGTGCAACCACCGCCTCTGCCTTCATCCCCCTTCAATGAGGCACCGCCTGAGGAGCTCCTCGGCCAGGCGCCGTGGAGCGAGGAAGGGAAGGGGTAGAGGTGGGGAGAAGGAGAGGGGGGAAGGAAAGTGAGGTGCGTGTCCGCAGGTGATGGCCATGTTATATTTCCATCTGGGTGTATGCAATTTGTTGTAGTGTATGGGGGGAGGGGACCACCCTCCTGCTTTGCATTTGTATTCTGTGTTGCTGGACATGTTGAACATTTGATTGATGTCAATGGTGGAAAAAGTGGGGTGTGGGCAGGGGTTGGGTGTTTTTGCCTGTGTTACTTATTATTTCAGACCAACGTTGGTATAAACATTTTTTTATTGAACATAACCTTGTTGCACATTGTCTCAGATAGCTGGACCGTTATACATTGGTGTTTCCTTAACATGAAAAGGTTAAATAAAACTTAACTTCAATCAACGTAAACTTTAACTCGCACCAAGGTGATGGGCACCATTGATGTCTGAGCTGCACACACACAGCAGTGTCACTCACAGCAATGTTCTTTCAGGCAAATCGTTCAGATATCAGCTCCTCACATAAGAGTCTTATAGCTATGTAGCCACCACGGGCATTTTCTTGCGGTCTGGAGGGGGTCGTGGGCATGGTTGCATAGCCAACCTGATTGTCTAGCCTTTGGTCAGCGTCCAGCCCCTTGTCGCTCTCTTCCTCTCTGAGGTGGAGCATCAGTTCCTTCTGGCAATTCTTGGCCCCTCCTGATAGCCAGATTGTGCAGCATGGAGCACACGACCACGAATTTAGCTACTTGCTCAAGATTGTATTGTAGCTCCCCTCCTGAGTGGTCCAGACATCTGAAGCGCTGCTTAAGCACAATTATTGTTTTGTGGACCACTTTGCATGTGTCTCTCTGGCTCTGGTTGTATCGTTTCTTGGCCTCGGTGTGGGTGTCACACAGCGGGGTCATCAGCCAGGTGGCTAGGCCATATCAGTTATCAACAAGCATCCAGCATTGTCCTTATGGCTGACTCTTAAAGATGTCAGAGACAGCGCTTTCACGCAGGATGTGCGCCTCATCGAAGGTGCCCGGACATTTGGCATTCACTACCATGATTATCTGGTTGTGGTCGATAACTAGTTGGACCTTCATGGAGTGAAATCCTTTTCTGTTATGAAAACGCTCCGGGTCCTGAGAAGGTGGCCGCATGGCGATGTGAGTGCACTGCATTGCTCTTTGCTCCCTGGGGAACTTAGCAATGCGGTAGAATGCTCCAGCCCTGTCAGTCTGAGCCTCCGTGGTCATGGGGAAGCTGATAAAGTCCATCCTTCTCGCGTACAGGGCCTCCGTAACCTGTCTAATGCAGCGAAGGGTTGCATGGTGAGAAAGAGGGCAAATCTCGACCTAGGAGGCCCAAAAGGAACCGGATGTGTAGAAAGACAGTGCTGCGGTGACCTTGACCTCGACCGACACTGATGTCCTGATGGCAGGCTGCATATGTGGCCTGATGAGCTCACATATTTCATTGATCACCACCTTGTGGAAGCGCAGTCTCCGAAGGCAGGTGTGGTCGGACACATCGAAGTAAGACCTCTTATCCCTGTACGCGCGGGGTGTGTATGGTCTGGCCCTCCTCCTCATTTTTGCACGTCTTAAATTGGGGACATAATGATATGCTTCATTCATTGAGCCATCTGCATTCTGCAGCATCTGCGTATTAATCGATGCAGGCTGAGAAATGGCTGGCCCCATTGAAATGAAAGTATAATAGCGATTGATCAGAAGCAATAATTTCCTCACTAAAATACACCTACATTAAACCTCCCAATAGTCCAGAGTCTGAAAATATGTCTGTTGAGGTGACCACTTCACCTGAGAAGAACTCTAGAGTCAATCCAAACTCCCCCGAAGTTGAAGCAGCCTTTTGAATGAAGCGACCTGCGTTTTTAAAAATGGCAGCCACACCGCTGGCTTTAGTTCAGAACAGTTCCACTTTTTCTGAGTGTTTTTTTGGGCGAGCGATATTGTGAACGATATGTGTGCGAGGTGGTGAAAGTGACAGTGGGCGATTTCCTGGGCGTTAGTTTCGCCAAATGTGCTCTTTACGACAAAAAAAATGGGCGGGCGGTATTATTGAATCTCGGCGTTAGTTCCGTGTGGAAATAACGCTGGGCGATATTATGGGCATTGATTTTGCCCATTCTGATGATTCCGCCCAAAAAAGGTGGGCGGGCAGTATTATTTTTTTCCCGGCGTTGCGCACATGGGGAAAGTAACGCTTGCTGATTAGTTTCCGAAAAATGCCCATCAGTTTCCATTTTGTGGCGAAATGGGCGATAGATGGCCATTTTACATAATTTCAGCGGTAAAATGGACATTAAGTGGGCGTTAAGCATGCAAAAAACGAGGAAAATCTAGCCCATAGAAGGCTAGACTTTCCATTTCACATCGCTGGGTTAGTGCCCATATATCGCCCAAAAAGGCCTACTATCGTCCATTTTGACTCAAAAGTGGAAAGTTGCGGCGGCATATCGCCGGAAAATTGACATCCCAACTTTTGGTTCACATCGCTGAGGTGATCGGCCACACATCACCCAGCCCAACTTTCGGCAAATTGCCGGCACATCGACGGGCTGATTCCTCGCCGAGATCATCGCTGGAGAATAGTTGCTTTTCCCTGGCCTTCCTCACAGAGCTCGGCACTACGGACACCATTTTGAACGTCGCAGGAAGAGAGGAGACTGCTTAAACAAGGGCTTAGATAGTTTGTGAGTTATTTAAAGGCCTTTTAAAGATAGATCCACTCACAATTAGACACTTTTTTATATTTATATTAGTAAGTGACATTTCATCCTTACTTGGTCTGGCATGGCCATTATTTTACAACAGTTGCATTCATGTTTTACTAAAACTTACATTATTAGAAGACACTGCACAACAATTGTAAAGTGAAAGAAAATTGTTTTAATAAAATAACAGCACTTGAACATTTTTTTAAAATTACAAACACAAAAACACCCCAACAGTGAAACAACAATAAAAACACCAACAGTAAACAATGTGAACAATATGTATAAGATAAAAAAGATTGCACCCCCTCCCTATCTGTGGCCACGTTTTCCTCCAGATCCTGGACCACCCCGTCTCCTTACCTCATCCACCCGTTTTGGTCCCCGGGTACTGCTACGAAGCTGGTGTGCAAGGGGAAACAGCAAGACCTCCTGCCTTGGTGGGGGATATGGTGGCACAATCGCCTGTAGGGGGGCTGTTGGAGGGGGAAAACAAAACAGGGAGATCGCCTTCCAAGTCAGGAGGTGGTGCTTCCTCCGGACCCGCGTGTGTGCTGGTGCTGGTGGTCACGGGATCTTTGGGTGCAGCACCGTGTGCCGCCAAGAACGCATTCCGCAATGCATGGATAGAGGCGGTGTTTTTACGTATCTCGTGGATCATCTGCTGCGTCGCCTCCGCTTGGCGAACAAACACCCGGGAGAATTCCTCCGTGAACCCCACAACACCTGGAACTGCTCGCGATTGATCACGACAGATTCCTCGCACAGTCGTCCAGGCTCTCTACGCGATCGTCCAGGGTAGACCTTTGCTCAAGCCGCTGACCCGGCCTCCAGGGGGTCTGCGACAGCACCAATGCGCCTTGGTATCGCCAACTGCATGCTGCATGCCGCATGCCTCTTTGGTGGAAATCAACATCGTGGCCATAGGTTCAACAGACAGAGGGTTGCAAGGGCTTTCCTCCATTATCTCCAAGTATTCCTCCTCCTCTGGCTTGGTGGTCTCCTCTTCACCACCTGTGGTGAAAGACACATGCAGTGGGGCAGGTGTATGTAAGGGCGTGTCCTCCATTGGCGCCTCTGGAGCTGGGACTCCTGAAAAACACAATTGAGCTTATTAGAACACATTGGCATACATAGGAGGAACAGCACTACTCCATTAAATGTGAGCAAGAGACGTTACGTATTAATGCATCATATGGTAGTACATATGGTGTGGAATTCACTGCGCCAGAGAGCTATGGAGGCTGGATCAGTCGTAGATAGACAGAATGATATGGAAGCGAGGGTTTATGGTGTGCGGACAGAAAAGGGGACAGATGGCCTGCTCTTATGTTTTTATGTTGTTAACCTGAGAGTAGCACAGAGGCTGTATGCATAACATGACATCATTCGTCTATTCTATTACAATGAAATATCTGACGGTACGCCCGTGGTGCTGGTTTCCCACCACGCTCCTCCCCCCCCCTTCTCCCGGTCAATTGGGCCCACCGGGAGTGGACCTCCGTGACGAGGGCCTCGTTGGCCTCATCCGAAAAGGGTTTGGACCTCTTCCTCCCTGGCTCCACATCTCTAACACTGCCAGAATATTCTTTACCTCTCTCTTTTCTCTCTCCTCTCTGTCTCTGTCTTCCTCATCTCTATCTCTATCTTTATCTCTCTCTCATCTCTCTGTCTCTGCCTTCCACCTCTCTTTATCTCTCTCTATCCTCTCTCGATCTCTCTCCCCCTTCTGCGCATGTGTGGATGACCCCTGACCTCCCGAAACGCGGGGAACCATGTCCACCAAAAAAAAAACACGCATGCGCAGTAGCCCGTTGCTAGTGAAGCTTTTGCCTTCACCATCGCTGCGCAATCGCTGGCCGATGTCACATCGCTGGGCTCTCGCTTCGCCCATTTCACATCGCTGGGCTATCTCCGAGCTGAAAGTCGCAATCCAAAAAATGGCCGATGGTCCAGTGATCATGAAGGCTGAAACATCGCTAAGACTGGAACATCGCCCATTTTTTGGGCCCTAGCGAGCAAAGTGGAAAGTCTAGCCCATAGAAAATAGGAGCAGTAGTAGGCCATTCGGCCCTTCGAGCCTGCACCATCATTCAATATAATCATGGCTGATCCTCTATCTCAACATCATATTCCCGCTTTTTGTCATATCCCTTGATGCCTTTTGTGTCTAGAAATCTATCTCTCTCCTTAAATATATTCAGTGACTTGGTCTCCACAGCCTTCTGTGGTAGAGAATTCCACAGGTTAACGATCCTCTGAGTGAAAACATTTCTCCTCACCTCGGTCCTAAATTTCCTACCCCAGATCCTGAGACTGTGACCTCTTGTTCTAAACTTCCCAGCCAGGGGAAACATCCTCCCCGCATCTAGTCTGTCCAACCCCGTCTGAATTGTATACGTTTCAATGAGACCCCCTCTCATTCTTCTAAACTCTAGTGAATACAGGCCTAGTCGACCCAATCTTTCCTCATACAACAGTCCTGCCATCCCAGAAATCAGTCTGGTGAACCTTCGCTGCACTCCCTCTGGCAAGTATATCCTTTCTTAGGTAAGGAGACCAAAACTGCACACAATACTCCAGTTGTGGGCTTACCAAGGCCCTGTATAACTAGTAAGACATCCTTGCTCCTGTACTCAAATCCTCTTGCAATGAAGGCCAACATACCATTTGCCTTCCTAACTGCTTGCTGCACCTGTATGTTTGCTTTCAATGACTGGTGTACAAGGACACCCAGGTCCCTTTGTACATCGACATTTCCCAAGCTTTCACCATTTAAATAATACTTTGTCTTCATATTTTTCCTACCAAAGTGGATAACTTCACATTTATCCATGTTTACTGCATCTCCATGTGTTTGCCCACTCATTCAACCTATCTAAATCGCCTTGCAGCGTCTTTGCATCCTCCTCACAACTCACAATCCCAACTAGTATTGTGTCATCAGCAAACTTGGAAATATTACATTTGGTTCCCTCAGCCAAATCATTGATATATATTGTGGATAGCTGGGGCCCAAGCACTGATCCCTGTGGTACCCCAGTAATCACTGCCCGCCACCCCAAAAAAGACCTGTTTATTCCTACTCTCTGTTTCCGATCAGTTAACCAATTTTCAATCCTTGCCAATACATTACCCCAGTCCTATGTGCTTTAATTTTGCACACTAACCTCTTATATGGGACTTTATCAAAGGCCATCTGAAAATCCAAATACACTACATCCACTGGTTCTCCCTTATCTATTCTATCAGCTACATACTCAAAAAACTCCAGTAGATTTGTCAAACATGATTTTCCTTTCATAAATCCATGATGACTTTGTCTAATCCCGTTGATATTATTCAAGTGTGCCGTTATCAGATCCTTTATAATAGACTCTAGCATTTTCCCTACTACTGATGTTAGGCTAACCGGTCTGTAGTTCCCTCACTCTCCCGACGGGGCTGGGCCTTAGCAACCGGAACACGATGTGTACAAACAACTTGCTGGCCTGCTTCGGCACCATCACTTCGTCGTAGGACAGTGGGGAACGCAGAGAGTCTGGAAGCAGACATGAACTGCATCACCTGCCCAAGCTGAAGCAAAACTTTTGCCTGTAATGAGCATGAGTCTGCAGCATGATCAATGGCACGTGCTACACTCTCTGGAACTCCACTGTCGCTGCTCGAGGTCACCAGCCTCTATGTGTGGACAATGTTGGCCTCGTAGGACTCCCGACTCGCAATGATAATCTGCGACGCTGCCTCCGCAACAGTCACAGTGAGCTTGTCAATCCTCGCTGAGATCCATCCTAATCCATCAATAAGCTCACGGTGCATCACTGTGGTTTCCCTGGACGTTTCCACTAGGTCACTTCAATGTCTGCTTGTCTTTGAGCAGATTGACTTTGCCGACTCACCCTCCAGAGAGCTGGCCTGAGGGATTCCATCCCGGCACTGCATTGCTGTATGCCACTGGGGCCAGGACAGCATCGCCCCCGGCAACTGTCCGAGCTGGGACTCCGATGAGGGCAGAGAGCCTCTCCTCCAAATCTGTCAGAGGAATTGTTTGAGGGCGAAAACTGCTTGTCCGCAGCTGCTCCCTTCTGTTGTGGGAGTACTTTGAAGGGCTCAAAAAGGGTCTCTGCTGTTGGACCATATATTCCTGCCACAGTAGAATAGGTGATACTGTGTGAATGTTCTAGTGGCCTCCGTTCAATCTGATTGGATCTTGCATGTGCTTCATCGGTATGTATTCGCAGATTAGAGGCATCTAACATGGGGGCTGAAAGTGATATTTCAGAAAGCGATAGGAGCAGTTGGAGTGCATTGTGAGAGACGATCTTAATGATACAAATTATGTGCATAGATCATTAAAAGCCAATGGGTGCCGAAATAAGCCTTCATCTTTGTTATGCATTGTGAAACGCACCCCACTGAGTGTTGAGAGGGACCAGATAAATGAAAAACTTCACATAGTGTGTGAGATTAATGTTACAAGTCATGGAGGCATGCAGAGAATCAAATGGTACACACCCTGATGACTCTTGTGAGTTTTTTCTGCATTGTGTGCCAGTCTGGCCATAATGTCTAAAAGCAGACACTTCCTGCGCTATCTCCCTCCATATTCTCTTAAACACAGGATGGAGTGAGGACCACCTCCTCTCCACTGCGCTCACTAAGACCTTGCTGCCTTCCCTCCTGCTTCTACATCTCAGCAGAAGTGGCTGAAGTGGGCTGGTTTAAATACGCAGGCGTACCCTGCATTTGCATTTGCAACCGGTAAAGAAACCAAGAGGAAAAAAAAATTAAAGGCGCATGCGAAAAATAGCCGCCTACTTCAACGCGAAAAGATTTGGCTCTGGCGCACAAAGTCAGTGGTGCAACGCCTGATTTAATGCCACGTTCCTCCAGATCATTTTTGTCCGAAAATTCTTGAACAAGGCGCAAACTATTTCCCGGCGAAAACTTTTGCACACCGCTGCGATTTGCGACCCAAAATTCTAAAAGCCGAAAATCCAGCCCCAATTGTATGCCCTTGCCTTGTTAACCCTCCCCAAATGCAGTACCTCACCCTTCTCCAGATTGAATTCCACTTGTCACTGTTCTGTCCACCTGACCAGTTCATTGATATTTTCCTGCAGACTACAGCTTTCTTCTTCATTATGAACCACACAGCCAATTTTAGTATCATCTGCAAACTTCTTAATCATACCCCCTACATTCAAGTCTAAATCATTGATATATACCACAAAAAGCAAGGAAACTAGTACTGAGCCCTGCGGAAGCCCACTGGAAACAACCTTCCAGTCACAAAAACACCCATCAACCATTACCCTTTGCTTCCGGCCTCTGAGCTCATTTTGGATCCATCTTGTTACTTTGCCCTGGATCCCACAGGCTTTTACTTTTTTGACCAATCTGCCATGTTGGACCTTATCAAAAGCTTTGCTAAAATCTATATACACTACATCAAATGCACTATCCTCATCGACTTTTCTTGTTACCTCCTCAAAAAATTCAATTAAGTTAGTCAGACACGACCTTCCCCTAACAAATCCATGCTGACTGTCCTTGATTAATCCCAGTCTTTCTAAATAAAGATTTATCCTGTCCATCAGAATTTTTTCCAATTTTCCCATCACTGAGGTTAGGCTGACTGGCCTATAATTACTCAGTCTATCTCTTTCTTCCTTTTTAAACAAAGGTACAACATTAGCAGCCCTCCAGTCCTCTGGCACCACACCTGTAGCCAGAGAAGATTGAAAAATGATGGTCAGAGCCTCTGCTATTTCCTCTATTGCTTCTTTCAACAGCCTGGGATACATTTCATCTGGGCTGGGGATTTATCAACTTTCAAAGCTGCTAAGCCCCTTAATACTTTCATTCTCTCAATGTTTATTTCATCTAATATTTCACACTCCTCCTCCCTGATTGTACTCTCTGCATCGCCCCGCTCTTGTGAAAACAGACGCAAAGTATTCATTAAGAACCATACCCACGTCTTCCGCCTCCACACACACATTAGCTTTATGGTCTCTATTAGGCCTTACTCTTTCTTTAGTTATCCTCTTGTTCTTAATGTATTTATAAAACATCTTTGGCTTTTCCTTGATTTAACTTGTCAAAAAATGTTCATGCTATCTCTTTGCTTTCCTAATTTCCTTTTTAATTGCACCCTGCACTTTCTACACTTCTCTAGAGTTTCTGCAGTATTGAGCCTTCAGTATCTGTCATAAGACTCCCATTTTTTCTTTATCCTACCCTGTATGTACCTTGATATCCAGGGGCCTCTAGATTTGTTACTCCCACCCATTTTCTTTAAGGGAACATACTTGCTCTGAACCCTCAGGATCTCCTCCTTGAATGCTTCCCACTGCTCTGACACTGATTTGCCTTCAAGTAGCTGTTTCCAGTCCACCTCGGCTAAATCAGCTTAGCAAAATTGGCTTTTCCCCAATTGAGAGCTTTAATTCCTGGTCTATCTTCGTTCTTTTCCATAAGTACCCTAAATCTAACTGAATTCTGATCACTAATACCACTGATATCCCTTCCACCTGCCCAGCATCATTTCCTAAAAACTAAGTCCAGAACCACCCCGTCTATTGTTGAGCTTGCTACATACTGGCTAAAAAAGTTCCCCTGAATGCATTTTAGGAATTCCCAAGTGTCTATCTGTGCTCTCAGCCACTCTGCCTTATTTCCTATACTCCATGCATTGAAGTATATACCATTTAGCACTGCTAAACTTACTTGCTGACTATTTTCTAGCCCTTGTTTCCTCTGTCTTCCAAATTCACTTTCTACTTTTCTGCTTTCCAATTCCAGCTTTGCTTCTCTTCCTACTGAATCTATTCTCAGGTTCCCATCCCCCTGCTGAGCTAGTTTAAACCCTCCCCAACAGCAGTAGCAAAGTCCCCCGCGAGGATATTGGTCCCGGCTTTTCCCCAATTTGGGACTTTTATTCCTGGTCTATCCTTGTCCTTACCCATAACTACCTTGAATCTGACTGAATTATAGTCACTGGCACCCAAGTGCTGTCCCACTGATACCCCTTCCACCTGCCCAGCTTCATTCCCTAAAACCAAGTCCAGAATCACGCTCTCCATTTTTGGGCTTCTACATACTGGCTAAAAAAGCTCTCCTGAATGCATTTTAGGAATTCCTTTCAGGACAGAGAGCGGAGAGTACCAGTTCGAACAATTTTAGTCTTTAACTAAGAGTAGAGGGGTATACTAAAAACTTTAGTTTAATAATCTAATAACTAGAGGCATGGCAGGGCACCTCAGTCTCGTGGAGTGCACATCCTGTGCCATGTGCGAAGTCCTGGACGCCTCACGTAGCCTGGACGATCACATGTGCAGGAAGTGTCGCCAGCGACAGCAACTCGAGCTCTGGGTTTCAGAGCTTGAGCGGTAGCTGGAGTCACTGTGGTGCATCAGCGAGGCTGACAACTTTGTGGATAGCACGTTTCTAGAGATGGCCACCCCACAGCATAAGAGTGTGCAGGCAGGGAGGGAATGGGTGACTGCCAGACAGAAGAGGAGGACCAGGCAGATAATGCAGGAATCCGCTGAGTGTTTCTTACTTTCTAACCAGTATACTGTTCCGAGTGCTGGTGGGGGCGATGGTTCCTCTGGGGAGTGCAGCCAGAGCCAAGTCCACGGTAATGTGGGTGGCTCAGCTGCACAGGGGGTGAAGAAGATGAGTGGAAGAGCAATAGTGGTAGGGGGTTCGATAATTGAAGGAGCAGACGGGCATTTCTGCAGTCGCAGACATGACTCCAGGATGGTAAGTTGCCTCCCTGGTGCCAGGGTTAAATATGTTACCGAGCGGCTGCAGGGCATTCTGGGGGGAGAGGGTGAACAGCCAGGGGTCGTGGTCCATATCGGTATGAATGACATAGGTAGAAAGAGGGATGAAGTCCTGCAGGCAGATTTTAGGGAGCTAGGAGAGATAATAAAAAGCAGGACCTCAAAGGTTAATAATCTCCAGATTACTCCCGGTGTCATGTGCTAGTGAGTACAGAAATAAGAGGGTAGAGCAGATGAATGCTTGGCTGGAGAGATGCTGCAGGAGGGAGGGCTTTAGATTCCTGAGGCATTGGAACCGTTTCTGGGGGAGATGGGACCTGTACAAGCCGCACGAGTAGCACCTCAACAGAGCTGAGACCAATATCCTCGCAGGGGAGTTGCTAATGCTGTTGGGAAGGGTTTAAACTAGCTTGGCAGGGAGATGGGAACCTGAGAATAGATTCAGAAGGGAAAGAAGCAAAGCTGAAATTGGAACTCCTGTGACAATTTGAACTAGTGCTCTCCACTCTCCTATCCTGTGACAGTTTGAGCTGGTGCTCTCCCCTCCCCTGTTCTGTGATGGGAATACCCCCCAAAACAAAGAAAACACAATACATAAATAAAAAAAACACCTCAAGTATTTAAAATGAATATAAATTGAAATAACTTAAATGTTTTAGAAAAAAAACATTTTTTTCAATTTTTTTAAATGTTTTAATAGTGTTAAAAATAAACTTATTTTAATGGACAGGATTTTTAATATAAAAATTAGTCATAAAATTTATTTTTTCTATTTTTTAAAACTTACGCTGATAAAAGCAGGCCTTACGCCTGCTTCTACAAGGCATGAGTTTTAATGAGATTGTTGGGCAGGGGTTGGGCAAATAATCCAAAATCTCCGCCCACGAAGGCCCTTCTCCTGGGGATTTTGGCAGATCGCAAGTGCCGGGTTTAGGTGCATGTGCAGTGCACGCCTTAACCTGGATCTTGCGGGGCCTCATTGGGCACGTGTACACATCGTACACATCTGGAGAGGCTGCAATTTACGGCCCATAATTTCCAAAGCATGGAACAGTCAAAACTCCTCAGTCCCGCTTAACCGATGGAAGTGCAGTGGCGTGGGCATTGGTGACCTCCACTCCTCATCCCACTGGGTATCCAGGTTCAGGATGGAATCACTTTGCTAGAATGGCAACAATGGGTGCTTGCCAGAAGAGGGATGGTGGGAAAAGCAGGGCTGGCAAGCTGCTAATGCTACAACAGGGGTGCAAAAAGAACCCAGATCAGGACCCAAGTCTGGCTCCCCACCGCCCCCCCCCCTGCCCCCGCCAAGTCGGAATCCACTTTAATTGCCCAACGGACCTGTATGCCAGGTTCATTCCAAAGTCTATGCTACTGGACGGTACAGAGGACGGGACCAAAGAAATTCCCTTGTTTGGGGTCGCCTCAAGCTTCATTTTAAACTTGTTGCCTGTACTGGGATCTGCTGTTTTCAGGTCCCACCTAATTTACCAAGGATGTGTTTATTTGTACTGCCGAAATGGCCACTATGTGCCACCCTTTGTCTATGGTTGGTCCCCTTGGAAGATAAGCCACACCCTGAAGTTTCACAGGAATGTGTAACTGGAATTGCCTATCCCAAGGTCTCACTGACTTTGCAAATTGTAACTCGATCCACTTTGACTTCCTAATGTGACAGAGGACAGAGCTCCCCAGAAGACAGCAAGGGCCAGCCAAAGTGCCTTACCCCAGTCCAAGTACATCCCACCCCGAGCCAAAGTGCCTTACCCCAGTCCAAGTACATCCCTCCCCCAGCCAAAGTTCATTATCCCAGTCCAAGTGCATTCCTCCCCCATTCAGGACCGGGAAGCGGGGCGGGACTTGACAGCGTGTCTTGTCTAAAAAAGTGCAGTACCAGCATGGGGAGCTCCAGGACAGGATAGACGCATGCCTGTCCAAAAAAGTGCAGTACGGGTGGGGGGGCGGGGCTGGATAGACGCATGTCTGTCAAAAAAAATGCAATACAAATAATTACACTGATTTGCCGAAGGCTATGCTTCACTCATAGTTGACTTATGCCAGAACTCCACCACTGGCCCCATGCAAATTCAGGGCAAAACACTACAAAAGGTATGAAAATTAATATTTGGGAGCAACACACAGACTTGGAATCCAACAAAGAAGTTTGGACAGTTTATGTAGAGTACTGAGTTACAGACTGGAATATAGTAAGGGATTGAGATGGTTTATTTATAGAACTAAGGATATTCAGGATTTAATTTTGGGTTGTAATCTAGTCAAGCAGTCAGTGCTTTATATATAATGAAGGAGAGGATATCTCGTAAATTAAAGGCTGAAAATCACCAGGGAGTTTTTAATGGTTTATCGGTAGATTTAGTGGATCTCCTGTGGCATTACTCACGTTGAATTAGATGATGCATTGTTTCATGAGGACAGGACCATTGGACAAAGTAATGTGCAATATATTGTTTTGTTGCAAAAGTGAAGAGGTGTCCCGAGGACACATAAGAACATTAAAAAATAGGAGCAGGAGTAGGTCATATGGCCTCTTGAGCTATTCAGTAAGATCATGGCTGATCTTTTACCTCAACTCCACTTAGTCACAAAGTCTAATTGCTGTTAAGTAAACATTTCAGGTAATTTTAACCTTGGGCAATGGTGTAAAATAGGCAATATCGGATTGCCCACCCATTATACACCCCATCCTATTCTGCTTTCCATTGAAATCAATGGAAAAGAAAATGGGAAATCAATCTGATAATTGCCTGTTTTACGCTATCACCCAGAGTTAAAATTACCTCCATTGGGTGAGATCTTTGAGAGTTTTGTTTTTAAGTTGATTGGCAAAGTCAATTAAGGGGCTGCAGACATTCTTAATGGTATTTTCTGTTTTTGGCAGTTTCCTTATATTCCAATTGAGTGCCTTTGTTTTAGTGTGATACCTGGGATCGATTTTTTAACTACTGCTCAGGAGAGAAAGGATAGGCATTCTAACATTTAAGGAGGACACGGGGAAGGAGTGAAGCCAGAGACGGGGTGGAAGTGGGCATGGAGAGTAGGAAATGTGGCTAATGAGAGTGGCATTTTAAGATTTGAGTGAATTATAAAGAATTGATTACACGATAGGGAATAAATGGAGTTTGGAGTGGAAAGGGAACGTTAAAGATCCTCAGGATAATCCAAAGCCTTTTTGAACCAATGAATTGTCATTGTAGGCAAATAGGGTAGCTGATTTGTGCATAAGTATAGCAAATGAATGATCAGATAATTTGTTTTTGGTGATGTTGGTTGAGGGAATATTGGCAAGGACACTGGGAGGTATTTCTATTTTTATTCAAATTGTGTCATGGGAACCCTTACATCTACTTGAACAGGTAAGTGAGGCCTTGTCTAAAAGAGAGAGCTTCCTTGGTATCAGAACAGATTATGCACACAAATCCATATTGAACTCATAAATTGCTGACTCAGAGAAGAGTGTGCTATCAATTGAGCCAAGCTGACACGTGGCATGGAGGAAATGCTTCTGCTGCTATAATTGGGGCCAGGACTGTGGCCCAGGATTATATTTTTTAAAGCCTAAATTGGGTGTGGGGAGAATGGTAAGGCATGGAGCAGCTGGATGACTAAAGGTCTGTGTGGGAAAAAAAACTATAATCATAAAAGTATAAAGCTCTGATAAGAATTGTAAAATAGGTAGACATATGGACCCGGACTCCTGAATAAGTCAACATGTTTCACTGGGTGATACAAAAATGAGGATATTTTCATGTGAGTTAATTTGATGCAAGAAAATGTGTTTGCTTTGAATACATTTCCCAGTGGTGTGAAAATGCAAGCCAGAGCTACTACTTTTGTTAAATTATTACCAGCGGATCTCATAGAATTGCTCACAGTGCACCAATGGACATACTGAGTTCTTTAAAATTCAATCTTGGATGTCGCTGGCAAGGGCGGCATTTTTGCTCACCCCTAATTCCCCTTGATAAGGTGGTGATGGCCTCCTTCTTGAACCACTGCAGCCCATGGGGTGGCAGTGCTCTCAAAATGCTGTCAGGTAGGGAGTTCCAAGATTTTGACCCAGTAACGATGAAGGGAACACTAATATATTTGCATCAGAATGGTGTGTGCCTTGGAGCTGTTGGTGTTCCCATGCACCTGCTGCGCATGTCCTTCTAGGTGGTGAAAACCATGGGTTTGGGAGGTGCTGCTGAAGAAGCCTTAGCGAGTTGCTGCCATGCACCCTGTAGATAGTGCACACTGCAGCCATTGTATGTCTGTGGTGGTGGGTTGTTGTGTCATGCAATATAAAATGTCAATATAAAATATCAACCTAGTAAACCTTCTGAACTGCCTCCAAAGCAAGTATATCCTTTTTTAAATATGGAAACCAAAACTACGCAGTATTCCAGGTGTGGCCTCACCAATACTCTATATAACTGTAGCAAGACTTTCCTGCATTTAGACTGCATCCCCATTTGCAATAAAGGCCAAGATTGCATTGGCCTTCCTGATTACTTGCTGCACCTGCATACTAACCTTTTGTGTTTCATGCACCAGGACCCCCTGGTTCCTCTGTACTGCAGCACTTTGCAATTTTTCTCCATTTAAATAATAACTTGCTCTTTGATTTTTTTCTGACAAAGTGCATAACCTCATACTTACCAACATTATACTCCATTATACTCCTGCTCCTATTTCTTATGTTCTTGTGTTCTTATGTAAGGTAGACAACTGCAGTATGTACCTAAAGGGAGAGAGTGTTCATTACATATCAGGCAAACTCAAATTCTACAGATGTAGATTTTTCAGTAGCTTAGTTTGGAGACTATTAAACACATTAATGAGTTCCTATGCTCATCAGACACCTGGCACCAAAAATATAGATATTTTTAAAAATTCTTTTGATTTTGCCTTTTCCTTCCTTAGTTTCTTTTGTGCCATATGCTAGAGAACATAAGAATTAGGAACAGGAGTAGGCCATCTAGCCCCTCGAGCCTGCTCCGCCATTCAACAAGATCATGGCTGATCTGGCCGTGGACTCAGCTCCACTTACCCGCCCGCTCCCCATAACCCTTAATTCCCTTATTGGTTAAAAATCTATCTATCTGTGATTTGAATATATTCAATGAGCTAGCCTCAACTGCTTCCTTGGGCAGAGAATTCCACAGATTCACAACCCTCTGGGAGAAGAAATTCCTTCTCAACTCGGTTTTAAATTGGCTCCCCCGTATTTTGAGGCTGTGCCCCCAAGTTCTAGTCTCCCCGACCAGTGGAAACAACCTCTCTGCCTCTATCTTGTCTATCCCTTTCATTATTTTAAATGTTTCTATAAGATCACCCCTCATCCTTCTGAACTTCAACGAGTAAAGACCCAATCTACTCAATCTATCATCATAAAGGTAAGCCCCTCATCTCCGGAATCAGCCTAGTGAATCGTCTCTGTACCCTCTCCAAGGCTTAAGTAAGATGATCAAAACTGCACGCAGTACTCCAGGTGCGGCCTCACCAATACCCTGTACAGTTGCAGCAGGACCTCCCTGCTTTTGTACTCCATCCCTCTCGCAATGAAGGCCAACATTCCATTCGCCTTCCTGATTACCTGTTGCACCTGCAAACTATCTTTTTGGGATTCATGCACAAGGACCCCCAGGTCCCTCTGCACCGCAGCATGTTGTAATTTCTCCCCATTCAAATAATATTCCCTTTTACTGTTTTTTTTCCCAAGGTGGATAACCTCACACTTTCCGACATTGTATTCCATCTGCCAAACCTTAGCCCATTCGCTTAATCTATCTAAATCTCTTTGCAGCCTCTCTGTGTCCGCTACACAACCCGCTTTCCCACTAATTTTTGTGTCATCTGCAAATTTTATTACACTACACTCTGTCCCCTCTTCCAGGTCATCTATGTACATTGTAAACGGTTGTGGTCCCAGCACCGATCCCTGTGGCACATCACTAACCACCGATTTCCAACCCAAAAAGGACCCATTTATCCCGACTCTCTGCTTTCTGTTAGCCAGCCAATTCTCTATCCATGCTAATACATTTCCTCTGACTCCACGTACCTTTATCTTCTGCAGTAACCTTTTGTGTGGCACCTTATCGAATGCCTTTTGAAAATCTAAATACACCACATCCAACGGTACACCTCTATCCACCATGCTCGTTATATCCTCAAAGAATTCCAGTAAATTAGTTAAACATGATTTCCCCTTCATGAATTCATGCTGCGTCTGCTTGATTGCACTATTCCTATCTAGATGTCCCGCTATTTCTTCCTTAATGATAGTTTCAAGCATTTTCCCCACTACAGATGTTAAACTAACCGGCCTTTTGTTTGCCCCCTTTTTTAAACAGAGGCGTTACATTAGCTGCTTTCCAATCAGCTGGTACCTCCCCAGAGTCCAGAGAATTTTGGTAGATTATAACGAATGCATCTGCTATAACTTCCGCCATCTCTTTTAATACCTTGGGATGCATTTCATCAGGACCAGGGGACTTGTCTACCTTGAGTCCCATTAGCCTGTCCAGCACTACCCCCCTAGTGATAGTGATTGTCTCAAGGTCCTCCCTTCCCACATTCCTGTGACCAGCAATTTTTGGCATGGTTTTTGTGTCTTCCACTGTGAAGACCGAAGCAAAATAATTGTTTAAGGTCTCAGCCATTTCCACATTTCCCATTATTAAATCACCCTTCTCATCTTCTAAGGGGCCAACATTTACTTTAGAGGGTGAACAGATGATCTGATCTCAGTCTTTGCCAATTGAACTCTGTAACTAGCCACCTAAGAGATGCACAAGAGTTCCCACAGGAAGAAATTAAATAAATAATCCCTCCCTATCTAGATTTTGTTAGTTGCTCTTGATGGGAAAGTATTTTGCTTTTTTAAAATTTATTCATTCACGAGTTGTGGGCGTCACTGGCAAGGCCAGCATTTATTGCCCATCCCTAATTGCCCTTGAGAAGAACCGCTGTTTTTTTTGTAGCGGTTTGGTACAACAGAGGGCAGTTAAGAGTCAGCCACGTTGCTGTGGGTCTGGAGTCACATATAGGCCAGACCAGGTAAGGATGGCAGATTTCCTTCTCCAGAGGACATTAATGAACCAGATGTGTTTTTACGACAATCCGGTAGTTTCAATCTCACCATTACTAATGCTAGTTTTTTTATTCCAGATTTATTTAATTACCTGAATTTAAATTCCCCAACTGCCATGGTTGGATTTTAAACTTGTGTCTCCGGATCATTAGTTCAGGCATCTGGATTACGAGTCCAGTAACATAACCGCTATGCTACTGTTCCCTACATTTGCCCTACATCTCTCCGATGGGTCAGCTGAAATCAGAAACTTGTCATGTTGAGTTATGGATGTGAACGCACATTTGTGATTCATGACTTTAATTTTCAATCTTTTCTATATCTCTCATACTACCTGATCTGTTTGTGGCAATGTCTTCTCCTAACGCTTGATTTTTTTTGTGCAAGAATAGGCAGCTCAGGGTTCCCAGTATTGCAAGTCATAAACATCATGTGAGCTTTGTACTTCCATCCACAATGCTGTCTGCCATATAAGTAATCAGTTGCACAAGTTGTTTACATGTCATGTCACAATAGAATTTTTGTGGGCCTTAGAATTCGTCTGGTCGCTATAAATGATGACATTGTAATTGAGCATTCTTGTAGAATACATTTCTAACGTTGATACACATAGCAACCAGAGAATTTTTTTACCATATGCTGCTCTTGTAAAATGGCTAATTAATGTTAATTACTAAAGTTTGAAAGCTTTCATTAAGAAAAATTTAATAAATGTGACAAATATTGTAATTAAAACAAAAAGTCCGTCAGCATTTGAAAAGTGAAAATATAGGTTAATCACTTTGGGTCGAAAATCTTCAGAGTCTGGTGAAGGTTTTGTAACTGAACCTGCAGTTTATTTCCGGATTTTCCTTTTGTTTCTACTTCAGATTTCTTTCATTTGCAATTTTGTCCTCTCAGCTGTAGCTTACAGTTAATGTGTCATCTTGTTGCTGTGATGAATTGTTGATGTATTTGCAGTTTCAATTGGGGTATTGCATGTAGATAATTCAGAAATGACAGTTTAATTTTACCACATGTTTCACTGCATTAGTGATCAAAAAGAGTTGTGAAAAACCTCACTGTTATAAAGAGCGTATACACTATCGGCCGGATTTTCGAGAGGTTTGCGACTGGGTTTTCACCGCAATTTGATCCTCCGCGGCGAAAACCCGGTCTCAAAGCCCGGGTGGGATCCTCAGGTACCTGTTTGCGGCGGCGCTTCCAAGTCCCACCGGGGAGAGGTGCGCCGATGTGCAACGACTCCGACTTTCGGCACTCTCCTGACCTGTACGCCGCGCCAAGAACAGGCCAAACCTGTCAACAGCGGTAAGTACAAAAATCTGAAAATAAAGTAAGTTAAAGTTTTTATTTTTTAATTTTTTTTGCAGTGATTAGTTAGTTAAGGGTCTTGTAAATGTTTTGGAATGTTTATTGGAATTTATTTTTCTCTCCCTCCCAAGGCCTCTCTCGCAGCGCTTCCGGCCCCGGACTAAAGTTGCCACAACTCGCGTTTTGCGCTGCGAATAATTGTGGAACTCCTCCCTTACCGATGCGCCCCCCCCTCCCCCCCAAGGCCGAAATTCAGCCTAAAAATGGTAGCACAGCGAAAATGGTAATTTTCACGTATCATGACCGTTTTCGCCGAGAAACCCCAAAAACTGAAAATTCGGCCCTATAAACATTACAAAGGCATACTCAATTTTTATCCTACAATTGATAACAGTGGCTTTGCTGCACAAAAATTATTTGTGCTTTTGTTACAGCTCATAAGAAACTGATAGTTCAGCTGGCCGAGGGGAAGATGACTATTGAGCTGAAAAATAGTGAAGCCAATTGGTTTCGAAAAATAGGTAAGAGAATGCTATTGTTGAATTAAAAACCACTAAACACGCATCTTCAAATATTAGGGAAATTCCAGTGTCCAAAGTCTAAGTCCTTCTCGATCTTTCAGCAATCTTTGACACAGTTGACTGCACTATTCTCCTCCAATTCCATTCCTCTGTTGTCCAGTTGGTAGAGAGACGTTACCAAGACAAACATAGAAACATAGTAAATAAGTGCAGGAGTAGGTCATTTGGCCCTTCGAGCCTGCACTGCCATTCAATGAGTTCATGGCTGAACATGCAACTTCAGTACCCCATTCCTGCTTTCTCGCCATACACCTTGATCCCCCTAGTAGTAAGGACTACATCTAACAAATTGCTTATTATTTACAGTCTACGGGGAAACAACATCGAAGCATCTTAACTACCTGTCACCTTTTTGAAAAACGTTGGTGAATACACATTGGCTCGAAATTTGAGGTTGTAATGACAATGAAACTGCTAGTGCTCGCCATCATTACTGTATAAAACTGACAGCAACTTCTGGTGTCCGCACATGTGCAGTTAAATGCAGAAATCCGGAAGTTGCTGTCAATGATACTCTGCTCCACCACAGGATGCGCTGTTGCAATCAACACTACATCAGTGATTTGACATGAACTTCAATTTTTTCGTACTATTCACGCTGTAAAAATAATTGAAAATGTTAATCCTTGTTGAATGAGGTGTTTTTAATGGCGTACTAAGTCATAATTACGGCTGTACAACATCTCTGGCCCTGAAAAACACATTTTACAAGTGTGGAATGTCATTCTCTCAGAATAACATTTAAAAATTGGATGATTTTTAAAATAATAAACAAAAAAATATTTTTTTTTAAGTATGTTTATGATATTTTAGCTTCTACCTTAATCCCATGTGTAATTCCCAATCTTTATTTTGCTTTCCGTAAAATGATTAAAGAGTGAATTATAATCTGTGGTTTTTACTTCCTGGTTTTCTGTCTGATTGGCTGATTGGCCTGCTTGATGACTTCACTGTTGCTGGATGCCACAGATCTCCTATAGATGGTGCCAGATTGAAAATCAGACCCGAATAGGGGAAATTGCCATTCTAGAGCCTGCTAAATCTTTGTCGGTAGCTATTTTTGAGGTCAGCGGCAAGCACCGTTCCTTCATTGCTAACTGCAAAATCCAGGCCTATGTCTTGAAACACTACATTTAAATGTGACACTCAGAAATAGCCTGATACTGCATATGCAACAGGTAGAAGGCTTTCTGGAGTCAAAAAGGCACATTTTCCTACCTATTTCACCAGCTTTTGGGCAAGAAATTGCTCTTCCAGAATCCCACTGTTTAATGACGTTTCCACAATTGCCTGCCAGAAGTGATGTTGGGTGTACAACACGTCTTCCCAAATTCCACCTCCTGAATTTACATTGCCATTCCGTTGTGACCAAAATAGAAATGGGTCCTCAAGTCTTCTAAATTGGCCCCTGTCCAAGATCCTTACCTCCACTTTAGTCACTGGAGCCATTCCAAGGTGGATGGAGGCTGCCTCATTGTTCGGCTTATAGAAACGAGTGTGGAATTCAAGTGAATTACATTATTTCTGAATGAGCTAAAGGCATTTGTCTTATTTGCACAAAGAATGCTTTCAATGGGTTATTATCTAAAGCAAAAATGTCTTTCTTAAAGCATATTTGAAAGTGTTCTTTGCTTTCAATTTGATGTTTTTAGTATTTAAAATATTCTTTAAAAAATATTTCCTTCTGGTCTCCTTAGACCATTTCTTGCCAAGAAGACAGTCAAATGTCCTGCTGCCAGCCCAGGCCTGTCTATACTGCTTTATAATCAGACTCTAGGATGCTAATAATCCAATGTTAAGTGCTAAAGCTTCACTTGTAAAGTAAGCAGGTTATTTAAGTGACATAAAAACCCCCCAGATGAATTATAAATTAAACTGTGTATAATGACTTCCATTTTTGACAGCTGCAAAAGTGAGGCCACGTTTTATTTGATCACCAGCAATAGCAGAATAAAAAAGTAGAAAGTTGGGTGAATGATGGAACCAGTATGCTCTTGTTGACCATCATGTCTACTTCACTAGTTCTGTAGTTTAAAACTGTGTCCAATGTCATAAAAGAAAATTATTGTTCAGACATTCTACATTTTTGTTAATATAAAATTACATTGACAGCAACATATGAATCAAAAAAACAATTACAAACTTGCTGAAAGAGGGTTTATCAAGAATGGAAAGTTGAACCATGAAGTCATGTTACCCATATGCAACAATTTTTGCTGCAGATTCAGACCTCATACCCTTAGAGCCATTGGGCTCAAATTTCCCCAAGAGTTGGCCATTTTTTTTGGACTAAGTAGCTTTTTTGGGAGTAATTTAAAAATCGCAAATTTCCCCATTTAACTTGCTCCAGTGTAAGACAGTTAGTTAGGTTTTTTTCTAGTTTCGTTTGTTCTCTCCAAAAGGGGGCGTGTCCGGCCACTTATGCCTCTTCTGGCCATAGAAGCAAATTTGGCCAGTTGAAAGTTACTCCAAACTAACCTAGGCCAGTGTATGTGGCCACTTTTGTAGGCACAGGAAAACCTTACCTATATTTTAAAAATCAGCGCAGGTAGCCAAAGATGGGGGTGGAGGGGTGGAGGTGAGTTAGAGGATTCTAAAGCACTAAAGACCTTCACAACATCAGCACAACATTACAACATCTTCAGCACAACAGCTGCACAGCATCATCAAAAATAAATGAAAGATAAATCAGCTACTGAAAATAGAGTAGTCCTACCCTGCCGACTGCAGAAAGCACCGGCCAGCCCTCCCGCCAGGGCTAGGGGCGGCAGGCACGCATGACTGTAGGGGTGAGGAATTTTTACTTTTTACAGTTGTCCCTAAATGTTGCGTGGTCCTAATGGAGCATGATTCAGTTTTCAAGCAAAATATCTTTTATTGGATATTTTACAGTGCACTACAACGATGACAACAACAGCAACAAAGAAAGGCTGCACCCATCCTTCACCCACATCTCGGAGAAAGTGCACTTCCTCATAGGGTCGGTGATGGTGGTGGAGGGCGGGGTTGGGAGACCGGCTTGGGTCTGACTGGTGGCTGGTGCGTGGATTGAAGTGGGAGTGGCATTTGAGTATCCGGCCTTTGTGCCCTTATTGCAGAAGCTAGCTCCCTCATGGCATCTGCCATCGTTTGCACACCCTCTGAAATGCCCGCCCTCACTTCCCGTCTCAGTGCAGAGATTTCACCTGACAGTGTCGCTACCTCATCACGCACCCCACCGACAGCCACCACGAGTGATCTTGTGAGGGCATTGGTCTCCTCACCCAATGACACAACCTGATTAACCTCAGGAGAGACTGGTCGGCTTCTCCTTCCCCTCACTGTGAATCTGCCTAATGGCACCCCTCCAGTGTGAGGCGCAGGCTGGGACGGTGGGGGACTCGGTGTCCGAAGATGCATTTCACAACCGCCACTGGGACCCGTGACCTCGGAAGGTGTGAACCCATGGAATGTTGCCGAGGTGCTCATGGAGGTTTCTGGCAGTGTGATGCCCTGCGTGTGGGTCCAGCTTGTGTAGAGCTGATTCTTTTTCTGCCGGTGTGACTCAGCAAGGCAGCAACCCTCTGTTCCAGGGGTGATAGTTGGTGCAGATTTGGCGGCCCTCCTCCTGTTCTAAGTCTTTCCCTTTTGTTGTGGGCCAATTTCTTCTGCAAAGATGAAGATATTAATTTTCAGACATGGTGCGCTTCTGATGGGTAGGACACATACAGATGCTCACATTTTCAATTGCAATTCAATTTAAAGATGACGATATTACTTACACTCACTACTTGACCACCGTCCTGCCATTTCTTCCTGCACTGGCTTCCAGATCTTGCGGTATTGACCCCTGTGGAGTATTCTTCTGCAACTAGGTTCCATCTTTTTCTCATTTCCTTGGGTGAAACTTTTGACGGACCACTCTTGCTGCTATCCAGCTCCAGCCATTTCTCTTCAATGACAGTCACTAGTTTCTCCACTTCTTCATGGAGGAAATTTTTTGTTCGTCTTGCACTCTCTTGCGCCATTCGTCTATTGGACTCACACTCAGGTAATGTTCAAAAATGACACTTCTCACCTTTCTTCCACCTATCCAGCACTCCTTTCCACTCCCTCAACCACACAAAAATCAATATTTAAACCTTACCTTTATATATGCTCCATTAACAATGATTCTGAGGACGCTCTCCCTTTAATTGGCCGATTGCCAAGCATCCTGTTGCACTGTGCATGTGCGCATGATGAAACGCGCATGCACGCACGCTCAAACGAACATGGGTCCCCCTGCCAGCACACCACAGAACGCTGGGCCCAAATTCCGCCCCCCCCCCCCCCGCCAGCCGCGCTGAGCAAGCGTGGCCAAAGCTCCACGCCCCCCAGGCTCTTCAGCACCACGCCAATGGATCCGGACGACGAGGGAGCGGCCAAATTAATAGGCAAATTTTCGGCGCTTTTTTTGGCTCACCGCTAACTACGCCGCTCTAGGCGGCTGGGGAAATTTGGGCTCATTAGCATTGCCACAAGTGAGTAGATTGTTTTGGATATACTGCACAGACGACAACATGGGCTGAAAGAGTTTGGTATGATTGGGATATCAGTAAATGTGAACACTAATACATGAAATGATTGGTTACAATTTAATTTTGTTACAGTAATATCAGCTGCAACGTTAATTAACTAAATTGATCTTTTTTAAATCATAAGTATTACAGATGATATTCATGTGCTTTATATTTATAAGCCTGGAATTTAGCTCTGCAGTGTGAGGACTGCCCAAGCAGAATGAGGGAGTTCTTCACTCTTTCTTATCAGGTGCGTAATAACTGTTTCTTGAGTATTTTATATTGTTCCATTCAAACAACGTATAAATTTAAATTAATCTGGGATGAATAGTATATTAAAAAAAAATTAAGTATGCAATTGTGTTCTCAGGAAAGTGAATCTATATGAACTAATCTGCTCCAAATACCCACGCCTATTTTCTTCATATGTTGTACTTCACATTCCATGGATTAGATGTGCAAATAGGAAAGTCTAGTCTCTTTAAGAGACTTTGCAACTGGGATACTAGTTAACCTCCTGTGGCATTGCCCACAGTAAGTCGGAGGATACGTGAGGAAGAACTGAGAGTAGAGATGTTCTGTTTTGCATTCGGCTGAAGTTTAAGACAACACACCTGAACTGAGCATATAATGTATAGTGGGGTGCTAGCAAGGGAGGGGAGAGGCCTTCTGGATAGAAGATGGGGACTTGAGGCAGAGGAAGAATCAGCAGACCTTGGGGGCTGGAATGGGGTTGGCACTGAGCTGGATGGAGATGAGGTTAGAGCTTGTACCAGCAGCAGGAGTGTGGGAATTGCAGATCAGGAGATGGGAAAGAGGAGGAAGGCATGGGGCTGAGGCTGGGGAAGTGGACTGGAAGTGGAAAAGGGGTCAAGATAATAAAACAATTTTGACCCTTCCACCAATGAGAACGGTTTCTCTCTATCTACTCTTTCTAGACCCCTCATGATTTTGAACTCTATCAAATCTCTTCTTAATTTACTCTGCTCTAAGGAAAATAACCCCAGCTTCTCCAGTCTATCCTCGTAACTAATTCCTCATCCCTGGAATCATTCTTGTAAGTCTTTTCTGCACCTTCCCGAAGGCCTTCACATTCTTCCTAAAGTGCGGTGCCCAGAATTGGACACAGTTATGGCTAAACCAGTGTTTTATAAAAGTTTATCATAACTTCCTTGCTTTTGTGTTCTATGCCCAGGATCCCGTCTGCTTTTCTAATCGCTCTCTCAACCTGTCCTGTCACCTTCAACAATTTGTGTACATATGCTCCTCATTCTTTCTACCAAAATGTATCACTTCACACTTTTCTGTGATAAATTTTATCTGCCACGTGTCCATCCATTCCACCAGCCTATCTATGTCCTCTTGGAGTCTAGCTATATCCTCCTCACTGTTCACTATATTTCCAAGTTTTGTGTCATCTGTAAATTTTGAAATTGTGCCCTTTACACCCAAGTCCAAGTCATTAACACATATCAAGAAAAGCAGTGGTCCTAGTACCAACCCCTGGAGAACACCACCGCATGCCTTCCTCCAGTCTGAAAAACAACCGTGCACTCTCTGTTTCCTGTCCCTTAGCCAGTTTTATATCCGTGCTGCCACTGTCCCTTTTATTCCATGGGCTTCAATTTTGCTAGCAAGCCTATTATGTGGAACTTTATCAAACTCCTTTTGGAAGCCCATGTATACCACATCAACCCCATTGCCCTCATCAACCTTCTCTGTTACCTCATCAAAAAATTCAATCAAGTTAGTTCAGCATGATTTGCCTTTAACAAATCCATGCTGGCTTCCCTTAATTAATCCGCACTTGTCCAAGTGACCATTAATTTTGTCCTGGATTATCGTTTATAAAAGCTTCACCAACATCGAGATTAAGCTGACTGGCCTGTAGTTGCTGGGTTTATCCTTACACCCGTTTTTGAACAAGGGTCTAACATTTGCAATTCTCTAGTCCTCTGGCACCACCCCCATTTCCAAGGAGGATTGATAGATTATGACCAATACCTCCACAATTTCCACCTTTAATTCCGTCAGCATCCTAAGATGCATACCATCCAGTCCTGGTGAATTATTGACTTTCAGAACAGCCAGTGTTTCTAGTACCTCCTCTTTATCAATTTTTACCCATCCAGTATTTCAACTATCTCCTCTTTCACTGATTTTAGCAGCATCTTCTTCCTTGGTAAAGACAGATGCAAAGTACTTGTATTCACTGGAGTTCAGAAGAGTGAGAGGGGACCTCATAGAAACGTTTAAAATTCTGACGGGTTTGGACAGGTTGGATGCAGGAAGAATATTCCCAATGTTGGGGAAGTCCAGAACCAGGGGTCACAGTCTAAGGATAAGGGGTAATCCATTTAGGACCGAGATGAGGAGAAACTTCTTCACCCAGAGAGTGGTGAACCTGTGGAATTCTCTACCACAGAAAGTAGTTGAGGCCAATTCACTAAATATATTCAAAAGGGAGTTAGATGAAGTCCTTACTACTCGGGGGATCAAGGGTTATGGCGAGAAAGCAGGAATGGGGTACTGAAGTTTCATGTTCAGCCATGAACTCATTGAATGGCGGTGCAGGCTAGAAGGGCTGAATGGCCTGCTCCTGCACCTATTTTCTATGTTTCTATGTTTACTCATGTGGTACTTCATCCATGTCCTCTGACTACATGCATAGGTCTCCTTTTTAGTCCCTAATCGGCCCCAGCTCTCCTCTTACTACCCGTTTATTATTTATACGGTTACAGGGAACAAAATCCTGGGTGCAAAGAGAGGAGTCAAGAATTTTTAAATAAAATGACTTTGGGGAGCAGGGCTGAGATGAGGTGGAAGGACTGAACTATCATTTAAAAGAAAATTGCCTGGGGTATGGGGCCTGAGGAAAAACAGTTGTAATGGGAAGTGGCGGAAAAGCTGTGCAATCACAGCTTTAAAAAATTGTCTGGAGAGTGGGATCTGGGGCCAAGTAGGGGGGCTGGGAAGATGCCAATGAAAAAACAGGAGGCAGACAAAAAGCAAGAAACTATAGACCAGTTAGCCTCACATCTGTCGTTGGGAAAATGCTGGAGTTCATTATTAAGGAACCAGTAGCGGGAGATTTGGAAAAGCATAATTCAATCGAGCAGAGTCAACATGGTTTTATGAAAGGGAAATCATGTTTGACAAATTTGCTGGAGTTCTTTGAGGATATAACAAGCAGGGTGGATAAGGGGGAACCAGTGGATGTGGTGTATTTGGATAAGGTGCTACATAAAAGGTTACTGCACAAGATAAGAGCTTACGGAGTTGGGGGTAATATATTAGTATGGATAACAGATTGCCTAACTAACAGAAAACAGAGTCGGGATAAATAGGTCATTTTCCGGTTGGCAAACAGTGAGTAGTGGGATGCCGCAGGGATCGATGCTGGGTCCTCAACTATTTACAATCTATATTAATGACTAGGATTAAGGGACCGAGTGTAATGTAGCCAAGTCTGCTGATGATACAAAGATGGATGGGAAAGCAAATTGTGAGGAAGACACAAAAAATCTGCAAAGGGATATAGACAGGCTAAGTGAGAGGGCAAAAAATTGGCAGATAAAGTATAATGTGGGAAAATGTGAGGTTATCCACTTTGACAGAAAAAATAGAAAAGCAAAGCAAATTATAATTGAAATGGAGAATAATTGCAAAGTGTTGCAGTGCAAAGGGACCTGGGGGTCCTTGTGCATGGAACGCAAAAAGTTAGTATGCAGGTACAGCAAGTAATCAGGAGTACAGCAAGTAATCAGGAAGGCAAATGGAATGTTGGCCTTTATTGCAAGGGGGATAGAGTATAAAAACAGAGAAGTCCTGCTACAACTGTATAGGGTATTGGTGAGGCCACACCTAGAGTACAACATATAGTTTTGGTCTCTGTATTTAAGGAAGGATATACTTGCATTGGAGGCTGTTCAGAGAAGATTCACTAGGTTGATTCCAGAGATGAGAGGGTTGACTTATGAAGATAGGTTGAGTAGGTTGGGCCTATACACATTGGAGTTGAGAAGAATGAGAGGTGATCTTATTGAAACATATAAGATAATGAGGGGGCCCGACAAGGTGGATGCGGAGATGCTTGCGTGGCTGTCCGGGGGTGCTTTCCCACGAGTGTGAGCACCTGCACCTCCATGTCAGTGATGTCGCTGATGACTGGTGGCCCCCCCCACCCGTTTGCCTCTGCACGGACCTCATCGTCGATAGCTTCTTCTGTAAAAGGTGACAGGACGACATGGCATGAGATCATTGCGTGATATAATTGCTAGGTACTGTCAGAGACTGATACAATACATAACGACAGATGTAATCATGATTATTATGATAATTATCATTCTTTACCTAAAGATGTGCACTGTGACCGCATGCTTTGAGTAAAACATTCCCGGTAAAAGTGCAAGACCTTACATCTGCTGATGGTCACTCATGACTGTTACAAATAAAATTATATAGATAGTTGGTTGGGGTATAAACCAAGAAATAGTGGGGGCTGTAAAAAGAGAACAGCAATAATCATGAGTGATTTTAATTTCCATATTGATTGGACAAATCAAATTGGTCAGGATAGCCTTGAAGAAGAGTTCATAGAGTGCATAAGGGACGGGTTCCTTGAGCAGTATGTAACGGAACCAACTAGGGGGCAGGCTATCTTAGATCTGATCCTGTGTAATGAGACAGGATTAATAAACAATCTCCTAGTAAAAGATCCCCTTGGAATGAGTGATCATAGCATGATTGAGTTTCAAATTCAGATGGAGGGTGAGAAAGTTGGATCTCTAACCAGCATACTAAGCTTAAATAAAGGAGTCTATGAAGGTATGAGGGCAGAGTTGGCTAAAGTGGAATGGGAAAACAGATTGAAGTGTAGGACGGTTGATGAACAGTGTTGTACAGTTAAAGAGATATTTCACAACTCTCAAGAAAAATATATTCCAGTGAGGAGGAAAGGGTGCAAGAGAAAAGAAAGCCATCCGTGGCTAACTAAAGAAATAAAGGACGGTATCCGATTAAAAACAAGGGCATACAAAGTGGCCAAAACTAGTGGGAGGACAGAAGATTGGGAAGCTTTTAAAAGCCAGCAAAGGATGACTAAAAAAATGATTAAGAAAGGGAAGATAGAATATGAAAGTAAGCTAGCACAAAATATAAAAACAGCAAGAGTTTCTATAGGTATATAAAAAGTGTGGCTAAAGTAAATGTTGGTCCCTTAGAGGACAAGACCAGGAAATTAGTAATGGGGAACATGGAGATGGCAGAAACTCTAAACAAGTATTTTGTATCAGTCTTTACGGTAGAGGACACTAACAATATTCCAAATAGTGGATAGTCAAGGGGTTTGTGGGGGGTGGGGAGGAGGAATTTAACACAATCACAATCACTAAGGAGGTGGTACTCAGTAAGATAATGGGACTAAAGACAGATAAATCCCCTGGACCTGATGGCTTAAGAGAAGTAGCGCCAGGGATTGTGGATGCATTGGTTGCAATTTACCAAAATTCCCTGGATTCTGGGGAGGTCCCAGCAGATTGGAAAACTGCAAATGTAACGTCGCTATTCAAAAAAGGCAGACAAAAAGCAGGAAACTATAGACCAGTTAGCCTAACATCTGTGGTTGCGAAAATATTGGAGTCCATTATTAAAGAAGCAGTAACAGGACATTTGGATATTTGGAAAAGCAAAATTTGGTCAGGCAAAGTCAGCATGGATTTATGAAGGGGAAGTCATGTTTGACAAATTTGCTGGAATTCTTTGAGGATGTAATGAACAGGGCGGATAAAGGAGAACCAGTGGATGTGGTGTATTTGGACTTCTAGAAGGCATTTGACAAGGTGCCACACAAAAGGTTACTGCACAAGATAAATGTTCACGGGGTTGGGTGTAATATATTAGCATGGATAGAAGATTGGCTAACAAACAGAAAACAGAGAGTCGGGATAAATGGTTCATTCTCTGGTTGGCAATCAGTAACGAGTGGGGTGCCGCTAGGGCCCCAATTATTTACAATCTATATTAACGACTTGGCAGAAGGGACTGAGTGTAATGTAGCCAAGTTTGCTGAAGATTCAAAGATCGGAGGAAAAGCAATGTGTGAGGAGGACATAAAAAGGCTGCAAAAGGACATAAACAGGCTAAGTGAGTGGGCAGAAATTTGGCAGATGGAGTACAATGTTGGAAAGTGTGAGGTCATGCACTTTGGCAGAAAAAATCAAACAGCAAGTTATTATTTAAAAAGTGCTGCAGTACAGCGGGACCTGGGGGTACTTGTGCATGAAACACAAAAGGATAGTGTTACCTGTGGGAGACCCAAGGGTCACCTGCACACCCTGGGCAAGCAGGTATAAAAGGCAGTTTACCACGCTGCTTCCTCACTGGAGTTACATTAAATAGACCACGGTCATAACAGTTTGAGCTTACAATATACAGTCTTGTGGAGTTATTCTGAACATAACAATTGGCGACGGGTAACAGATCACAAACTTTCTCGCAGTTATGGCTGCCATTGGTATTCTTGAGAGATTTGTTGAGGGTGATGGCCTTCATTGAGCGTCTTGACAAGTACTTCGCAGCTAACGAGTTGGATAAGGAAGAAAGCACGGTCAAGCGCAGGGCGATTCTCATCACCGTTTGCGGGTCCACGATATATGGCCTCATCAAAAATCTGCTAGCACCGACAAAACCAATGGAGAAGACGTATGAAGAGTTGTGCACACTGGTTCGGGAACACCTCAAGCTGAAGGAGAGCATCTTGATGGCCAGGTATCGCTTTTATACGCACCATTGCTCTGAGGGCCAGGATGTGGCGAGCTATGTCGTCGACCTAAGACGCCTTGCGGGACCGTGCGTATTTGCTGGATTTTTGTGGGAAAGGTTGCGGGACTTTTTCATGCTTGGAATCTGCCATGAGGTCATTCTTTGCAAACTGCTGTCTGCCGAATCTGAGCAAGGCCATCACGATACCCCAGGCTTTCATGTCCACGAACGATAACACTAAACAGATATCATTGCCGCATCGAAGCTCACCGGCAAGTACTTTGTATAAAATAACACCTTCAGCAGGCAGAACTGTACATGGCAGGGCCTTACATGCTTGCAGAGGCCAAACCTAGGATAACTCGGAGTCTGCCGTGGGGCGTGAATGCAAATCCATTAACACCATGTTGGTGCTGCGGGGGTAATCATCGGCCCATCCTGTCGATTCAAGCACTACGTGTGCAAGGGCTGTGGAACAATGGGGCGCCTCCAGCGAATCTGCAGGCGTGCTGCGAATCACCACATGGCAGAGTCGGCAGAAGATGACTGATCCAGTGCGGATCATGCCGAACGAGTAAGAGGCAACTCAAGCCGAAGCTGAAGAGGAAGTGTATGGGGTAAACACCTTCACCACCAAAAGCCCTCTGATAATGTTAAAAGTCAAATTAAATGGCATTCCAGTTTCCATGGGATTGGACAAGGGGGCGAGTCAGTCAATTATGAGCCAGAAGGCTTTTGAGAAACTGTGGGGCAACAAGGCACAAAGGCCAAAACTAAGCCCGATCCACACCAAGCTGCGCACCTATACCAAAGAGCCCATACCAGTCATTGGCAGTGCGGCAGTGAAGGTATCGTACGATGGAGCGGTGCATGATTTACCACTATGGATTGTACCAGGCAATGGCCCAATGCTGTTCGGCAGAAGCTGGCGAGGAAAGATCCGATGGAACTGGGACAACATCAAAGCACTGTCTTCGGTGGATGACGCCTCGTGCGCCCAAGTGCTCAACAAATTCCCGTCGTTATTCGAGCCAGGCATTGGCAACTTCACAGGCGCCAAAGTGCAGATCCATCTAGTCCCTGATGCACGACCCATTCATCACAAGGCTCAAGCGGTTCCATACATGATGCGAGAGAAAGTCGAGATCGTCGAGCTGGACAGACTTCAACGGAAGGGGAATCATTTCGCCAGTCGAGTTCAACGAGTGGGCCAGTCCAATTGTTCCGGTGTTGAAAAGCGATGGGATGGTCAGAATCTGCGGGGACTACAAGGTAACGATCAACCGAGTCTCGTTACAGGACCAGTACCCACTACCCAAAGCAGATGACCTGTTCGCAACGCTAGCAGGGGGGAAGTCGTTCACCAAGCTGGATCTAACCTCTGCTTACATGACACAGGAATTGGCTGAACCTTCAAAAAAATTGACGTGGATCAACATGCACAAAGGACTGTTCATATACCACAGATGCCCCTTTGGGATTCGCTCGGCTGTGGCCATCTTCCAGAGGAACATGGTGTTTCAAAAGACATTATGACCACTGGCTGCAACACTTGGACAACCTGGAAGAGGCTCTAAAGCGACTGGACAGAGTGGGACTCAGGCTGAAACACTCCAAGTGTGTTTTCCTGGCACCAGTGATCGAATTTCTGGGGAGAAAGATTGCGGCGGACGGCATCAGACCCACGGACTCCAAGATGGAGGCCATCAAGAATGCACCCAGACCACAGAGTGTGACGGAGCTGTGTTCGTTCCTGGGACTCAACTATTTTGGTAACTTTATACCAGGGTTGAGCACTTTTGCTGGAGCCTTTGCATTTATTGCTACACAAGGGTGACGACTGGGTTTGGTGTAAATCTCAAGAGACAGCCTTTAACAAGGCCAGAAACCTGCTATGTTCAAACAAGTTACTTGAATTGTATGACCCGTGTAAACGTTTAGTACTAGCTTGTGATGCATCTTCGTACGGGGTCGGTTGTGTGTTACCGCAAGCCAATGTGGCAGGCAAACTGCAACCGATTGCATATGCATCCAGAAGCTTATCTAAGGCTGAAAGAGCCTACAGTATGGTTGAGAATAAAGCATTAGCATGCATATATGGGGTTAAGAAAATGCACCAATACCTATTTGGACTTCGGTTCAAGTTCGAAACCGACCACAAGCTGCTCATTTCGTTGTTCCCAGAAAGCAAAGGTATTAACACCAGTGCTTCGTCCCGCATCCAAAGATGGGCACTAACGTTATCTGCGTATGACTATGTAATCCGCCATAGACAAGGCATTGAGAACTGTGCTGATGCCCTCAGTTGGCTACCATGGCCCACCTCCGGGGTGAAAATGGTGTAACCTGCAGACTTGCTTCTTGTAATGGATGCTTTTGAGAGCGAGGGGTCACCCATCACGGCTCGCCAGATCAGGACCGAGACTAGCCAGGACCCTGTGCTATCACTAGTAAAAAAACTCAATTGGAGCTGGTCGGCGGTTCCTGGGGAAATGCAAGATGAAATTAAGCCGTTCCACCGACGCAAGGATGAAATGTCCATCTATTCGGACTGTCTCCTATGGGGGAATCGTGTCGTTTTGCCAAAAAAAGGCAGGGAAACGTTTATACGCGACCTTCGCGGTACTCACCCAGGCATAGTCATGATGAAGGCTATCGCCAGATCGCACATTTGGTGGCCCGGCATTGACTCGGAATTAGAGTCATGCGTGCACCAATGAAACACTTGCTCACAGTTGAGCAATGCACTAAGGGAGGCCCCACTGAGTCTGTGGTCATGGCCCTCCAAACCGTGGTCCAGGGTCCACGTAGATTTCGCTGGCCCCTTTTTAGGAAAGATGTTCCAAGTAGCAGTGGACACTTACTCTAAATGGATCGAATGTATAATAATGTCGTCATATATGTCCACTGTCACCATTGAAAGCCTCCGGGCCATGTTCGCCACCCATGGTTTGCCCAACGTCCTTGTTAGTGACAATGGACCATGTTTCATCAGCTCGGAATTCAACGAGTTCATGACCCGCAATGGCATCAAGCATGTCAGGTCTGCGCCGTTTAAGCCCGCATCCAATGGTCAAACGGAACAGGCAGTCCAAACCATCAAGCAGAGCTTGAAACGCGTGACGGACGGTTCCCTGCAGACCCGGTTATTTCAGATCCTGCTCAGCTACCGCACGCAACCCCACTCACTTACCGGGGTTCCACCTGCAGAATTGCTAATGAAGAGAGCACTCAAAACCAGGCCCTCCTCAGTTCACACGGATCTCAATGATCATGTAGAGACCTGGCGTCATCGTCATGATGTGTACCACGATCACACGGCTGTATCGCGTGACATTGAGGTTAATGACTCTGTGTTTGTTCTTAATTACGGTCATCGTCCCAAATGGGTTGCTGGCACTGTGTTGGCCAAGGAGGGGAATAGAGTGCTTGTTGTCAAACTTTTGAATGGACAAACGTGCAGCAAGCACTTGGATCAGACCAAACTGCAGTCCACTGACAACCAAGAAGTTTGAAGAGGACATTACCATCAATGATCCACTCACACACACCCAACCAGCAATCGACCTCGCGGTCAACCTCGAGGTTGATCCCACCATGCCCGACAGTCCGATCAGACCAGCCACACCGCAGTGCAGCAATGATCTGACCGACTCACCCATGCCAGGACTTCAACTCAGACGATCAACCCGGATCGCCTCAACTTGTAAATAACGAGTATCTAAGACTTTGGGGGCGGGGGGGAAATGATATGTATGTAAACATTACCAAAGTGTAAGACTTGCCACCAGGGGGCGCACCTGTGGGAGACCCAAGGGTCACCTGCACTCCCTGGGCAAGCAAGTATAAAAGGCAGTCTAACATGCTGCTTCCTCACTTTGGAGTTACATTAAAGAAACCAAGGTCACAACAGTTTGAGCTTACAATACACAGTCTTGTGGAGTTATTCTGAACATAACAGATAGGTACAGCACGTGATCAAGAAGGCCAATGGAATCTTGGCTTTTATTGCAAAGGGGATGGAGTATAAAAGCAGGAAAGTCTTGTTACAGCTGTACCGGGTATTGGTGAGGCCACACCTGGAATACTGCATGCAATTTTCGTTTTCATATTTACGAATGGATGTGCTTGCTTTGGAGGCAGTTCAGAGAAGGGTCACTCAGTTGGTTGAGGGGGTTGACTTATGAGGAAAGGTTGAGTAGGTTGGGCCTCTACTCAATGGAATTCAGAAGAATGAGAGGTGATCTTATTGAAACGTATAAGATTATGAGGGGGCTTGACAAGGTGAATGCAGAGAGGATGTTTCCACTGGTGGGGAAGACGAGAACTAGAGGGCATGATCTTAGAATAAGGGGCCGCCCATTTAGAACTGAGATGAGGAGAAATTTCTTCTCTGAGGCTTGTGAATCTGTGGAATTCGCTGCCTCAGAGAGCTGTGGAAGCTGGGACATTGAATAAATTTAAGACAGAAATAGACAGTTTCTTACCCGATAAGAGGATAAGGGGTTATGGGGAGCAGGCAGGGAAGTGGAGCTGAGTCCATGATCAGATCAGTCATGATCTTATTGACGGCGGAGCAGGCTCGAGGGGCCGTATGGCCTACTCCTGCTCCGATTTCTTATGTTCTTATAAGTACATGTAAATAAACGTAATACTTACTCTTGCGGATCGCACAAGGTAATTTCATTGTTTGCGGCATTGGTTGCCCTCACGCATCTTGTTGGTTGCCGACGAGACCACCTCTGCTATTTCAGCCCATATCTTCTGGTAGGCCTTTGGGGTGGGCTTCCCGCGCCCTCCCTGTGTCAGATCACCCCAAAGTAACTCGACCTCCTGCAGGAGGGAGGCATTTGCCTCGTCCGAGAACCTCCTCGCTCTTTTGCGCCCTCCAATGTGCTCCTCACCCAGCTCACTGCTCTTGCCAGCGTCAGTCTCCACAGTGTGCTGTGACGCCTCCTCCTCTCCCTCCATTATAGGCCAAATTCGCGCAAATATCTGGCTGGTAACAGCTAAATTTTGTTTCCCTATTTACTCTAAAGCTCCAAACTCTCCCTCCTTCCTCCCAAAACAGCCACACTACAACTACACACGCCTTCAGTCCCTCTCAGCTCCCTCTCTATATGTCTCCTCTTCTGCACATGTCATGATGACCCTTGACCTCCTGAATCGCGGGAATCGAGCATTGCCATGCCATTGCTAAGGACGGCGACACTTTACGGCAGAAATTCAGAGAGATTTAATGCTGCCGCCCATTTCATATCGCTCGCGGTAACACCCAATTTCAAAAATGGAGACTAGGGGCTTTGAGAATGGGTTACAAGCCGGCGATCTGAAACCCCATTTTTACCGCCCACGCTATTAATACCGCCCATTTTTTGGCGATCTGCATAAAATTGTAAAATCTAGCCCATAGTCTCAGATTTAGGGGCCGCCCATTTAAAACTGAGATGAGGAGGAATTTCTTCTCTGAGGGTTGTAAATCTATGGAATTCTCTGTCTCAGAGAGCTGTGGAGGCTTGGTCATTGAATATATTTAAGGCGGATTTTCGAGCGATAAGAGAATAAAGTGCTTTGGGGAGTGGGCAGGGAAATGGAGCTGAGTCCTTGATCAGATCAGCCATGATCTTATTAAATGGTGGAGCGGGCTCGAGGGGCCAGGTGGCCTACTCCTGCTCCCATTTCTTATGTTCTTCACTCCTTATAACAACTTGTATTCATATAGCGCCTTTAATGTAGTAAAACGTCCCAAGGTGCTTCATATGAGTGCTATCAGACACAAATTTGACACTGAGCCACATAAGAAGAGATTAGGGCAGATGACCAAAAGCTTGATTGAAGAGGTAGGTCTTAAGGAGCATCTTAATAGAGGAAAGAGAGGCGGAGAGGTTTCGGGAGGGAGTTCCAGAGCTTAAGGCCTCGATAGCTGATGGCATGGCTACCAATGGTTGAAGGGTTATAGTGAGGTATGTTCAAGAAGGCAGAATTTGAGGAGCACAGATATCTTGGGGTGATGGGGTTGTGGGGCTGAAGGGAGGGGTGAGGACATGGAAGGATTTGAAAACAAAGATGTGAATTTTGAAATCAAGGCATTGCTTAACCGGGATCCAATGGAGGCCAATGAGCACAGAGATGATGGCTATATGGGACTTTGTGCGAGTTAGGACACAGGCAGCTGAGTTTTGAATGACCTCAAGTTTACGTAGGGTAGAATGTGGGAGGCCAGCCAGGAATAGTAAAGTCTAGAGGTAACAAAGGCATGGATAAAGGTTTCAGCAGCAGATGAGCTGAGGTAGGGGCAGAGACAGGCAATGATATGGAGGTGGAAATAGGCGGTCTTAGTTAGGCCACGGATATGTGGTCGGATGCTCATTTCAGGGTCAAATATGACACCAAGGTTGCAACAGTCTGGTTCAGTCTCAGACAGCTGCTAGGGAGAGAGATGAAGTTGGTGGCTAGAGAATGGAGATTGCAGTGGGGACCAAAGTCAGCGGCTTCAGTCTTCCCAATATTTAATTGGAGAAAATTTCTGCTCATCCAGTACTGGATATCGGACGTGCAGTCTGACAATTTAGAGACCGTGGAAGGGTCGAGAGAGGTAGAGCTGGGTGTCATCAGCATACATGTGTAAACGGATGCCGTGTTTCCAGATGATGCCGCCAAGGGGCAGCATGTAGATGAGAAATAGGAGGGGGCCAAGGATAGATCCTTGGGGAACACCAGAGGTAACAATGCGGGAGTGCGAAAAGAAGCCATTGCAGGTGATTTTCTGGCTATGATTACATAGATAAGAATGGAACCTGGCGAGTGCAGTCCCACCCAGCTAAACGATGGTGAAGAGGTGTTGGAGAAGGATGGAGTGGTAAACCGTGTCAAACGCTAAAGACAGGTTAAGAAGGAGGAGGAGGGATAGTTTACCTTCGTCACAGTCACAAAGGATGTCATTTGTGACTTTGATGAGAGCCATTTTGGTACTGTGGCAGGGGCAGAAACCGGATTGGGTGATTCAAACATGGAGTTGCGAGAAAGATAAGCACGGATTTGGAAGGCGACAGCACATTCAAAGACTTTGGAGAGGAAAGGACGGTTGGAGATGGGGCGGTAGTTTGCAAGGACAGAGGGGTCAAGAGGTGGGGTTTTTTGAGGAGAGGGGTGACGACAGCAGATTTTAAGGAGAGGGGGACAGTACCTGAGGAGAGCGAACCGTTAACAATGTCAGCTAACATGGGAGCCAGAAAAGGAAGTTGGGTGACCAGCAGTTTAGTGGGAATAGGGTTGAGGGAGCAGGAAATGGATCTCATGGACAAGATGAGCGCGGAGAGATCAAGAGGGGAGATCAGAGAGAAACTGGAGAAAGGCGCAAGTTCAGGGCTAGGGTGGGGGGGAGCCTTAGAGGAAGTTTGGCTCGGTGGGCCAACAGAAGGAAGGGAAGTGGCAGAGGCAGCTGATTGAATGGTTTCAATCTTAGAGACAAAAGTCCAAGAGCTCCTCGCACTTGCTAGAAGTGATTGTGGAGGGGAAAGGGGTTTAAGAAAACAGCAGTAGAGAATAGAAGCTGGGGATTTTGTTTGCATTCCAGAGTGAACCTGGAATAATGAGCAGTTTTGGCAGACAAGATTAGGATCCGATAATGCTTTATGTGGTCCAGCCAGATCTGGCGGTGAATGGGTAAACCAGTTGTACGCCATATCCATTCAAATCTGTGTACCTTGGACTTGAGGGAGCGAAGATGAGGGCCATACCAGGGTTGAGAGCGAGTAATGGTTTTAATAGGGATCACGGTATCAAAGATGGTGGTGAGGATGTGGTTGAGCAGCTGCAGAAATGAGGTAGTGAATGGAAGGCCAAAGGCTGGACAGTTGGGATTTCGTAAGTACAATTGTAAGAGAGTTGGGGGAAAGTTTTTCCAGGGGTGAACACAGAAGGAAGTAGGGTTGGGTGGGGGCAGGGGAATGTGGGCAGAGAGCGATACAAGGAAGTGGTCAGAGATTTCCTTATCTGCGATTGACACGGTGGGAGTAGCGAGGCCACGAGAGATGGCCAGGTCAAGGGAGTATGGGTTGAGGGAGTTCGCATAGTGGGAGTGATTAAAGGAGGATAGGAGGGTAGTGAACTCAGAGGAGAGAGAGCATGATGAATTGAGATGGAGTTTAAAATGACAGAGATGAGAAGTCACTCAATGCAGAGGCTGAGGGAAGAAAGCAGGGAAGATATCATTTAACATTTTTATGGTACTTGGGTGGGCGTTAGAGAAGGAGAATTTTAAATGAGAGGTGAGAGAGGTGGGATAAGGTGAGATGCTCAAAGGATGAGAAAGTGGCAGAAGATTAGGGGGAATAGACCAAGGTGTGATTTGGTGATGAGAGCCACACCGCCATGATGGTCTGGGCGGGGCAAGTGATGGAAGGTATAGCCAGGTGGGGAGGCTTCATTTAAGGATAAGATGTCATCACCCCTCAACCAAGTTTCAGTTAGGGCCATGATGTCGATGCAATCATCCACGATAAGCTCATGGATGTCAAGGGCCTTGTTTGCAAGTGAATGGACATTATGCAGGGTTGGTGATGGCTGATTCACTGCCAGCGTTCACAGGGTCAGCACTTGGAGGGGTGAGTTAGATGGGGAGGAGATTGGCAAGATTAGCCCCTCACGGACACGCTGGTAGAGGATCGATGAGAGAGTAGGATGGAACAGTTGGGGTTGCAACTCGTGAGGAGACAGCAACGGATGCCATGGTGGGCCTTTCGGAACATGCCAAGAGAGACACAGAGGGAAGCTGTAGGCTTATCTAAGAGACAGCCAAGCCTGGGACGGCGGCAGGAGAGTAGGAAGGTCGAAGAGTAATGAAGAGTTGGGGTAGGGATTTGGGAGGGCAGAGCATTCGAGAGAGGAGAGATGAAGGGCGGCATGAGGATAAGAGAAACCCGTCTGGGAGAAAGAGAAAAGAAAAAGATGGAGATAAAAGTGGGAATAGAAGTGAACGGCTCGAGTCCAAAGTGGCAGCCAAAATGCGCACGCAAATGGACACACGGAAAAACTCAAGTTCCAGAGGCCTGGTTATATAGCAATTATAAGGATGCAAATTTCCTGGTGGTAGCAGCTGATGGATTGGTGACAATAGTAGGGAGTCCAGAGTTAAAGTCGGTGGTCCCCAGGAGGAAAAAATGATGAGATGGAGTCGGCATGGAGCATTGGCAAATTGTTGTTCAAGTTCGGAGAGAGGTGCAGCAGGTGAGTGAAGTCCAGAAGCTATTTGAAGGGTTGAGAATTAGAGGTTATTGCTGTAGTAATAAGAATCGGTTGCAGTGCAGAAAGATGATGGTGAAATTGACGCAAAGTTTGAGGTCACTGTAAATCAGAAGGGGCAGAAAAAATGGAAAAACACTAGCCAGCGACCAACAAAGCAGAAAAACATTAGAACGAGCCATCCAGCTCATCAGAGAAACAACAGTAACTAACAGAGACCAATAAAGCTGAAAACCAGTCGAACGAGTCACCCAGCTCAGCAGAGACACAGCCACAGTGGGGAAGATAATTTATTTGCAGCAAATCTTTGACACAGCAAATGAGTCTTATGGTGTAGTCCAATGCAGAAACGTAGCCTTGATGGCCAGAGAAGGCCAGGAATTCAGAAACCAAATCTGAGAAGCAGAAAGCGGGTAATGGAGCAGTTAACTTGTAGTTAGGGCTAAAATGCACCAACTGATGGAGCCAGTGGAAGTGAGGAGATTTAGGAGAGAAAGGGCAAAGGATGGCAAGAGATTCCCATGGATAAAAGAGCTACTTATGGAACTACCAGCCTAGTGACAGCCATCTTATGTTCCCCATGGCTTTGACTGAAGAATGGGAAGGGGAGAATGATTGGCGCCATAATTTTTAAAAATTACTTCTTAATTCCTGAGACCAAAGAGCAGGGTCATTTTAAGAGACGAGTGGGGAAAAGAAATTGAGTACCAGAGGTTGCAGTGCGTGGCAGATCATGAGAGGAGGAAAAGAGGAGAGCACAAAACGTATCTGCTCTCCCAGCAGATGCTTATATTTTCATAGTGACAAATCTATTAGCAAACTGGATACCTACTCATACTATATGTGGCCATAGTCTTTGTATCCAGGTCGCAGTATTTTCCTTTGTGTGTTAATTTTAATAAATCTGTAAACGCACTTATCAACAACAGCAGCGCAAGTCTCTTAATCAGCCAGTAATTAGCCAGCCCTTGTGGACAATACGGAGAAATATAACACAGAAAGCTTTGATCCAGGGTTTGGAATTGGGATAGAAATACTAAGCACTTATTTTGAAATGTTGAGCATAATTAGAGAGTAAAAGCAGAAATCAAAATTGGTGCTACCTCTTCCTTCTAGGCCAACTACAGATCATAAGCTTAAGGTGGTCTTCTTCCAAATTGCCCGAGCTTGTAATCAGGTGCATTAAATTATTAGCCTATTACTACATAAGCTCCTTAATAGGCTACTGTTAGGAGCACTGGTAAAGACTTGCATTGCATTTATATAGTGCCTTATTGTGCATTTCAGAAACATCACAAAGCACTTCACATATATGAAAATTACTTTAAAGTGCAACCACTGTTGTGTAGGCAACCATTTACACTTGGCAAGATACCATTAGCAGCGATGAATGACCAGTTAATCTGTTTCTGATGATATTTACTGAAGAAGGAATGTTGGCCAGGAGGACTCCCTACACTTCTTCATATAGTGCCATGGGATAATTGGCATTTACCTGACCCACCACGACAGGGTCTCATTTTGGACTGCTCATTCAGTGCTGCATTGAATTCTAGTTTATGTGCTGAAGAACCTGGAGCTGAGCTTGAACTCAAAATCTTCTGATTCAGAAATGAAAGTGAAAGTGTTATTGGCTGAGCCAAGCTGATTAAAATTTGTAAAAAAAAAGACTTTCACCAATTTCAACTAAATTGATTGCCTCACTCAAGAGGACACAGTTGTTGGAAATAAAAAAAACATTGGCATTGTAACCCTGAGGTTGCAATTAATACATATTGTTGAGTATTATAGAAGAAGTTGTACTCTGCATTTACACATTCTGTGCCTCACCTGGAATTGCTTGATGAGACAGTGTAGATGAAACGTTACAACTTTAGCTGACCTGGGAGTGCTTGATTCTTGCACTGCAAGGTACTTTTTCTGATTACGTATTCCCAGCACAGAGCTTCACTCCCAGGAGTCCATGTCAGGAAATCGTGCACACAGCCCATGATAATCATATATGTGAGTTCTAGTAAATGCCAAAAGCATACAATCATAAAATTTAGCATTGAGGTACCAAAAATTGCAAACTGTTTGTTGCCAGCATAATGAGCTCAGAAATTCCTACCTCCCCAAGCAAACCCTGTAGAGAGAGGGAATGAAAATCAAAGCCAAGAGAGGTACATAAACAAAATAACAAGATTTACATGTACTACTTTCCCTGCATGCTTTTTCCCTATGTTTACTTGGTGATTTTCTTTTATGCATATACTTTTAAATTTCCCCTATGGATGAGTTGATAAAGATAACATGTAACTGAGCCATGTAGACTAGAAGTTCCCAGGTTTGATTCCTTGGGCCCGAAATTGATGACCCTACCTTAGGGTTTTTCGGCGGTATTTCCTTGTTTTGGGCAGTCTTCCATTCGTTGGGAGTTTCATCAGGGCCTTACGCCGGCAGCTTTGAAATACCGCTGGGGAGCGGACCGCCGGCGTGCGACGCTGGGAAAACTGCCCTCGTCTGAGTTTGGTGGAAGTGGTGCTCCGTACTTCTCGAAAAAAAAAGCCCAGTCGGACCAGCCTTTCGATGGACGGTAGATATGAAACCCTGCAAAAAAGATAAGTGGATGTTTTTTTTCTAATTCCTTTACAGCGATTCAGTGAAAAAGGGTCCACTGAATGTTTACCGATGTTTTATATATTTTAAAATATATATTTTTTGTGTCCCCCCCCCCCCCCAAGGGCCGACTCTAGCCTCGGACTTAATTTGACCAGGACCGCTGAGAATCCACGTGCAACACCCATTTTTCCTGCCAGGCTTTTTTTTTCTCTCTTTTCACCAAACCTCCACCCAAAGTACCGTCAGGATCTTAGCGGTCTTTTCGATGGTAAATGGGCGGAACTTGCCTTTAATCAATTTCGGGCCCCTTGTCTGTATTGAATTAGATGTTCTCATCCTGGGCAATAGCTGGGCTGCTACATTGGCCTCCTGGGCTAGGGAAGGGGAATCAGAAGGACATCTTGCTCCTGATCACAATCTAGCGACTACTACTGTAAATTGTGTGTGTGTATATTGGCTGAGACAAGATTAGGTGAGGCTTTGATGCACCCCGTGATAAAATACATTCCTGACAGCTACTTTGGTGAGGTACCTGAGAATGGTGGGTGCCTGTAACTGTCCCGGCAGAAGTCTACACCTTCAAAACTATATGCTTATAAAGCATTTTTTTTTAGCATTATCTTTACTATTTAATTGTTTTCATATTTTCTTAATTTAATCTCATTGCTGCAGAAAAATGTAGAAAAGATGAGGGATAATTCTACACTCTCAGCAGGGAACTGCATTTGAAGGATGCGCAGGTTAGCGATAGTGTTACAACATTGTAATCCCAATTCTCTGTTCCCTCCCAGCTGGGATGACGGAATTACTCCAGTAGCCTACAATAAAAGTCTGGCTCTGTTCTTGCTGGGAATCCTCAGCAGGGTTTTCAGTATCTGGAAAAAGAAAAGGGAGTTTAACGTTTTGGGTAGCAACTCTTCATCATTACTATGCTTTTGGAGTTGAGCTGATCTTGGTATTTCATCCACCAGTTTTTACTGCTTTCTAGCATTTTTAAAAAAACTGTTGGTAATTCAATCCAGGAACTGCGTCCCTATGACAAGAGTCAGCGTTCCTCTTCCCTCGCTGCTGTCCTTTGTTTTGCCCAATCCTATTGAGGGGTTCACTTATCTTTCAGTTTCCAGAGTTTATCTCTGGAAAGTAAACTTAACTTTTCTGCTTTCAGATGTTGACAGACATGCTGTGTATTTCCAACATTTTCGGTGTGTTTTTGAAACAGTTTTATATTGCAATATCACTATTTTTACATAGATAAGGATCTGAATGTCAAATGAGTGAGCAGGACTGTAAACAAGAAGAAAAGAAAACAAAATTCACATGTATAAAATTAATTCTTCTTAGGCAGTCTCCTGGAGTCGAGGATGACTTAAATTAATTACTTTAAAGTGTAGTCACTATTGTATACTGTCATATTATAATCGACTATTTAAATATATGGCGTGAAAAGTCAATTTTAATGGGGGCGCAAAACGGGTGGTAGTGAATCGGTCAACTGTTCTACATCCTGCCTGATTTCATTTCCATTCAAGTCAATGGAAAGGGAAATTAGGTGGCTGATTTGCTACTGCCCACTTTGCACCTCCCACCAAAGTTGAATTTCACCTACATATTATTTGCTCTTTCTGATTGGTTGTACAGGGCTTATCAGTGTGTATTATATTTGTCTTAGCTTTCACAGATGCTCTCAGTTGACAAAGCCATTTTGATTGGTCAAAAGACTTGTTTATTAATGGCCGCAGCAGCTAGTCTGGAGATTGGTCGAAAAGCACTAAATACATCAGAGCAGGTGAGACAGCTTACATTTAGTAGTATTATCACACTATGAATTGAAAACTATATGCAACAACTCTTATCTACCAGACTAATCAGATGCCTCAATTAATATCAGGAAAATTATGCTAATTTTTCAGAGATTTAATAACCAACCACAGCCCACGCTAAAATATATAGAAACTGTTTACCATTTAAAATAAGTCTACGTCGACCCGATCAAACCCTTTCATAATCTTAAAAACCTCTATCTTGGTTCGCTTTTTTGATGGCCTTCTTAGCCTGCGTGACTCATGACTCCGCTGCGCAATCCACACACACATGAGCAGCATGAATATCATGAAAGTCATGCTGACACACAGAATCTGATAGAGCAGACCATTGGCGTCCTTAAACAATGCTTCCACTTCTGGACCTCTCTGGGGGAGCCATGCAGTACTCACCAGAGCACGTCTCAAGATTGGTCATAATCTGCTACATGTTCCACAACCTCGCACAGCGCTTGCGTCCAGGGGGAGACTGCAGATAGTCTTGCAATATAACCTCGAGCAGCTCTGGGCCTAGAAGGCCCGGCTGCGGACTGCACCACCTCGGCATGGGCGGCAGCAGTCTGGGCTGGCTGGCTTTCAGGTAACAGTAAGCGCACTGACGAAGTGGCAGCTGTGGGAGGACGAATGCTGTCATTCTGAGAGAGGACAGCAGGCTTGTGCTCCATGGAGCCACTGCCACTCAACTGCAGCGGCGCCTCAGCATTCCTAGTAATCTGTTGGAGGACAGATTGCTGGACTGCTGTGACACCCATCAAGGCCCTTTCCATACTGTTAAACACTGCCATAGTGGCAGCAGACTGAGCTTGCATGATAGCAAGCTGAGCCTGCATGAGAGTAGTCTGAGCTTACATGACAAAAGTCTGAGCTTCCACTGAAGCACTCAGATGTTGGGTGGCTTCTGTTTATGCTGCAATGGAAGCTGAGACATCAGCCATCGGATGGTGCATCATGGTTGGGTCCACAAGTGCGCTAATGGTCTTGCCTGTCACTTCCATGCTGGATTTCATAGGCTTCAAGCTCTGCACAAATTCCTCTGCAAGGTTGGTGCTGGACTCCTCCATGCTCTTTGACATTGCACTCAGGCTTTCTGGCAGGTCTACTACTGCACCAAACATTTTATTGTGCACACCAGTCAGCATTCTTCTGTAGGCTGCCGCTTTGAAGTCCTTACCTGAGTCCTCTGCAGTAGAGTGGAGGGTAGCCAATGTAACCCCATTTTTTAAAAAAGGAGGGAGAGAGAAAACAGGGAATTATAGACCGGTCAGCCTGATCTCAGTAGTGGGTAAAATGATGGAATCAATTATTAAGGATGTCATAGCAGCGCATTTGGAAAGAGGTGACATGATAGGTCCAAGTCAGCATGGATTTGTGAAAGGGAAATCATGCTTGACAAATCTTCTGGAATTTTTTGAGGATGTTTCCAGTAGAGTGGACAAGGGAGAACCAGTTGATGTGGTATATTTGGACTTTCAGAAGGCTTTCGACAAGGTCCCACACAAGAGATTAATGTGCAAAGTTAAGGCACATGGGATTGGGGGTAGTGTGCTGACATGGATTGAGAACTGGTTGTCAGACAGGAAACAAAGAGTAGGAGTAAATGGGGACTTTTCAGAATGGCAGGCAGTGACTAGTGGGGTACTGCAAGGTTCTGTGCTGGGGTCCCAGCTGTTTACACTGTACATTAATGATTTAGGCGAGGGGATTAAATGTAGTATCTCCAAATTTGCGGATGACACTAAGTTAGGTGGCAGTGTGAGCTGCGAAGAAGATGCTATGAGGCTGCAGAGTGACTTGGATAGGTTAGGTGAGTGGGCAAATGCATGGCAGATGAAGTATAATGTGGATAAATGTGAGGTTATCCACTTTGGTTGTAAAAACAGAGAGACAGACTATTATCTGAATGGTGACAGATTCGGAAAAGGGGAGGTGCAACGAGAGCTGGGTGTCATGGTACATCAGTCATTGAAGGTTGGCATGCAGGTACAGCAGGCGGTTAAGAAAGCAAATGGCATGTTGGCCTTCATAGCGAGGGGATTTGAGTACAGGGGCAGGGAGGTGTTGCTACAGTTGTACAGGGCCTTGGTGAGGCCACACCTGGAGTATGGTGTACAGCTTTGGTCTCCTAACCTGAGGAAGGACATTCTTGCTATTGAGGGAGTGCAGCGAAGGTTCACCAGACTGATTCCCGGGATGGTGGGATTGACCTATCAAGAAAGACTGGATCAACTGGGCTTGTATTCACTGGAGTTCAGAAGAATGAGAGGGGACCTCATAGAAACGTTTAAAATTCTGATGGGTTCAGACAGGTTAGATGCAGGAAGAATGTTCCCAATGTTGTGGAAGTCCAGAACCAGGGGTCACAGTCTAAGGATAAGAGATAAGCCATTTAGGACCGAGATGAGGAGAAACTTCTTCACCCAGAGAGTGGTGAACCTGTGGAATTCTTTACCACAGAAAGTTGTTGAGGCCAATTCACTAAATATATTCAAAAAGGAGTAGATTGAAGTCCTTACTACTAGGGGGATCAAGGGGTATGGCAAGAAAGCAGGAATGGGGTACTGAAGTTGCATGTTCAGCCATGAACTCAGTGAATGGCGGTGCAGGCTAGAAGGGCCGAATGGCCTACTCCTGCACCTATTTTTTATGTTTCTATCTATGTTTCTAGAACTCGTGCGCAATCTCGCCCTCCGGGGAGCTGGCACCTGAGCTACTCTTTCCCCTTGCCCTAGCTGCAGGCCATTCATGCCCATTGACTCACCACGTGCAGTTCCCCCCTTTAGCCTATCCTCTAAACTACACGGAGTATCAGTATCTGAGCTGGTGGCTGTGAGTGTGAAATCGAGTGTTGGTGCTGTGCCTTGGTGATCTTCTATTTCATGCTCCTCACCAGTGTCTGGCCAAGTGTCAGTTCTTGGCTATCTGAAAAGCGAAAGGCACAAGGCTAAGTTTGGAGGAGGTGGGGTGGGGGGAAGCAAAAGGTGCATGCTTGCACCATGTACAGCTTGTAAATCAGAAGAGATTGTTGGATGATGAGCAAGTGGGATGCGAGGTGGGGGATTATATTTGAGGATGCCAGCATCTTGTATACTTTCAGCCCCACCACTGGCCATGGACTCAGCGATGCCCCTCAATAACCAGCACCGTCTTCTGCATCAAGGTCAGGTTATGCAGGCTGGTTAGGTCCTGTTGACACCGGTTGTTCCCGCAAGAGAAAGGGAAGTGTCAGTGAGTGTAGTGCAATGTGTTTGGGTGATATGCCTGTCATGGTTGAAAAGCTGACAGTGTGTGCAAGCTGTGAGATGTTGGTATGGCTTTCAACAGTGGTACGTGAGTGAGGATGAGGTAAAGCTATGAATGTGAGGTATGAGTCGTTTTTAGTAAAATTGGCAATCCATTTGCAATATATGATGCCGTGGAGTTTCAAAAATTCTGCAATGTTTGCAACAAAAACAAATACATTTTCAAATGTTTCATTCTACTGAGGTAAACATATTAGAAAATCTCCACACATAGCCTAGCATTTTATAATAATTATTTTGTCCTTGTAGATTGCGAGTCTGACTCGAGCACAGGAGCACATTCAAGTTTGTTGGGAGATTTGGGCGACACTGAAATCTACAGCAGCAGGTCAGTAAACAAGGATAGCCTGGATCTGTCAGAGTAAATTGCTGATCCTGAGCACATGCAGCTGCTGATGCCTGGGCTGATGGGGTTAAGGGACCCTAACATTTCCAAATCCAATAATTCAATTCATTTTATTTCAAAAGTCTGGGTAAAGATGAGAAATGTAATAAGCAGAATTTCAATTCTCCTTATATTATATGCAAGTTATAGGTGCTGATTGGTATTGATGGGCAGCCAGAATTTAGACCATTAGTTGGTTGATATTGTTATGTATGTAAACATTACCAATGTGTAAGACTTGCCACCAGGGGCGCACCTGTGGGAGACCCAAGGGTCACCTGCACATCCTGGGCAAGCAGTTATAAAAGGCAGTCTACCATGCTGCTTCCTCACTCTGGAGTTACATTAAAGAGACCATGGTCACAACAGTTTGAGCTTACAAAATACAGTCACGTGGAGTTATTCTGAACATAACAGATATAGTTTATACAGCAGCTGGCCGACAGCCATGATGTGCGAGGATTCTTCATCGCAGTTAAGGCCACCTTCGGTCCAAACACCCAAGGCCCCACCCTGCTGTTGGCCAAGACCGGGGAAAATACTCATCAAGGACACCGATGCAGTCAGGGCCCGCTGGAAGGAGCACTTCGAAGATTTCCTCCATCGAGACTCTGCTTTTGACTCGAGTGTTCTCGACTCCATTCCGCAGCATGCTACCCGCCACCACCTCAGTGAGACCCCAACACTGCACGAGGTAGAAAAAGCCATAAGACAGCTAAAAAAGCAAGGCTACGGGGGCGGATGGAATCCCAGCTGAGGCACTGAAGTATGGCGGAGAGGTACTGCTGGCGTGGATACATGACCTCATCTCATCTGGAAGGAGGAGAGCATGCCGGGAGATCTTAGAGATGCAGTTATCGTGACCATCTTTAAAAAAGGAGACAAGTCCGACTGTGGCAACTACAGAGGAATCTCCCTACTATCAGCCACTGGGAAAGTCATCGCTAGAGTCCTCCTCACTCGTCTTCTCACTGTGGCCGAGGAGCTCCTCCCGGAGTCGCTGTGCGGATTTCGTCCCTATGGGGCACAACGGACATGATTTTTGCAGCGCGACAGCTGCAAGAAAAATGCAGGGAACAGCGCCAACCCTTATACATGGCCTTCTTTGATCTTACACAGGACTTTGACACTCTCAACTGCAAGGATCTATGGAGCATCCTTCTCCATTTCAGATGCCCCAAAAGTACATCACTATCCTTCACCTGCTCCATGACGACATGCAAGCCGTGATCCTTACCAACGGATCCATCACAGACCCAATTCACGTACGGACCGGGGTCAAGCAGGGCTGTATCATCGCCCCAACCCTCGTCTCAATATTCCTCGCTGCTATGCTCCACCTCACAGTCGACAAGCTATTCGCTGGAATGGAACTAAAGTATAGAACCAGTGGGAACCTGTTCAACCTTCGCCGGCTCCAGGCCAGATTCAAGACCACCCCAACCTCTGTCGTCGAGCTACAGTACACGGACGACGCCTGCGTCTGCGCACACACAGTGGCTGGACTCCAGGATATAGTTGACGTATTTACTGAGGCGTACGAAAGCATGAGCCTTGCGCTAAACATCAGTAAGACAAAGGTCCTCCACCAGCCTGTCCTCGTCGCACAACACTGCCCCCCAGTCATCAAGATCCACGCTGTGGCCCTGGACAATGTAGACCACTTCCCTTATCTTGGGAGCCTCCTATCAACAAGCGCAGGCATTGACGACGAGATCCAACACCGCCTCCAGTGCGCCAGTGCAGCCTTCGGCCACCTGAGGAAAAGAGTGTTTGAAGACCAGGCCCTCAAAACTCAAAGCTGTAGGGATCCATTGGTCAGGATCATGGCCAACAGTTTATAGGGCTGTAGTAATACCCGCCCTCCTGTATGGCTAAGAAACATGGACCATGTACAGTAGACACCTCAAGTCGCTGGAGAAATACCACCAACGATGTTTCTGCAAGATCCGACAAATCCCCTGGGAGGACAGATGCACCAACGTTAGCTTCCTCAACCAGGCCAACATCCCCAGCTTTGAAGCACTGACCACACTTGATCAGCTCTGCTGGGCAGGCCACATAGTTCGCATGCCAGACATGAGACTCCCAAAGGAAGCGCTCTACTCTGAACTCCTTCACGACAAACGAGCCAAAGGTGGGCAGTGGAAACATTACAAGGACATCCTCAAAACCTCCCTGATAAAGTGCAACATCCCCACTGACGCCTGGGAGTCCCTGGCCAAAGACTGCCCTAAATGGAGGAAGTGCATCCAGGAGGGGGTTGAGCTCCTCGAGTCTCGTCGCCGAGAGCATACAGAAATCAAGCGCAGACAGCGGAAAGAGCATGCGGCAAACCAGTCCCACCCACCCCTTCCCTCAACGACTATCTGTCCCACCTGTGACAGAGATTGTGGTTCTCGCATTGGACTGTACAGCCACCGAAGAACTCATGTTAAGAGTGGAAGCAAGTCTTCCTCGATTCCGAGGGACTGCCTATGATGATAGTTTGTATATAAGAGACTCATGAGATTAGTGTTACAATTTTTGATTGGTGTCCATATGAACAGTTTAAAATAAACAACTCTTGTGGGAACTTCAGATAGTCTTGCTCTGCGCTGGCTTCCAATTTTCCAATCTGGAGTGAGGAACCGTGGGGTAATCTTTCGTCTGCAATGCAAGGATGATAACCTGGTAGAGTGGATCGTCTACCTAGTATTAGAACCACTGCTATTGAGCTCCATTCATTACATTAATTTCAATAGGATGAAAATTGGGCGAGTTCTACAACCGACGGGCAATCCACTTCATTCATGTGGTGGACAAAAATATAGCCAGAAGTAATTTCTTAGCCGTAGTTCCAAAACATATCTCCAACACATGTCATCTAACCTTCAGTCTAAATGATGGAACCTGATTGGCAAACAATAAACTCTGTAGAGAAGTTTTACTTGTCACATTTTTGGAGAGATGCTTGAACATGTTCCTTTCTCCCAGTACAGCAACGCCTGCTGAATATTCCTTTTTACTGCAGTATTTCTATGCGACAAGTTGCTTTTGTATTGGCTGTTCTATTTTGTAATTTAGCTTCACTATTCAGTGTTCAATGCTAATGGCCAGAATTGTCCCCCAAAAAAGCAGTGAGTTTGGACCTTGGGGGCAATTAAATTGTTAAAAATGGGATTACCGACCTGATCCAGTCTCCAACCCACCCACTTCCAGTTTTGACGGAGACGGGACAGGGGTGGGTGACTGCTCCCAGGGGATGGTACCTTAATTTAAATATTGTATTGAGGCTGGCAGCTTCTTTTTTTCACCTCCATTTTGAATTTAACTGCATGTGGGCGAGTTTCACACAACTCGTGAAACCCAGCAGTTAAACTGAGGCGGGAACTGTTGCATCAGGAGATAAGTGGCTTTTCCTACCTCCTGGATCCAGGGTCCCTTCAAAACCCACCCCTGCGATTGGAGAACCCCTCAGGAGGTCTCGGATCGCCTTCCCAGGCCTCCGGTCCCCACCATTATGTCTTCCCCAAACACACCTCTCTGATGATGCTGAGGCCGGCCACAATCCTCTGGTGGCGAACCCTGATCCTCTTTTTTCCCCAACCCCCCATCGGCCTCCCATGACCCCCAACCTAGCCCATGCCGATCTCCAACCCCTCCCCCGCCCCCCACCTATCCCCGAACCCCGGACGATCCCCGATCACCGACGTTCTGCCGATCCTGTGGCTGACTATCCCCTGCCCATCCCCACCCCGGTGACCCAATCCCCCGATCATGCCGACCCTGAACCCCCACCATGAGCCCCCCAAACATGCTGACCGTCCCCCCAACCCCCCAACGATCTCTGACCATGCTGACCCCCACCCAACTGATCCCCAACCATGCCGAACCTGCAATCCATCCCCTGGACCTATCTCTTGCATCTGAGTCCTACCCGCCTCCAGTCAGCCAACCTCTTAATCTGGCTACCTGCAGGTGGGAATCCGAGGCCTCACATTCAAATCATGTCCTGCTGTGAAAGTCGGAGGGGCCCCGCCCCCAACCTGCCTCCCTTGAGAAAATTCCGACCAAGGTGTCCGTGTAATTATGTTAATATTTTGAACTTTAAGAATGCAGATGTGTTGAATGTAGCCATTTTGTTGTACTACCAATGTGACTGTTTATCTCTGTAGGTGATGTCTCAAAAGACCCCACAGAGACCCTGTTACTTCTGTATGAGTTTGAAGCCAGGACTAAGTTGAATGATCCAGAGATAGAGAATGTGCTGGAGAGAGTGCTACAACTTCAGCAGATAGAGCCCAAAACACTGGAAACCCTGGCCTGTAAGCATTAACCCTTTCAGTCCTGATTTTGGCTATGTTACTCGTAGACACCGAGTTAGTTGTTGATTTGTGAAATGGGATTATTGCAGATATGACAACTTACGTTCAAGGCATTTATATTAAAGTACTATTATTTAACTGCTGCCTAAAGTAAACCACTAATCTGTTGTTACCCTTGTAATCTAACATGAAATTCTTCTTCTGTCATTCCCCTTCTGTTCTGCATGATGATTCTTAGCTCTTGGCAGACGTGCTAGATGCTACAAATGGCTAACTATGTAGTGTTAATATTATGGCCATTGCAGGAGGATGTAAAAAATATTCCTTATTAAATTTTAGTGAAGAATTATTTTAAAAATCTTAAGTTATCACTGCTTAACAGTTCCCTGTGAATTCCCATCTTCAAATATTTTAAGATTGTTATGAAATAATGATACTTGAATTAATATACCTTTTTAGTTGAACATCTCACAATGTTTAACAAAATGAACTACTTTTGAAGTACACTCACTTGTCATGTAGGCAATTAAATACAGTACTATAATAGGAAAAGAATATCAATTTTATAGAAAGTATATATACTGGTTGATTTTAATGTTCTCAGACCGCTTATTCATGACTACCTTGTTTTTTTTAAACTAATTTATAACCTGACTGAATGGAGCACAATATCCTAACTAATCTAATAAAAAAATTAGAAGTATAAATGACCAATACCGATCGAACTATTTCACGCAAACTCTGCAACTCCCTGCCCCCAGCTGATGTGGATGCCCTTCTAAGGGGCGAGTGGAGGTTATTGGTGTATATGGATGCTGGTGGAGTTTCATGCTGTTCCAGTGGAGGAATTCAACACCAATGTATTTATTATCTTCTTTCCCTTTTTTGAATTTTGCCTCGTTAGCCATGGATGGTTGAAAGATTTGTTATCTGATTTTTCTTCTACCTGTGGCAAAGTGGCTGACTCAGTACTTATCCATACAATATGGTTCCAATAGAGAATTCCGTGCAATAAATTGTGGGACAAACTATTTGAACTTAAATCTTCGATTTGTTTTCATGATAGTTATTTGCTATGGAAAGAGGTCACCAATCCAGTATTGCTACAGTTCCTAGATTTCTGGATTAACCAACAAAAAGAATAGTATCTCATTAGATAAAGTTGCCAATCAGTCTTCGATATGTAGAGTCTACCAACTGTATGGAGGATAATATACTTTTTATTCTCTTGTAAATTAAAGCCTTATCTATGGAATCTCCTGCTCACTACCCATCAGTATGTAAAAAGGCCTTGAAGATCGCCTTATCTCTTCGAAAGAAGCAGCTTGATGTGGATGTAATACGATGCAGGTCAGTAGCCAAGCCAAAGGGAATATATGATCACTTTAAAGCTTGTTAATTCACATGACCATTCCCTATTGCCCGGAATGATTGGGCAATGCCTCCAGCTCATTGGTTTATGTTTCACACACCAGAACTCATTTGTCAGAAATTATGGCCGGGAAATTGGAGCCTTTAATGCCGGCTGGTTTGTAAGAAAAAATGCTGCCGCCCGCTTCCAGCACAGAATGGGAGGCAGCCATTTTGGGCAGTGTAAAGTCCTGTCCCCTCAGTACAGATTCACACGAGGCATGTAGTGAAGTCGAGGTCACTCTGGACCTGCACCTTTATTTCACAGCTCTGGAATGCTGCACTTGCCTGAGACCTCTCCTTATATACCTGTCTCTTGCAAGTGCACCCCTGGTGGTAAGGTATGCTGGTGGTTACAGGTCATATCTTATTACAGTCATGTATAGCATGTTAGGATACAGTTATATATAATAATGTAAGATACATGACATCACCCTCCCCCAAGGTCTTATTGTCTTTATAGGTTCAGTCTCTCAGGTGGTCTACGCTCTCGCGTGGAGCGTCTGAGTTGTGGTTCAGTTGTTTGCCTTGGTGTCTGTTTTTCTTTGGGTGTGGTTGCTGGTATCTCGCCTGGGCTGTCTGTTTCGATTGGTGTGATTGTTGTTGACTCGCCTGGGCTGTCTGTTGGGATTGCCCTTTCCTCAGTTTGTTCCCTCTGTCTGTCTACTGGGTGTGGTGCGAGTTCCACATTGTAGTCTGCCTCTGGTTCCGCAGTGTTGTTGGTAAATCTGCTTTTGACTTGGTCTACATGCCTCCGGCAGGTTTTGTCATTGTCCATTTGTACTACCAGTAGTCTGTTTCCTTCCTTGCCCGTTACTGTCCCTGCAAGCCATTTGGGACCCCTGCCATAATTTAGTACAAACACTTTGTCCCCTATCTCATTCCATCTCCCTCTCGAATTTCTGTCATGGTACTCAGTCAGCTTACGGCGCTTTGCCTCAACGATTTTGTGCATGTCTGGGAGGATTAATGAGAGCCTTGTTTTTAAAGTCCTTTTCATCAACAGTTGCGCGGGGGGGGATCCCAGTCAGTGAGTGCGGACGAGATCTGTATGCCAGCAGCAGTCGCGACAGGCGACCCTGCAGCATGGAACCTTGGATTTTAAGCATGCCTTGTTTAATGATTTGCACTGCTCTCTCCGCCTGGCCGTTGGAGGCCGGCTTGAACGGTGCCGTCTTGACGTGATTTATGCCGTGGTCAATTATAAAATCTTGGAATTCTGCGCTGGTGAAGCACGGACCATTGTCACTGACCAATATGTCAGGGATTCCGTGCGTTACAAACATGGTTGCGAGGCTCTCCACAGTGGTGGAGGTTGTGCTCGAGTTTAAAATGGTGCATTCCATCCACTTTGAAAATGCATCTACAACTACGAGGAACATTTTGCCCATGTATGGGCCCACATAGTCTACGTGCACCCACGACCACGGTTTGGTAGGCCAGGGCCAGGGGCTCGGTGGAGCCTCCCTGGGGGCATTGCTGAGTTGGGCACAAATGGTGCACCTTCGGACGCAGAGCTCCAAGTCCGCGTCAATACCAGGCCACCAGACGTGGGATCTGGCTATGGCCTTCATGAGAACGATCCCCGGGTGCTCACGGTGGAGCTCCCGGACAAATGCCTCTCTGCCTCGCAGAGGCATGACTACTCGGCTGCCCCACATCAGGCAGTCTGCTTGTAGTGATAGCTCATGCATGCGCCTGTGAAAGGGTTTTAATTCCTCGGGGCAGGCATCGCGAGCCTCTGCCCAGTCGCCGGTTAGGACACATCTTTTTACTAAGGATAACGTGGGGTCGCTGGCCGTCCAGGCTCTGATTTGGCGAGCCGTCATGGGCGAACCTGTGGACTCAAAGGCATTGATTGCCATGACTATCTCACAGTCCTGTTCGTCAGACCCTTCCGTGGTCGCCAGGGGTAGCCTGCTGAGCGCGTCGGCACAGTTGTCTGTGCCTTATTGTGTAGTCGTAGGACGCTAGCATGAGTGCCCACCGTTGAATTCGTGCCGAGGCGTTGCCGTTTATTGCCTTGCTCTCGGATAGGAGGGACATGAGGGGCTTGTGGTCGGTTTCTAATGCGAACTTGGCCCCGAAAGGTATTGGTGCATCTTTTTGACACCGTACACGCACGGGAGTGCCTCCTTCTCTACCATTCCGTACCCGCGCTCCGCCCGCGAAAGTAAACCTGGAGGCATAAGCTATGGGTTGTAATTTGCCCGCACTATAGACATGTTGCAAAACGCACCCGACCCCATACGCTGACGCATCGCATGTGAGAACTAGCTTTTTACCTGGGTCAAAGAAAGTCAAAACATTGTTGGAACACAGAAGGTTGCGTGCCTTATTGAAGGCGCGTTCCTGGGTGGCCCCCCAAAACCAATCGCACCCCTTCCTGAGTAGCACGTGGAGAGGCTCCAGCAGTGTGTTTAAGTTCTGCATAAAGTTCCCAAAGTAATTGAGTAGCCCGAGAAAGGCGCGCAGTTCTGAGACATTCCGGGGCCTGGGTGCCAGGCGAATTGCTTCTGTTTTGGACTCTGTTGGGCGGATTCCATCATCGGCAATCCTTCTGCCCAAAAATTCAACCTCGGGTGCGAGAAACAGGCACTTGGATTTCTTGACTCGTATGCCTACCCGATCCAACCATTTTAGTACTTCCTCCAAATTACGGAGATGGGAGTCGGTGTCCCTGCCCGTGATAAGTATGTCGTCTTGAAATACAACCGTCCCCGGGATGGACTTGAGCAGACTCTCCATGTTGCGCTGGAATATGGCAGCTGCCGACCTGATGCCGAATGGGCATCGATTGTACATGAAAAGGCCTCAATGTGTGTTGATGGTGGTGAGTAGCTTGGATTCCTCGGTCAATTCTTATGACATATATGCAGATGTGAGGTCTAATTTTGAGAAGAGTTTACCTCCAGTCAATGTGGCAAATAAGTCCTCCGCTCTGGGCAGCGGGTACTGGTCCTGTAGGGAGACTCTGTTTATGGTAGATTTGTAGTCCCCACAGATTCGTACAGATCCATCAGGCTTCATGACTGGGACGATGGGACTTGCCCAGTCGCTAAATTCCACAGGTGATATAATGCCTTCCCGCACAAGCCTGTCTAGTTCGTGTTCAATCTTTTCCCTCATCACATAGGGTACAGCTCTGGCCTTGTGATGGACCAGTCTCGCATCCTGTGTGATGTAGATTTTGACTTTGGCCCCTTTGAAAGTGCCCACACCTGGCTGAAAGAGATGTTCAAATCGCTTTATAACCGTTGAGCAGGAGGTCCGTTCCTCTAATGATATGGCATGGACATCATCCCATTTCTAGTTTAGTTTTGCCAACCAGCTTCTCCCCAGCAGTGCTGGGGGGTCTCGGGGACAATCTACAGGGGAAGTCGGTTCACTGTCCCTTTGTGTGTGACAGAGAGCATGGCGCTGCCGAGGACTGGTACGATTTCTTTGGTATAGGTCCTTAGTGTGGTGTCGACCCTTGTGAGTTTTGGTCTGTCTCTTTTATGCGGCCACAGTTGTTCAAATTGTTGAGCGCCCATGAAAGATTGACTCGCTCCCGTATCCAGCTCCATGTTGACAGATATCCCGTTGAGTAGGACCCTCATCATTATAGGAAGCATCCTGTTGTAGGAGCAGCGGCCATTGATCGTGTTGACCCGCTGTACATCGGTGTCCCGGGTACTGTCCCCACCATCTTCTGGTCCGCTTTCCGACCCATCCGATTCGTATACCAGCCGAGCTGCTGTTTTTTTGCACATGCGGGCCAAATGCCCTGTATATTCACAATTTCTGCAAACAGCCTGCTGAAATCGACATCCCCTTGACGAGCGCCCACCCCCACACCTCCAGCACAGACCTGTTCTATTGTTTAAAGTGTTCCCAAAGAATGAGCTGTGTCTGGCTGATCTCTCTTGAGCTTCCCTCAGTTTGTAGTTGATTGCTCGCATTGTGGGTTGGTGAGGTGTGAACGGCCATTCCTGTGGCCCTTGATGGCTTCTACCTGCTGTCGAGAGCCTGTTCTCCCGGTTTTGTCTGTGTGTGGGGGTAGCAGCATGTTTAGTGCTGTGAACTTCTTTTTCGATATTTCATTAGTTGTCGTACCTGCATTGTAAATCAACCTCGTTTCTTCTTCCCCTACCAAGAATGTCTGTGCAACCAGTGCTGCTGCCTCTAAGGTCAGGTTCTTGGTCTCTATGAGCTTTCGGAATATGCCTGCGTGGCCTATTCCTTCAATGAAAAAGTCTCTCAGCATTTCTCTCCTCAGTTCATCGGAGAACTCACATAAACTAGCCAACCTCCGAAGTTCCGCCACGAAGTCGGGTATGCTCTGGCCCACACAGCGTCTGTAGTCGTAGAACCTGTGTCTGGCCATGTGTAGGCTGCTCGCTGGCTTCAGGTGGTCTCTTACCAGTGTGCTCAATTCTTCAAACGACTTGCTTGCTGGTTTCTCGGGTGCCAACAGATCCTTCATTAAAGCGTATGTTTTCGAGCCACAGCTGGTCAAGAGATGGACTCTTCTCTTGTCTGACTTATCGTCGCCTAACCAGTCTTTGGTTACAAAGCTTTGCTGGAGCCTTTCTATAAAGTCCTCCCAATTGTCTCCCGCATTGTACTTTTCATCTGATCCGTTGTTCGCCATTCTGTGGATTCTGTAATCGTGTAACTCGTCGCCACTGTAAAGTTCTGTCCCCTCAGTACAGATTCACACGAGGCATGTAGTGCAGTCAAGGTCACTCTGGACCTGCACCTTTATTTTACAGCTCTGGAATGCTGCACTTGCCTGAGACCTGTCCTTATATACCTGTGTCTTGCAAGTGGTAAGGTATGTTAGTGGTTACAGGTCATCTCTTATTACAGTCATGTATAGCATGTTAGGATACAGTTATATATAATAATGTAAGATACATGACAGGCAGGTCACCAGCACTTCGATTGTCTGTGCTCGCTTCCCATATTTAAACGATCTGGATTGTGATGTCAATTGTCAGATTGTGCATCGCCTGAATTGACACATGATCTGTGATTTTGGATGTCGCCGCTCTTAATACCTTCCTCTCTCCAAACTATGCACAGAAGAATGTGCGTGCAGCAGCACAACGGAACCGCTGCCAGCACTTTTTATAGGGACACACAACTTTCAGGTAAATTTAGATTTTTGCTTTTGGACTGGTTTCTTTACATTTTATTATCATGGCTTGGTGCAATACATTTTAAAAGTTGTTAAATTATATAGGGAATGCTGCTGGACATTTGGAAGACTTTGGCTCTTAAAGGAAGGCCTCTGAGAATATCACTTGCTCCCAGTTTTGGGGGCTCCAGTTACAGTCCTCCTTGGGCTGCAGCATCACCCGGAGATGGAGCAGAGGCAGCAAAGGGGGCAAGCTGCTCGCAGAGGGAGGAAGAAACAGAAGAGGAGTAAACGGAAGGAAGGAGGCAACCCAGACAGCCTCTTTCTGGCCGGGATATCCGGAATCGAATCATCTGCCTGTGGTACTAGTGAACACAACCCCAATTCCCCTTCAAAATTTGTCCCAAACCTTAACTTCCCTCTATTTCTGACCATCACAGATCCTCTTGGCCACAATGCTGAAATAAAAACCACCACAAAGCAAATTTTCCAATCCAATTTTATCCATATATGCATCCAATATTACATCAAAAAATCAACTAATCACTTTTTTGCATTCCCTTAATGACACTCTTGCGTGTGCCTTTGCCCATCCTAATGCTCTTACACAGTGCTACCCTAGTGACTGCAGCATAACTGGTGGAAGGCTGCTGACTTTCAGTGGGTGACACAGCAGGTGGCCTTGTATATGATCTCGAGGAGCTAGTGCCTATGAGTGTGAAATCAAGTGATGGTGTTTCTTCTTCACTGTCCTCTCCTTGGTCAATCACTGGCTGGGCAGGCTGGATTTCCTGGGTGTCTAAAATGAGTAAGACACAAGGGTAGGGTTGTGGCGAGGGGAGGAGGGATGTTAAAGCAAGATGTGCATGCTTATACCATGTGCAGCTTGTAAATCAGAAGAGATTGTGGGATGTGAGTAGGAGGATAACAGATGAGGATACTGGCAGCTTGTATTCTTTCTGCCCCACTGCTGTCCAAGAGCTCAGCCATCCCCTGCCAAGAATGACCAGCACCGTCTCCAAGGGGATGAGGTGAAGCTAGGAATGAGAGATGTGCCTCGTTTTAGGTAGAGATTGTTGGTAGGTGAGTAATAGCGGGGTATCGTGCATTGAGCAGTGCGTTTGGCTAGTGGTGCAGTTGTTAGGAACGGCTTTTGATGATGCATTCACTGACCTTGACCACTCGTCTGAGGTAATGAAACTTCTTTCGGCATTGGAGCCAGGTCCTGGGTAGGATAGTGCTGGAAGTGATTGCCTCGGTGACCTGGTCCCACATTCTTTTTTCTGGAGGGCCTCCTGGCCCACTTTGGGTAAAGGGCCTCTCTTCCAATGTTGATCCCCTGCACAAAGCTCGACTGCTGCATTCGAGACCCTGGCCTGTTGAGCCATTTGTTAGTGCTGAAGCACTTTTAGCATTTTTGATCGGCAGTAGGCAGCTCACCTTTAAGAGGAACAGACTTTCGAGTGCTGAAGCAATTTAAAAACATTTTTATCTGCAGAACACAGCTCATCTTTAGGAGGTACAAACTGCCTAGTGCTGAAATATTTTTTTAAATTTAGCTGCAGAAGGCAGTTCAGTTTTAAAAGCTGCAGACTGCCTTGAAGAGGAGCAGACTAGCTCTAAGTAAAGCTACCCTCACTCTAGCAATGTAACCTTCATCCCCCTGCTGAGCGCGCAGGTTGTCAGTAGCGTGTTCCACGCTAGGCTTTGCACTACAATCATGATAGTTGGCAGGCAGCACAAAATTGACACCAATACCAATGTCAGTTGCCTTATAATTATGACAATGAAAAGTGCTGTCATGAGACAGCCAAAGCAATGTAATCCATTAGAGAAGAACATCAGAATTAGATGCAGTAGTAGGCCATACGGCCCTTCGAGCCTGCTCCGCCATTCAATATCATGACTGATCTTCGACCTCAACTCCACTTTCCCGCCAGATCCCATTTGTTGTGTATCTGTAAAGCATGCACTCCCATGTCCCTCCACCAGGGAGTGCATCCCCTGAAGTCCTAAGGGATCCCAGCATCCCTTGGGAGCACTGTATATAAGCCGGCCCCTAAGGTCTGTTCCTCACTCTGGAGATTCTTAATAAAGACTGAGGTCACTGTTACTTTAACCTCCCTGTGTGCAGTCTCATCTGTGTTAGGAACACAATACCATTTACCGATATATAAAACGGAAAAGAGTGACTAAAGTAAATGTTGGTCCCTTAGAAGATGAGAAGGGGGATTTAATAATGGGAAATGTGGAAATGGCTGAGACCTTCAACAATTATTTTGCTTCGGTCTTCACAGTGGAAGACACAAAAACCATGCCAAAAATTGCTGGTCACGGGAATGTGGGAAGGGAGGACCTTGAGACAATCACTATCACTAGGGGGGTAGTGCTGGACAGGCTAATGGGACTGAAGGTAGACAAGTCCCCTGGTCCTGATGAAATGCATCCCAGGATATTAAAAGAGATGGTAGAAGTTATATCAGATGCATTCGTTATAATCCACCAAAATTCTCTGGACTCTGGGGAGGTACTATCGGATTGGAAAGCAGCTAATGTAACGCATCTGTTTAAAAAAGGGGCAGACAAAAGGCAGGTAACTATAGGCCGGTTAGTTTAACATCTGTAGTGGGGAAAATGCTTGAAACTATCATTAAGGAAGAAATAGCGAGACATCCAGATAGGAATAGTGCAATCAAGCAGACGCAACATGGATTCATGAAGGGGAAATCACGTGTAACTAATTTACTGGAATTCTTTGAGGATATAACGAGCATGGTGGATAGAGGTGTACCGATGGATGTGGTGTATTTAGATTTTCAAAAGGCATTCGATAAGGTGCCACACAAAAGGTTACTGCAGAAGATAAAGGTACGCGGAGTCAGAGGAAATGTATTAGCATGGATCGAGAATTGGCTGGCTAACAGAAAGCAGAAAGTCGGGATAAATGGGTCCTTTTCGGGTTGGAAATCAGTGGTTAGTGGTGTGCCACAGGGATCGGTGCTGGGACCACAACTATTTACAATATACATAGATGACCTGGAAGAGGGGACAGAGTGCAGTGTAACAAAATTTGCAGATGACACAAAGATTAGTGGGAAAGCGGGTTATGCAGAGGACACAGAGAGGCTGCAGAGAGATTTAGATAGATTAAGTGAATGGGCTAAGGTTTGGCAGATGGAATACAATGTCGGAAAATGTGAGGTCATCCACCTTGGAAAAAAAAAACAGTAAAAGGGAATATTATTTGAATGGGGAGAAATTACAACATGCTGCGGTGCATAGGGACCTGGGGGTCCTTGTGTATGAAACTCTTTTAGAGATCCTTGTGTATGAATCCCAAAATGTTAGTTTGCAGGTGCAGCAGGTAATCAGGAAGGCGAATGGAATGTTGGCCTTCATTGCGAGAGGGATGGAGTACAAAAGCAGGGAGGTCCTGCTGCAACTGTACAGGGTATTGGTGAGGCCGCACCTGGAGTACCGCTTGCAGTTTTGGTCACCGTACTTAAGGAAGGATATACTAGCCTTGGAGGGGGTACAGAGACGATTCACTAGGCTGATTCTGGAGATGAGGGGGTTACCTTATGATGATAGATTGAGTAGACTGGGTCTTAACTCGTTGCAGTTCCGAAGGATGAGGGATGATCTTATAGAAACACTTAAAATAATGAAAGGGATAGACAGGATAGAGACAGAAAGGTTTTTTCCACTGGTCGGGAAGACTAGTACTAGGGGGCACAGCCTCAAAATACGGGGGAGCCAATTTAAAACCGAGTTGAGAAGGAATTTTTTCTCCCAGAGGGTTGTGAATCTGTGGAATTCTCTGCCACAGAAAGTTGTTGAGATCAATTCATTAAATATATTTAAAAAGGAGTTAGATGTAGTCCTTACTACTAGGGGGATGAAGGGGTATGGCGAGAAAGCAGGAATGGGGTACTGAAGTTGCATGTTTAGCCATGAACTCATTGAATGGCAGTGCAGGCTCGAAGGGCCGAATGGCCTACTCCTGCACCGACATAGGAACATAAGATTTAGGAAGAGGAGTAGGCCATCTAGCCCCTCGAGCCTGCTCCGCCATTCAACAAGATCATGGCTGATCTGGCCGTGGACTCAGCTTCACTTACCTGCCCACTCCCCATAACCCTTAATTCCCTTATTGGTTAAAAATCTATCTATCTGTGATTTGAATATATTCAATGAGCTAGCCTCAACTGCTTCCTTGGGCAGAGAATTCCACAGATTCACAACCCTCTGGGAGAAGAAATTCCTTCTCAACTCGGTTTTAAATTGGCTCTCCCGTATTTTGAGGCTGTGCCCCCTAGTTCTAGTCTCCCCGACCAGTGGAAACAACCTCTCTGCCTCTATCTTGTCTATCCCTTTCATTATTTTAAATGTTTCTATAAGATCACCCCTCATCCTTCTGAACTCCAACGAGTAAAGACCCAGTTTACTCAATCTATCATCATAAGGTAACCCCCTCATCTCTGGAATCAGCCTAGTGAATCGTCTCTGTACCCCCTCCAAGGCTAGTATATCCTTCCTTAAGTAAGGTGACCAAAACTGCACGCAGTACTCCAGGTGCGGCCTCACCAATACTCTGTACAGTTGCAGCAGGACCTCCCTGCTTTTGTACTCCATCCCTCTCGCAATGAAGGCCAACATTCCATTCGTCTTCCTGATTACCTGCTGCATCTGCAAACTAACTTTTTGGGATTCATGCACAAGGACCCCCAGGTCCCTCTGCACCGCAGCATGTTGTAATTTCTCCCCATTCAAATAATATTCCCTTTTACTGTTTTTTTTTTCCAAGGTGGATGACCTCACATTTTCCAACATTGTATTCCATCTGCCAAACCTTAGCCCGTTCGCTTAACCTATCTAAATCTCTTTGCAGCCTCTCTGTGTCCTCTACACAACTCGCTTTCCCACTAATAAAAAGGCAAGCCTGAAAGCTCGGTGCCTCAATGCGAGGAGTATTCGGAACCCAGGAGAGGGCTCTGAGCTAGTTAGGGTGGGTGAGAGCGCAGATGAACAGGACCCCAAGAAAGAATGCAAAAGGCAGGAGGCAACAGAGCCGAGTAGCATTGGGGTAAGTGTAAACGACAAGGTGATAGGAAGGGACAATATGTATGAATATAAAGGGGCTGCAGGAGGGGTCAAAACTAAAAATCATGTTTTAAAAGCTAGTATTAAAACACTTTACCTAAACGCACGCAGCATTCGAAATAAAGTAAATGAGTTGACGGCACAAATCATTACAAATGGGTGTGATTTGGTGGCCATTACAGAAACGTGGTTGCAGGGTGGCCAAGACTGGTAATTAAACATACAGGGGTATCTGACAATTCGGAAGGATAGACAAGAAGGGAAAGGAGGTGGGGTAGCTCTGTTAATAAAGGATGTTATCAGGGCAGTTGTGAGAGATTATATTGGCTCTAATGAACAAAATGTTGAATCATTGTGGGTGGAGATTAGAGATAGTAAGGGGAAAAAATCATTATTGGGCGTAGTTTATAGGCCCCCAAATAATAACTTCACGGTGGGGCGGACAATAATCAAGGGAATATAGAGGCATGTGAAAAAGGAACGGCAGTAATCATGGGGGATTTTAACCTACATATCGATTGGTCAAATCAAATCGCACGGGATAGCCTGGAGGAGGAATTCATAGAATGCATACGGGATTGCTTCTTAGAACAGTATGTTACAGAACCTACAAGGGAGCAAGCTATCTTAGATCTGGTCCTGTGTAATGAGACAGGAATAATAAACGATCTCCTAGTAAAAGATCCTCTCGGAATGAGTGATCACAGTATGGTTGAATTTGTAATGCAGATTGAGGGTGAGGAAGTAGTGTCTCAAACGAGCATACTATGCTTAAAACAAAGGGGACTACAGTGGGGTGAGGGCAGAGTTAGCTAAAGTAGACTGGGAACACAGACTAAATGGTGGCACAATTGAGGAACAGTGGAGGACTTTTAAGGAGCTCTTTCATCGTGCTCAACAAAAATATATTCCAGTGAAAAAGAAGGGCGGTAAGAGAAGGGATAACCAGCTGTGGATAACCAAGGAAATAAAGGAGAGTATCAAATTAAAAACCAATGCGTATAAGATGGCCAAGGTTAGTGGGAAACTAGAAGATTGGGAAAATTTAAAACGACAGCAAAGAATAACTAAGCAAACAATAAAGAAAGGAAAGATAGATTACGAAAGTAAACTTGCGCAAAACATAAAAACGGATAGTAAAAGTTTTTACCGATATATAAAACGGAAAAGAGTGACTAAAGTAAATGTTGGTCCTTTCGAAGATGAGAAGGGGGATTTAGTAATGGGAAATGTGGAAATGGCTGAGACGTTAAACAATTATTTTGCTTCGGTCTTCACAGTGGAAGACACAAGAACCATGCCAAAAATTGCTGGTCACGGGAATGTGGGAAGGAAGGACCTTGATACAATCACTATCACTAGGGGGGTAGTGCTGGACAGGCTAATGGGACTCAAAGTAGACAAGTCCCCTGGTCCTGATGAAATGCATCCCAGGGTATTAAAAGAGATGGCAGAAGTTATCGCAGATGCATTCGTTATAATCTACCAAAATTCTCTGGACTCTGGGGAGGTACCAGTGGATTGGAAAGCAGCTAATGTAACGCCTCTGTTTAAAAAAGGGGGCAGACAAAAGGCAGGTAACTATTGGCCAGTTAGTTTAACATCTGTAGTGGGGCAAATGCTTGAAGCTATCATTAAGGAAGAAATAGCGGGACATCTAGATTGGAATAGTGCAATCAAGCAGACGCAGCATGGATTCATGAAGGGGAAATCATGTGTAACTAATTTACTGAAATTCTTTGAGGATATAACGAGCATGGTGGATAGAGGTGTACCGATGAATGTGGTGTATTTAGATTTCCAAAAGGCATTCGATAAGGTGCCACACAAAAGGTTACTGCGGAAGATAAAGGTACATGGATTCCGAGGAAATGTATTAGCATGGATCGAGAATTGGCTGGCTAAAAGAAAGCAGAGAGTCGGGATAAATGGGTCCTTTTCAGGTTGGAAATCGGTGGTTAGTGGTGTGCCATAGGGATCAGTGCTGGGTCCACAACTGTTTACAATATACATAGATGACCTGGAAGAGGGGACAGAGTGTAGTGTAGCTCATTGAATGTATTCAAGTCACAGATAGATAGATTTTTAACCAATAAGAGAATTAAGGGTTATGGGGAGCGGGCGGGTAAGTGGAGCTGAGTCCACAGCCAGATCAGCCATGATCTTTTTGAATGGCGGAGCAAGCTCGAGGGGCTTGATGGCCTACTCCTGTTCCTAATTCTTATGTTCTTATATTACACTTTGACCCTTTAGAATTTTGCTGTACATTGGCCCTTTTTGTTTTTTGCCTTGGGTTTCTCTGCCCTCCGCTTTTACTCATCTCCTTTCTGTCTTTTGCTTTTGTCTCCATTTTGTTTCCCTCTGTCTCCCTGCATTGGTTCCCATCCCCCTGCCATATTAGTTTACCTCCTCCCCAACAGAACTTGCAAACACTCCCCCTGGGACATTGGTTCCGGTCCTGGCCAGGTGCAGACCGTCCGGTTTGTACTGGTCCCACCTCCCCCAGAACCGGTTCCAATGCCCCAGGAATTTGAATCCCTCCCTGCTGCACCACTGCTCAAGCCACGTATTCATCTGCACTATCCTGCGATTCCTACTCTGACTAGCACGTGGCACTGGTAGCAATCCCGAGATTACTACTTTTGAGGTCCTACTTTTTAATTTAGCTCCTAGCTCCTTAAATTTGTCTCGTAGGACCTCATTCCTATGTCATTGGTACCAGTGTGCACACGACAACTGGCTGTTCTCCCTCCCTTTTCAGAATGTCCTGCACCCGCTTCGAGACATCCTTGACCCTTGCACCAGGGAGGCAACATACCATCCTGGAGTCTCGGTTGCGACCGCAGAAATGCCTATCTATTCCCCTTACAATTGAATCCCCTATCACTATCGCTCTCCCACTCTTTTTCCTGCCCTCCTGTGCAACAGAGCCAGCCACAGTGCCATGAACTTGGCTGCTTCTGCCCTCCCCTGATGAGTCATCCCCCGCTACAGTACTCAAAGCAGTGTATCTGTTTTGCAGGGGGATGACTGCAGGGGTCCCCTGGACTACCTTCCTTGCACTGCTCTTCCTATTTTCTATGTTTCTATCTCTTGATTCTCCTATAGTTGAAAAATCTATCTCAGCCTTGAAGATACTCAACAGCTCAACATCCACAGCCCTTTGGAGTAGAGAATGCCAAAGATTCACAATCTTTTGAGTGAAGAATTTCTGCCTCATTTCAATCTTAAATGGCTAACCCCTTACCTGAGACTAGACGCCTCGTTCTAGACTCTCCAGCCAGGGGAAACAACCTCTCAGCATCTACCCTGTAAATCCCCCTCAGAATCTTATTTGTTTCAACGAGATCACCTCTCATTCTTCTAAACTCCAGAGAGTATGGACCCAATCTGCTCAATGTCTCCTCATAGACAACTCTTCCATCCCAGGGAACAATTTAGTAAATCTGAGGCATGTATGTCCTTTCTCAGATAAGGAGACCAAAACTGTGCACAGTACCCCAGGTGTGGTCTCACAAAGCCCTGTACAATTGTAGTAAGACTTCCTTACACTTCTACTCCAACCTTTTTGCAATAAAGGCCAACATGCCATTTGCCTTCCAAATTGTTTGCTGGACCTGCATGCTAATTTTCTGTGTTTCCTGTACGAGGACACCTAAATCTTTCTGAATACCAACATTTAAAAGTTTCTCACCATTTAAAAAATATTCTGTTTTTCTATTCTTCCTACCAAAGTCTCCTCACATCTCCTCACATTATACTCCACCTGCCACCTTATTGCCCACTCACTTAACCTGTCTATATCCCTTTGCAGGCTGTTTGTGACCTCCTCACATCTTATTTTCCAACCTAACTTTGTACCTTCAGCAAACTTGGATACATTGCACTCAGTCCCTTTATCTAAATCATTAATATAGATTGTAAATAGCTGAAGCCCAAGCACTGATCCTTGTGGCACCTCACTAGCTATGGCTTGCCAACCGGAAAATTACCTGTTTATCCTTTTCTCTCTGTTAACCAATCTGCTAACCATGCAAATATATTACCCTCAACCCCATGAGCCCTTATCTTGTGTAGCAACTTTTTATGTGGCATCTTATCAAATACCTTTTGAAAATCCAAATATATTACATCCACTGGTTCCCCTTTATCTACCCTGCTAGTTACATCCTCAAATAACTCTAATAAATTTGCTAAATATGATTTCCCTTTCATAAATAGGAATACTATATGGAAAATATGTTTGACTGTCCAGTCCTCAGTGTATCAGTTGATCAGAGAAAAACTTCTCACCCATTGTGTTGGAAAACCTTTTGACCATTGTCTGGTGGTGAAGAAGAGAGACACAAGGACCAAAAAGGCAGTCTAACTTTTGCAACAGCGAGGATGTTGAGGCAAATGGCCACAGGAAAGACAGGCTCAAAAGAACAGAATGCAGAGGAATTAGTCTGAAAATCAAGGAAGACAATTCATTGAAGTGGGACAGCGTAGCCTTTTCATTATTTTTATGTTATGTGGAGATAAGTTGTATCGATTGAATTAAATGTATCTGATCATAACTATTCTATATGTTCAACTTCCTATGGAATAAATCAGCCTAATAATTCAAACCAAGCCTTGCCTTATCTAGTGTCAACTAGTCTGCTGTCAGAGAAATTAAAGAAGTATAGATGCAAAAGACACGGACGTCCAGTTCAGGTTACAAGGGGGTTCCGTTGTTACAAGGTTAAATATAAGGCAGTGTGAGTCAACTCCCATAATAGACATTTGGACTGCTTTTGTGAGTGACTAATGCTACTGAATTGAGACTGTATTTTTGTTAAGATCGAATTGTAACCATTAGTGGCAACTACCTTGGAAACAGTGTTACATTGCTATCGAAGGTGATTTGAAACAGTTGAAATTTAGAGGTAAATGGAACAGAATCAGTAACAACAAATTTTCAAATCAAAAGCTTGAGTTGCCGTCCAACGAGTTTCAATTAAAAGAACATGATTTTCAATTCGAGCTTGAGTGATAGAGATGATAAGGAGAACGAGAGCAATGCAGATTGCAGGAACAAAACAAATTTAAGGCCAAAAAGGAGAAACAGTGCTAGCATTGGGCAGAATAGAAGGAGAAAGACCGACGTCATGCACTTAAACTGACAGTGAAACATTGCATCCGTGACAAGTTCGGTAACTGGGGTCACAGAAATTGGGCCCACCATTTTATTAAAGTCAATCTTAGTCCAAATTTTAAAGAGGGAGGTGGTATTTATAATTTTATATATTGATAGTTGAATTGTTAACCAATCGCCATGAATAGAACAAAAATGAATGGGCCAACCAACATGCAATGTTACTAAGCAGAAGATCCATTGTGGCTATTTCTCATGTCAATCCTGTCGATAGTATAAACTATAATATTGTAAAGCATGATATTTTCAGGGCTTATGATTTAACCTCTGAAGATTACAGAAGAAATTTAAGAAACTAGGGAAGAATCTGGACAGTACTTGCAGGGAAATGCTTATCTGGCTCAAAGACAAGTAGCAGATGTAACTGGAAAGCAAATGTGTAAAAGACTACAAAAGTCTTTGCCATTTGATGCTAAGACACAGATTTCTGGAGATAGTGTTAGGGGATTTAAGAATCTAATTACTTGATCAGGAACGTAAAACTTGCAAGCAGCTAGGTTTATGTGCTGATCATTTTACGATCTTTTGAGCAAAGATAAGTTGTCGCATGTCTGGGATGCCAGATGCCTCGTGTTGTTCCATGGACAAGTCACTCAGTGAGCCAGCTGCTCAACCTGACCCGGGTGAGGATAGAGGAGGGCAGGCAAGCAGGAGTCAGTCATCTGCATGCAATGAGATCAGGGCCTGGATATCCCACCCGTTCGGATAAGGTGGAGCGGGAATGCCATCTGCCAATGTGAATCAGCCACTAACCTGTTGACATTTCCTACTGGGCTTTCATTTGCTTTGCAGACAGGTTTGGAGTGGTACTACCAGCCTGATAGGATTACCATTCCCAACCCACTTGGGATGGATGAAATACATTTCTGGTGAAACCTTTAAAAGGCTGCCGTCAGTTAGAGGGAAGCATCACTTTCTGACCAGTAGGAAGAAGAAGAGCAACATCTGAAGCAGGAGCAGCACCCTCGGGGGCGGGTGCTACTATCTGTAGCCATCCAAGAACTGTGAGACAGTGCAGGAAGAGGTTTAATGACCTCACATGGATAGCCAAGGTAAGTCAAGGCACTGTTGTTAATACCTATCCTCTCATACAGCCTTCATGAACCTCCTTACTTCTTAGATTCTTTCTCCCTCAGCACCTGGGTGTCAGGGAACTCATTTCTGCAAAGGGCAACCTCTGAAAACACTCAAGTACCTCCTTTATTCAAAACCACTCTGAACAGGTACAGTCAGTCTTCAAGCCTTAGCAATGACACTTAATTTGCAGGGACAATACACTTCCACATCTCGGCATCATTTCATGCATGCATTCATATGGGGGAAAGTCTCCATGCTGATTACATGCCATTAACATTGTGTTCTCTCCCTCCAAAGGAAAAGATGGTTTACAACCAGTGCCAAAGAAATACAACCAGGGGAGAACAGCAATGCTGAAAATCCTGAGCATACATGAAGTAGCAGTACTGCAAATCATGGGCAGGCAGACAGGGGAACCTGTAGGAAAGGGTGAGGTGACAACAGAGGCTGGGAAATGTTTATCGTAGGTAGTCTCAGGTTTATCTGCTTTCTTAAAGTATTGCAGTGCCCTTGCACTCAGCATCTGTTTCTTCAAGGGAAAATGTCACTGTGTGCACAACTAAACAAACTCTTCTGTGTTTCACATGATAGATGCTGCCTTGCAAGAAAAGACCAGTAATAGCGATGATCACCCAGGCACTTCCACAGGGGAATTAGCTGCCAAAAACCACAGCCTCACCAACTACATCATGACATCTTAAGATATACAAGCACCATCACAGAGGCACCCACTTGGGAGAAAATAGCTCGGGAGTCAGAAGGACTGTCATTGGGTGAAACACTTGAGCACTGGCACGAACGAGGACCTGAGAGTGGAAGAGCGGGAGAGTGTCAATTCCTCTACAGAGGGCAGAGAAATTACTGTTTTTAACTGAGGATCTTAAGGAGACAGACATTGGAGGCCCAGCCTTCAAAAGAATAATGATTAAACAGCATTGATCTCCTGTGAAGACAGTGGAGATGGTTTCCACGCATATGATTGAGATGATGGACAAATGGGAGGAGTCCACCACCCGCTGTGCCAGTGGGAGTAACTTCCACAAAACAGTGAAGAATTTTTCCCATAACCTGCAGAATGCCTTGGAGAGTATGACATTCCAGAAAATTTCTTCGGCATCAAAAATACCAGGAACATTTTCTACAAACATTGGTGGCTTCCAGGGTGGCAGCTAACAGTGTTGCTATAGATACTTTAAACAGGACACTTTGCAGGGCTTCCAAGATTTGGTTGGGACTATTTCATCTATACTGACCACTCAGTGGTGCTGCAAGGAACTGTCTTATCGGAGAATGGTATTTAGCCTGCTACCTTAAGGTTCCCTTCAATACCTCTACATGAGGGAACTTCAGACATGAGTGTGGTATCCCTTACCAATGCAATAGAAAGGCACCTGGAAGCTACTCCCACTGGCACAGTTGCTTGAGACAAGAGACACTTGAGGTCTCTAAAGTTGCAGGGACCATACCAGCCACCCACCTCTCAGCCTCATCTCACTCAGGGGAGCACCTTGTAAGAGCAGTATATTCAGACCAATATCAAGCAAGTTAGCTGCACAGAGAGTAGACATGGTGTTAAGAAATAGTTATAGATAAGATGATTGGAATTGTTGGCCCTTTCTGGAGAATATGTTTTGTAAATTGAAGAAGGCTTGTGCACATAGAGTTCCAAGGTCATGTTTGTGAATGTTTTCAGCTTTTGGAGATTGGATAGAGTCAGGAAATGTGACTTATGTTTTATGAAAGAACTTGGAAGAAGACTTTGAGAATGTGAGCAAGGTAAAAAATGACTTTATTTGATGAGTAAGCCTTTATTTATTGAAAGCACTGGGTTATCAGTTGCACTCTTGTTTCTCTAGCGACCAGATGTTCTCCTCCATATTCTTACCTACGTGTTCATCATCATGTTGTGGGGGAAGGTCCTTCCACCACTTCTTCTTCATCAATATCATTCAGTTACTGGAAACACCAAGCCTTTCTATGTTAAGCAGAACAAACACAGCAAGATGCATTGACAGTCATTTTCCAACATTCCATTGACTCTGGATCAGTTCCTATCGAGTGGAGGGTAGCCAATGTAACCCCACTTTTTAAAAAAGGAGGGAGAGAGAAAACGGAATTATAGACCGGTCAGCCTGACCTCAGTAGTGGGTAAAATGATGGAATCAATTATTAAGGATGTCATAGCAGTGCATTTGGAAAGAGGTGACATGATAGGTCCAAGTCAGCATGGATTTGTGAAAGGGAAATCATGCTTGACAAACCTTCTGGAATTTTTTGAGGATGTTTCCAGTAAAGTTGACAAGGGAGAACCAGTTGATGTGGTATATTTGGACTTTCAGAAGGCTTTCGACAAGGTCCCACACAAGAGATTAATGTGCAAAGTTAAAGCACATGGGATTGGGGGTAATGTGCTGACGTGGATTGAGAACTGGTTGTCAGACAAGAAGCAAAGAGTAGGAGTAAATGGGTACTTTTCAGAATGGCAGGCAGTGACTAGTGGGGTACCGCAAGGTTCTGTGCTGGGGTCCCAGCTGTTTACATTGTACATTAATGATTTAGACGAGGGGATTAAATGTAGTATCTCCAAATTTGCGGATGACACTAAGTTGGGTGGCAGTGTGAGCTGCGAGGAGGATGCTATTAGGCTGCAGAGTGACTTGGATAGGTTAGGTGAGTGGGCAAATGCATGGCAGATGAAGTATAATGTGGATAAATGTGAGGTTATCCACTTTGGGGGTAAAAACAGAGAGACAGACTATTATCTGAATGGTGACAGATTAGGAAAAGGGGAGGTGCAACGAGACCTGGGTGTCATGGTACATCAGTCATTGAAGGTTGGCATGCAGGTACAGCAGGCGGTTAAGAAAGCAAATGGCATGTTGGTCTTCATAGCGAGGGGATTTGAGTACAGGGGCAGGGAGGTGTTGCTACAGTTGTACAGGGCCTTGATGAGGCCACACCTGGAGTATTGTGTACAGTTTTGGTCTCCTAACTTGAGGAAGGATATTCTTGCTATTGAGGGAGTGCAGCGAAGATTCACCAGACTGATTCCCGGGATGGTGGGACTGACCTATCAAGAAAGACTGGATCAACTGGGCTTGTATTCACTGGAGTTCAGAAGAATGAGAGGGGACCTCATAGAAACGTTTAAAATTCTGATGGGTTTAGACAGGTTAGATGCAGGAAGAATGTTCCCAATGTTGGGGAAGTCCAGAACCAGGGGTCACAGTCTAAGGATAAGGGGTAAGCCATTTAGGACCGAGATGAGGAGAAACTTCTTCACCCAGAGAGTGGTGAACCTGTGGAATTCTCTACCACAGAAAGTAGTTGAGGCCAATTCACTAAATATATTCAAAAGGGAGTTAGATGAAGTCCTTACTACTCGGGGGATCAAGGGGTATGGCGAGAAAGCAGGAATGGGGTACTGAAGTTGCATGTTCAGCCATGAACTCATTGAATGGCGGTGCAGGCTAGAAGGGCTGAATGGCCTACTCCTGCACCTATTTTCTATGTCTATGTTTCTCTGTAAGATGCAATGATTCTTGAGACTCTCTGGGTTATATTATAGAGGTCCACCAGATTTATCCAGGCACTTAAAATGGAACTTGAGAATTCCTATAGTTTGCAGTCTGGCACTTACTGTAGTGGCATAATTCAGGTACAGATTTTTATGGCAGATTTGAGGCAGTAGCCTCTAAGATCCCATTTTACTCTGTTTACAACTGAAATCTGTACCAAAGCACGCAAGTGCAAAAGACAAGGCTGAAGCGTTTGCAACGATCTTCAGCGAGAAGTGCCGAGTGGATGATCCATATCGGCCTCCTGAGGTTCCCACCATCACAGAAGACAGTCTTCAGCCAATTTGATTCACTCCATGTGATATCAAGAAGCAGCTGAGTCCACTGGATACAGCAAAGGCTATGGGCCCCGACAATAACCTGGCTGTCGTGCTGAAGACCTATGCTCCAGAACTAGCTGCGCCTCTAGCCAAGCTGTTCCAGTACCGCTATAACACTGGCATCTACCCGACAATGTGGACAACTGCCCAGGTATGTCATGTCCACAAAAAGCAGGCAAATCCAACCCAGCCAATTACCGCCCCATCAGTCTAATCTCAATCATCAGCAAAGTGATGGAAGCTGTCGTCGACAGCGCTATCAAGTCAAGCGGCACTTACTCGCCAATAACCTGCTCACTGATGCTCAGTTTGGGTTCCGCCAGGACCACTCGGCTCCAAACCTCATTATAGCCTTGGTTCAAACATGGCCAAAGAGCTGAATTCCAGAGGTGATGTGAGAGTGACTGCCCTTGACATCAAGGCAACATTTGACCGAGTGTGGCATCAAGGAGCCCGAATAAAATTAAAGTCAATGGGAATCGGGGGCGGAGGGGGGACCTCTCCATTGGCTGAAGTCATACCTAGCACAAAGGAAAATGGTTGTGGTTGTTGGAAATCAATCATCCCAGCCCCAGGACATCGCTGCAGGAGTTTCTCTGGGCAGTGTCCTGAACCCAACCATTTTCAGCTGCTTCATCAATGACCTTCCCATCATCATAAGGTCAGAAATGGGGATGTTCGCTGATGATAGCACAGTGTTCAGTTCCATTCGCAACTGCTCAGAAAATGAAGCAGTTCCTGCCCGCATGCAGCAAAACCTGGAAGACATTCAGGCTTGGGCTGATAAATGGCAAGTCACATTCACGTCACACAAGTGCCAGGCAATGACCATCTCCAACAAGCGAGAGTCTAACCATCTCCCCTTGATATTCAGCGACATTACCATCACCGAATCCCCCACCATTAACATCCAGGGTTCACCATTGACGAGAAACGTAACTGGACCAGCCACATAAATACTGTGGCAACAAGAGCGGGTCAGAGGCTGGGTATTCTGCAGCGAGAGTCTCACCTGACTCCCCAAAGCCTTTCCACCATCTACAAGGCATAAGTAAGGAGTGTGATGGAATACTCTCCAGTTGCAGCTCCAGTAACACTCAAGAGGTTCGACACCATCTAGGGCAAAGTAACCCGCTTGATTGGCATCCCATCCACCACCTTCAACATTCACTCTCTCCTCTACCGGCACACTGTGGCTGCAGTGTGTACCACCTATAAGATGAACTGCAGCAACTCCCCTCAGCATCTTCGACAGCACCTCCCAAACCCGCAAACGCAATCAACAGCAGCAGGCACATGGGAGCACCATCACCTGCAAGTTCCCCTCCGAGTTACACACCATCCTGACTTAGAAATATATCATCGTTCCTTCATCATTGCAGGGTCAAAATCCTGGAACTCCACCCGCCCCCCGCCCCCAACAGCACTGTGGGAGTACCTTCACCACATAGACTGCAGTGGTTCAAGAAGGCGGCTCGCCAGTGGCACCCACATCCCCGGAACAAATTAAAAAAACAGATGGTAATTCAGAGGACAGCCCAGGTGGAAGCGTTCTAAAAGTGGTGAGGCAGACCACAAGGCAACAGCAACTTTTATTTAAAGAGCGCCTTTAACGTAGTAACACATACCAAGGCGCTTCACAGGAGTGTTATAAGACAAAAATTTGACACCGAGCCACATAAGAAGAAATTACGGCTGATGACCAAAAGCTTGATCAAAGAGATAGATTTTAAGGAGCATCTACAAGGAGGAAAAAGAGATACTGAGGCGGAGAGGTTTAGGGAGGGAGTTCCAGAGTTTAGGGCCTAGGCTAACTGAAGGCACGGACACCAATTATTGATTATGTCATGTATTCAAACCAGCATTGTAACCCATGTATAAACTGACCTAAGTTGTACACCGGAGAACACTGACCACTAGGTGGGAGACACTCCTAACCTGGACCTTCAGGTATAAAAGGGGAAGCTCCACCCACCTTCATCACTTGAGTGCTAAGGAATAAAGGACAGGTAGACTGACCTTCTCTCAAGCATGGGCCTCGTGTGCATTTATACTGTGTAGTAAGGACGTATCAATGGCGACAAGAAACTGGGATTTAAACCACGCGAGCATGGCCACTAGCAGAACAGACGAGAGGTACTGTGTTAAGGAATGGTTGGGACAGAGATTCAACATTGTTAAAGCAGCACACAGTTCTCCAGGCAGACAAGGGCAGTCAGGCATGCCCCAACATGAAGTCGAACCCAGAGGGGGAGTTCGACAGAGACAATGGCAAGCTGAACAGCGATTCACGCCATTGCAAGGGACAATGCGGCCAGTAATGGGGCCATCAACACCTGTTAATGGTGCACTCAAGGACAATAACAGGGGCAGTCAGGGATGATCGACTGGCAAGGGACCTTTTGTTTCAAACCGCAACTCATGTTGGAGGCGTGGAGGCATACATTCAGCCGGAGTTTGCAGAGATGAGCAAAATACCTGCAGAAATTGCAGAAATGGACACTGGGGGAAATCGCTGGAAGCTAAAGTTCAGCGAGTTCATGTGGAGCACGTATACAGTTCATACACCAGGACGCCACCGATAATGATGAAAGTGCTAGTCAATGGCATCCCAGTATCAATGGAGTTAGACACGGGTGCCAGCCAGTCCCTGATGGGTATCAAACAGTTCGAAAAGTTGTGGGCATCCAAGGCCAGGAGGCCAAAATTATCGCCGATTGACGCACAGCTACGGACTTACACAAAGCAGATCATTCCGGTGCTAGGCAGCGCCACGGTAGTCGTGACCCACAAAGATTCGGAGAACAGATTGCCACTCTGGATTGTCCCAGGGGACGGTCCCGCACTACTGGGGAGGAGTTGGCTTGCTGTCATGAACTGGAAATGGGGCGATGTCAATGCAATTTCCTCTGTGGAGTGAGTATCATGCTCACAGGTCCTGGACAAATTTGACTCATTATTTCAACCCGGCATTGGCACTTTCATGGGGGCCAAGGTAGTGATTCACATAAACCCAGACGCCAGACCAGTACACCACAAGGCCAGAGCGGTGCCGTACGTGATGCGGGAAAAGATAGAAGGCGAATTGGACCGCCTGTTGAGGGAAGGCATCATCTCGCCAGTCGAATTCAGTGACTGGGCGAGCCCGATTGTGCCGGTGCTCAAGGCGGATGGGTCGGTCAGGATATGTGGCGATTACAAGGCCACCATCAATCGGGTGTCACTCCAAGACCAGTACCCGCTACCGAGAGTGGAGGACCTCTTTGCGACGCTATCCGGTGGCAAACTTTTTTCAAAATTGGACCTGACCTCAGCTTACATGACCCAGGAGCTGGCGAGTGAGTCGAAGAAGCTGACCACGATCACGACACACAAGGGGTTGTTTGAGTACAACAGATGTCTGTTCGGGATTCGCTCGGCCGCCGCGATCTTCCAACGAAATATGGAAAGCCTCCTCAAGTCGATTCCAGGGACGGTGGTTTTTCAGGACGACATCCTCATTACGGGTTATGATACTGAAGAACACCTCCACAACCTGGAGGTGGTGCTACGCAGACTGGACCGGGTAGGTCTGCGACTGAAAAAGGCGAAGTGCATCTTCCTAGCTCCAGAGGTAGAATTCCTGGGGATGAGGGTAGCAGCAGACGGGATCAGCCCTACTGCATCCAAGACGGAAGCGATCCAGAGAGCACCCAGACCCCGTAACACGACGGAGCTGCGTTCGTTCCTGGGGCTCCTGTACTATTTTGGTAACTTTCTTCACAAATTGAGCACGCTGCTAGAGCTGCTACACGTGCTCCTACGCAAAAGTCACGAATGGGTCTGGGGGGACAGCCAGGAAAGGGCTTTTAATAGAGCACACAATTTGTTACGTTCCAACAATCTGTTAACGCTATATGACCCATGTAAGAAACTTGTGTTAACGTGCAATGCGTCGTCCTATGGTGTCGGGTGTGTGTTGCAGCATGTCAATGCCAAGGGTCAATTACAGTCGGTAGCTTATGCCTCCAGGAGTCTGTCCCAGGCAGAAAGGGGCTATGGGATGTTAGAAAAGGAGGCGCTCGCATGTGTATATGTGGTAAAGAAAATGCACCAGTACCTGTTTGGCAGGAAATTTGAGCTGGAGACAGATCACAAACCCCTAACGTCCCTTTTGGCCGACAACAAGGCCATAAATGCAAACGCATCGGCCCGCATACAGAGGTGGGCACTCACGTTAGCTGCCTATGACTACACAATTCGGCACAGACCGGGCACCGAAAACAGGCTCCCACTAGCCACCACTGAGGGGGCTACTGAGCATGGTGCTGAGATGGTCATGGCTGTTGAAGCTTTCGGAAGCGAAGGCTCACCCATGACAGCCCGTCAGATTAAAGTCTGGACAAATAGAGACCCGCTATTGTCTCTAGTCAAGAAATGTGTCCTGAATGGGGACTGGGCAGCCACGTACAGGGCATGCCCTGAGAAATTTAAACCATTTTACAGGCGCAAGGATGAACTCTCGATTCAGGCCGATTGCCTACTGTGGGGAAACCGCGTAGTCATGCCCCAGATGGGCAGAGAGGTGTTCATCAGAGAACTCCACAATGGGCACCCAGGCATTGTCACGATGAAGGCAATTGCCAGGTCACACGTTTGGTGGCCAGGGATAGCCGCAGATCTAGAACTTTGTATTCGCAGGTGCAACACGTGTGCCCAGCTGGGCCATGCGCCCAGGGAAGCCCCTCTTAGCGCCTGGCCATGGCCCGCCAAGTCTTGGTCACGCATCCATGTGGACTACGCAGGTCCTTTCATGGAGAAAATGTTTTTGGTTGTAGTAGACGCCTACTCCAAATGGATCGAGTGTGACATTTTAAATTCAAGCACATCCTCTGCTACGGTAGAAAGTCTACGGGCAATGTTCGCCGCCCACGGTCTACCGGACATCTTGGTCAGCGACAATGGCCCGTGCTTCACAAGCACTGAATTCCAGGACTTCATGGCAGGCAATGGAATTAACCATGTTAGAACGGCACCGTTCAAGCCGGCAGAACGAGCAGTGCAGATAATCAAACAGGGGATGCTCAGATTCCAAGGGGATTCCCTACAAACCCGCTTTTCACGCCTCCTGTTGGCCTATAGATCCCGACCACACTCGCTCACAGGGGTTTCACCCGCAGAGCTACTAATGAAAAGAACGCTCAAAACCCGATTATCCCTTATACACCCCACCATGAAAGAAATTGTCGAGAGCAGGCGCCAGTCACAATATCACTACCATGACAGGAATGCGAGGGCGCGATGTATTGATGTAAATGATCCTGTTTTTGTCCTCAACTACGCTGCAGGGCCCAAATGGCTCGCAGGCACTGTGGTTGCCAAAGAGGGAAATAGGATTCTGGTAGTTAAACTTACCAATGGACAAATCTGCCGCAAACATGTGGATCAAACAAAAAGGAGGTTCAGCAACCCCATAGAAGAAGCAGAGGAAGAACACGATATAGAGTTCACTCCACCACAGGTGACCGAACACCGGAACCAAAGGGAGGAGAGCCCAGTCACTGTGGGCAGTCCGGACAGGCCTGAGGCACAGCAAACAGCAGACACTCAGGCCAGCGCCCAACAACCGGAGCCCCAACTCAGGCGCTCTACAAGGGAGCATAACACCAGAGAGACTCAACCTGTGATCCCAATAAGACTTTGTGGGGGGGAGGTGATGTCATGTATTCAACCAGCATTGTAACCCATGTATAAACTGACCTAAGTTGTACACCGGAGAACACTGACCACTAGGTGGGAGACACTCCTAACCTGGACCTTCAGGTATAAAAGGGGAAGCTCCACCCACCTTCATCACTTGAGTGCTAAGGAATAAAGGACAGGTCACAGACTGACCTTCTCTCAAGCATGGGCCTCGTGTGCATTTATACTGTGTAGTAAGGACGTATCAGATTATAATCAGGAATGCTCAAGAGGGTAGAATTTGAGGAGTGCAGATATCGCGAGGGGGGTGGGGGCGGTGCTGTTGTGAGGCTGAACAAGATTACAGAGATAGGGAGGGGCGAAGCCATAAAATGATTTGTAAATGCGGATGAGATTTTTGAAATCGAGGCGTTGCATAACTGGGAGCCAATGTAGGTCAGCGAGCGCAGGGGTGATGGGTGAATGGAACTTGGGGCGAGTTAGGACACGGCCAGATAAGTTTGGTATCACCTCTAGTTTACGTAGGGTAGAATGTGGGAGGCCAGCCAAGAATGAATTGGAGTAGTCAAGTCTGAAGCATGGATGAGGGTTTCAGATGAGCTGAGGCAGGGGCAGAGACGGACACTGTTATGAAGGTGGAAATAGGCGGTTTTTAGTTATGCCGCGGATATGTGGTCAGAAGCTCATTTCGGGGTCAAATATGACACCAAGATTGCAAAAAGCAAAGAACAACTTTTATTTATATAGTGACTTTAACAGTGAAACATCCCAAAGTGCTTCACAGGGGCGTAATCAGACTAATCTTGACACCGAGCCAAAAACAAGGCAGTAGAACAGCTGGCCAAAAACATTGTCAAAGAGGTAAGTTTTAAGGAGCGTCTTAAAGGAGGAAGGGTGGAGACATTTAGTTAGGGACTAACCACTGCTGGTCTCTTAGAAATCTGCAACACAAATAGGGAGTTTGTGGGATATGAAACAGCAAACCTTTTAACTAGTCAAAGTGAATGGTTGCATGTAATGGGGGTCCAAGAAACTGCTTATTTTGATAGTATGTGAGAGTCTGGTGAAGGACTACTATTACGTAAAGGGCAAAGTTGTCCACGTTAATTGACTGGATGACCACAGAATTATACTATAATCTTCTTCCTTTCCAGCTTCCCCATGCCATGATCCTCCTGCATTATGCATTACAAATCCTCTTGTTTATAAATAGCTAGGTGATAATTTTTGTGTCTTCTGTGGGATGATACCAGGCCTCAGTTTGAGGGCACCTTTTTATGCCATTGTTGATTAATCCAACTCAACAGAGTGGGAACAATAAACCTTTGCTCCACTCTTCTGAGGTGCCACTGTGCTACTTTAAAAAAAGATGATTTGCCTATTGTCAGGATGGGATAGGACCCTTATTTTAATGTTTGAAGGACTGTCATTAAGGACTTATTTGCATTTTTTTTCACAGCAAACTTCTACACAGCCTGATCCAGATCTCACTCCCCACAGGAGTGACCGAAATTGAACCTCGAATTCTGGAGGAAGTCTGGTCTTACTATGAGGAAGGACTAGTTATTATAGAGAGTTCGGTGAGTGAGGGAAGAATGAGAGACAGAGACAAGGGGAGTTAAAAAAATGAATTAAAACATGGAGCTGAAGAGGCCTTCATTCCATACTTGAAACTTGTGCCAGAATTATGAGTTCTGGATGGATCCAAATCTGAAAGAAACACGTGTCCTCATCTCTTGGCTTCTCTTATTATGAGATTCCTACTCCAGGTGCAGCATCCCAAATCCAGAACTCCAAAAACTGGAATTGTCTAAAAACCGGACATTTTGCTCATAGCTGATGAAGTCATCTGGAGCCTGGAATTATTGTCTGAAAACAGGACATTTTTGAGGCAAAACCCAAAATCCGGCACGGATTTAGTCAAGGATTGCAGATTTCAGACAAGAAAATCAAGTCTGAAATCTGGAATCCTTGACTTAATCTGTGCCAGATTTTGGGTTTTGCCAGATTTCAGACCTCGCCGCTCAAAACCTGGCATGGATTTGATCGAGGATTCCGGACTTCAGACTTGATTTTCTTGTCTGAAATCCGGAAAGACCCAAAAACCAGAATGGACTCAGCCCCGGGGATTCTGGATTTTGGACGTTGTACCTGTAGTAACAATGCAGTGAAAATGGGTTCTTAGCCTCAAATTAGTGGAGTTTTTGATTTTCCTGTATGAGTCTCATTTGGGAAATAAGCATTTCCACGTACAAAGCTCAGGCAAATCAGCCCCAGTTCTGTTTGTGTTTGATGTATTATATTTTATGGTCCTAGAGGTTCCCATGGCAAGGAAACCCTAGGGAGCAATGGCAACTCTGACCGTAGTGCCTCACAGCATGCTGGTTCACTCACTGGTGATTCACTGAGCATAACTGAGGAGCACAAGTGTAAGTAAGAAGAAGAACCAACATCTGCTGGACAAAGATGCGGCTTAAATGAGCCCTCAGCTGCTGGATTCAGGATCTGGCTCTCACAAGACATGCCTACAAATGCAGTTTAGTAGTTCATCGTCAATGTTTCATGCTATGCACCAAACTCTGCATAGTTTGGGGGCAGCGTAACCACAGATCACAACGTTAACTGAGTGCATCATAAACAGAGTAGGAAGTTGAGAATTTGGTGAGAGTAGGAAGTAGGTGAGTAGGTCAACCTGAAATTTAGTCTTAACATTTAGAATTTAACTTCGAACTTTAAAAACTGCAAGGCAGTTAAGCAGTTAACAGTAAGTCAACTGTAAGTGATTGCCTGAATATGAGGTTATTACATTGAGCTGGAAGCTGACTGAACAGTTGTAACTTGGGTATGGCTCAGAAGTTGTATAAAAGCAGAAGGTGTCTTATCTACTAAGGCACAGAGTGTAGCTACAGATCGTAACATTATGGCCTCGCTCTTCCTTATTTCTGTAATCTCCAGCTGTACAAACCTCCGAGGTATTTGTGCTCCTCCAATTCTGGCCTCTTGAGCATCCCTGATTTTAATTGCTCCTCCATAGGCAGACGTGCCTTCAGCTGTCAAGGCCCTAAGCTCGGGGATTCCCTTCCTAAACCTCTTCACGTCTCTACCTCTCTTTCCTCTTTTAAGCTACTCCTTAAAACCTACCTCTTTGGGCATCTACCTTAATATTTCCTTATGTGACTTGGTGTCAAATTTTGTTTCAGAATGCTCCTGTGAAGTGCCTTGTGACATTTTACTATGTTAAAGATTCTATATAAATACAAGTTGTTGTTGCATGGTAAACAGTGGGAAGTTGAGAATTTAGTGAGAGTGGGAATTCTGTACAGAGGGGAAGGAGATGCTCCTTTTTTTCTTTTAGAATCATAGAAGTTTACGGCACAGAAGGAGGCCATTTGGCCCATCATGTCTGCGCCAGTCGAAAAATAGCTATCCAGCCTAATCTCACTTTACAGCTCTTGGTCCATAGCCTTGAAGGCTACGGCACTTCAAGTGCATATCCAAGTAATTTTTAAATGTGATGAGGGTTTCTGCCTCTATCACCCTTTTAGGCAGTGTGTTCCAGATCCCCACCGCCCTGTGGGTGAAAACATTTCTCCTCAGTTCCCTTCTCTACCAATTACTTTAAATCTATGCCCTCTGGTTATTGACCTCTCTGCTAAGGGAAATAAGTGCTTCCTACCTACTCTGTCTAGGCACCTCATAATTTTATACGTCGCAATTAAGTCTCCCCTCAGCCGCCTCTGTTCCAAAGAAAATAACCCCAACCTATCCAATCTTTCATAGAAACATAGAAACATAGAAAATAGGTGCAGGAGTAGGCCATTCGGCCCTTCTAGCCTGCACCGCCATTCAATGAGTTCATGGCTGAACATTCAACTTCAGTACCCCATTCCTGCTTTCTCACTATACCCCTTGATCCCCCTAGCAGTAAGGACTTCATCTAACTCCTTTTTGAATATATTTAGTGAATTGGCCTCAACAACTTTCTGTGGTAGAGAATTCCACAGGTTCACCACTCTCTGGGTGAAGAAGTTCCTCCGCATCTCGGTCCTAAATGGCTTACCCCTTATCCTTAGACTGTGACCCCTGGTTCTGGACTTCCCCAACATTGGGAACATTCTTCCTGCATCTAACCTGTCTAACCCCGTCAGAATTTTATATGTTTCTATGAGGTCCCCTCTCATTCTTCTGAACTCCAGTGAATACAAGCCCAGTTGATCCAGTCTTTCTTGATAGGTCAGTCCCGCCATCCCGGGAATCAGTCTGGTGAACCTTCGCTGCACTCCCTCAATAGCAAGAATGTCCTTCCTCAGGTTAGGAGACCAAAACTGTACACAATACTCCAGGTGTGGCCTCACCAATGCCCTGTACAACTGTAGCAACACCTCCCTGCCCCTGTACTCAAATCCCCTTGCTATGAAGGCCAACATGCCATTTGCTTTCTTAACCGCCTGCTGCACCTGCATGCCAACCTTCAATGACTGATGTACCATGACACCCAGGTCTCTTTGCACCTCCCCTTTTCCTAATCTGTCACCATTCAGATAATAGTCTGTCTCTCTGTTTTTACCACCAAAGTGGATAACCTCACATTTATCCACATTATACTTCATCTGCCATGCATTTGCCCACTCACCTAACCTATCCAAGTCGCTCTGCAGCCTCACAGCATCCTCCTCGCAGCTCACACTGCCACCCAACTTAGTGTCATAGCTAAAATTCTCCTGTCCAAGCAACATCCTCATAAATCTCCTCTGAACCCTGTCATGCAATCACATCTTTCTCGTAATGTGGTGACCAGAACAGTACACAGTACTCCAGCTTTGGCCCATCTAGTGTTACATGCAGTTCGAGCATAACCTCTCTATATTCTATATCTCGACTAATAAAGAAAAGTACCCTATAAGCCTTCTTAACCATCTTATTTACCTTTCCTGCTACCTTCAGAGATCTGTGGACATGCACTCCAAGGCCCCTCTGTTCATCTACATTTCTCAGTATCCTACCATTTATTGTGCATTCCTTTGCCTTGTTAGCCCTCCCCAAATGCATTACCTCACACTTCTCTGGATTGAATTCCATTTGCCATTTTCTGCTCACCTGACCAGTCTATTGATATCTTCTGCAATCTACAGCTATCTTCTTCAGTATCAACCACATGGCCAATTTTTGTATCATCTACAAACTTCTTAATCATGGCCCCTGCTTTGAAGTCTAAATCATTGATGTATACCACAAAAAACAAGGGACCTAGTACTGAGCCCTGTGGAAACCCTCTGGAAACAGGTTTCCAGTCACAAAAACACCCATCGACCATTACTCTTTGCTTCCTGCCACTGAGCCAGTTTTGGATCAAACTTGCCACTTTCCCTTAGATCCCATGGTTTTACTTTTTTGACCAACCTACCATGTGGGACCTTGTCAAAGACCTTGCTAAAATCCATGTACATCAAATGCACTACCCTCATTGACCCTCCTCGTTACCTCCTCAAACAATTCAATCAAGTTAGTCAGACACGACTTTCCCTTAACAAAGCTGTGATTTTCTAAATGTCGTTTTATACTGTCCCTCAGAATTTATTCCAATAATTTTCCCACCACCGAATGTTAGGCTGACTGGCCTGTAATTACTCAATCTATCCCTTTCTCCCTTTTAAAACAATGGCATAATGTTAACAGTCTTCCAGTCCTCTGGCATGACACCTGTAGCCAGAGAGGAGTGGAAAATGATGGTCAGCCTCCGCTAATTCCTCCCTTGCCTTCCTTAACAGCCTGGGATACTTGTGATTTATTTACTTTCAAAGATGCTAAAACTCAATACATACTCTCTCTCTGTTTATCCCATCGAATATTTCACACTCATTTTAACACTTGTAGTGTTTGTATAAACTTGAAACCATAAGTATTTAAAACTAGAAATCTATAACTAATACTTTATTAAATTAAAAATTTTAACTAATTAAATTAATTAGTTTAAATAAACTAAAAATAAAGCAATTGAACTAATTACATAAAACTTCAATGAAGTAAATATATAAAACAAGGTTAGATAGAGATGGCAGTGCAGGAGGTGTGAGGATGGGGACAGCATCAAACAAGAAATTAGGGATGCGTGCAATAAAGGTACAGGAGTTATCATGGGCGACTTTAATCTACATATTGACTGGGCTAACCAAACTGGTTAGCAATGCGGTGGAGAAGGATTTCCTGGAGTGTATTAGGGATGGTTTTCTAGACCAATATGTCGAGAAACCAACTAGAGGGCTGGCCATCCTAGTCTGGGTGATGTGTAATGAGAAAGGACTAACTAACAATCTTGTTGTGCGAGGCCCCTTGGGGAAGAGTGACCATAATATGGTAGAATTCTTTACTAAGATGGAGAGTGACACAATTAATTCAGAGACTAGGGTCCTGAACTTGGGGAAAGGTAACTTTGATGGTATGAGGCATGAATTGGCTAGAATAAACTGGCGAGTGATACTTAAAGGGTTGACGGTGGATAGACAATGGCAAACATTTAAAGATCACATGGATGAACTTCAACAATTGTACATCCCTATCTGGAGTAAAAATAAAACGGGGAAGGTGGCTCAACCGTGGCTAACAAGGGAAATTAAGGATAGTGTTAAATCCAAGGAAAAGGCATATAAATTGGCCAGAAAAAGCAGCAAACCTGAGGACTGGGAGAATTTTGTAATACAGCAGAGGAGGACAAAGGGTTTAATTAGGAGGGGGAAAATAGAATATGAGAGGAAGCTTGCTGGCAACATAAAAACGGACTGCCAAAACTACTATAGATATGTGAAGAGAAAAAGATTAGTGAAGACAAACGTAGGTCCCTTGCAGTCAGATTCAGGTGAATTTATAATGGGGAACAAAGAAATGGTGGACCAGTTAAACAAATACTTTGGTTCTGTTTTCACGAAGGAAGACACAAATAACCTTCCGGAAATACTAGGGGACCGAGGGTCCAGTGAGAAAGAGGAACTGAAGGATATTCTTATAAAGCGGGAAATTGTGTTAGGGAAATTGATGGGATTGAAGGCCGATAAATCCCCGGTGCCTGATCGTCTGCATCCCAGAGTACTTAAGGAAGTGGCCATAGAAATAGTGGATGTATTGGTGGTCATTTTCCAACCGTCTATCGACTCTGGATCAGTTCCTATGGACTAGAAGGTAGCTAATGTAACACCACTGTTTAAAAAAGGAGGGAGAGAGAAAACTGGTAATTATAGACCGGTTAGCCTGACATCAGTAGTGGGGGAAATGTTCGATTCAATTATTAAAGATGAAATAGCAGCGCATTTGGAAAGCAGTGACAGGCGGACCAAGTCAGCATGGATTTATGAAAGGGAAATCATGCTTGACAAATCTTCTGGAATTTTTTGAAGATGTAACTAGTAGAGTGGACAAGGGAGAACCAGTGGATGTGGCTTTTGACAAGGTCCCACACAAGAGATTGGTGTGCAAAATCAAAGCACGTGGTATTGGGGGTAATGTATTGACGTGGATAGAGAGCTGGTTGGCAGACAGGAAGCAGAGAGTTGAGATAAACGGGTCCTTTTCAGAATGGCAGGCAGTGACTAGTGGAGTGCTGCAGGGCTCAGTGCTGGGACCCCACCACTTTACAATATACAATAATGATTTCGGAATTGAATGTAATATCTCCAAGTTTGCAGATGACACTAAACTGGGTGGTGATATGAGCTGTGAGGAGGACGCTAAAAGGCTGCAAGGTGACTTGGACAGGTTAGGTGAGTGGGCAAATGCAAGGCAGATGCAGTATAATGTGGATAAATGTGAGGTTATCCACTTTGGTGGCAAAAACACGAAGACAGAATATCTGAATGGCGGCAGATTAGGAAAGGGGGAGGTGCAACGAGACCTGGGTGTCATGGTTCATCAGTCATTGAAAGTTGGCATGCAGGTACAGCAGGCGGTGAAGAAGGCAAATGGTATGTTGGCCTTCATAGCTAAGGGATTTGAGTATAGGAGCAGGGAGGTCTTGCTGCAGGTGTACAGGGCCTTAGTGAGACCTCACATGGAATATTGTGTTCAGTTTTGGTCTCCTAATCTGAGGAAGGATGTTCTTGCTATTTAGGGAGTGCAGCGAAGGTTCACCAGACTGATTCCCGGGATGGCGGGACTGACATATCATATGAGGAGAGACTGGATCAACTGGGCCTTTATACACTGGAGTTTAGAAGGATGAGAGGGGATCTCATAGAAACATATAAGATTCTGACGGGACTGGACAGGTTAGATGCGGGAATAATGTTCCCGATGATGGGGAAGTCCAGAACCAGGGGACACAGTCTTAGGATAAGGGGTAGGCCATTTAGGACTGAGATGAGGAGAAACTTCTTCACTCAGAGTGTTGTTAATCTGTGGCATTCCGCAGAGAGTTGTTGATGCCAGTTCATTGGATATATTCAAGAGGGAGTTAGATATGGCCCTTATAGCTAAAGGGATAAATGGGTATGGAGAGAAAGCAGGAAAGGGGTACTGAGGGAATGATCAGCCATGATCTTATTGAATGGTGGTGCAGACTCGAATGGCCTAATCCTACAACTAGTTTCTATGTGTTGCATCTGCAGCATATGGGAGTTTGTGGAGAGCAGTGTGGTCCCAGGAAACCATATCTGTAGTAAGTGTCTCCAACTCGAGGTTCGACTCAGATTTGTTGAGCTGGAATCCGAGGTGCAGACATTGTGATGCATCAGGGAGAGGGAAAAGTTACCTCTTGACTCAGGAGGCAGTCACACCCCTTAGGTTAGACAGGGACAGGAGGCACATGGAGAAGCACTTGGAGAAGGAAGGAGGCAGTCCACACAGCAACCAACAACATAGGTAGAATTGGAATGAAGTTCTGAGGGCATTTGAGGAGCTAGTGTACAAATTAAAAAGCAGAACCTCAAAGATAATAATCTCTGGATTACTTCGTGAGCCACGCACAAATTGGCATAGGGACAAACAGATTAGAGGTTTAAATGCGTCGCTGAAAGAGTGGTGTGGGAGGTAGGGGTTTCAATTCATGGGACACTGGCATTAATATTGGGGAAAGAGGGAGCTGTGGCATTGGGACGGACTCCAATTAAACTGGACTGGGCCCAATGTCCTGGTGAGTCGAACAACTTGGGTGGTAAATAGGGCTTTATAAACTAATAAGCAGGAGGGAGGGTTCAGGCATGGGTAAATTTATAAGTCTGAAGAGAAAAGGCACAGCTATAGAGCAGAGTAGCAATTTGGGTAAAATCAAACAGATTGTGTCAGGAAGGGACAGATAGTTTAATAATAGTAATAGGACATTAATGACTAAGGCCACATCGGGGGAAAATAATAAAAAGTTAAAAATAAAGGCGCTATATCTGAATGCACAAAGCATTAGTAAAAAGATAGATGAAGTAATTGAACAAATAGAGATAAATGTGTTTGATCTAGTAGCCATTACTGAGATGTGATTGCAGGGTAACCAAGGTTGGGAACTAAATATTCCAGGGTACGTGACTTTTAGAAAAGATAGGCAAAATGGAAAAGGGGGTGGGGTGGCCCTGATAATAAAGGATGAGATAAAGGCAGTAGGGAGAAAGGATTTTCGCCTGGAGAATAAGGATGTAGAATCAATATGGGTCAAACTGAGAAATAACAATGGACAGAAAACACTGGTGGGTGTAGTTTGTAGGCCATCTAACAGTAATCATGGTGTTGGACAGAGTAAAATATATTAGAGGAGCATGTAACAAAGGTAATGCAATAATCCTGGGGGACTTTAATCTTAGTTCATGGAATGCATTAAAGAAAGTTTTCTAGAATAATATATTGAGGAACCAACTAGGGAACAGGCTATTTTAGATCTAGTATTGTGTAATGCGACAGGGTTAATTAGTAATCTTATAGTAAAGGATCCTCTGGGGGAGAGTGATTTAAAACAAGGAGTATAACAAATAAGGCAGATGAGCTAAGAGCACAGGTAGATTCTTGGGAGTATGAAATTATAGCCATTACAGAGACATGGCTGAAAGAGGGGCAGGTTTGGCAGATCAGTATTCCTGGTTACGGGATTTTTAGACAAGACAGAGAGGGGGGTAAAAAGGGTGGTGGGCGGGGGGTCGCGGTATTGATTAAATAAACTTACAGCAGTGAGGAGGGATGATATGTTCAAAGGATCATCAAATGAGGCCATATGGATCGAATTGAAAAATAAAAAAGGGGCGATCACACTGCTGGGCGTGTAGAAAAGAGTGTTCCAAGATCAGGACCGCAAATCTGCCACCAAGCTCATGGTCTACACGGCTGTAGTGATACCCGCCCTCCTGTATAGCTCAGAGACGTGGACCATATACAGCAGACACCACAAATCACTGGAGAAATACCACCAACGATGTCTCCACAAGAGGCTGCAAATCCCCTGGGAAGATAGACGCACCAACGTTAGCGTCCTTGACAAGGCCAACATCCCCAGCATCGGGGCACTGACCACACTCGACCAGCTCTGCTGGGCGGGCCACATTGTTTACATGCCCGATACAAGACTCCCAAAGCAAGCGCTCTACTCTGAACTCCTACATGGCAGGCGGGCCCAATGTGGGCAGAGGAAACGTTTCAAGGACACCTTCAAAGCCCCCTTGATAAAGTGCAACAACCCCACTGACACCTGGGAGTCCCTGGCCAAAGACTGCCGTAGATGGAGGAAGTGCATCCGGAGGGCGCTGAGCACCTCGAGTCTCATCGCCGAGAGCATGCAGAAACCAAGCGCAGGCAGAAAAACGAACGTGTGGCAAACCAGTCCCAATCACCCTTTCCTTCAACGACTGTCTGTCCCACCTGTGACAGAGACTGGTTCCCGTATTGGACTGTTCAGTCCCCTAAGAACTCATTTTTGGAGTGGAAGTCTTCCTCAATTTCAAGGGCCTGCCCATGATAGACCCCCAAATAGTGGGAGGGAGATAGAGGAGCAAATATGTAGGCAAATTGCTGTGAAGTTCAAAAACCACAGGGTAGTAATAGTAAGGGATTTAAACTATTGATTGTGACAAATATAGTGTGAAAGGTATAGAGGGTGCGGAATTCTTAAAATGCATTCAAGAGAACATTTTTAGTCAGTATGTAACAAGCCCAACACGAGAGGGGATGGTTCTGGATCTAGTTCCGGGGAATGAAGCTGGGCAGGTTGAAGGGGTATTAGTGGGAGAGCACTTGGGTGCCACTGAATTCAGTCAGATTCAAGTTAAGGACAAGGATAGGCCTGGAATGAAAGTCCAAAATTGGGGAAAAGCTAACTTTGCTAAGTTGAAGAGTGATTTGGCCACAGTGGACTGGAAACAGCTACTTGTGGGTAAATCAGTGTTGGAACAGTGGGAGGCCTTCAAGGAGGAGATCAGGAAGGCTCAGGCCAAACACGTGCCCTTAAAGAAAAAGGGTGGGAATAACAATTCTAGAGCCCTCTGCAGGTCGAGGGACTTACAGGGGAGGGTAAAGAAAAAAAGGGAAGCTTATGTCATGTACCAACGGCTAAATACTAGTAAAGCTTTGGAGGAATATAGAAAGTTAAGAGGTAAAATTAAAAAGCATATCAGGAATGCTAAGAGAGAGCATGAAAATTTCTTGACTAGTACAATTAAGAAAAACCCAAAGATGTTCTATAAATATATTAAGAGCAAGAGGGTAACTAAGGAAAAGGTAGGGCCTATTAGTGACCCTGAGGATAATCTTTGTGTGGAGGCGGAAGATGTTGGTATGGTTCTTAATGAATACTTTGCGTCTGTTTTCACAAAGGAAAGGAGCAATGCAGATACTGCTATCAAAGAGGAGTGTGAAATTCTGGATGAAATAAACATAGTGAGAGAAAAGGTATTGAGGGGTTTAGCAGCTTTGAAAGTAGATAAATCCCCAGGCCCAGTTGAAGTGCATCCCAGGCTGTTGAGCGAAGAAAAAGAGGAAATAGCAGAGACCTTGACCATCATTTTCCAGTCCTCTTTGGATTTGGGTATGGTGCTGGAGGACTGGTAATGTGGTACCCTTGTTTAAGAAGGGAGAAAGGTATAGGCCGAGTAATTACAGGCCTGTCAGCCTAATCTCAGTGGTGGGAAAATTATTGGAAAAAATCCTGAAAGACAGGATAAATCTACATTTGGAAAGGCAAGGATTAATTAAGTACAGTCAGCACGGACTTGCTAAGGGAAGATTGTGTTTAACTAACCTGATTGAATTTTTTGAGGAGGTAACCAAGAGGGTCAATGAGGGTAGTGCATACGATGTAGTGTGTATGAACTTTAGCAAAGCTTTTGATAAGGTCCCACATGGTAAACTGGTCACGAAGGTTAAAGCCCATGGGATCCAGGGCAAAGTGGCTAGTTGGATCCAAAATTGGCTTAGAGGTAGGAAGCAAAGTGTAATGGTTGATGGATGTTTTTGTGACTGGAAGGATGTTTCCAGTGAGGTTCTGCAGGGCTCAGTACTGGGTTCCTTGCTTTTTGTGGTATGTATTAATGATTTAGATTTGAACATAGGGAGTATGATTAAGAAGTTTGCAGATGACACTAAAATTGGCTGTATGGTTGATAATGAAGAGGAAAGTCATGGGCTGCAGGAGGATATCAATCGACTGGTCAGGTGGACAGAGCAGTGGCAAATGGAATTTAATTCAGAGAAGTGCAAGGTAATGCACTTTGGGAGGGCTAATAAGGAAAGGGTATACACATTAAGCGGTTGGCCAATTAATATGTAGATGAACAAAAGGTGTCCACAGATCCCTGAAAGTAGCAGGCCAGGTGGATAAGGTGGTTATGAAGACATATGGAATGCTTGCCTTTATTGGCCGAGGCATAGCATACAAGAGCAGTGAGATTATGCTTAATTGTATAATACTCTGGTTAGGCCACAGCTGGAGTACTGCATGCAGTTCTGGTCGCCGAATTATAGGAAGGACATGATTGCACTAGAGAGGGTGCAGAGGAGATTTACTAGGATGCTGCCTCGAATGGAAAATCTTAGCTATGAGGACAGATTGGATAGGCTGGGTTTGTTCTCATTGGATTAGAGGACGTTGAGAGGAGATCTCATTGAGCTGTACAAAATATTGAAGGGCCTAGATATAGTGGATAGCAAGGGCCTATTTCCATTGGCAGAGGGATCAATTACAAGGGGACATAATTTTAAGATGGTGGAAGGTTCAGAGGGGATTTGAGGGGGGGGCTTCTTCACACAGAAGGTTGTGGGGGTCTGGAACTCACTGCCTGGAAGAGTGGTGGATGCAGAAACCCTCACCACATTTTGAAGGAGCTTGGATGGACACTTGATGTGCCATAACCTGCAGGGTTATGGACCTAGAGCTGGTAATTGAGATTAGACTGGATAACCTCTTGTTCGCTGGTGCAGATACGATGGTAAGTACTGCAGGGCATTGAATATGGCCAGGGTGATGTCCTGGACTAGTTTCGATCGCCTGGATGCGTCGGAGAGGAATTTTCCCAGATTTTTTTCCCACCAATTGGCCTGGGTTTTTATCTGGTTTTTGCCTCTCCCAGGAGATCACATGGCTCTGGTTGGGGTGGAGTGTAAAATGTTTCAGTGTAAGGAGTGTCGCATTTGTGTGGGGCGGACTGGTTGGGCTGGGTGCTCTTTACCTTTCCGCCGTTGTTCATTGTTCATAGGTTTATATATAATCTACAGGGCTGGTGACCGAGGGGCCGATGCGGACACGATGGGCCGAAATGGCCTCCTTCTGTGCTGTAAATTTCTATGTTTCTATAATATGGTAGAATTTCATATTAAGTTTGAGAGTGATGTGTTTAAGTCTGAAGCTAGGTTCTTAAATTCAAACGAAGCCAATTTTGGAGATATAAGTGGCAAGTTGACTGAGGTAGATTGGGAAATTAGATTAAAAGATACGCTGGTAGATAATGGCAAATATTTAAATAAATAGTTCATAATTCTCATTGAACATACATTCCCCTGAGGAATAAAAACTCCACTGGAAAAGTGGTGTAACCTTGGCTAACTAGAAAAGTTATGGATGGTATTAGATTAAGAGTAGAGGTGTACAATGTTGTCAAAAGAGTAGTAAGCCTAAGGATTGGGAAGGTTTCAAAAATCAGCAAAGGATGACCAAAAAATTGATAGGGGGAGAAAATAGAATATGAGAGTAAGCTGGTAAGAAATACTAAAACAGATTGTAAGAGCTTTTACAAGTTTGTAAAAAGGAAGAGATTAGGGTTTTAAAATAGGTGGTTGCAGACATAGTGGATGTATTGGTTTTGATCTTCCAGATTTCCCTAGATTCTAGAACGGTCACTGTGGATTGGAAGGTAGCAAATGTAACCTCACTGTTCAAGAAAGGAGGGGGAGAGAAAATGGGGAACTATGTCATCAGTATTGACACCAGCAGTAGGGGAAATGCTAGATTCTATTATTAAGGATGTTGTATCAGGGCACTTGGAAAATCACAATATGATTATGCAGAGTCAACACAGTTTTATGAAAGGGTAATTGTGTTTGACAAATCTATTAGAGTTTTTTGAGGGTGTAACTAGCAGGGTAGATGAGGGGGAACCAGTGGATGTAGTATATTTGGATTTTCAGGAGGCATTCCATAAGGGGCCACACAAGAGGTTGTTGCATAAGGTTAGGGCTCATGGGGTTGGAGGTAATATAGTAGTATGGATTGAGGATTGGTTAACGGACAGAAACAGAGTAGGAATAAATGGGTCATTTTTACGGTGGCAGGGTTTAACTAGTTTAATTTCTTCAAGGATCAGTGCTTGGGCCTCAGTTATTTGCAATCATTAGCTCAGATGAGGGAGCTGAATGTAATATATCCCAAGTTTGCTGACAATACAAAGCTAGGTGGGAAAGTAAGCTGTGAGGTGGATGCAAGATGCTGCAAAGGGATATACATCGGTTAAGTGAGTAGGCAAGAAGGTGGCAGACGGAGGTTAACGTTGGGAAATATGAGGTTTCTCACTTTGGTAAAAATAATAGGAAAACAATATTTTTTAAAAGGTGTGAGACTAGTAAATGTTGCAGAGGGATTTAAGGGTCCTTGTACACGAATCACAGAAAGTTAACATGCAGGTACAGCTAGCAGTTAGGAAGGCAAATAATACGTTAACCTTTATTGCAAGGAGTTTGGAGTATAAGAGTAAGGAAGTATTGAGGAAATTATATAGGGCTTTGGTGAGACTACACCTGGAGTGGTGTGTAAGTTTTGGTCTCCTTACCTAAGGATGGATATACTTGCCTTGGAGGGGGTGCAATGAACATTCACTAGATTGATTCTTGGGATGAGAGGGCTGTCCTATGAATATTGAGGAGAATGGGCCTATATTCTCTGGAGTTTAGATGAATGAGAGGTGATCTCATTGAAATGTATAAAATTCTTAGAGGACTTGTCTGGGTAGATGCTGAGAGGCGGTTTCCCCTGGCTTGGGAGTCTGGAACTAGGGACCATAGTCTCAGGATTAGTGGTCGCGCATTTAGGACTGAGATAAGGAAAAATTTCTTTACTCAGAGAGTTGAGAATTTTTGTAATTCTCTACACCAGAGGGCTGTAGATGCTCAGTCGATGAGTATATTCAAGACTGAGATCAATAGATTTTGGGGCATTAAGGGAATCAAGGGATATGGGGATAGGGCGAGAAAGTGGAGTTGAGATACAAGTTCAGCCATGATCTTATTGAATGGCGGAGCAAGAACGATGGGCTGTATGGTCGTCTACTGCTCCTATTTCTTATGTTCTATGGAGGAATCCATTACCTGCGACTGCAGTGCTGCATAACCCTCTGACTGGGATGCATACTACCATGGACAGTGTGTTTCTCCTCTTCAATTTGATCCCCTCTTCAACCTGCTCCGTGGTAATGTCCCTTTGCAGAGTGAAGTTGTACAGCACACTAATCTTCAAGTCTTTGCCTGGACCATATTAGTGGACTCTCTCAGATCTGTCAGTACATTGGAACCTTTGCTTGAGCATCTGATGTTATGCTTCACCAAGACTCAGGTGGCTGTGTGCACTTTGTATCTTTCATTGTATCAGGTGCTGTGCATATATTTTTCAAAGTATCATTAGCCAGAATGACAGTGGTAACAATGGTCCCCCCGCAGCCATGCATCAGATATTCCTGGCCCTTCCAATAATGGTGACACCACAAAATAAATGAATTGAGAGATACCTGCCTCATGAGCTGTGGTCAGAAACCATTTGCGTATCGATGTGTGGATACCCTTTCTATCCATAAAGTGGACAGCATTAGTGTTAGGTCCTTATATGGCCAGATGAATGCCATCGATAATACCTTGCACTTTAGGGAGCCTAGCCAGGCATTAAAAGTGCAGGACTTATTTGAACTGCTGGCTGTTTTCCATTGGGAAATTAATGAAGTCTCTTGCTTGAGCAAACAAGGCATCTGTAATCTGCATGATGCACCTATGAATTGCAGGTTTGGAGATTTGACGCATATTTCTTGCTGTTGCTTGGAATGACCCTATAGTGAAAAAAAAGAAAGGAAGCCATTACCTTGACCCTGTCCTGGAAGTTGGTTTCCTGGTTTGGACAGAAGGCACACTTCTACCACAACCTATCTTGGGATATATCTAAATAGGTCATTCTTCGTGGTATAAATGGTAACATCATAAGAACAGATACTTATTGATTGCCGACAGTATAAACAAGGGTCAATTTCAATATCTCCTCTGATTCTCCTTCAAAACCTGTAGATATGAAGGATGCCCAGCAGAACAGCCATATTTACTATTTAGGCAGCTAGCTGGGGCCTTGCATCTTGCTTCACTATCTCTTCCTCCAACTCCTGGCTCTTAATTTGCAGGATCTACCCCTCAAGTGGGATCAGGTTACACAATGTTGTTGTCTCCTAATCAGTTGTGGATATCTACCTCCTGTTCTGCACTGCCTTCTCGAAAAAGCAAAGCATATATTGATTATCTAATACTGCTTGCATGGAATCGGCCTAGCTCCATCTGTGAAATTACATTCTGTAGGGTTTGTGAAGATAGAATGTTCTGATCATGGAAGGAGCTGGCTGCAGGTTGCCCGAGACATTTTGCAATGAAGGAGGAGGTGGTGAAAGTGCACAGTATATTGTGGTGGGAACCCATGCGAAAGTGGAAAGAAAAAGAGTAGAACTGCTAAATGTAGAGCCCCCTGGATGATAAGGTGCATACAGGGTAAGATAAGGCAAAAAAGGGAAGCCTATATCAGTTCAATACTGCAGAAAGCCTGGAAGAGTATAGGAAGTGCAGGGGTGAAATTAAGAAGGACATTTCGAAAGCAAAAAGGGGGCATGAAAAAATACTGGCAAGTAAAATCAAAGAAAACACAAAGATGTTTTACAATTACATAAAGAGCAAGAGGATAATGAAGAAAAGAGTAGAGCCTATTAAGGACCAAAATGGTAATCTATGTGCGGAGGCAGAGGACTAAATGAATACTTTGCAGCTGTCTTCCCAAAAGAGGGGGACAATGCCGATGTTGAAGTTCAGGAGGAAGATTGTGAAATATTGGACAGGATAAACATAGTAAGAGAGGAAGTTTTAAGTGGTTTAGCATCCTTGAAAGTAGATAAATCGCCAGGACCGGATGAAATATAGGCTATGAGGCTACTAAAGGAAGCAAGGGAGGAAATTGCGGAGGCTCTGACCATCATATTTCAATCCTCCTTGGCTATAGGAGTTGTGTCAGGATTGGAGAACTACTAACGTTGTATCATTGTTTAAAAAGGGAGGAAGAGATAAACCGAGCAATTACATGCCAGTTAGTTTAACCTCAGTGGTGGGCAAATTACTAGAATCAATTCTGAGGGGCAGTATAAACCTTCATTTAGAAAGACACAGATTAATCAAGGCCAGTCAGCATGGATTTGTTAAGGGAAGGTCATGTCTGACTAACTTGATTGAGTTCTTTGAGGAGCTAACAAGGAGGGTCGATGAGGGCAGTGCGTTTGATGTAATTTACATGGATTTTAGCAAGGCTTTTGACAAGGCCCCACATGATAGGCTGATCAAAAAAGTAAAAGCCCATGGGAACCAAGGAAAAGTGGCAAATTGGATCCACAATTGGCTTAGTAGCAGGAAGCAAAGGGTAATAGTTATGGGGAGGTTTTGTGACTGGAAGGCTGTTTCCAGTGGGGTTCCACAAGGCTCAGTACTCTGTCCCTTATTTTTTGTAGTATATATTAATGATTTAGACTTAAATGTAGGGGGCATGATAAAGAAATTTGCAGATGATACAAAAATAGGCCGTGTGGTTGACAGTGAGGAAGAAAGCTCCAGATTGCAGGAAGATATCAATGAACTGGTCAATTGGGCAGAAAAGTGGCAAATGGAATTCAATCCGGAAAAGTGTGAGGTAATGCATTTTGGGAGGAGCAACAAGGCAAGGAAATACACAAAAAATGAGAGGATACTGAGAGGTATGGAGGAACAGAGGGACCTTGGAGTATATGTCCACAGACCCTTAAAGGAAGGAGGACAGGTCAATAAGGTAGTTAAAAAGGCATGTGGATTGCTTTCCTTTATTAGCCAAGGCACAGAATACAAGAGCAAGGAAGTTATGCTAGAACTGTATACAACATTAGTTAGGCCACAGCTTGAGTACTGCGTGCAGTTCTAGTCACCACATTACAGGAAGGATGTGATCACACTAGAGAAAGTGCAGAGGAGGTTTACGAGGGTGTTGCCAGGACTGGAAAACTTTAGCTATGAGGAAAGATTGGATAGGCTGGGGTTGTTTTCCTTGGAACAGAGGAGGCTGAAGAGAGATTTAATTGAGGTATATAAAACTATGAGGGGCCTAGATAGAGTGGATAAGAAGGACCTATTTCCCTTAGCAGAGGGATCAATAATCAGGGGTCATAGAATTAAAGTAGTTGGTAGAAGGATTAGAGGGGAAATGAGGAAACATTTCTTCACCCAGTGGGTGGTGAGGGTCTGGAACTCACTGCCTGAGAGGGTGGTAAGAGGCAGAAACCCTTATCACATTTAAAAGCTACTTGAATGTGCACTTAAAGAGCTGTAACGTACAGGGCTACGGACCTAGTGCTGGAAGGTGGGATTAGGCTGGGCTCTTTTGTGACCGGCACAGACAAGCTGGGCCAAAAGGCCTTCTTCTGTGTCGTAATTTTCTATAATTCTATGTGAAGGAATGCATGGGTAAGAAGGAACGGATGATGCCAGGACTATATGCTATAGTATCTAACTTTGAGCGCCCACCTTGGCACTTCTGGTGAAGTTCTTAAATTTTTTTGCTGCACTACAGCCAGGTCCTCTGTATAGTACACTACCACCATCTGGCATATTCTTCGTCCTACTGTCCTGCACACCATGTGGCTATGGCAGAGAAAAAGCATTTTGAGCACGATTTTTTGTGCTATCCTTGTCAATGCAGGGGGCCTTGAGTCTTCAAACTCTCACAACTTCCAAAGGAACAATGTGACTGATGCAGCTTTCAGATTTTCAGGAGATGTAGCTAAACATCCAACAACAGGCTGGTTGCCAAACCTCCCAAAACAACACTGTACCTTTAAACTTCTGCATATCTAGAAGGCCTGTAGTAGTCCTCACATTACTTCCCCCGAATGGGTCAATCGCAAGTTGTAGACTCAAGGCATGACTAGCCCACAATATTTAAATGACCTGAAGGTGGAAATATGGGCATGTATGGATCTG